>NC_044037.1:142299090-142974238 GCF_901765095.1 Microcaecilia unicolor
GGTTCTGTTTTTCATCTAGGTTTCTTTCTCTGCTTTGTTATTGATATACTGGCTAGTAGTGGTTCCGCACAGGTTACATATACAGTGTTCAAAGTTCAGTGTTTCTCAGTCTCTCTTTGCTGGTAGGCATGCATAACCCAAGCATTTTGACTGGTCTGGAGGGTCTAGAGGAAAGAAAATTAGCAGGTATGGCCTAATTTCAGCTTACCTGATGCTAGGGTCCACCTTTAGGAGTCAGCACTCAAGAAAAAGATCTAGGTGTCATTATAGACAAACTGAAATCTTCTGCCCAGTGTGTGGTGGCGGCCAAAAAAGCAAACAGGATGCTAGGAATTATTAGGAAATGGATGCAAAATAAGACCAAGGATATTATAACGCCTCTGTATCGCTCCATGGTGTGACCCCACCTTGAGTATTGCGTTCAATTCTGGTTGCTGTATCTGAAAAAATATACAGTGGAATTAGAAAAGGTTCAAAGAACCGTGACCAAAGTGATGATAAAGGGGATGGAACTGTTCCCATTTGAGAAAAGGCTAAAGTGGTTAGGGCTCTTCAGCTTGGAAATGAGACGGCGGAGTGGGGATATGATTGAGGTCTATAAAATCCTGAGTGGTGTTAAACGGGTAAAAGTAAATCGATTGTTTACTCTTTCAAAAAAGTACAAAGACCAGGGAACACTCAATGAAATTGCATGGAAATACTTTTAAAGCAAATAGGAGGAAATAAGTTTTCACTCAAAGAGTAGTTGTTCTGGAACTTGCTGCTGGATGATGTGGTAACAGCGGTTAGCGTATCTGGGTTTAAAAATTAATGGTACAGGTTGATCTCCTGTAAAGACAAGCAAAGAATTCATTCAGTCTTTCTTTGCTATGGCCTCATCCTGTGTGCACCTTTTGCTCTTTCATGATTTAATGGTACAGGTTGATCTCCTGTAAAGACAAGCAAATAATTCATTCAGTCTTTCTTTGCTATGGCCTCATCCTGTGTGCACCTTTTGCTCTTTCATGATTTAATGGTCCCATGGATTCCCTCACAGGCTTTCTGCTTATGATATACCTGAAAAAGTTGTTACTGTGAGTTTTTGTCTCTGCCGCAAGTTTTTCTTCATGTTCTGTTTTAGCCTTCTTTATCAGTGCTTTGCATCTATCTTGCCAATGCTTATGTTGCTTCTTATTTTCTTTATTTAGATCCTTTTTCCAATCCGTGATTGATGTTCTTTTAGCTCTAATAGCTTCTTTCATTTCACCTTTTAACCATGCTGGCTGTCATTTGCTCTTCTTTCCACCTTTGTAGATGTTCAGTGCTGATGCCTGGACATGGTCTGTCATTGAATATCTAGGTCTAGTTTAGCTGGCTCAGTTATTACTTAAAAAAAATGCTGAGTGCTGTTGGCTGAATATTGACTGGTGAGTGTCCAGAGCCTGTAGACCATGTTTGGACTGGAAGTAATCTCTAATCCTTTATTAAAACCCAGTAGGGAAAACAGAGAAGTCAGAGACCTTTTACAGTTCTGTATCTAAAATATAGAAGTTTATACTCCTGCTGGAATTCTGTGCAAAAAAAAAATTTAAATTCTGTGCAAAAAGTTTACAAATTTTGTAAACTTCTACCCACAAAATGTTCAAAATTTTTTGCAGTACCCTACTTTCCACCCACAGCATCCCCCTTATTTTGCAGCCCCTCCCATCCACAACATCCCTTTTTTAACAGCCATTCACAGCATGTCCACCCCTTAAAACATTTTTTTTTTACAGTCGCTCCCTCCCTCCCTCCAGACACCCTCGCACTCACCTGAGGTAGGAGCTGAAGCAGGAGTACTGTTTGGGGGCAGGAAAGAACCCACTTTTTTCTGCCCTGCTGTCACCACTCTCTTGCTGGTGCTGTGCTTTTTCAGATTGCCACCGAGACTTCAAGCAGTAGTCTCACAAGATTACCGCTTGAAGTCTTGACGGGCACGTTGAAAAAGCATGACACCAGCAAGAGAGCGGCGGTAGCGGGGCTGGAAAGAGTGGAGTTCTTTCCTGCCCCAAAAGAGTCCACTAGACCACCGGGGAATGCACAGGTAGGCCAGGCGGCAGCGGGCAAAGAGTCTGACGAGCGGGGGAGGGAGGGTCTGTCTTTTTGCGGATTCTGAGTGGAAATGTTGAATTCTGTGCGCAGAATTCTGGCAGGAATAAGTTTATCCATTGATTGGCATAGAGAAGGGCAAAAAGCAACGAAGAAGGTTTTTTTTTTTGTTTTTTTTAAAGATTATGTGTAGTAAACTTATAGTAAGAAAAAATACAGGTAACAGAATATCTCAAAGCAAAGCCAAGGTTAGAGAAAACATATTAAAGAAGCTAAAAAATGTTTAGCTATTGAGGGTCTGGAATCAGCAGATAGCCACACCATACCAAATAGGAGTTTGTTTCACTAATGTACACAACATGAAAGAACAATTATAGAAATATTAAAACATTAAGAATAAGAAACCAAGAGTTTTGACTGCAAAATTCAGCTGATGTGAACAGATGACTAGGGCATTTTACTGCAAATGTACCTGCACCACTAGAGGTATATTTTCTTTTCCATAGTGCATATAAAGTTACTTAAAAATCTAAGGATCAGAATGTACTTAAAATAAACCAGCATCTGTTTTATATCAGATAGGTCCCTGGCTTTTTGACTGTTTTGGACATAACATCTAAGACTGATTTTTTTTATGCATCATGTGATTCTTTGGAAACCTGGGAATTCCCAGATACAAATTCACACAACTCCCATCAGAGACAAACCTCAGTTTTATTATAGGGTCATTCCATGCCAAGTGGTCTAAACCTTACCAACATCATGTCTCCAATTTTGTTCAAATTTTATCTGTTGCACGAGTCAGGTGTTAAACGAAGTTTCCCAAAATTTGAGGTCTCTTAACTGCAATAGTTGCAGATCTAGACCCCCTTTTCTGAAAGTTTGTCAGTCCACGAGCGTGCTACATTTACGAAAATGCCATTCTCCGAGGACAAGCAGGCTGCTTGTTCTCACTGATGGGTGACGTCCACGGCAGCCCCTCCAATCGGAATCTTCACTAGCAAAGTCCTTTGCTAGCCCTCGCGCGCACCGCGCATGCGCGGGCCGTCTTCCCGCCCTAAACCGCTCGAGCCGACCAGTCTTCTTTCGTCCGCACTCGGTACGGTCGTGTTTTCGCCGTGTCGAGCTCCGGAGAGTCGACCTCCGCGCGTCCTTTTCGACGTGTTTCTTCGGAAAATCCTAAAAACTGTTTGGGAAGTGCTCCGGAAGCCCTCTTGGGTTTCGTGTGCCCCTTCCCGTATTTTTCAGATTTTGCCCCGGTAAATTTTCTTTCGTTGTCGGGGTAGGCCTCTTTTCGGCCTCGGTCGAGATTTTTTCTCCCTCAAACTTTTGGTGCTCACTTCCGTCATTTCGGATTTTGATTTCGCCGGCGTGATTTTTCCGCCCATGACATCGAAGCCTTCCAGCGGCTTCAAAAAGTGCACCCAGTGCGCCCGGGTAATCTCGCTCACTGATAGGCACTCGTCGTGTCTTCAGTGTCTGGGGGCCGAGCACCGTCCTCAGAACTGTAGTCTGTGTTCCCTGTTACAAAGGCGGACTCAGGTAGCGAGATTGGCCCAGTGGAACGTTTGTTCTCGGGCTCTTCGTCGGCATCGACACCGGGGTCATCGAGTGCATCGACGTCGTCAGCGTCCAGACCTTCATCCTCGGCCGCCAGTGCAATCGAGTGCATCGAGGCATCGGCCCTCTGCATCGGCGCCGAGACATCGGATAGCTGCATCGACGTCGGTGGTACCGGGACCTCGTCTACTGATGTCGTCGGACGGTGGTGCATCGTCAGGAGTGCAGGTGAGGGCTGTCCATTCCCCTGCTGGTGGCGGTGAGCCTTCGGGTGGGTCTCCCCTACCCTGAGGGCTCCTGCGGTACAGCCCCCCCGAGATCGACCTCCTTTGACCTCGGCCCCGAGGAAGCGACGGCTGGATTCTACGTCCTCCTCGTCGGTGCCGGGGAGCTCCGGTGACATGCTTCGGAAGAAGTCGACGAAGCATCGACACCGGTCTCCTCCCCGCGTCGGCACCGAGAGCTCTGGGTCGCCGAGGGAGTCGGCACCCAGCAGGCATCGGCACCGAGAGGACCGCTCACCCTCTGTTCAGGAGGTGTCGATGCGCTCCACTCTGGACAGCCCGGAACAGCCTCCACGCCCGGAACAGGTTCTGACGTCGACGCCTGCATCGACCTCTATGCCTTTCTCTGCAGCCACTCTGAACGAGAGCCTTCGGGCCGTTCTCCCAGAGATTCTGGGAGAGCTGTTGCGCCCTACCCCTCCGGTACCGGCGGTGCTTGCGCCACCGTACCGTCGAGCGTGGCGCGGCTGGCCTATCGCCCGGGGTGAGGTCCCCGACGTCGGTACCGCGTGCGGTGCCGACTGCGGCCACCTCCCAGGAAGGCTCCCCGACTACGTCGGCGGAGGGAGCTTCGCCGATGCGGGCCAGGGAGTCTACCTCTCGACGCCCCCATCGTGGACGCGGCTCCACTGAGTCGAGCCGGGCAAGGTTGCAGACACAGGTTCGTGAACTTGTGTCTGACACCGAAGGTGAGGCCTCGTGGGAGGAAGAGGAGGACCCCAGATATTTCTCTGACGAGGAGTCTGAGGGTCTTCCTTCTGATCCCACTCCCTCCCCTGAAAGACAGCTTTCTCCTCCTGAGAGTCTGTCTTTCGCTTCCTTTGTCCGGGAGATGTCTACAGCCATCCCCTTCCCGGTGGTTGTGGAGGACGAGCCCAGGGCTGAAATGTTTGAGCTCCTGGACTATCCTTCTCCACCTAAGGAAGCGTCCACTGTTCCCTTGCACCATATCCTGAAAAGACATTGCTTGCGAACTGGACCAAACCATTAAGTAATCCCCACATTCCCAAGAAGATCGAGTCCCAGTACCGGATTCATGGGGACCCAGAGCTGATGCGCACTCAGTTGCCTCACGACTCTGGAGTTGTGGATCTGGCCCTAAAGAAGGCTAAGAGTTCTAGGGAGCATGCTTCGGCGCCCCCGGGCAAAGACTCTAGAACCTTAGACTCCTTTGGGAGGAAGGCCTACCATTCTTCTAGTGCTCGTGGCCAAAATCCAGTCTTACCAGCTCTACACGAGCATACACATGCGGAACAATGTGCGGCAGTTGGCGGGCTTGGTTGATGCGCTTCCCCCGGAGCAAGCCAAGCCTTTTCAGGAGGTGGTCAGGCAGCTGAAGGCGTGCAGAAAATTCCTGGCCAGAGGGGTGTATGACACCTTTGATGTTGCGTCCAGGGCCGCTGCTCAAGGTGTGGTGATGCGCAGGCTCTCATGGCTGCGTGCCTCCGACCTGGAGAATAGACTCCAGCAGCGGATTGTGGACTCGCCTTGCTGTGCGGACAATATTTTTGGAGAGAAGGTCGAGCAGGTGGTAGAGCATCTCCACCAGCGGGATACCGCATTCGACAAGTTCTCCTGCCGGCAGCCTTCAGCATCTACCTCTACAGGTAGAAGATTTTTTGGGGGAAGGAGGACTGTTCCCTACTCTTCTGGCAAGCGTAGGTACAATCCTCCTTCTCGACAGCCTGCGGCCCAGGCTAAGCCCCAGCGCGCTCGCTCTCGTCAGCAGCGTGCGCCTCAGCAAGGCCCCGCGGCTCCCCAGCAAAAGCAAGGGGCGAGCTTTTGACTGGCTCCAGCAGAGCATAGCCGACATCCAAGTGTCAGTGCCGGGCGACCTGCCGGTCGGGGGGAGGTTGAAAGCTTTTCACCAAAGGTGGCCTCTCATAACCTCCGATCAGTGGGTTCTGCAAATAGTCCGGCAAGGATACACCCTAAATTTGGCCTCAAAACCTCCAAATTGTCCACCGGGAGCTCAGTCTTACAGCTTCCAGCACAAGCAGGTACTTGCAGAGGAACTCTCCGCCCTTCTCAGAGCCAATGCGGTCGAGCCCGTGCCATCCGGGCAAGAAGGGCTGGGATTCTATTCCAGGTACTTCCTTGTGGAAAAGAAAACAGGGGGGATGCGTCCCATCCTAGACCTAAGGGCCCTGAACAAATATCTCGTAAAAGAAAAGTTCAGGATGCTTTCCCTGGGCACCCTCCTTCCCATGATTCAGGAAAACGATTGGCTATGCTCTCTGGACTTGAAGGATGCCTATACACACATCCCGATACTGCCAGCTCACAGACAGTATCTGCGATTTCAGCTGGGCACACGTCACTTCCAGTACTGTGTGCTACCCTTTGGGCTCGCCTCTGCGCCCAGGGTGTTCACAAAGTGCTTGGCTGTAGTAGCAGCAGCACTTCGCAGGCTGGGGGTGCACGTGTTCCCATATCTCGACGATTGGCTGGTGAAGAACACGTCCGAGGCAGGAGCCCTGCAGTCCATGCAGATGACTATTCGCCTCCTGGAGCTACTGGGGTTTGTGATAAATTACCCAAAGTCCCATCTTCTTCCAGCACAGAGACTCGAATTCATAGGAGCTCTGCTGGATTCTCGGACTGCTCGCGCCTATCTCCCAGAGGCGAGAGCCAACAACTTGCTGTCCCTCGTCTCGCGGGTGCGAGCGTCCCAGCAGATCACAGCTCGGCAGATGTTGAGATTGCTGGGCCACATGGCCTCCACAGTTCATGTGACTCCCATGGCCCGCCTTCACATGAGATCTGCTCAATGGACCCTAGCTTCCCAGTGGTTTCAGGCTGCTGGGGATCTAGAGGACGTCATCCACCTGTCCACGAGTTTTCTCGAATCCCTGTATTGGTGGACGATTTGGTCCAATTTGACTCTGGGACGTCCTTTCCAAATTCCTCAGCCACAAAAAGTGCTGACCACGGATGCGTCTCTCCTGGGATGGGGAGCTCATGTCGATGGGCTTCACACCCAAGGAAGCTGGTCCCTCCAGGAACGCGATCTACAGATCAATCTTCTGGAGTTGCGAGCGATCTGGAACGCTCTGAAGGCTTTCAGAGATCGGCTGTCCCACCAAATTATCCAAATTCAGACAGACAACCAGGTTGCCATATACTATGTCAACAAGCAGGGGGGCACCGGATCTCGCCCCCTGTGTCAGGAAGCCGTCAGCATGTGGCTCTGGGCTCGCCGTCACGGCATGGTGCTCCAAGCCACATATCTGGCAGGCGTAAACAACAGTCTGGCCGACAGACTGAGCAGGATTATGCAACCTCACGAGTGGTCGCTCAACTCCCGAGTGGTGCGCCAGATCTTCCAAGCGTGGGGCACCCCCTTGGTGGATCTCTTCGCATCTCGAGCAAACCACAAAGTCCCTCAGTTCTGTTCCAGGCTTCAGGCCCCCGGCAGACTGGCATCGGATGCCTTCCTCCTGTTTTGGGGGGAGGGCCTGCTGTATACTTATCCTCCCATTCCTCTGGTGGGGAAGACTTTGTTGAAACTCAAGCAAGACCGAGGCACCATGATTCTGATTGCTCCTTTTTGGCCGCGTCAGATCTGGTTCCCTCTTCTTCTGGAGTTATCCTCCGAAGAACCGTGGAGATTGGAGTGTTTTCCGACCCTCATCACACAGGACGAAGGGGCGCTTCTGCATCCCAGCCTCCGGTCCCTGGCTCTCACGGCCTGGATGTTGAGAGCGTAGACTTTGCCTCTTTGGGTCTGTCAGAGGGTGTCTCCCGTATCTTGCTTGCTTCCAGGAAAGATTCCACTAAGAGGAGTTACTTCTTTCTATGGAGGAGGTTTGCCGTCTGGTGTGACAGCAAGGCCTTAGATCCTCGCTCTTGTCCTACACAGACCCTGCTTGAATACCTTCTGCACTTGTCTGAGTCTGGTCTCAAGACCAACTCTGTAAGGGTTCACCTTAGTGCAATCAGTGCATACCATTACCGTGTGGAAGGTAAGCCGATCTCAGGACAGCCTTTAGTTGTTCGCGTTCATGAGAGGTTTGCTTTTGTCAAAGCCCCCTGTCAAGGCCTCCTACAGTGTCATGGGATCTCAATGTCGTTCTCACCCAGCTGATGAAACCTCCTTTTGAGCCACTGGATTCCTGCCATCTGAAGTACTTGACCTGGAAGGTCATTTTCTTGGTGGCAGTTACTTCAGCTCGTAGAGTCAGTGAGCTTCAGGCCCTGGTAGCCCAGGCCCCTTACACTAAATTTCATCATAACAGAGTAGTCCTCCACACTCACCCTAAGTTCTTGCCAAAGGTCATGTCGGAGTTCCATCTGAACCAGTCAATTGTCTTGCCAACATTTTTTCCCCGTCCTCATTCCTGCCCTGCTGAACGTCAGCTGCACACATTGGACTGCAAGAGAGCATTGGCCTTCTACCTGGAGCGGACACAGCCCAACAGACAGTCCGCCCAATTGTTTGTTTCTTTTGATCCCAATAGGAGGGGAGTGGCTGTAGGGAAACGCACCATATCCAATTGGCTAGCAGATTGCATTTCCTTCACTTACGCCCAGGCGGGGCTGACTCTTGAGGGTCATGTCACGGCTCATAATGTTAGAGCCATGGCTGCGTCGGTAGCCCACTTGAAGTCAGCCTCTATTGAAGAAATTTGCAAAGCTGCGACGTGGTCATCTGTCCACACATTCACATCTCATTACTGCCTGCAGCAGGATACCCGACGCGACAGTCGGTTCGGGCAGTCAGTTCTTCAGAACCTGTTTGGGCTTTAGGATCCAACTCCACCCCCCGAGGGCCCTGTTTGTTCTGTTCCAGGCTACACTCTCAGTTAGTTGGTAAATTTTTTTAGGTCAATCTCAGTTATGTCCTCGCCGTTGCGAGGCCCAATTGACCATGGTTGTTGTTTTGAGTGAGCCTGGGGGCTAGGGATACCCCATCAGTGAGAACAAGCAGCCTGCTTGTCCTCGGAGAAAAGCGAATGCTACATACCTGTAGAAGGTATTCTCCGAGGACAGCAGGCTGATTGTTCTCACAAACCCGCCCGCCTCCCTTTGGAGTTGAGTCTTCCCTTGTTTCTCTTTTGCTACATACGAGACTGGCCGGCTCGAGCCGTTTCGGGCGGGAAGACGGCCGCGCATGCGCTGTGCGCGCGGGCGCGCGAGGGCTAGCAAAGGACTTTGCTAGTGAAGATTCCGATTGGAGGGGCTGCCGTGGACGTCACCCATCAGTGAGAACAATCAGCCTGCTGTCCTCGGAGAATACCTTCTACAGGTATGTAGCATTCGCTTTTTTGGGTCTAATAAAATCCAAACATATTTATAAGAATGGCTAAAAAAGTCAAATCCTGTACAGTTTTTGATGCTAATTCCGATGAAATACATTTTAACATTATGGATGCAAAATCCAGTCAAACAAGTTGACTCAAAGTGTGCATCAAAATTGGTCGCGACTCATCGGAACATATTTGGACCAATACAAAAACATATCAGTGTTGTAGAGCACAATTTTCTCTTTCAGATGATACTGTTCACAAGCTGATTCAGGCAGACTCTTTTTTAATAATTGGCTTTGAACTTTGGTACATTTTACCATTTGCGCTGACAGTGCCAACTTTGAAGAGATCCTGCAGGGCGGTTATAGATGCTGGTTAATTGCAAATCTGGCGTGCTCATGGACTGACAACCTTTCAGAAAAGGGGGTCTAGATCTGCAACTATTGCAGTTAGAGACCTCAAATTTTGGGAAACTTTGTTTAACACCTGACTTGCGCAACAGATAAAATTTGAACAAAATTGGAGAACAAGATGGTGGAACCTTTTTTAAATTTTAGACCACTTGGCATGGAATGACCCTATAGCATGTAGCTATAAACGAGCACAGGCTATGTTCACAACATGACACAGCACATACTGAATTGCTTCTGGTCTTGTAAGCAATGTTATACAATTATGGAACTAATCATTCATTGGTCAGTATCAACTTCATATCTTGTGGTCACTCGTGCTTAATTATCTTATCAAATCATGGTTATCCCCTGCTATAGAGATTTGTAGTAGTAGTCTTCCAGTGACCCCCCATTACCATCTATAGCTTAGTTCCTACTATATTGGCAAGACGAGACAATAAGCTAGGTGGTGATAGTCTATTCCATTACTTCTCATTTATTACACTTCTAGTTGGAAAGCTTAACTGTTTAACAAGTGGGGAAAGAAAGGTTATGTAGGAAACCAAATACAGATGCACATTTATCGTACTCTTAACCACAAAAAATCCTTAAGATCCTTGAATAACCATCATTTGGTTCTCCCTAGCCCTTCAAGGGCATACTGAGAATCTACCAGAAGAAGCGCTTTTTACTTTTATCTCTTTTTAATGGGAGTCCCTAGAGTTGTCTTTTGCAAATGTAAATTTAAACTAAAGACACATTTTAAAATCTTTGCTTTGGGGGATTTGCTGGGACAAAAGTAGCGGTGACAAGGGGTTGTGTGCGCTTGGGAATACTGCAGCCAGTGCTATCTCATTGCATGTTTCTTGAGAATGATGCCTGTCCTTTATTTTATGGAGTTCTTTTCTGACTGCTTGTATTTTTATTGTAAATTTAGAAAGCTGTTAAGAACTGCTTTCTTTGTGGAAGCTTTTTTTCTGAGAGATGTATATTATGTTTGTGATTGTTATTCAGTTTAAGCTGTATGGATAGGATGTCAGAAGGCTAAAGTAAGTTTGGTACTATTGATGTTGGCTGAGTTTTTGTTTTTTATTATGTACTAGGAAAAAAAGGCCCGTTTCTGAAACCAATGAAATGGGCGCTAGCAAGGTTTTTCCTTGGAGTATGTATGTTTTAGAGAGTGTGTGTGAGAGAGAGAGAGTGAATATGCGAGTGTGTGTGTGACAGAGAGAGAGTGAGACTGGCTGCAAGTGTGTCTGTGAGAGAGAGAGTGTGTGTGTGTGTGTGTGTGTGTGAGAATAAGAGTGTGTGCCAGGGTGCCATAGTAAAAAAGGCCCGTTTCTGTAAGAAATGAAACGGGCGCTAGCAAGGTTATCCCCCCCCCTTGCTCTCTCCCTCTGTCCCCTCCGAGTCCCACGCCCCCTCCCTCCCCTCTGAGTCCCACGTCCCCCTTTCCTGCCTTCCGATTTCCAGGCCATTCTCCCTCCCCTTTCCCAGTCCCCTGCAACTCACCACTTTGTCCATAAGTTTCCAGGTCTTCTCTACGGCTCTGCAGTCGGCCGCCGCCACCTGCTTGGGGTGCCCCACCGCCTTCAGGTCGTGTTGTGTTTGGCTGTCATTAGTGAAGTGTTTTTGTGTGTGTGATAGATATTGTGTTTTTGTTTTGAGAATGTTGTTTGAGGGGGGGGGGGGGGGGAAGGGGGTGGCCAGGATTGGCTAGCTGGGAGGTTGTGGCAGGGGGCTTGGAGGGTGTTGCGCTGCAAGGCAGATGGATCCTTCTGTCCGTGTTGTTGCTGGCTGTTATTAGTGTTGTTTTTTTTGTGTGTGTGATAGTGATTTTGTGTGTGTGCGTGTTTATTTTTTTTTTTTGGGGGGGGTCGGTCTGGCAGGGTGCTTAGAGGGGGGTCAGCATTACTGGGGTGATACAGAGAGTGAGTGTGTGTGAGATTGAGAGAGTGGGGGTGTGATACAGAGAGTGTATGTGTGTGTCACAGAGAGAGGTCATGTGTTTCACAGAGATATATTGTGTGTGTGTGTGATAGAGATTGTGTGTGTGTGTAACAATATTAGGGGTGTGTGTCTGGTGAACGGGGAGGGGTTGGCGGGGGGCTTGGAGTGTGGTTTGCTGGGAGGTGGATGAATCCTTCAGGCTGTGTTGGTGCTGACTGTCATTATTGTAGTGTTTTGGTGTGTGTGTGAAAATGTTAGTGGGGGGGCGTGGCTTGCAAACTGGGAGGGTGTGGTTGGGGGGGGGGGGTTGAAGGGGTTTGCGCTGCTAGGCTCACGTATCCTTCACACCGTGTTGTCGCTGTCTGTCATTACTGTAGCGTTGTGTTGTGTGTTTGGGATAGACTTTGTGTGTGTGTGTGAGAAAGTTATATGGGGGTGGGGGCGGTGCTAGCGAGGCGGGAGTGTGTGGCGTGGAGTTTGGAGAGAGATTGTGTGTGTGAATGTTTGATGGTGGGTTGAGCTGCGATGCCCACGTATCCTTCAGACCGTGCTGTCGCTGTCTGTCATTACTGTAGCGTTGTGTGTGTTAGTGATAGACTTTGTGTGTGTGTGTGAGAATGTTATATGGGGGGTGGGGGCGGTGCTAGCGAGATGGGAGGGTATGGCGTGGTGCTTGGAAACAGATTGTGTGTGTGTGAATGTTTGAGTGGGGGGTGCGTTGCTGGCGAACTGTGAGGGAGTGGTGGTGGGCTTGGAGGGGGGTCAGCGTTGCTGGGGGGATGGGGTGAAAGTGACAGAGGGTGGAGTGTCTTGAAAGCGTGGGTGTGTGGCAGTTCAGACGCGTTGGGGGTCATAGGAGCCGACTTTTCAAAATGATTGTGGGTGCTGGTTTTTTTTTTTATAGGTGGTGCATTCCCCCCCTCCTCCCCTCTCCTCTGAGTTCCAGGCCCCGCCTCCCTCCCTCCCTCCCTCCCTTCGAGTTCCAGACCCCCCATCCCTCCCTCCCTCCCTCCCTCCGAGTTCCAGACCCCCCATCCCTCCTTCCTTCCGAGTTCCAGACCCCCCCTTCCTCCCTCTCTCCGAGTTCCAGACCCTCTCCCTTCTTCCCTCCCTCCGAGTTCCAGACCCTCCTCCCTCCTTCCCTCCCTCCCTCCGAGTTCCAGAACCCTCCTCCCTCCGAGTTCCAGCCCCTCCATCCCTCCCTCCCTCCTTCCGAGTTCCAGACCCCCCTCCCTCCTTCCCTCCCTCCCTCCCTCCGAGTTCCAGACCCTCCATCCCTCCCTCCCTCCTTCCGAGTTCCAGACCCCCCCCCTCCCTGTTCCAGACCCCCCCTCCCTCCCTCTCTCCGAGTTCCAGACCCCCCTCCCTCCCTCTCTGAGTTCCAGACCCCCTCCCTCCCTCCCTCCGAGTTCCAGACTCCCCTTCTTCCGAGTTCCAGACCCCCCATCCCTCCCTCCGACTCGATTCTGTTCCAGGCCGCTCTTCTCCCACTTCCACAACAGTCCTTTGCCTGCCCCTCACCTTCCTGCATGCCGCCAACCCAGAATTTAAAAGTCATCTTACCGGGGTCACGGCGACAGCAGAGAAAGGCAAGCAGGCTGCCTTCCCTTCTCTTCACTGTCAGCTCTGCCTTTGGTCCCGCCCTTGCGGAAACAGGAAATGAGGGCGGGACCAGAGGCAGAGTTGAAAGCGAAGAGAAGGGAAGGCAGCTGGCTCGCCTTTCTCTGCTGCTGCTGTGACCGCAGTAAGATGACTTTTAAATTCTGGGTGGGCGGCACGGAGGAAGTCGAGCGGCCACCCTGTGGGGGGTTGGGTTGGGGTGGGGTGGTGCAGTGTGGCGGTGGAGGTCAGATTCGGGTCTGTAGGGGGGTCCAGCGGCGACTCGGGAGGGGGTCGGTCAGTCTGCGCTCTCTACGTCATAACGTTTCGACGTTAGGGCGGGACAGTGAGAGCCAATGAAACGCTGAGTTACAGACTTAAACCCTACACTGCCACAGTTCCACGAGTCAGCTTCAGAACGTTGGAGGTGCTTTTATTATAGTAGATGTTTTATTGTGGACCGCTTAGGTTTAAGCCGGCTATGATTTATTTATTTATGTTAAAATTTAATCCCTTTGATTTGCTTTGCAATTAAAAGTGATTTTATCAAATGCCAATAAACCATAAAAGCTTCAAAGAAGACACATCAAGTTCAAGCTTGAGATGTAGATGCTTGACATTTAAATGCGACATTAATCCCACTCTTTGCCCTTCAGACTTATGGGCTCATTTTCAAAAGAGAAAAAACATCCAAAAAGTGGCATGTCTGCATTTGGACGTTTTTTCTCACAAAAACGTCCAAATTGGTATTTTCAAAACCATTTTTAGACGTTTTTCCATGAAGTCCGTCAGAAGTGCATTCAAATCACAAGGGGGGCGCGTCAGGGGCATGTTAAGGGTGGGATTTGGGGTGTTCCTGACACTTAGACGTTTTTCAGCCATAGTGGAACAAAACAAACTGTCCAAGACACATTAAGACATTTTGAGCTAGACCTGTTTTTATAACGAATAAGGCACAAAACGGTGCCCTAAATGACCAGATGACCACTAGAGGGAATCAGGGGTGACATCCCCTTACTCCCTCAGTGGTCACTAACTCCCTCCCACCCCAAAAAATGTGATTAAAAACATTACTTGCCAGCCTCTATGTCAACCTCAGATGTTATACTTGGGTCCATTAGAACAGGATGCAGGTCCCTGGAATAGTCTAATGGGTGGGTGCAGTGCACTGCAGACAGGGTGGACCCCAGGCCCATACCTCTCCCTACCTGTTACACTTGTGGAGCAAACTGTGAGCCCTACAAAACTCACCAGAAACCCACTGTACCCCACATATAGGTGCCCCTTTACCCACATATAGGTGCCCCCTTCACCCGTAAGGGCTATGGTAGTGGTGTACAATTTGGGGTAGTGGGTTTTGGATGGATTTTGGGGGGGCTCAGCAGACAAGATAAGGGAGCAATGGTGAGATGTGTACCTGGGTGCATTTATGAAGTCCACTGCAGTGCCCCTAGGGTGCCCTATTGCTTTACTGGGAGTCAGGGGGGACCAGTCTACTAAAAATGCTGGCTCCTCCTACATCCCAATGGCTTGATTTTGTGTGTTTTGCACTTGGACGTTTTTTGTTTCAAAATGGACCAAAAAACATTAAAATCACAAAACCTTGTATTTTCGAAAACAAAAGATAGACCTTCTTTCCTATTCAGATTTTGGACGTTTTTTGTAAAATGTCCAAAGTTGGACCTTAGATGTCATATCGAAAATGCCCCTCTTAGTCCACTCCACATCCTATTCTTCTATATAGCATAGCAGATTGTTTTCCTAACTTATGCAAGGCTGTGAGCTTCATGGTATCAGTCCCCATCACTTAAACCCTACTGGGACCGAACTTCTAACCATTTTCCTCTTCCTTAATTCTGTTTGTAACTGTATTCTTTATGCAGACTGCATATTCTGAGAAAACTAAATCTTTAAAATTCTAGAGGTCATAGTCCGTTTTCAACTAACACATGCTTGATGCCCCAGTGGGTTCCATTGTGTAAAACCATCTGTAGGATCCCTGGATATCCGGTCCACAATTCCATTGGAAAGAAGTACTTCCATTCATGAAGGTGCTTGAAAAAAGTAATATTTGCTGTTCAAATTTAATTATTTAACATGTATTATTTATTTTTTGGTGATGCCTTTAGATTTGTGGTGAAACAGAAAGAAACTGAATAATCTGCTTGCTGAATAGGAGACATACCAACAAGGGTTTGCAGACACATATACCTAAACTGGAAGCTCAAAGCATTCAGCTTATTAAGAAGCATCTGGGATAGCTGGAATCTCTCTCCAAGGAATTGCAGGTGCAGCAACTACCTCAGAGTGAAGCATACTAATTGAACCTGCAAAGCAAACAAGCTCAGTTCAAAGACTGTGAGACTGACCTACAGAAAACATATTGGGCACAGAACCAGCATTTGAAAGCTAAATATTTCTCTAACCTGGATTCTTCAGAGGAGTCTTATGTGTCAAAAATTCAGACTATCCGAGATGAGCCACAAAAGGCTCTGGAGGAGCTTGAGAGGTGTTTGCTGGAGAAGCTACAGAGAAAAGAAATGGAGGTGCAGACAACAACTTTATCAGCAGGCAGAGCTGCTCCGACTGCAGCATAACCAGGAGATGCTGTTACGCAAAGACCAACTTGAGAGCATGAAAGAGTTTAAAGTGATGGTAGCTGAGCTAGAAGTGTTCATAAGGTGAGTCCTTAAGATGTGTAAACAGTTATCTTCCTTGTCATCAAGCAGATGAAGCCATTACGTATCGGTTATGTCCATCAACCAGCAGGGGAGATAGAGAGCACTCAAACTTTCACAGTGCCCTCTTGGCCAGTTAGCTCCACTGCCTCTTCAGTATTCTCTATCCTCCCCTAGCAGGGTGGCTGCAGCTTGTTCGAGCTCCAGAAAAATCTGCCGGGAGGTGGTTCCTGGCTTGCCAGTTGTTAACCCGGGGTGTTGGAGTCTATAGCAGCCTCACTTTAAAGGCACATAGGTTAGCCCTTTCCCTGCCTTACCCATACCTCTGTGGATGTGGACATATTGCCTTGCTTTCCCTGTCCTTACCCACCAACAGTGGATGCAGGCATATAGGTTCGCCCTTCCCTGCCTTTCCCACTCATCTGAGCCTCCGGAGTCTTCAATACCTCTGCTTTCCTCACAGCTTAAAAAAAAAAAAAAAGTCGCGTCGCGTTTTTAAACGCAGAGATACTGGAACAGAGGTTTTGACCTGATTTCAGCAGGATCATAATTGTACACTAGATCCTTTGAGGGTAAGAGTGTTTTCCAACTCCTCCGGGGTGGGCCCGCGATCGGGGCGATTTTGGCACGAAACCGCCATCTTGGATTTTACCGCCATTTTTCGGCGATGGCTGCGGACAATGTAAAGCGCTGTTCCACTTGTGGCAAGCGAAATCAGCAGCAGGGCTCTGTAAATCGTGCTGTACTGGCGTAGGAGCCGGCCCGAGCATGGCGAGCGATTGTTTCTTCCCGCTCTGAGCTGGCAGCGGGCGCCATTTTGCTTACACCACATGGCGCGGCCTCCGTGGACACGGAGAGACCTGAGCCGGGTGGGGCACCTCGAGATGAGGTTATTTCAGGAGTGGCTAGCACCGGACAGGATTTGGGTGCCCAGGGTGAGATTTTCTCCCCGGATTTTGTGCTTTTGCTGCATAAAGCATACATGATGAAAAGAGCCCTTCCTCAAGGGTCGCCTGAGGCTCCTCTGATTGGCCCCCACCGATGGATTCTGGCCTGGGACATGCCCAGTGAGGCTTTTTTCCCCGGAGGCTTGGCCTAAAGATAAGCACAGAAGGGTTAATTCCCCTTCAGATTGTGGTGCACCTTTTTCCCCCCCGTGGTCGGGGTGTGGAGGATTCGGAGAACTCTGACAGACGTTCTTGGTCTGAGGAACCAGAGTCAGGTGCGGATTTACCACAGGATCTGGATGATCCCTCCGCGGTGAGGATTTCCACCGTGATGAGCTGCCAGCGCTTATTTCAGATAACCCTGCAGGCCCTCTCGATTGAAGATCCTGACAGTGGCATGGCCTCCTCGGGTAATCCCAGGATGGCTAGTACCAAGAAAGCTGCTCGGGGCCTTCCCTTTGCATGACTCCATCCTAGAGCTTGTTTCGGCTCAGTGGGCTGACCCCCGAGGGACCTTTGAGAGTTTCCAGGCTATGGGGCAGTTATACCCTCTGTGTGAGGACATATGGCTCGTTTTCAAATGCCTACAGTGGATGCCCTAGTCACTGCGGTGACAAAAGAGAACTACCCTCCCTGTTGAAGGAGGTGTTGCCCTGAAGGATGTTCAAGACCGTAGGCTGGAAACAGCATTGAAAACGTCCTTTGAAATTGCAGGTCTCACTGTTCGGGGCGTCTGCATGCAGCTGATATGCTGTTAGAGCCTGCCTAGCTTGGCTGCAACAGGCAGTGGCTCGAGCCCGGAGATGGAGCAGAGCCCTTCTTGGATGTGGCTCCGCGGAGTGGAGGTGGCCTTGTCCTTTCTGGCTGATGCCCTTATGACCTTGTCAGAGCTTCGGCTAAACAAATGGCAGTAGCAGTGGCGGCTCGCCGTCGTCTGTGGCTACGACACTGGGCAGCGGACATGGCCTCTAAGCAAGGTTGGTGAAGTTGCCTTTTCAAGGACTTCTCCTATTGGTAAGGAGTTGGAGAAAATTGTGAAAGGCCTGGGTGATCCAAAAACCCCGGCGCTTGCCCGAAGATAGGCAGAGGCCTTCCTCTAAGGGCCAGGCGGTCCACTCCTCGTACAGACCTCGCTTCCGTGAAGCTAGAAGGTACCGCCCGGGGCATTCTGCTGGGTTCACTTCACGTGCTCGTGGTCAGCAGAGGAACTCCTTTCGCCTCGGACAAGCGTTCCGCAGCCGGTGGCTCAAGACCAGGAGTTCAGGGGGCGACCCTCTCAATGATGGTGCGCCGGCCCTCTTCTCGATGCCTGTCATCGGAGGACGCTTTCCCTCTTTGTCGAGGAGTGGGCAAGATTTCCTCAGATCAGTGGGTTCTAGACCTGATCAGAGATGGATACAGAATAGAATTCAACGCCCCAGTAAGAGACGTGTTTTGTGGAGTCCCGATGCGGTTCTGCCGTCAAACGGGCGGCGGTGGAGGAGACTTTACAAGGTCTGATTCAGTTAGGGGCAGTGACCCCGGTGGCCTCCCGCCGAGCAAGGCTGCGGCCGATACTCCATCTACTTTGTGGTGCCGCGAAAAGGTGGGTCCTTTCGCCCTCTTCTAGACTTAAAAGCAGTGATAAGGTCCTTGAGAGTGTGGCATTTCCACATGGAATCTCTGCGCTGCCGTCATTGCGGCGGTACAGCCAGGAGAGTTTCTCACGTCTCTAGACCTGAAAGAAGCTTACTTGCACATACCGATTTGGCCCCCGCACCAGAAGTTTCTGAGGTTTGCGGTGTTGGGAAAACATTTCCAGTTCAGGGCCTTGCCTTTTGGCCTCGCACAGCTCCCCGAACCTTTTCGAAGGTAAGGGTGGTAGTCGCTGCTTTTCTCAGGCGAGAAGGTATCAGGGTTCACACCGTACCTAGACGACTGGCTCATCAGAGCAGACTCTGCAACAGAGAGCTTACAAGCTACAGCCAGAGTGGTCTCAGTAACTGCAATCTCTAGGCTGGGTCGTCAATATGGCCAAAAGTCACCTTGTCCCCTTCACAATCTCTAGAGTTTTTGGGGGCCATGTTCGACACAGTCTCGGGCTATGTGTTCCTACCCGAGCTAAGGTGGTGCAAGCTTCAGAATCAGGTCCGTCTGCTCCTGAGGATGGCCCCGCCCGCGAGCTTGGGACATTGTCCAGCTGCTGGGATCGATGACAGCCACGATGGAAGTGGTACCCTGGGCGAGAGCGCACCTGAGACCTCTACAGTATTCCCTACTCCGGAGATGGTCTCCTATTTCTCAGGATTACCAATGCAGACTTACTTGGCTCCCTGCGGCCCGACTCAGCATGGAGTGGTGGCTCTCGGACATGCATGCTGCGGCGAGGGAATGCCGCTGACGCGTCCCCGTTTGGTGCCTAGTGGTAACAGATGCCAGCCTGAAGGGCTGGGGCGCACACTGCAAGGGGAAGCTTGCCCCAGGGTTCTATGACACCCAGAGTCGAGTGGTCCATCAACCGCCTAGAGTTGAAAAGCGGTGTTTCAGGCGCTTCTGGCCTTTTCAGTTGACCCTGGAAGTTGGCTTGCAGAGTGATGTCGTACAACACGACAACGGTGGCCTGTATAATCGACAAGGCGGAACAAGGTGCAGAGCACTAGCCGCGCAGGGCCGAACTGATTTGCCACTGGGGCCGAGCTGCATCTTCAGTGTCTGTCGGCAGCTCATATTGCAGGTCAGAGCAATGTGTAGGCCGATTATCTGAGCAGCACAGATCGATCCGCAGAATGGAATTTGGCAGACGAAGTATTCCTGCAATCTGTGCCAAAATGGGGCAAGCCCGTGATGGATCTAATGGCGACAAGTGCCAATACCAAAGTCCCGTGCTTCTTCAGCAGATGGAGAGATCCTCGCTCGGCGGGGTTGGATGTCTTGGTTCAACCCTGGCCTCCGGGTCTATTTTATGTGTTTCCCCCATGGCCCTGATAGGGTGCCTGCTCTTGCGGATTCGGCTGCACCAGGAGAAGTGGTCCTCATCGCCCCGGATTGGCCAAGGAGACCTTGGTATGCAGACCTCCGACAGATGCTCCTGGAGGCTCCTCTCTGCCGTTACCGTCTGGTACCGAACCAGTTGACTCAGGGACCGGTAGCCCATGGAGGACACCGGCCGCTTTGGTCTTACGGCTTGGCTATTGAGAGGGCGCAATTGAGGGATAAAGGTTATTCCAATAACGTTATTTCCACTCTTCTGCAAGCCCGCAAGCGGTCCACTTCCGTGGCTTATGCCAGGATTGGTGCCTTCCAGAGCCATTGCTCCAATGCGGGCCTCCTGTCTCCGCCGATTCTGGACTTTTTGCAGGAAGGTGTACAAAAAGGCTTGGCCTATAATTCCCTGCGGGTGCAGGTGGCAGCGTTGGCCTCCCTTCGTGGTAAGGTGGAAGGCGTGTCTTTGGCTGCTCACCCAGATGTGGCCACGTGTTTCTTAGAGGGGTGCTTCGGCTCCGACCTCCAGTGCGAGCACCCTGTCCAGCTTGGAACCTGGGGCTAGTTTTGAAAACCCTGCAGGCATCTCCTTTTGAGCCGCTTCGGCGAGCATCGGAGAAAGATTTGACACTGAAGGCTGTTTTTCTGGTGGCCATTTCCTCGGCGAGACGGGTGTCAGAGCTCCAGGCGCTGTCCTGTAGAGACCCATTTCTGCAATTTTCAGAGTCCGGAGTCACGGTTCGGACCGTGCCTTCCTTTATGCCTAAGGTGGTTTCAGCTTTTCACCTAAACCAGCCTATTTTCTTGCCCTCTTTTTCAGAGGAAGAGTTTCCAGAATCTTTTGGGCAGCTGCACCTTTTGGATGTGCGCAGGACTCTGCTGCAGTATCTGCGAGTTACTAACTCTTTCAGGACTTCTGATCATCTGTTTGTTTTGCTATCCGGTTCTCGCAAAGGGTCTCCAGCGTCTAAAGCCACTATTGCCCGCTGGCTCAAAGAAACTATCTTTTCAGCTTATCTGCTGGCCGGCAGGGTTCCGCCTGTAGCCTTTAAGGCACATTCTACTAGAGCGATTTCTTCCTCTTGGGCTTGAAACTGGAGCACTCTCTCTTCAAGAGATATGCAGTGCAGCAACATGGGCTTCCTAAGCTCTCCTTTGCCCGACATTACAGGCTGGATTGTGGCTGCCAGGAGGGATGCCGCGTTTGGTGCACAAGTGCTAGCACGTGTGTGGCTTGTTCCCACCCTATCTAGGGATTGCTTTGTTACATCCATACGTAATGGCTTCATCTGCTTGATGACAAGGAAGGGAAAATTAGGTTTCTTACCTTGGTAATTTTCCTTTCCTTTAGTCATAGCAGATGAAGCCATGAGCCCTCCCTGTAGATTGTCTGTATGCTGTGAATCTGTTTTCAGGTTCTGTTCTAATTTCCTGAATTTCCTTCCTTGGGAGAAAGTTGGGAAAACAATCTTCAGGATTCATGTTCAGTTAAATTTAGGAGGATGTGTTCATTCCCTCCAGCATGTTTTTTTGGAGGATGTGTTGATTCTCTCCAGGAGGCGCGTGTGTTCCCCTCCAGTTCTATAAATAGGAGGATGAGTTCATTCCTCCAGTGTGTTGGGAGGATGTGTGATTCCCTCCAGGAGGCGCGTGTGTTCCCCTCCACTTATACATAAGGAGGATGAGTTATTCCCTCCAGGAGGCTGTGCATTCCCTCCTTTATGAGTTCATGCCCTTGTGATGGGCCATCGTTCGCTGTGAGGAAGCTCTTGTGATTCCCATTGCGGTTTGCCATACTGCTTTGGAAGCTTCAAATACTGAAGAGGCAGTGGAGCCTAGCTGGCCAGAGGGCACTGTGAAAGGTTTGAGTGCTCTCTATCTCCCCTGCTGGTTGATGGACATAAACCCATACATATGGCTTCATCTGCTATGACTAAAGGAAAGAAAATTACCAAGGTAAGAACCTAATTTTCCCTTTGGTTTTATGAGAGGTGGTCAAATAATGCGTTAATGTTATTAACATGTCAATTTTTTAACACACCTAGTTCATTTTAATGTCACCATGTTTTTTTAATTAAACGCAGACTCTCCCTCTCCCCCCCCCCCCCCCACCATTTTACCTTTACAGCAGGGCTCAGGACTCTGCTTAGCGTTCCCGTCCCAGTTTCTCAGAGCCCCGTGCAGCCATGCACCCCTCCATGCTCCACAGGTGGCCCCCAAGAAAACTAATCGTGCCTACTTTAGAGGTAAACGCCGGAGGAGGGGGGAGAGAAATTGGGTGAAGGCTGTGGAGTCTCAAAAAATGAACAAAAGATAGAAAAATTAAAAAAAAACTGAATGGGTTACAACAATGCATGAAAAAAAAATCACTTTGGGCTGCTATTATTACATTTTGTTTGAAAATTTCCCCTCTTCTTTTCAAGCTGTGCAGCAATGCTAACACAGCCCATTCAAAGTGAATGGGCTTTGTTGGCATTACTGCAATGGCAGCCGCTAGTGGCCACTTGATAAAAGGGGACCTTTGTTTTTTTACTGCCCAAATGCATGCCCCAGTCAAGCGCGACCAACCATGCAGTGAAAACTTTTGATCGCACAGTTGATTGTGATTTAAAATTTTTAGTTGTTGCCCACCCCAGTTTTTATTAATGTAAAGCCTCCTCTCTCTCCTGCACCCCCTCCTGCCACCCATGTCCAGCGACCCTCCTCTCTCCCCTGCCCCCTCTCCAGCCACCCATGTCCAGCGACCCTCCTCTCTCCCCTGCCCCTCCCCTCCAGCCACCCATGTCCAGCGACCCTCCTCTCTCCCCTGCCCCCCCCTCCAGCCACCCATGTTCCAGTGACCCTCCTCTGGACCAGCTGTGAGGCATGTTTCCCCCCCCCCCCCCCCGGGTTCTGAAGTTGACATCATAATGGCTACGGTGATGTCAGGCTGATCTACGGAGCCTAGCAGACCAACTCGGAATGAGCCACTGTCCCAGGCAGCAAGTCAGAACGTTGGAGGTGGAGAATTATTATAGGATAATTTTTATTGTAAACTGCTGTTATCTGTATAAGCCTAGTGGTATTATATACTGTAATAACCACCATTCCTTCAATGGAGTTTAACTCCATTGAAGGAATGGTGGTTATTACAGTATATAACAATTTTTTTTTGTTTATTAAAAATTTCTTTACCACTAGGCTTATACAGATAACAGCAGTTTACAATAAAAATTATCTCTCTATATAAAACGCACATCCAACGTTCTAATGAAGTCTCAGAAATTTCCGACGTTCTAAATTGAAGCTCTGTAGATCACATAAGTGTCTGCCCCGTGATGACGTCGAGGGCGCTGATAGGTTTGCTTGCTTTGTTTTGAGTGTACTGGATGACGGCTGTGCGGAGGAGTGGAAACAGAGATTAGCCAAATTTGCTTCCTCCTTGCAGCAGCTCATAGGTTTCCTTGCTTTGTTTTGAGTGTATTGCAATGACGATGACGTGGGGGAGTGGAAACAAAGATTAACCAAATTGGCTTCCTTGATTACAGTGGGCTAGATAGGCTTCCACTCCTGTCTATTAAACCTCCTTGATTAGATCGAAAGATTGAAGCAAGCAGAAGGTGGGCCACTTAGGTAAGTCAAGCAAGCCTGTGAGCTGCTGAATCGAAGTTGTCGTCCTTTATTATTGGTGGCATATTTATTTATTCTAACTTATATGTGCAGCATAGGAAGTGTTGTGTCATTTGGAGGGGTTGGCTATAGGGACTTCCTGTATTCGTGCCACAGATGTTTCAGTTAGTGAAGGGCAAACAAAACAGAAATCATGTTATGAGAATCAGGTACTTAACAAGCACACTTACTATTTATAAGTACAATTAAAAAGAAATCATTAATTAGGTTGAAACTGGAGCGTTTAACATCATTTTTTTCCTGCGCCTACATCAAAAGGAAAAGATAGCATGTGGGAACTTGCTCCATTTTGTTTTCTGGAATGCAGTGATTATTATAAAAATGGTCTTGCTTTTATTTTTTTATATTACTATTTCACAGATATATATTGAATACTGAGGTAGGGGCTGCCTTCATGACTGTCCAGAGTCAGTCTAAATGTGCCAGCATTGTCCAGTTCAACACACTATTAGCAACCAAGTTCATACAAACTTAATTATGTCCAATATGGAGGGGGGGGCCTTAAGACCACAGAGGAGGGTCCCTAAGACCACAGAGAGGGGGGAAGGGGGGTCCTCAGACCACAGGGGAGGGGGTCCTGAGACCTAACGGGGACAGGGGAGGACACTCACTGTCCTCACATACGCACTCACACACACTCTCTCACAGACACACACCCATTCTTACTCTGTCAACACACACACACTTGCACATTCACTCTCTCTCACCACAGTCACTCTCACAGACACTCTCTCAAACATACACACTCCGCGGAAAACCTTGCTAGCGCCCGTTTCATTTGAGCCAGAAACGGGCCTTTTTTACTAGTCCTATATAATAATTCTCACCTCCAACGTTCTGACTTGCTGCCTGGAACAGTGGCTCATTCCGAGTTGGTCTGCTAGGCTCCGTAGATCAGCCTGACATCACCGTAGCCATTATGATGTCAAAATCAGAACCCGGGGAGGGGGGGGGGGGGAACATGCCTCACAGCTGATCCATGTCCAGAGGAGGGTCACTGGACATGGGTGGCTGGAGGGGGGGGCAGTGGAGAGAGGAGGGTCGCTGGACATGGGTGGCTGGAGAGGGGGCAGGGGAGAGAGGAGGGTCGCTGGACATGGGTGGCAGGAGGGGGGGCAGGAGAGAGAGGAGGTTCGCTGGACATGGGTGGCTGCAGTGGGCGCAAGGCGAGAGGAGGGTCGCTGGACATGGGTGGCTGCAGGGGGAGAGGAGGGTCGCTGGACATGGGTGGCTGCAGGGGAGCCGAGGAAAACCTTTCGCCCGTTTCATTTGTGTCAGAAATGGGCCTTTTTTACTAGTAAACATATAAAAGGAGCTCGAATAAGAGAATAGAAAAGAAAACTAACTCAATCACTAAGAAGTATTGTTAACAATTCTTCTAAATAATCAACATCCATTAGTACTCAGCAATGAACTTCCCTTTTCCCCCAAAACCCTTTTCACCAAAATACAAAAAACTGGGTCTTTAACAAAACTTTAAATTTTCTCAGACACTTCAGCACTGACAGAAGTGGTAAGTTTATTCCACAGAGAAGGCACCAACCAGAACAACACATTTTCTTGGGTTTGTTCCAACAAGCTCTTCCTTTTTGTCCAACAGATCAGTCCTGGGTTATGTCCACCAACCATCGGATGGAGACAGACAGAAGTTCCTTGTGATTTGTCACCTTAAGGGTATCTCTGTCTCCAAGCGGATGGATGATGCACACTAACTGTGTGCTGTTTCTGAATTTCATGGAGAAACTCCTGAACCAGTTTCAAGGGGGGAGTGGTTGCTAGACCACCAGGTACATTTTTGCTTTGGGGTGGCAGGAGGGGGTGTGGGGCGATTGTGGTCCACTGGACCACCAGTGTGTTCTTGCTTGGGTGGGGGTTGGCTGATGGGCGTGCAGGGTCCACTGGGCAATCTGGGTTTTTATGCACGGGTTGGGGCCAGGAGGGGATCTGGTCATGTTTGATCGGCGGGGGTAGGGGTTGGGAGGCAGTCCATTGGACCACCAGAGATCTTTGGAAAGCTGTCAGATGGATTTGACAGGTTCAGTTCGCAAGTGGCGACTGATGGCATGAAGGGAGATCATGCATCTCATTTGCATACAATTCCCTTAGTGGTTGCTGTTTGTGACTTGGTAATTTTTACCGCAGGACCCATATTTAACGGGTTCCGCTGTGCATCGGCCCCTTAGTCTGCACAGCTGTTTGCTAATTTGAAAAAAAAAAATTCTAGGCTTTACAGCAGCTGTCTTGATAATAGAGCAGAAACGATCTTGCCACAGGGAGCTCTCAGCTTTTATCTTTGCGCCCTTTTTACTGGTTAGCGTCAGCTTCTAAGTATGCTATTACAGCCTGATACTCAGAAGCAAATGCAGGTGCTAGAGGCCATCAGCACCGGACTAGCACATGCATTTGATAGCGCTGGATGCTTGGAGGGATATAGCGCAGGGATCAACAAGCGTAGCAAAGGCTAGAGCAGCTAGCATTTAAATTGCATCTAAATTAGGTAATTTGCAATGCACCCGGATTCTCAAAGAAGAGCACCCTTAACAAGGGTGCCCTTACCGCTAGAAGCCCAATGCCAGCTCGCAGCCATTGAAGAGAGGAGCCGAGGCCAAAAGAGACCAGGCAAGTGTGTGGGAGCCACTGCCTTTAAAAGTGAGCTTCTGTCCTGTGGGCGCCATTGCTTTTAAAGATTTCCCAAAGATGTAACTTTTAAGTATTTATGAAAACTTCTCACATTCTGCAGTGGGAACTCCAGGCCCTGACAACCATTGAAGGAGACACTGCCTTTAAAAGTTGGGAGCTGCTGCCTTTAACAGATGAGTTAGGTACTTCTTCCTTCCCCTTCCCTCCTTCCCATCTGGTCTTTGGGCATACCACAAGAGCTGTGCTTAATGCACAGCTCTTTAGTGCATGCCCAGACACAATTCTCCTGCAATTTTCTCTCATGCTCAACGCTATGACCGCACTTAAATTTGTATGTCACAGGGGCGTAGCTACGGGTGGGCCTGGGTGGGCCCAGGCCCACCCAATTTCAGCTCTGGCCCGCCCACCACTTTTCCTTCAGCCCTGCCAGCCCCAGCTCCCATTGCCGTTGCCGGCCACTGCTGCTTTTCCTGATGAGCAGCAGGGCCGGCGCTACAAAAAGAAGAAGCCATGACGTAAGAGACGGGAGGAGCCTGCAGAGCCAGCAGCCAATGCTTCGAGGTTGCCTGCGGTGCCGCGTTTTTTTAAAAACATTTTTTCTCGTCGGGTTAGCGTTGGCGCTCAGCTCAGTCAGCTGAGCGCTTCTTTTTGTAGCACTGGCCCTGCTGCTCATCAGGAAAAGCAGCAGTGGCCGACAATGGGAGCAGGGGCTGGTGGGCCTGAATCGGGAGAGGGAAAATGGATGGCAGGATGGGGAGAAAGAGGGAAAATGGAAGGATGGGGAGAGAAAGAGGGAAAACAGATGGAGGATGGCAGAGAAAGAGGGGAAAACGGAGGGAGGGGAGAGAAAGAGGGAAAACAGATGGGAGATGGCAGAGAAAGAGGGAAAACGGAAGGATGGGGAGAGAAAGAGGGAAAACAGATGGGAGGATGGCAGAGAAAGAGGGAAAACGGAAGGATGGGGAGAGAAAGAGGGAAAACAGATGGGAGGATGGCAGAAAAAGAGGGAAAATGGAGGATGGGGAGAAAAAGAGGGAAAACAGATGGGAGGATGGCAGAGAAAGAGGGAAAACGGAAGGATGGGGAGAGAAAGAGGGAGAACGGAAGGATGGGGAGAGAAAGAGGGAAAACAGATGGAAGGATGGCAGAGAAAGAGGGAAACAGATGGATGGGGAGAGAGACACTGGATGGAAGGATGGGGAGAGAAAGAGGGGAGATGGATGAAAGGATGCAGAGAAAAAGGGGAGAGACTGGAAGGATGGGGAGAGAGAAGGGACACTGAACAGAAAAGGGTAGAGAGATAGACACTGGTTAGAAGGAGGGAGAGAGACATTAGATGGAAGGATCAGGAGAGAGGGTAGATGGGTAGAAGGATGGGGAGAGAAGAGGGAAGACGCTGGATGGAAGGGTATGGAGAAAGAGGTGACACGATGGAAGGATGCAGAAAGAAAGAGGGGAGACTATTGGAAGGATGGGGAGAGAGGGGAGACACTGAAAGGATGGGGAGAGAAAGAGGAGAGCTGCTGCATGGAAAGGGGGAGTAGTGAAAGATTGGAGAATAAGAGGAAGGGGCATGGGGAGAACAAGGGTGAGAAAAAGATGGTGGAGGTGTGGCCTAGTGGTTAGGGTGGTGGACTTTGGTCCTGGGGAACTGAGGAACTGAGTTCGATTCCCGGCACAGGCAGCTCCTTGTGACTCTGGGCAAGTCACTTAACCCTCCATTGCCTGCCGCATTGAGCCTGCCATGAGTGGGAAAGTGCGGGGTACAAATGTAACAAAAAAAAAAAAAAAAGCCATAAGTAGATGAAGGAAATTAAAGAATGGATAGTAAGAATGAATTAAATCTGGACACAGAGGGAGGCAGAAAAATATTGAAGAAAGCAAAGAAAAAGGAGAGAAAAATGACAAATGGCCAGGAAACCCTGGCAGAAGAGTTAAGCGAAAACGAAGGAAAGCAGAATCTAGAGACTGTGAGCAACACAATGAGAAAAAGTAAATGGCCATACAACAAAGGTAAAGAAAATAATTTTATTTTAAATTTAGGATAAAGTAATATGGTGTTAATAAAGTTTGAGACCAATACTTCCTTCCTTAGGTCAGGAGAGGATACCGTAACAGCATTATACTGACCTGAGGCAGGAGGTTTTGGCCTCTGAAAGCTCACTGAAAAGGATTAGGCTACCGTGTTTCCCCGAAAATAAGACACTGTCTTATATTAATTTTTGCCCCCCAAAATGCGCTAGGTCTTATTTTCAGGGGCTGTCTTATTTTTCGGGGAAACATTGGGGCTGGATCGGGGTTGGCCTGCCCGCCCTCCGTCGCTCCCGGAAGTAACCTTAAATGCCTCCTTTCATCTTCGCAGCAAGCAGCAGCAGGGCAGGCCACTCCTTCCTTCCGTGTCCCGCCCTCGCCTGACGTAACGTCCGCGAGGGCGGGGCACGGAAGGAAGGAGAGGTCTGTCCTGCTGCTGCTTGCTGTGAAGGTGAAAGGAGGCGTTTAAGGTTAGTTCCGGGAGCGACGGAGGGTGGGTGGAGGGGGGGCCCGGCGACTTCGGGTGGGGGGGCGGCCCGGGGGTGGCCTTGTCCGGCTCTCATCGGCCCTGCTTTCAAACAAAAATTTGCTCGGTCTTACTTTTGGGGAGGCCTTATATCTACCAATTCAGGAAAACCTCTACTAGGTCTTATTTTCGGGGGATGTCTTACTTTCGGGGAAACAGGGTATTAAATAAATTGTCTGAAATCGGATGCACTGAAAAGCACCACTTTACCCTGTGTGACAAATGCATCTGACTGTGACTAAATTTTGCTGGGGGGGGGGGGGGGGGGTAGATAGAAAATTTTGTGCCCACCCACTTTGGGTTCAGGCCCACCCATAATTGGCAGTCTGGCTACGCCACTGGTATGTCATTAACGTTGAGCGTGAGGGAGCTGTTCAGACGTTTTAATCCAGCAGTATTTTTCTGGTGGTGGTCCGAACAGCGTTGGAGTTGCATCTGGACCTTAGTGCACTAGAAATGCTCCACATCAGCTAGTAGGCACAGCATCAGTCCTAACCTGAGCTCCCTTTTCTCTGGTACAGGCTATGCAAAAAAGATAATTTATTGACTAACCCCCCCCCCCCCCCAAAAAAAAAAAAAAAAAAAAGCATTTCTTCTGTTTCCCTTTACATTTGCCTTTTGCAGCCATCTGCCTTAACTCCTGTGTTTTTCTTTGGTTTACAGTCATTACTCAGAGGGTGGAAAATCTTCTGAGCTGCTGGTTACTTCATAATGCTTTCTTTGAGGTCTGGATATTTCCCTAAGGATCATGAATCTTTGTTGTTGATAATTTTCCCTATCAGTTCTCCCCAGTGTCTTGCTCTTTGTTGGTTTCAGCCTATGCTCTTCTGCACTCCTTGTTTGCCTCTCAGCCCGGGTGCTTGTCAGATTTTCTGTCTCTTTGATCCTTATGCTAAGTAATCTTAATTCATAGCCTCTTTAGTCCAGTTCTTATCAGTGGGATAGATGTTTATTTAGACAGGCACTGCTTTTTGCAGCAAACTGCAGGCTGAGCCCAGTGTCACGTGAACTGTTAACTTTTCACTGTTTGTTCTTAGCTTTATACTTTTAATCTTAATAGCCTCAGCAGCACTATTTACTCAAAACTCCTGCGCTGTACGGAACAGCGCCAGAAAAATAGTGCCAGAACAGCGTGGCAAAACAATTCCCTAATGCTCAACATTAATGGCATGCAAATATAGGCATGCTATTAGCATTGAGCATTACAGAGTTAAGGGGGGAGGATTGTTCATGTACAGGTACAGAAGAGCTCTCTGTTGCTGGAACCTAGCTGGTGGGATAGCTCAGTCCTCTCAATACCTTTCCTGAGCACTCAGGCACAGAACTGCTCCATAAACCTTCTTGGTTCTACAGTCTAGGCTCCTCACGTATCCAACTCTGAACCTCGGCGGGACTTGGAGTGCCGCAAGGTTCACAGCCTGTTTTGGCTCCGCTTCTTCTGCTGTGGGCAGCATCCAGCAGTTCTCTCTGATGATTTCCGCTGCTCTGTGAAACACCCCAGGTCCTCCATAAAACACCTGTCTATTCCCATTCTATAAAATAAATTCATATCTATAACTGGTCAATGTGAATTAGTCATTTATTTTAGAATTGTGTATAATAGCTTGTTAACAGGGAAGAAAACCCAACAGGGACATTTCTTTCCTGGATACATTTTTATAGGCTAACTCACAGATATAGTAATGAATCCATTCAATTCAAAGAATGATAAATAAAAACATAGGGTGGGGGGGGGGGGGTGTAGAAAGAAAACAGATAGAAAAATGAAATGATTTTTCTATCACCCTGGTGCCTAAGTAGGGGAAAGAGTAAACATTCATCCTCCCCGTCTCTTCAGCCCGCAATCTCGGAGTCATTTTCGACTCCTCCCTCTCCTTCTCTGCCCATATCCAGCAGACAGCTAAGACCTGTCGCTTCTTCCTCTATAATTAGCAAAATTCGCCCATTCCTCTCTGAACAGACCACCCGAACCCTCGTCCACTCACTCGTTACCTCTCGTCTTGACTATTGCAACCTTCTCCTCGCTGGCCTCCTGCTTAGCCACCTATCCCCCCTTCAATCTGTCCAAAATTCTGCCGCACGTCTTATCTACCGCGTGAACCGATACTCTCATATCACCCCTCTCCTCAAGTCACTTCACTGGCTCCCGATCCGCTACCGTATACAGTTCAAGCTTCTCCTATTGACCTTCAAGTGCACTCAATCTGCAGCCCCCCATTACCTCTCTACCCTCCTCTCCCCGTATGTTCCCACCCGTAACCTCCGCTCTCAGGACAAATTACTCCTATCTGTACCCTTCTCCACCACCGCTAACTCCAGACTCCGCCCCTTCTGCCTCGCATCACCTTATGCTTGGAACAGACTTCCCGAGCCCATACGCCATGCGCCCTCCCTGCCCATTTTCAAGTCCTTACTCAAAGCCCATCTCTTCTCCCTTGCTTTTGGCGCCTAACCACCTTCCCCATTCATGATACCTACACTGACTACATAGTTTGTTACCTTTAGATTGTAAGCTCTCTTGAGCAGGGACTGTCCTTCCCCATGTTTAAACTTGTACAGCGCTGCGTAACCCTGGCAGCGCTATAGAAATACTAAGTAGTAGTAGTAGTAATATAGACAGCTTATCTCTTAGCTGTTGTCTGTAGTGCCTGGACAAATTAGAGGTTAATAGGTGAAGGCTAAGAGAACAAGTCAGTGTCAGCAGTTTTCTACCATCAAATGTGGAATATTTTCCTTAAGTATTCTAACATTAACTATTTATTTACCAGATTCCACAGTTCCCTACTCTTATTCATGTGATCTCTATAAAGAGCATTATGAATAATAAAAGTCGCATATTACCTTCTTTCCTATGCAAACATTTAACTCTTACGTGGTTCAACATTTTTTATTGATGACAAAAGCAAAGAAAATACAGCCTGCCAAATATGTACTCGGAGAAAAAGTCAAATATAAAAAGAAACAACATACATCGTAAAAAGAGGGTAAAGTAGTCTGTCATCAAAAGTTTGTATTACAGGTATCCCTGCTGCATCCCTTATACAATCATGAGAACAATATGAAGAACGCAAACTCTAAACCTTGTGAACCAAAGAAAATGTAAGGTATTAACAAACCGAAGAACACTGGTAGTTTAGAAGAATTATACATTCATCAAACCAGTATGAACTGAAGTCTCTAAATCAAACCATTGCTGCTTCTGTACTGAGTAGAACCCATCCTCCCCCCTCCCTAAACCCCCTCCTTCCAGCCCACCCATCCCTAGTTTCATAGAGAATGGTATGAATGAGAACAAAACAATCCAATTACTAGGAGATTGCAGAGGAAACAAAAGTCTGTGTAGGCCTCAGAACCCTCAAAGGGAATTGACCACTAAATTGTGCTCTCAAGGGTTCAGAGAGTACATATAGGGCCCCCAGATAGAGAGACAATGCTTTCTGCATCTGGGGGACAAACATGCTCCTCTATGCTCTAATACATGAGGTCATGAAATTTATTGCGCCAGTGCCAATATTCCGGGGGCAATTCACTTGTCCATAGGCTCAAAATGACTTGTTTGCATTACAGGCTTTATGAATTAATTGCTGGGCGTTTCTGCTCTGCAACACAGAGAGTTCATATTTATCTAAAATAACTCCAAGGGGTGAAACTGAAATACATGAGTGCAATAAAATTTCCAAGTACTGAAAAACAGCAGTCTAAAATGCTTGCACTAAAAAGCAATCCCAGAGAGAGTGGAAGAACGAGCCCTGGTCCCGTTAGCATTTAGTACAGAAAGAGTGTCCACTCCCCCCATTTTAAAAATTTGAGATTTAGTGAGATACGCCCTGTGTAATATTCGAAATTGGCACTCCCTTAGGTCTTCACCAATCACCAAAGTGGGATCCGGGAGGTCAGTGAGAAAAAAATTTAAGGAAAGATTTGGTCTATCTAAATCTTGTGCCCAATAAAAGTGGTGAGAGCGGGCAATCCATTCACCAACACTTGAGCTTGCGGAAGAAAATACAAAGCCCGTATCGCTTCCTGATAAAACCCCTGTATGCCTTAAGCATCCAATACCCCAAACAAAAAGTCCCTCGCCACCCTGTCAAAGGCCTTTTCAGCATCAAAACTAATCAGCACTGAGGGAACTTCTAGATCAGCTGCCAACTCCAGAGTAGCAAGAATCTTCCTCACATTTTTTGGTAATATTGTGATCTTGCGTGAAACCCACGAGAGTCCTCTAGCATATCAGGAAGAACACGAGATAAACGGTTTGCCAAATGTATAAATCTGTGGTCAATAAGATGGTGGACCACTGTGTAACTTTTAAGATGCCTTCCTTTTTTCTGTGAAGCAGAGTTTGCCCAACTCTGTAGAACAGCAAGGTAAGGTCAGACAGTATTTCAGTATAATCTTATCTTAAAATTCCAGTTGCAAGCACAGTAACGGGGAGGGGTGAAGAAGGAGGTTAAACAGGCCCTAAGACTATTCTGTGCAAAGATTTATGGTTGGAGGTCATGAGACTGCTTTTGCTGGAACAAGTAAATCAAATGTTTTTAGATAAGGGGGCCATCAATTGAGACAGCAGTAGCTGAAACAGCAGACTGAGAATTGTCACGTACACATAGTTAGAAAAAAGGTATAAAAGGAATAGTTTATCACTACACTAGTAAAAAAGGCCCGTTTCTGACTGAAATGAAACAGGCGCTAGCAAGGTTTTCCTCGGAGTGTGTATGTTTGAGAGATAGAGTGTGTGTGTCAGAGAGAGAATGAGAGAGAGACAGAGTGTGTTTGTGTGAGAGAGAGAGAGTGTGATAGAGAGTGTGTCAGAGAGAGTGTATGTGAGAGACAGTGAGTGTGTGCCCCCCCTCGCAGGGCCCCCCTCCCCGCCTCCCTCTCCCCTGCCCCCTCCTCCAGCAATCCATGTTCAGCGACCCTCCTTTCCCCCTGCCCCCCCCCCCCCCGCGCATCAAACCCCCTCGCCACCCGCAGCTGCCACTGGTAACGCTGTCCGGCCGCTGCTGCTTCTCCTGTTGAGTAGCAGCGGCCGCTACAAAAAGAAAAAAAGCAATAAATGTTTTTAAACATCAAGCACGGCACCGCAGACAGCCATCAGGCTCTGCAGCCGCTCCTCCTCTCGCCTCCACGTCACTGCCCCTGGAGTAAGACGTGAGAGGCGAGAGGAGGAGCGGCTGAAGAGTCGACAGCCAATGCCTGATGGCTGTCTGCGGTGCCGTGCTTGATGTTTAAAAACATTTATGGCTTTTTTTCTTTTTGTAGCGGCCGCTGCTGCTCAACAGGAGAAGCAGCAGCGGCCAGACAGCGTTACCAGTGGCAGCTACGGGTGGCAAGGGGATTGATGTGCTTCAGGGGGGGGGGTGTTGATGTGTTTCGGGGGATGTTTGATGTGCCGGGGGGGCTTGGGTGATGCGCCAGCGGCGCACTCACAACTGATTCTCAGGCAGGGGGAGGAGTAGGGAAACACGCGGAGCAACTTGCTCCGCATGTTTCCCTACTCCTCCCCCTGCCTGGGAATCAGCTGTGAGTGACGTCAGCCTGGCTACGGAGCCTAGCTCAGCAACTCCAGGAGCCACGGACACAGGCAGCTACTTTAGAACCTTGGTGGTGAGAATTATTATATAGGATAACAAGGAATCATGATAGCTCTGTGTAGCGCTTTTAGCTCCAGGCTGCTAAATTCCTCCACAGGAACATAGAAAGGAAAAAGACTATTTGTATGTACTATTTATGAATTGTAATTGGCAAAGCAGCAATTAGAAGTCTATTTTCCTATCCTATATAATATAAAGCACCTCCAACATTCTGAAGCTGACTCTATGGCACTGTGGCAGTGTAGGGTTCGTAAGTCTGTAGTTCAGCATTTCATTGGCTCTCTCTGGCCCCGCCCTCACGTCGAGGAAACGGAATGCTGCATAGTTGCCAAGCAAACAATCGCGACATCACAGGAACGAAGAACCAATCAGAACGGAACTTGGAGGAGGGAAGTGGAGTGGATTGAATCTCTAACAAACAATCATATACAGCAAGGTATGAACATCAGTGGAGGCAAGTGCACAGAACGGAAGGGAAGACAAACATTTAATCACTTTGTCACTCACACACATACACACACACACAGACATCACACACACACTCAATCACTCTGTGTATCTCTCTCTTACACTGTCTGTAAAACACACTGTCACTCTCAGTCTCTCACATGGGCAACTGTATGTTGCATTCTCAGGAGTAAGGAGCTCTTCTGATGTGATTGTTAAACTGATTGAAGGGCCTGAACAAGGAAAACTTTTACCACATTGTAACACAGTTTACACAAAAAATATTGTATGTAAAGAAATCTTACACATGTAAACAACAATTATATTCAGAATACAACCGTGGAAACATTAATGGCAGGAACTCATCACATTGCTAGCGCCCGTTTCATTGCGTGAAGAAACGGGCCTTTTTTACTAGTTTGTAATAAATAAACTTCTATGATAAATTTATGATTGGCTAATGGTTTATCTCTTCCTGTATTCTGTAATCCAAATTATTTTATCCAGGGAATAAATGTCTGAAAGTTTAGCCTTGCATCTTGCAGCCTGCCTGATAAGGAGTCATAGGTATAAGGCTAAACACAGCCAAGGAGTTTTTCTCCAAGCAAGGAAAACTTCTCTAAGGCTGAAGTGTAGTCCCCTCCCAAGGGCAGGGGTCATGATTACACAAAACTTTTGCAAGTATCTTAGCTTCATAATTGAGCAGTGAGATCGGTCGATACGATTCCGGTTTTAGCCGATCTTGAGCTGGTTTTGGCAAAATGACTATCTGGGCTAGCCTCAGAGATTCAGGCAACCGTCCCTCTTCTACTATAGTGTTAAACATAGAAGTTAAACATACAACCTCCTCTCAACATCTTATAGAATTCTCCTCTATAACCATCAGCTCCAGGAGCTTTACCTAAGGGACCCCTCTGTATAGCCCAAGGTACCTCCTTTGCCTCAAAAGGAGCATTTAACCTAGCCAGTCTGGATCCAACCATGAAAGATCCAAACCAGAAAGGTACATAGAACTTTCCAACGGAGGAGGGTCAGGGGACGAATACAGTTAGGCATAGTAGTCACTTATAATGTGGTTGATTTGAACATCTCCATTTTCCTAAACCCCAGTGGAAGTGTACAGGGCATCAATCTTAAATGGACCCTGACGGGGACGAACCAATCAGGCTAGCAATCTACCACTCTTATTTGCATGCTTGTATAATTGATATTGAAAATAACTATTTGATTTCTGGGTATTGTGATGAATGAATTCATTTAGAGAGTGCTGCAACTCTAAGAGCTGAGCTTTAATCTGTACATTATAGTGGATCCCATAAAGACATCTCAGATGTGTAACCTCCCTTTCCAACGGGAGCAGCTCCCTGTCTCTGACCTTATTTTGATCACTAGCATAGGTTATAATCTCTCCTCTAAGCGCTGCCTTGGGAGTATCCCAGTATAAGATGGTTATCCACATGGGCAGCATTCGTTTCCTTAAACATCTGATGTTTCAGTGAGATAAAGTCTAAAAACCTCCCATCCCCATAGAGCCGAATAGGGAACTTCCACTGATAATGTCATGGGGATGCCCCGGGGAACTCCGAGCAAGCGGATACCATAGCATGATCTGAAATTTTAATGGGTCCAATCTCCGTTGCCTGTATCATTGTAAGTAAACAATGCAAGATGAAAATATAATCTATCCTGGACACGGTGGCATGCGCCATAGACAGATGAGTATAGTCCTGTTCTACCGGGTGCAAGGTGCGCTGAACATCCACCAAATCCAGGACTTCACTCAACATTGAGATACCCTGAGAGCCACTACCGTATCTATTCACTGTCCCTTGAGATCTATCTAACCCTGGGTCCCCCACATCGTTAAAGTCCCCTCCTATCAAAAAAGGAACCCCATCAAAACTTTGAATATGATGAAGAATTTGCTTTACTGTAAGAATTAGGTGCATAAACATTGCACAAGAGCAGTGGGTGGCGTTCAACAGTTACATGAACTAGCAAAAAACACCCAGCCTCATCATGAATAATTTTATGGGTAACTAATTGGATCCCTTTCCGAACTAGTATTATGACTCTTGCCTTTTTTACCCTCGCCGGAGGATCAAAATAGGAACCAACCCACCAACGGCACAGCTTTTGATGTTCCTTTGCATCTAGTGGTTAGTGCAGTGGACTTTGATCCTGGGGAACTGAGTTTGATTCCCACTGCAGCTCCTTGTAACTCTGGGCAAGTCACTTAACCCTCCATTGCCCCTGGTACAAAATAAGTACTTGAATATATGTAAACCGTTTTGGATGTAGTTGCAAAAACCTCAGAAAGGCAGTATATCAAGTCCCATTTCCCTTTCCCTTCCCTTTCTTGGAGGAGGTCTATGGACACCTTTTGTTGGTTTTGTGCTTGAAGTATTTTCTGATGCTTAATTGGGGAAGAAATGCCTCCGACATTTCAAGTGCAATTTTGAAGGGCATTACGTGATAGCATTGCATAAATGATATAGAAAGTTGATAACCACTCTAAGAGAGCGACAAGGGCATCCCAGCCAGTACCCCCACCACTCCAACCATAGTATCTTCTGTTGCATATTCTCCCAATTGACAATCCGGAGTTCCCTGCCTATATCTAACCTTTCAGCCCTCTCAAGAAAATCCCCAACCATCCTGCTCCACCCTCCCTCCCCTTCCCCCAACCCCTCCCCTCTCCAAATGGGCACCATAAGGTGCACAACTTCCATACCCCCAACTGCAGACCCCAACCTATAACTTGAAAAAGGAAAATGATCTAATGACTCTGACTCCCTCCCAACCATATAGAACAGTACAAACAAATAGCAGAACTTCTGCCTTTGGTGGGGAGGGGGGAAGCCACAAAACATACTCCCCCCATTCTCTCAGACATAGTCAGAAAGGCCCCAGGTATAATACTAATAACTCATAATTCAGTTGGAGGTGCTTGGCCTATCACGTTCCAGTTGAGCCATGAAAACTTGTTCTGCTTCAATTGTGTCATAATATTTGAAAGTTCCGTTATGATGAATTCTCAACTTTGCCGGGTATAACAAGTAGGTGGCCACAAAGTGGAGAGAACTGCCGGCGTTGAAGAGAAACTTTGGTAGAATAGTCTTGAAAACACAAAATCTTATGTCCTTCATACTCTAGGGTTTTACCACCTCTAAATGCTGACAGTATCTCCATCTTATGATGATAATGGAGCAGCCTAAAGATGACTATCCTGGGGCGGTCTATTGGTGATCGTTTGGGACCCAGATGATGTGCACGTTCTATACGAAGAGGGCCAGCCGTACTTTGATGCTGTAAAACCTTAGGGAACCAAGCTTCCAGAAAACCGCATAGTTCCACATCATTCACCAATTCCGGCAATCCAACTAGTCTTAGGTTATTCCTATGAGAATGGTTTTCCAAGTCATCAACTTTTTCTTCCAAGGAAGCAACCTTATCTTGAAGATTCTTAATGTCAAAGTTTCCACATCTCCAATTCTCTGTTGAACCTCTTGAAGATCCTTGGAGAAAGTAGCGAATCGGTGTTCCATGCCATCCAGTTTATCTATAATTTGCTGCAGCTGTGCTCCTAAAGTCTGTTCCATGGCCTGACGGACCTCCATGACTATTTCCACGAGGCGAGGGAGGTGCATGTTGCTCCGCCATCTTTAAGCCTCCTCCCCGAGTCTTCTCCGTTTCTTTCTTGGAACCTTGAGTAGCCATACGAGAACACATCACATCACCCCTCAGGCAACTCCAGTATATTAATGCGCCTCTGCTGGCAAGTTAAGTGACAGGCATCTCCAGAAGCTAAGAGGTGAGGGGGGAGGAATGGAAAAGAAAAAAAGCCACACGCAATTCAGCACTGCTTCACTGCTCACAATCCAGGTAATCAGTCACAGGAGCAGCCCTGTGCTGCCCTCCATTGCTCACAATCTATGTGGAGTTCAGCCAAAGAAGCATCCCGGCACTATCCTCTACCTGCTCACCCTCCAACTTCTGCGCCTCATCTCTTCCTCTCTCAGATCATCACCTGATCACCTTCACACTTCATCACCCTCCCCCTTAGTCTCGCCCTAAACTAACCACTACTTTCAGGAATCTCCAGGCCGTCGACCCTCCCACCTTATCCTCTAGTATCTCTAATTTCCTCCCCTCCATCATGTCCTCCCGAGTCTGTCGACAAGGCTGTCTCCGCTTACAATGCCACTCTCTCCTCTGCTCTGGACACCCTTGCACCATCCATCTCCCGTCCCACAAGGCATACTAATCCCCAGCCCTTTCTGACCCCTTGCATCCGATACCTTCGCTCTTGCGCCCGATCTGCTGAACGCCTCTGGAGGAAATCTCGCACCCATACCGACTTCATTTATTACAAATTCATGCTATCCTCCTTCCAGTCCTCCCTATTCCTTGCCAAATAGGACTATTACACCCAATTAATTCCCTCAGCTCCAGCCCTCGTCGTCTCTTCGCCACCCTTAACTCCCTCCTCAAAGTGCCCTCCGCTCCCACCCCTCCCTTACTCTCTCCTCAATCTCTGGCTGACTACTTTCGCGACAAGGTACAGAAGATAAACCTCAAATTCACTACCAAACCACCTCATCCTCCTCACCCTTTAACCCACTCCCTCAACCAACCAACCCAGGCCGCCTCCTCCTCTTTTCCTATTATCACTGAAGAGGAAATTGCCCACCTTCTTTCCTCCTCGAAATGCACCACCTGTTCCTCTGACCCCATCCCCACCAACTTACTTAACACCATCTGCCCTACTGTCACCCCCTCCATCTGTCATATCCTCAACCTCTCTCTCTCTCCACTGCAACTGTCCCTGATACCTTCAAACATGCTGTAGTCACACCACTCCTCAAAAAACCATCACTAGACCCCACCTGTCCCTCCAACTACCGCTCCATCTCCCTCCTACCCTGCCTCTCCAAGATACTTGAACACGCCGTTCACAGCCGCTGCCTTGATTTTCTCTCCTCTCATGCCATCCTCGATCCGCTTCAATCCGGTTTTCGCCCTCTACACTCGACAGAAACGGCACTCACTAAAGTCTGTAATGACCTGTTCCTTGCCAAATCCAAAGGTCACTACTCCATCCTCATCCTCCTTGACCTATCCGCTGCTTTTGACACTGTCAATCATAATCTACTTCTTGCCGCACTGTCCTCATTTGGGTTCCAGGGCTCTGTCCTCTCCTGGTTCTCCTCTTATCTCTCCCACCGTACCTTCAGTGTACATTCTCATGGATCTTCCTCCACCCCCATACCGCTCTCTGTCGGAGTTCCTCAGGGATCTGTCCTTGGACCCCTTCTTTTTTCAATCTACGCCTTTTCCCTGGGCTCCCTGATCTTATCTCATGGTTTCCAATATCATCTCTATGCTGACGACACCCAGCTTTATCTCTCCACACCAGACATCACTGTGGAAACCCAGACCAAGGTATCGGCCTGTTTATCCGACATTGCTGCATGGATGTCCAACCGCCACCTGAAACTGAATATGGCCAAGACAGAGCTTATTGTCTTTCCACCCAAACCCACTTCTCCTCTCCTTCCACTTTCTATCTCAGTCGATGGCACTCTCATCTGCCCGCAACCTCGGAGTCATCTTCGACTCCTCCCTCTCCTTCTCTGCGCATATTCAGCAGATAGCCAAGACCTGTCGCTTCTTTCTCTATAACATCAGCAAAATTCACCCTTTCCTCTCTGAGCACACCACTCGAACTCTCGTCCACTCTCTCATTACCTCTCGCCTTGACTATTGCAACCTACTCCTCACTGGCCTCCCACTTAGCCATCTATCCCCCCTTCAATCTGTTCAGAACTCTGCTGCACGTCTTATCTTCCGCCTGGACCGATATGCTCATGTCACCCCTCTCCTCAAGTCACTTCACTGGCTTCCGATCAGGTACCGCATCCAGTTCAAGCTTTTCCTACTAACCTACAAATGCACTCAATCTGCAGCCTCTCATTACCTCTCTACCCTTATCTCCCCTTACGCTCCTACCCGAAACCTCCGCTCACAGGACAAATCCCTCCTCTCTGTACCCTTCTCCATCACCGCCAATTCCAGGCTCCGCCCTTTCTGCCTCGCCTTTCCCTATGCTTAGAATAAACTTCCTGAGCCCATACGCCAAGCCCCCTCCCTGCCCATCTTCAAATCCTTGCTCAAAGCCCACCTCTTCAATGTCGCCTTCGGCACCTAACCATTATACCTCTATTCAGGAAATATAGTCTGCCCCAATTTGATTGTCTGGACATTTTGTGCATTAGATTGTAAGCTCCTTTGAGCAGGGACTGTCCTTCTTTGTTAAACTGTACAGTGCTGCGTAACCCTAGTAGTGCTTTAGAAATGTTAAGTAGTAGTAGTAATATCCACCTCATTGAGGACTTAGGAAATGGTTTCTTGGTCTCTGTTTAAGCTGAGGGAGCAGAACCCTGGCGATTTTCAGGCTAGGCGCCAACCAGCCACGTACCTCAGGGCCTAGAGCAGTGGCCGTATCTTGTAGGACACCTCACCATGCATCGCCCCGATGCTACCGCACCGGCTCCCTCTGCAGTGCTGGCCACCTCCAGGCAAGTTGGCACCTCTTCTAGCGCCCAAAATCGGTACTGGAACCAGCTACCGTGCTCCTCCATGTTGGACCACCGGGCTATCCTGCCATGCCGCCGCTGCAGCTTTGCCTTGTCCAGTGATTGGAATTCATAGGAGCCCTACTCGATACACATAAGGTTCGAGCCTACGTTCCGGAGATTAGAGTGGACACTCTTGTCACACTCACTTCCAAGATTTGAGCCTCACAGCAGGTCACAGCTCAGCAGATGTTGAGATTGTTGGGCCACATGGCTTCCACAGTGTATATTACACCCATGACACATCTTCACATGAGATCAGCTCAGTGGACCCTGGCTTCTCAGTGTATCAATGAATTGTAAGCCACATTGAGCCTGCAAAAAAGGTGGGATAATGTGGGATACAAATGTAATAATAATAATCAAGCCACAGGGAGCTGGAAGATATCCTCCAAGTGTCCCCAGAGCTTTTATTCTCTCTTCAGTGGTGGACAATTCAATCCAATTTGACTCTGGGACTTACATTCCAAATTCCTCAGGCATAAAAACTGTTGATGACTGATGCGTCTGTTCTGGGATGTTGGGCTCATGTAGATGGGCTTCACACCCAAGGTGTTTGGTCCACCCAGTAAACGAATCTTCAGATCAGTCTCCAGGAGCTAAGTGTGATCTATAACAAACGCTCTAAAGGCTTTCAGAGATTGGCTGTCTTATCAAATTGTACTCATTCAAACAATCAGGTTGCATGGTGGCACCAGATCTTGCCCTCTGTGTAAGGAGGCCGTCCAGATGTGGCATTGGGCTCGCCAGCTTGGCATGTTCTTTCGAGCCACTTATCTGGAAGTCAAAAACAATACCTTGCCTGACAGACTGAGCAGGATAATAGTCTCTCAATATGGGTAGAGCCCACAAGATCTTCCGAGCATGGGGCACCCCCCTCGATGGAATTTTTTGTCACTCAGATCAACCACAAGGTCTCATAGTTCTGTTCCAGGCTTCAGACCCATGATAGACTAGCTTCGGATACCTTCCTCCTCAATTGAGGGACAGGTCTTCTGTATTTGTATTCTCCCATACCTCTAGTGGGGAAGACTTTGTCGAAACTCAAGCAAGACCACGGAACCATGATTCTGATTGCGTAGTACTGGCCTCTGCAGATATGGTTCCGTAGTGTTTTTCTTCCCTCATCATTCAGAACAAGGGGTCACTTCTACATCCCAACCACCAGTCTCTTGCTGTCATAGCTTGGATGTTGAAAGCCTAGAATTAGCTTCCTTGGGTCTTTTAGAGAGTGTCTCCTGGGTCTTGCTGGGTTCCAGGAAAGATTCCACTACGAGGTGCTATTCTTTCAAATGGAAGAGGTTTGCTGTCTGGTTTGAGAGCAAAGCCTTAGATCTCCTTGCTTGCCCTACAGAGACCCTGATTGAATACCTTCTACACCAATCAGAGTCTGGTCTCAAGATCAGCTCCATAAGGGTTCACCTTAGTGCAGTTAGTGCTTATCATCAGTGTGTAGAAGCTAAGCCCATCTCTTGACAGCCTCCATCTGTATCTTCACAAGAAGATTTTGAACTGGGCAGAGGGGCAGGTCCTATTATTCTCAGAGGCATAGATACCAGCCCTCAGCCTGGTCCACTCAGGCGACTCAAGGCCAGCGTCCCAGTCCTCGCCAGTCCCACCCTCAGAAGTCCCAACTGGCTCCCCCGTCAAAGTAGGGTATGGGCTTTTGACTGGCTCCAGTAGAGCATAGCCGCCCAAAGAGTATCCATTCGGAAGGAGGCTCACCTTTTACCACCACAGATGGCCCCTTATAACTTATGATCAGTGGGTTCTTCTCCTAGGGATAAATCAATGGCACGAGTAGCATTACAGTGGAGACTTTCTGGAAATGCCATTCTCATAACGCAAACAGTCTCATTTCCTGTAAGATCATTGGCATAAACCATTGCTACTAATGATGATAAAAATATATCCATGTATATAAAATATTTAGGGGTAAAATACGTTTTCTTTGCACTTGAACATTTAAAACAATTTATTTCTCAGAAAAAATTATTATAATGCTTGTTGAATCTAAACCAGTTATGTTTCGCCTTAAGATTAGGATGTTGGGAGTTGTAATTATATTTTGGGGGGTTGTAATAATCTGCTATTGCTTTATTTCAATCTTGAGATATGTTGAAGTGAATTTCTTTCTCCTAAGTTAACGGCTCTTAGCCCCTGGACTTTGGTGGTCTAATACAAGTTTTGTAATATTTTCCTGATTTGTTTTGTTTGATTAATCATGTGGTAATTTCTTAACTGTATTACCTATTCAATTAGTAAATCGGTGCTTTCATCTCACTAGCATTTAATTGTACACAGGTTATTGTTTTTCCTTGATCTGGACCAGGTTTCAATGACCACTGCATTGCTGCTAAACTACTTCTACCAGGGGCGTAGCTATGGGTGGGCCCAGGCCCACCCAATCTCGGTTCAGGCCCACCCACTTTGTCCTAATCCTCCAATCAGGAGGATCTTCTAGGTGCTAGATAGGCTGCAGTCGCTTGTCAGTTCTGCCGTTGCGCAGCTACATAAATGTAGGCAGCTGGCACTGGCAGCAAAAACAGCAGCTCTCCTACCTGTGACTTGCTTAAATTTAAAATCCGTGTCAGAATGGCAGGGAACAGGCTGTTTCAGCCAATCCCGGGGCCTTTCTTCAACCCTCCGGGGTGGGACAAGCTGAAGGAAGGCCCCTGGGATTGGCTGAAGTAGCCTGTTCCCTGCCGACGTATACCAGCAGCACTGCTTAAAAAAAAAACAAAAAAAAAACTGATCGCGCGACGCGCAGTGGCCGAGTGTGTGCTCGCTTGCGCTCCTTTTCGACTTGTTGCCGGTAGTGCCAGTGGTGGTCTCTGTGCCCCCCTGATTGCAGCTTTTTCACATGGCCTGGTTCTCTTGGCTGTGCTGCAGCGCGGAGACAGACGCCAGATGGAAGGTGTCTCTGGTGGCGGGTCCCCTCCCGATCTGCTCTTATTGTCAGAGAAAGCAGATCATTAGGAGAGAGGGACCTGCAGCGCTACCAGAGAGGACAGAGCTGGAGGAGCCACAGAAAGTGTGAGTCTGGGATGGGGATAGGGATCGCTGCCTGGATGTCCAACCGTCATCTGAAACTGAACATGGCAAAGACTGAGCTCATTGTCTTTCCACCCAAACCCTCTTCTCCTCTTCCTCCACTCTCCATTTCTGTTGACAACACCCTCATCCTCCCCGTTTCATCAGCCCGCAGCCTCGGAGTTATCTTCGACTCCTCCCTCTCCTTCTCTGCCCATATCCAGCAGACAGCCAAGACCTGTCGCTTCTTTCTCTATAATATTAACAAAATTCGCCCGTTTCTCTCTGAACAGACCATCCAAACCCTCATCTACTCCACTCGTTACCTCTCGCCTTGACTATTGCAACCTACTACTCACTGGTCTCCCACTTAACTACAGGTATCTATCCCCCCTTCAATCCGTCCAGAATTCCGCTGCGCGTCTTATCTTCCGCATGGACCGATATACTCACATCACCCCTCTCCTCAAGTCACTTCACTGGCTCCCGATCAGATACCGTATACAGTTCAAGCTTCTACTAACCTACAAATGCACTCAATCTGCAGCCCCTTATTACCTCTCTACCCTCATCTCCCCGTACGTTCCTACCCGTAACCTCCGCTCACAGGACAAATCCCTCCTATCAGTACCCTTCTCCACCACCGCCAACTCCAGTCTCCGCCCCTTCTGCCTCGCCTCGCCCTATGCTTGGAATAAACTTCCCGAGCCCATACACCATGCGCCCTCCCTGCCCATCTTCAAATCCTTACTCAAAGCCCACCTCTTCACTGTAGCTTTCGGCACATAACCACTTACCTCTATCCAGGAAACCTACACTGCCCCATTTGATTGACTACATACTTGTCCTTTAGATTGTAAGCTCTTTTGAGCAGGGACTGTCCTTCCTCGTTTAAAATTGTACAGCGCTGCGTAACCCTGGTAGCGCTTTAGAAATGTTAAGTAGTAGTAGTAGTGGAGGGAGCCGGAGCAGATCGGATTGGATAAGAGCTGCTGCAACCACATTGTGCTTAATTGTTGGACAGCATTTTTATTTAATTTTATTTATATTTTAAGACATACCAGCCAGCTGCTGCAGCATACGGATGTACTAGAGAAAGTATAACTTTTTATAGGTAGAGTAGTAATTTGTTATAAATCGTAATTAATGTGTCATTTGGAGGGAGGGGCAGGTTACAGGGACACCCTAGCATGTGTTATATACTTGCAGAGATTTTTTTTCTCCTGGTAAAAGGTCCACTAAAACAGACATCATATTATGAGAATCAGGTGTTCAACATTCAGAGTTTCTATCTATTTACTTATTTTTGGGATTTTATCCCACATTAAACATGAATTAGATTGGAACCTGGGAGCATTTAAAATCGTTCTTTTTTTCTGGAGAGAGTAAAGCATTGCCCCCTCCCAGGCTCTCTCCCTGGGTTTAGCCAGCCTTGCAATTTGGGTGGGGGGGGGGGGGGAGGGGGCGCAGAGGTAGACTGGGGCCTCTGCGCCCTCCCAACAAAAAGAAATTGCAGGCTATACCCGGGGAGAGAGCCTGTTGTTAAAATTTTACCAGCACACCACTGCCTTGGTACCACCTCTTAGGTGTGCGAAAGTTAATTAACATAGTAGATGACGGCAGAAAAAGACCTGCACGGTCCATCCAGTCTGCCCAAGAAGATAAATTCATATGTGCTACTTTTTTATTTGTACTGTCCTCTTCAGTGCACAGACCGTATAAGTCTGGCCAGCCCTATTCCCGCCTCCCAACCACCAGCTCTGGCACAGACCCTATAAGTCTGCCCAGCACTATCCCTGCCTCCCACCACCGGCTCTGGCACAGAACGTATAAGTCTGCCAAGCACTACCCCCGCCGTCCAACCGCCAGCCCCGGCACAGACCGTATAAGTCTGCCCACCACTAGTCCCTCCTCCCACCACCAGCTCTGGCACAGACCGTATAAGTCTGCCCAGCACTATCCCCGCCGCCCAATCACCAGCCCTGGCACAGACCGTATAAGTCTGCCCAGCACTAGTCCCGCCTCCCAACCACCAGCCCCAGCACAGACCGTATATGTCTGCCCAGCACTAGCCCCGCCTCCCAACCACCAGCTCTGCCACCCATTCTAGGCTAAGCTCCTGAGGATCCCTTCCTTCTGCACAGGATTCCTTTATGTTTATCCCACGCATGCCCAGCCCTAATTATGTGCGCTATACTGGTGGTGACAGAAGTGTGAAGGGGTCGTGGGCTGGTGGATCCAGCAGGAAGGCATGGGCAACAGAGTAATTAGGGAGGATTTTGAATGAGTTTATACCGATCAACCCCACACTCAACGAAGGAAAGAAATACTAGGTAGGATCGCCTTGCAAAATGAGTATGGGCTGTTGATATTCTCAGGTCGCCTGCCTTGCATTCCACCCCCCCCCCCCCCCCCCCGTGCTCCTCAGTGAAGGGCCCACCTTCACCCAGAAACCCACCAACAATAAATTTTAATAAAGGCGAGTTTCTGGGTGGGGGGTGGGCTCTACAGTGCCCAGGTTAAAATAAAAAAACAAGTTTTGTATTTAATGTAGGCAGGTTTCTGGGTGGGGGTGGACTCTACAGTGCAAAGGACATTAAAAATACCAAAATGTTTTATATTTAATGCTGGTGTGCTTCAGAGTGGGGGAGGGTGAGAATGGAAAGGGCAGGGGATGGGTAGAAGTAGGGCAGGGCTGAGGCTATAGGGAGGGGTGGGGGTAGGATAGGGCTGATGCCTAGCTACGGGAAGGATGGTGAGGAAGGGAAGGGCTGATGCTGGGCTATGTGGATGGATGGGGAGAGTAGGGGAGGGCTGATGCTGGGCCACTGGGATGGATGGGAGGGGGGTAGGGAAAGGAAGGACTACAGGACAAATTTAGGTTTAATAATTTTTGTTGATGAATGCAGAGATAAAACAATTCCATGTTAAACAAGATAACTCAGGCAGTTAACATTGTAAACCTGTACTAATACAGCGAAACTGCTATCATCAATTTTTCTTTTTTTGTTTCTCCCCCCACCCTCCCCTCCCCCCTCCGTATTACTATATTAATTAACAATGGCATATGCATGCAAAAGTGTTGTACATAACTATTATCAATAAATCTTCCTGTGATTTTTGGAATGTATCAACTAGCAACCTGAACATTATGCAACAAAATTTAAAAATAAATATAAATCACTGGTGCCATTCTGTGTGCTTAGTTTTTATTCCATTGCTGTGCTATACTGTGGTTCTGCCAGTCAGCAAGTTATCACCCACTTAGCAGGAGAATCACATCGCATCTGTATGGTGCCACTATCTCCATCCTACTCTCATTAACGACCCCTCTCCCCAACTATACCTACCCCCTCTTCCCTCCCCCCCCTTACCACCCCCTCCCAAGGTATCTTCCAGAATCAACCCACCTATAAACCATGCTCTCTTCTGACAAAGTCAGAGGGAATTTAGTACCAGACTTCTACCTCTTGTATGCAGCGACTGAATGAATGGGCTCCAAATGTCCAAAAAAGACTTCCTCCTCCTAGAGGAGCCTCTGACTCCCCGGCGTTCACAAAGCATCAGCTCGTGAAATCTATTTCTCCAGTGCCAGAAGTCCGGGAGGGTACTGCTCACCCATTGACAGAGTAGCAACCTCTTACCAACCAGACAGGCCTTACGAACCAGGTGTTTCCCAGATGTACTCAAGACAAAAACCTCGTGTCTATCCAGCAGTACACCCATCGGAGAACATATAATCCTAGAGCCCAGCAGAAATGACAGATATTTCAAAACAGTCATCCAAAAGCGCTTTACCTGAAAGCATTCCCACAAACAGTGGAACAGAGAACCCGGCACTCTCCCACACTTTTCACACAACGGGTCTTCCACCCCTCCCATCTGAAAAAGCTGAGTTTTCGTGAGATACGCTCTATGAAGAATTCGGTATTGACATTCACGGAGGCCCGCATTACCAGTCATCTCCGGGATCCGAGAAGTCAGTGTATCAAAATCTAAGGATAACCTCGGCCTGGCAAAGTCTTTAGCCCACCTCATCCTGATTAACTCTGTCCTTCTGAAGTGGCAGTTTCCCTAATATCTTATACAACTTTGAGACCGAAAGTCGATCCGTGCCTACTCTGTCTAAAAACTGTCTCATCCGATGGCAATGTCTGCCTCTCAAAGCTTCCAAATCTAGGGACCGCACATAGTGTGCTACTTGGTGGTAGGCAAAAATGTTGTTCATATCATAGCCAATACCTAGAGCTCCCAGATTTAACAGCCTCCCTTGCTCATTTAACAGATGTTCCAGACGACTGATACCTAAGTGCCCCCAGACCCGAAATGTCCCATTTTCCATCCCTGGCCTGAAAGACAAATTGCCACAGATGGGCAACATATCCAACATGTGAATCGATAAGCCCCAAATACCCATCAACTCTCTCCAGAGAGACCGCAAAGATGTCAACAGCAGACTATTCCGCAGGTGTTGCGGAATCTTTGCCCTGGGTGCTTGTATTAGAAAATAGAAATGACAAGGGGCAAAAAACTGGCCCTCAATTGTACGAGGTGTATAATCTTCCCGGTCAAAAAACCAGTCACCAAAATACCTCAGTAAACACGCCCTGTTATACCTTTTCAGGTCTGGTAAGCCCAGTCCTCCCTCCTGCCAGTGGCCCATCAACAGAGGCAGCGACAGTTTGGCCTTTTCCCCCCCCCCCCCCCCCCCAACAATACCTTCTAAGCAAGCGATATAGGACCTTAAAATCTCGGCGGTAGATAAGAATGGGCAATAACCTTATACAATAAAGCCACCTGGGGAATTCCACCATCCGAAATAACTGACTGCGCCCATAGAGTGTAAGAGGCAAAGTCCCCCAACTCTTCAGCTGTGCCTCTGTAGCCTCCAGCAATCGATTCACATTCAGTCCATATATCTCAGTCGAGTTCATAGACAGCCAAACCCCCAGATAACAAAACGAGCCGTGCGCCCACCGGAGCGCAAAAGTCTGTCCCCATTCCCTCTTCTGTTCCTCTGAGGAGGCCAGTGCCAAAGATTTCATATAGTTAAGCTTGAACCCTGCATAATCGCCAAACTCCTGAAAAAGTTCTCACAAAGCTGGGAGTGACTGGGAGGGTTGTGTCAAATGCACCAATAAGTCATCCGCAAAAGCAGACACCAAGAACCGCGACACCCCTATCGGTACTCCCCTGATCTCTGGATGGGTTTGTATCGCTCTAACCAAGGGGTCTAAGGACAACACAAATAATAAAGGAGAAAGCGGACACCCCTGCCTGGCGCCTCGAAAGATGTTAAATGAGCGGGAACAAACCCCATTTACCCAGACATGTGCCTTAGGCTCCAGATACAACACCTTAATCGCATCTAGAAAGAGCCCCTGGATACCATATTGCTTCAAAGTCTCAAACAGATAGTGCCAGTTCACTCGGTCAAAAGCTTTCTCCGCGTCAAAACTGACTAACAGAGACGCCAGACGCTTATGTTGTACCGTCTCTAAAGAGGCCAATATAGCACGGAGATTCCGATCCGCTGTCCTCCCCTTTACAAAACCCACTTGAGCGTCTTCTACCAACTCCGGAAGTACCCGAGCCAGCGGATTTGCCAAAATCTTAGCATACAATTTGGCATCCACATTAAGGAGGGAAATTGGTCTATACGATCCAGGATCTTCCTTGTCCTTACCTGCCTTCGGGATAACCACAATCTGGGCCACCTTCATCGTTTCCGGCACAGTCTGTTCCTCGACCATAGAATTAAACAAGGCCAAAAGCGATCTCTTGTCATAGAACTGCTTGTAAAATTCCATACGGTAGCCATCCATGCCCGGGGTTTTATGAGAAGCGTTTTGCTGCAATGCTAGCATAAGATCTCCCTCTACAATTGGGCTATTTAACCTCTGCAACTGCTGAGGGGACAATTTAGGGAGCGCTACCGACTCTAAAAACATTTCAGCATTCAGCCCCTCATCTGCAGACCTAGCATATAAAGTCTCATAGAACTGGCCAAAACGGTCTGCTATGCTCTGATCTGTTCTCAATACCTGCCCATTTAAAGCTTTCAGTTGCAAAACTCTGGAAGCCCCCTTTTTACTCCGTACCATGTTCGCTAACAATCTCCCTGCCTTGTTACTATACTGGAATAGTTTATATTTATAATAAAACTGGGACTTGACTGCTCTCTGATGCAACAATTCATTAAGTTCTTTCTGTACGCCCAAAAGCAGTGACCTATTCTGTTCAGTAGCTGTCCGACCATATATCTTCCTGTATTTGCGAACCTGCAATTCTAACCTCAATATCTCCCTATCTCGGATCCGCCGAGCTCTAGCACAATAAGAAATAATATCCCCTCGTAAGACAGCTTTCTCTGTTTCCCAAAAAAGGATTGGCTGCTGTCTGTGAATATCATTATTAACCTCATAGTCTGCCATCCTTTTCGTTAGAAATATTTGGAATCTCTGATCTCCAACTAGATCTAAGGGATATCTCCAGAGGCGCATACCACCCCCCTGCATGGGTCTCCGCCAACTCAGCCAAATGAGAGCATGATCTGAGACCCCGTATGGACCAATCTCGGCATGCTCCATCTGCGAAACCAATGAGCCCGAGACAAACAAGTAATCTATGCGAGATTGAGATGCATGGGCTCTAGAGAGGTGAGTAAAGTCCCTATCCGATGGGTGTAAAACACGCCAGACATCCACAAGATCCAATGCCTCACAAAGCAGGGATAAGGCCTGAGCACCCCCTCCCGAACTCCCAGCACCAGAGTTTGATCTATCCAGCCGTGGATCAGCCACTAGGTTAAAATCCCCTCCCATGATAATATTCCTTCCTTTGAACTTGGTTATGTGAGATATCAACCCCTGAAAAAACTTTTTATCAAACACATTTGGAGCATACACATTACATAGTACCAATTGCTGGCCCTCAATCTCCATGTGTGCTACAATATAACGGCCCTCCACATTCCGGAACGTGGAGGTAACCTTTACTTGTAAACCTTTCCTAAAGAGAATTAGTACTCCTGCCTTCCGTCCCACTGCTGGTGCCTCTAGCAATGAACCCACCCATCCTGTCTTGAATTTTAAATGTTCCCCTGATGACAGATTCGTCTCCTGCAATAGAGCTATATCCACTTGCTGTCTTTTCAGCGCCTGAAGCACCTTTGTCCTCTTAATGGGGGACGAAACCCCCCCCAATATTCCAAGAGACAATTCTAAGTGACCCCAGTGCACCAGAAATCTAATATCACCATGAAAAAGGTTATACATCTGCAAAACTGAAGAGAAACCCCCCCCAGCCCATGGGGTCCTCTCCTTCAATCCCCTCCGACTCCATCCCTTAAAGCAAAACTCTTTCAGATACCTCCCTCCCCCTCCTATCCCCCCTCCCCCCTTCCCCACCCTTGAACTTCCCCACAATGCCATTGTGGCTTAGGTCATGTGAGCTCCCCCCCCCCCCCCCCCGACACTTCCTCTATCTGCTACCCAATATGATACTTTCTTAGAGGGCCCCCCTCCCTCCCATATCGCAGTTTGGACCCGCTCTTGTTACCCCACAATTACACTAGAAGAAAAGGAGAGAAAGAGAAAAAAAAAAGGGAAACCCTTCAGCTTTGGGTAACGTGACAGACCCCTTTCTCCTGGACTTCAGGATCCCATCATCAGGTTGACTAGCACTAATTATAACACAATGCTGCTATCCCTGAAAGTGTAGGTCCTATGTCTCAACCAAACAATTAACAGGAGAAACATTAACAATAAATACAATAAATGCATGTGAGCCCTTGCTGCCCTTCCACGGTCCGTGGCCCATTACCACTTTCTTGGTCACCAAGGTATCCAACCTTATCTCCACCGCACAGTATGCATGCTCCAATGTAACTCTTAGGGATCCGCATCCGCAATGTTCCATCGAATCTTTCTCATCTGTCTGTTACAAATGGGCCCACTGCACCCAGGGCTCGTTTTTCCAACTGCATAACTTCCACCAGTCCTCAGTCCAAAAAGAGAGAAAAAAAAGAAGAAAACTGGAAAACCAAAACACTTCTGTGCTGTTCAGCTCCACTGCTGTCTCCAGGCACCCTCATACTCAGCGCTCCTCCAACAACCCATTATACTCTAACTCATGCTGGTCTTTCAGCTTCCAAATCTCGCTTCACGAATTTCAGAGCCTCTGTCGCCGATGAAAACATGGTCTGCTTCCCATCATGCCAGATCTTTAAGCGTGCCGGGTATAACAAAGCAAACTGTATTTTCCTTGCAAATAACAGTTGACATACCTCCCGGAAAGCTCGCCGTTGCAACGACACCCCAGCCGAGAAATCTTGGAAGCAACGTACCGTAGCGTTCTCATATTGTACAGTCCCAGCTTTTCTGAAGGCTCTGAAAATTTCTTGCTTATGAGCAAAGTTGAGTACTTTAAAGATGACCACTCGGGGGCGCGGGTCCTTCGAATTTCCAGGCCCCAACCGGTGAGCTCGCTCCACTCTTAAGGGCCCAGCCAAGGATTGTAATTTCAAAGTTTTAGGGAGCCAGCTTTCCAAGAAATCTCTCAGTTCAGAATCTTTAATCTTTTCAGTCAGACCTACCAGTCTGATGTTACTCCTGCGGGCCCGATTCTCCAGATCTTCTAGCTTACTTTCTAGTTTGTCCACTTTGCTCTGCAAGTCCAGCTGTGTGACCTCATGCTGCTGGACTCGATCCTCCACATCTGAGAGCCTCTGCTTATAAAGGGAGAACTCTGATTGAATATTCTCCAGTTTAGCATCGATACCTCCCAGCTGCTCTGTTATCTTCTCTAGCTTGGTGTCCACCGAGGTGCCCAACATGGCTGAGACCTCTGCGGCAACTTCTGCTGCCCACACGGAGCTGATCGATTTCGGGCCCTCTCCCTCTCCGTCCGCCATCTTTGCTTCAGCCGCGTGGCTCCGTGTGGCGTCTTTCTTCGCCGATTTTGCGGCCATCACCTGCTTCGTTTGTCTCGCGCTTTACCTCCAGCGATGCTCCGCGCGATCTGCTCTCCCTGAGTATGTTTTCCACGTTTGAAGATGGCGATTGTAAAGTTTTTGAGCTTATACTCGCGCGAGGGAGGTGGGAGCTCAGCACGACGACACCCGCTCTCTAGCTGTGCATCACGTGACCCCCTACAGGACAAATTTAAATTTAAACTGGGGGATTGGGCGTGCAAGTGGCAGATGAAGTTCAATGTTGACAAGTGCAAAGTGGGTAAGAGGAACCCGAATTACAGCTATGTCATGCAAGGTTCCGCATTAGGAGTTACCGACCTAGAAAGGGATCTGGGAGTCATCGTGGATAAGACGTTAAAAACTTCTGCTCAGTGTGCTGCTGCGGCTAAGAAAGCGCACAGAATGTTGAGTATTATTAGGAAAGGGATGGAAAACAAACACGAGGATGTTATAATGCCGTTGTATTGCTCCATGGTGCGACTCCACCTTGAGTATTGTGTCCAATTCTGGTCGCCGCATCTCAAAAAAGATATAAAGGAATTAGAAAAGGTGCAGAGAAGGGCGACGAAAATGATAAAGGGAATGGAACGACTTCCCTATGAGGAAAGGCTGAGAAGGTTAGGGCTCTTCAGCTTGGAGAAAAGGCGGCTGAGGGACGATATGATAGAAGTCTACAAGATAATGAGCGGAGTAGAGCGGACAGATGTGAAGCGTTTGTTTACACTTTCAAACAACAACAAAACCAGGGGACACGATGAAGCTAGAATATGGTAGATTTAAAACAAATAGGAGAAAGTTTTTCTTTACTCAGCGTGTAGTTAGACTCTAGAACTCGTTGCCGGAGAATGTAGTGACAGCAACTGGTCTTACGGAATTTAAAGGGGGTTTGGACAGATTCCTGAGGGAAAAGTCCATTGAACATTATTAATTTGTTTTTTTTTGTTTGTTTTTTTTTTTGGGGGGGGGGGGGGTTGCCGGGTTCTTGAAGCCTGGATTAGCCACTGTCAGAGACAGGATGCTGGGATTGATGGACCCTTGGTCTATTCCAAGTTTGGTGGTGCTTATGTGCTTCTGACAGCATACTTTTGTATTTTCCACCAGGTAAGAGTACCTGGCTAGAATTATTGATGAATACCAGAGATAGCTAATGGTACGGCGGGCTAGGGTGGCATCGATGGGATAGATCTTCAGCAGATAACACAGTAGCTTGCCCTGGAGGTCCAAATCCAGCAGAAGGAGGCTCAAAAGCTGCTATAGCAGATGCCGGATGCTAACCAAAGCCAACAGCAGCCCCTCCTGAATTTGTTTCAGAATGTGCAATATGCACAGAACTTACTTAAGTACATAAGTATTGCCATACTGGGACAGACTGAAGGTCTATCAAGCCCAGCATCCTGTTTCCTACAGTGGCCAATCCAGGACATAAGTACATAAGTATTGCCATACTGGGAAATACAAAAGGTCCATCAAACCCAGCATCCTGTTTCCAACAGTGGCCAATCCAGGTCACAAATACCCGGCAAGATCCCAAAAATGTACAAAACATTTTATACTGCTTATCCCAGAAATAGTGGATTTTCCCCAAGTCCAAGACCTTTTTTAAACTCCGCTAAGCTAACCGCCTTTACCACATTCTCTGCCAACGAATTCCAGAATTTAATTACATGTTGAGTGAAGAAAAATTTTTGTCCGATTCGTTTTAAATTTACTACATTGTAGCTTCATCGCATGCCCTCTAGTCCTAGTATTTTTGGAAAGCATAAACAGATGCTTCACATCTACCTATTCAACTCCACTCATTATTTTATAGACCTCTATCATATCTCCCCTCAGCCGCCTTTTCTCCAAGCTGAAGAGCCCTATCCGCTTTAGCCTTTCCTCATAGGGAAGTCGTCCCATCCCCTTTATCATTTTCGTTGCCCTTCTCTGCACCTTTTCTAATTCCACTATACCTTTTTTGAGATGTGGCGACCAGAATTGAACACAATATTCGAGGTACGGTCGCATCATGGAGCGATACAAAGGCATTATAACATCCTCATTTTTGTTTTCCATTCCTTTCCTAATAATGCCTAACATTCTATTTGCTTTCTTAGCCGCAGCTGCACACTGAGCAGAAGGTTTCAATGTATCATCAACGACGACACCTAGATCCCTTTCTTGGTCCGTGACTCCTAATGTGCAACCTTGCATGACGTAGCTATAATTCAGGTTCCTCTTTCCTGGCAAGTACCTGGCAAGATCCCAAAACAGAACAATACATTTTATGCTGCTTATCCTAGAAATATGTCAAATATAAGTGGCTCTTCTCTACTTATAATGTCAACAATAACGTAACCTGAAAGCGACCTATGAACTGACCAACTTTCGTAAAGTACTAAAGACCCATCTCTTTGACAAGATATACCACAAAGACCAAAGCATGTGAAACTCTCACATATATCCAGAAATGTAAATTAATTCCTTCTCTTTTATTACTTTCATGTATTCCATTACCATGCAACCCAAAATCCTTCTGTAACACCAAATGTCTACTCTCTTCTCATTTCCACTATCCATGATGTATTGTAAGCCACATTGAGCCTGCAAAGAGGTGGGGAAATATGGGATACAAATGCAATAAATAAATAAATAAATAAATAAAATAAATAAACAATTGCAAATTGGTCAGAAGTAGAGCGTTTATTTAGAGTAGTGCACTCCTCTGTAGTGATCGTTCATGTATTGACTAATAATGGAGGGGGAGTCTCATAAGTCTACACAGCTGATTTCACTTCACCGCACAGTGAGTCTTAGTTTGTGTGTGTGCTTATAATCATGGACTCGCCTTCCTCTTTATCTCACTCTGAGGCAATCTTAACAATACTGATGGCTACGCGTCACTTATCTGTATCAGCTGGTGTGCCCTCTTTCCCCGACAGGTGCCTGTTTTGCTGATAACGCTTTGTCAAGGGGGAGTCATAGCACCAGACCTGCAATGATACAATTACTATAGAACTATGCAAAACTATACAAACTTCTGGGCCATACTTCTGACTTTGGGGTGACAGCTACCAAAATCCAGAAAAGTGTTCTTGTCTGTTAACTTAGTAAACACCTTGGTGGTGAATACCCAGTGTTGCAGTTGTACCTCCACATCAAGAAAATGTACTTTTGTGTGTGACACAGTTCCCCACAGAAGGCTCTTAAATAAACTGGATGGGCTGAAGATAGGACCCGAAGTGGTGAACTGGATTAGGAACTGGTTGACGGACAGACGCCAGAGGGTGGTGGTGAATGGAATTGGCTTGGAGGAGGGAAAGGTGAGTAGTGGAGTGCCTCAAGGATCGGTGCTGGGGCCGATTCTGTTCAATATATTTGTGAGTGACATTGCCGAAGGATTAGAAGGTAAAGTTTGCCTATTTGCGGATGATACTAAGATCTGTAACAGAGTGAACACCCCGGAGGGAGTGGAAAACATGAAAAAGGACCTACGGAAGCTAGAAGAATGGTCTAAGGTTTGGCAATTAAAATTCAATGCGAAGAAATGCAAAGTGATGCACTTAGGGAATAGAAATCCACGGGAGACGTATGTGTTAGGCGGGGAGAGTCTGATAAGTATGGACGGGGAGAGGGATCTTGGGGTGATAGTATCTGAGGATATGAAGGTGCTGATGTGTTGGTCTCGCAGCAGCCAAGACCCATCTCCCGCATTGACCCTAGCTGTTCTTCAACCTGCACCTGATCCGGAACCCCAGCCTTTCCTAGTGTCTGCCCTCGATGAGTGCATCTAGGTCTTGCTCCCTGAGCTGCAGGATTGCAATGGTTTGCATTGGCATTGAGGGTGCTTTTGCCTACCCTTCCTAGCATTGCGGCCCCACTTGGCCCTCAGCCTGCAGTGTGGCCTCCGATGCCGATGCCGTATGTGGCTCCAGTGTCAACTGCCACCCAAGTAGGCACTCCCTCAACGTCAGTGGAAGCTTTGCCATAGTTGAAGTGGGAACTGACTTTTCAATGCCGTTCTCGAGGACATGGCGCCTCCATGTCGAGGCAGGAATACTTCCATAAGGAAGTATTGTCTGACAACAAACAGGAGCTCTCATGGAATTCAGAAGAGGATCCACGGTACTTTTCCTCTAATGAATCCTATGGAATTCCCTCTGAACCCTCCCCTTCACCTGAAAGGAGAAAGTCTCCTCTGGAGAGCCTTTCATTCCCATCTTGTCAGTCCCAGTCATGCCCAAAAAGATCAACATCCAGTATCGGATCCACAAGGTACCTGGTTTTGATAAGACTCGGTTGCCTCACAATTTCATGGTGGTGGAATCTGCTGTCAAGAGAACCAGGAGTTTCAGGGACTATTCCTCGGCATCCCCAGATAGAGAAGCTAGAACCCTGGATTCTTTTGGGAGATATATCAGGCTTCAATGCTCATATCCCAGATACAATCATACCAGCTCTTCATGAGCATTCACTTACGAAACTTGGTGTGCAAGTTGTCGGACCTGGCTGAGATGCTCCCTCTAGAGCAGGCGGAGTCACTTCGCCAGTTGGTCAAGCAGCAAGGTCTGTTTCTAGTTACTTTAACATTGCCTGTACAATTCTCCTTGACTCCCTTGTCACTTCTCGTCTTGATTACTGTAATGTTATCTGCCGGTCTTCTGTACACTCTTCTTAAAAGGTTACAGACCATTCAAAATACTTCAATTAGGCTTCTCTGCCACGCTCATCATCATGACCTTATTACTCTGCTTCTAGCCTAACTTCACTGGCTCCCCATTTCTTATCCAAAAACAAAACAGGAGATATGGGTACTTGGATACAAGGATATTTGAATACAAATATAATATCCTCTGGAGGATATCTATGCAGCTAATGGCTGTCTGTACTTGGAAATTTTATTTTGAACTTTTGGATTTTCATTGTGACTGTTATTAAATATTTTTTGTTAACCTTCATCTTGGCTTTGAGGGGATTGTTGTGATCCACCCCATACACAATATCCGAATGATATCCTATAAGGTGTTGCATCTAGGGACCCCATCTTTGATCACCCTGTACACACCCTGTCACTATCTGCGTTTTTCTACTCAATATTGTCTTCTATTCCCCCTGTTTACTGCTCATAGCCTTGAATTTACATGACATTCAGCCTTCCTTTGCATCACACCCTCCTTATGTACCTCTCTGTGCCCAGAATAATCCTACCCTAAATTTTAGAACCTCCCCGAAGGCTTACTTCTTTTCTCTGGCCTTCCCTGGTCTAGTGATGGGGTGGACATTTCAGCAGATGGCGGCTGATTATGCCCCTCCTTCCCCTGTTTTGTTACTACCCCTATTCTCTATCACTTTCCTGTTATTAAATTGTAGTTCTTCTCTCTCCTCTTCTAGTTTGTTTACCGCTTTGATTGACTTGTATACTGCCTTTCAATATCAAGTATTTAATAAACATAAACATATCTTTCCACCCAAACCTCACATAGCATTCTACTTTAAAGAGTCACTTTTAAATCCTGACTTGAGGTTTTAAGGGATGAGAGAATACTGTAACTGGTTCTCTGCTTTGATTTGAAATGCTAACTAATGCCTGCTTTCCCCTTCTCCCTGTAGGCAAAAGATTTGAGTATATCTGACCTACAAACCCATATTGAGAACCTTAGTATTCAGATGAAGCAACTTCAAGAAACATTGCTTCGACGGGAAGAAGAGCTCAGCAGTAAGGCTAATCTGCAGGATCCAAGGAAGCATGTAAGGGATGCAGAGGATTTTACAAAGAGTGTTCCACAAGCTAAAGATAAACCAAAGAGCTTTATAGAGACCCTCATTAACTTGAGCCCATGGGGCTCACCAGATCTGATGAGAAAGCGAGACGTAAGCTTGGAACGTCCATACAACTTCCAAGGAACCACTCCTTACTCAAAGGGTATTGTCATATATAGCACAGACCAGGAAGCAATGCCTGCCAAATCCTTGGCACTTAAGGGAGATAAATTTCAACTCCAAGGATATCTTGGCTCATGTATGAGTGGAATCCAATATTCCAAAGAGAGGCAAGACTACAGAAACTTTTCCTTCTCTGGAAGTACCTATTCCATTGCAGAATCTCAGGATGCTGAAACGATCCACCTGGTACAGTATTTATTTGCTTGTCCTAAACTTTTTAACCTCACAGAAGATAGGCATGTAGGTATGGAAAATTGTTGTTAAAGCAGTACAGCTGGACACTTGAAAACTTTGGAGCAGGGATGTATGTAGAAAACTTGTTTACTATGTTAATGAGCAGAGTGAAACCAGCCACACAAATGGATAACATCATCCAGTTGCAGCAATATAGTGTAAAACTAACGGAAAGTTTTCTTATCATGTGAAAGTTTAACCCGAGCTGTGTCTCATTTTTTGTCCACTCTGTTATGGGCTGCATTTTTCTTCTGTACCAGCTCCTGTTATTCACACCTTTTTTTTCCTTTCAGGTTGAGGATGAAGGAAATTTTATCTTAATTTTTTTCTTCTTTCTTCTGTCTTTCACTTTTGCAGTTCTAAGGAAAAAAGCCTCTTGCCATAGTTTTACATTTTTAAAAAATTATATTTATCACTATTGAGTTGAATTGTTTTCATATTTATAATGACAGGCAAAACTTTTCAGTGACTTCAAGAATTGTCTTCCTTGTAGGAGACAAATATTCATGATGGACCACTGTGTGATGTGTATGCCCTTTGCGTAAATCCTTCCCATAATGTGCCTGGTTGATTCAACTCTACAAGAGTCGGAAGATTAAGCTTACAGAATTCCTCTCATCTTCAAATCAGACTTCCTGTTATTGCCCACGCTAGCAATACACAAGTCTTCAGCTTGTCTTCCATCAAGTCAGCTAGCATAATTTATCTAGAGTCTTCCATGTTCACAGAGGCCAAAAAACCCACAAAGATCTCCCTTAGGTTAGGTCAACTTGTTCTTGAATCAATCATTGGCCAGTTAGGTGTAGCCATGGATTGCAATGGTCACCATTCTTCGTCTAAGAAATAAGGGAAGTCTTATGTGTCACCTAGAGCTTTTGAAATGATGCCTCAAAAAGCATTTTCCCAGTAGTGCAGAGAGGAAGTTTGATGGTGTTGAAAATAAACCATATGTTACTGACATCATAGGCGCCGACGCCGTGGGTGCTGTGGGTGCTCGAGCACCCCCAATATTTTCAAACCTGCCCTCCTTGCTTTCCTGGCGCTCAGCCAGCACTTAAAACTCATTTTACCTGACTGAATGGCAGTGAAAGAAGCAGAGTACAGCCGGCTCCGTCTTCAGCTTTCTCCTTCCCTCTCAGCTGTGGTTCCGCCCTCATTTCCTGTTTACGCAAGGGCGGGACCACGGATGCAGGGGGCAGGGGAAGAGGGGAGAAATCGCTGAACATGGATGCAGGGGAGGGCAGGGAAGAGGGGAGAAATCGCTGAACATGGATGCAGGGGAGGGCAGGGAAGAGGGGAGAAACCGCTGAACATGGATGCAGGGGAGGGCAGGGAAGCAGGGCGAAATCGCTGAACATGGATGCAGGGCAGGGGGCAGGGAAGAGGGGAGAAATTGCTGAACATGGATGCAGGGGAGGGCAGGGGAGAGAGGAGAGTTGCTAGACATGGATGGAGGGGAGGGCAGGGGAGAGATGAGAGTTGCTGTACATGGATGCAGGGGAGGGCAGGAGAAATGCTGGACATGGATGGAAGAGAGGAAAGACAGGAAGGAGATGCACATGGACGGAGGGAAGGGGAGAGAGAAGAAATGCTGGACATGGAGTGGAGGAAAGACAGGAAGCAGATGCACATGGAGGGGAGAGGAGAAATGCTGGACATGATGGAGGGAAGGGAGGACAGGGGGAAATGTACATGGATGGCAGGGAGAGAGGAGAAATGCTGGACATGGATGGAGGATTGGGAAGACAGGAGGAGATGCACATGGATGGAGGGGAGAGAGGAGAAATGCTGGACATGGACAGAGTGGAGGGAAGACAGGAGGAGATGCACACGGATGGAGGGGAGAGAGGAAAAATGCTGGACATGGATGGAGGGGAGGGAAGAGAGGAAGTGAGATGAACATGGATGGAGGGATGGAGAGAGAGGAAAAATGGTGGACATGGATGGAGGAGACGGAAGAGAGAGGAAGGAGTTGCATATGGATGGAGGGGAGTGAAGAAAGAGGAAGGAGATGCATACTGACAGAGATGAGGGAAAGGGAAAAGAGGAGAAAAACTACACATGGATGGAGAAAATAGACGGATGGAAAGAGGGAAGAGAGGGGGCAGACGCTGGATGGAAAGGAGAGAGAGAGGGGGCAGACGCTTAATGGAAAGGAGAGAAAGAGGGGTCAGATGCTGGATGGAAAGAGGGAAGAGAGGGGGCAGATGCTGGAAGGAAATGGGGGGAGAGAGGGGTTAGATGCTGGATGGAAAGGGAGGAAAGTTAAAGATCGAGGATAGAAGAAACAAGAGACTGTGACCAACACAATTAGAAACAGTAAACGGCCAGACCACAAAGGTAGGAAAAAATGAATTTTATTTTTAGTTTAGGATAAAGTAGTGTGGTAGCTGTGTTAATAAATACAGAAAATGGAAGTAAGGTGATAACGTTTACTGGACTAATTTTAATACATTTTTGACTAATGTTTGGAGACCAAACCCTCCTTTCTTGTGTCAGAAGAGAATACCATAACAGCAGTATACTGTCCTGACCTGAGGAAAGAGGTTTTGGCCTTTGAAAGCTAATTGAAAAATGTATTTAGTCCACTAGAATGATATCATATTTTCCATTTTTTGTTTTATTTGTTAACCTATAGTATAATGATTGAAATATGTCAGTTTTTGAAATTTGCATCTCTTTATATTTGCACAGTACAGGGGGACTGAGGGGTGGGACTGTTCAGGGAAGACGTCCTGGTGCAGGTTGCAGGCAGCCTATGAGTGGCGCTGCCACTGCCCAGGTGAAGACTGCAGTAGACAGAATTTTAAGGTATTGGGGGGGGGGGGGGGACGCACTGCCTGTAAAAAAAAAAAAAAATTTCAGCACCCCCAATCATTTTGAAAAGTTGGCTCCTATGACTGACATAGAGAAGAACTACACAAGTGGGGCAAGCTCAAGGAATTGTGACTTCCTGAGAAAGCTTTTACTTCAGCACCTCCTACCCCCAATCTCACACCAGCAGCTACCCCCCCCCCCCATGTCAAATCCCTTCTAGTCATCCCACCCGCATAAACTTGACTCACCCCAAGGGTCTAGGGGTTTACAGAGCAGGATTGATTCCAAGATGGCACTGCGATGGGGTTCAAACTACAATATAAGGAAAAAAAAGCCCTTACATGGCAGCTTGTACCCCCTAGTGATAGTATAGCTTACTGTCTCACCAGGTTGTCCAAGCATTGTGCAATCTCAATAAGCAGTCTTGAGTAATAGCCCTCAAGACACCTTGGAGTATTCCAGATAAGGCCTACGTGACCGCAGTCCAAAAGGGGGAGATCAAGGCACAATTCCACCAGATATGTAAAAGGGACCCTGGCAAAAGGCCACATCCCCAACATTTATCTGAAACATTTGGAAATATCTTCTTTAAACATTCTGGCATGTAGTAGCACCAGGTAAGCACTTTATAAGCATTTTCTTGCACTTAACACACATACAGAGGCTAATTGAACCTCAGAACACCCAGTTTTCCAGTCCAGTGGGGTAAATACACAGTGCAAATCCTGCTCCCAATATAACATATATTTACAGGATCAAACACCCTAAAATATCTATGTAGTACAGAAATTGGCCTAGGCACTCTCACCATCAGCACCCACAAATTTCCCCATTATTCTTTCCCTATGGGATCCTCCCTCAACCATTCCGGGGTAGCCATGAAATATTGTAATTGCGTATGAGGGAAAAAAAAATCACCAGATGGCAAATCATATCTTTCCTGTAAAACCTCAAATGGAATTGACATTCCCTTATCCAACACATTCCGAAAGGTAACCAAGTACATCTTCTCCCATTTGACAAGTGCCCCCCCTAGAATAATCTCCCAGAAACCGGGGTTCTGAGTATAAGGCAGCCAGCGTGGACAGCATCCCCCCTCCCAATATCCTAGCTCTTTTGGGACTCGCCCCACACTTCCAGTACATGTTGCAGAAGAGAATCATGTATTTTCTGAACTTTAGCTTTGGGATTGACCGACATCCAAAGGAGGTGCCATTAACGGACACTCCCGGACATAAGACTGCTCTAACTGCACCACAGGCTTAGTACTACTAAATAAAGCTGTGCAGCTATAAAATATCAATAAAGATTACAGATCACCCTCACACCCTGATCCTGAACCCCCCAAAGCCCCTTTTTTGCCTAGCACAGGGATTTCCCTTCCCAAATAAAATAAAAATAATCAAGTGTAATCAATGGAGAACCCCTCGGGGGAGAAGTATGGGAATGGTCTAAATAAAAATAGAAGCCAAGGTAGGATGTTCATCTTAAGAACTGCAATTCGTCCCCACCAAGACCTTTCCACCACCCCAGATCCCCCCAGATTTGTTGAGCAATCCTGGAGTAATTAAGAGTATAATGCTATGAGAGATCCCTAGAAATTCCAATTTCCAAGTAACGGGTAGCAGACTTGGCGATGCAAAAGGGAAATGCCCTCATCAACCTAATTTCATCCTCTACCAAGGTGGTAATTCCCAAAAGCTCGGATTTGTCCTTGTTGACTTTGAACCCTGCCACCCTACTATAAGCCCAAAAGTCATCCGGAATAATTGAGAATGTTAAGCCTGAATCCTGAACAGACATCAAATATCATCCACAAAAAGAGCTATGCGATGCTCCACTCCTCCCATGCATACCCTTCGAATGTCAGGATGAGCCCGTAGGAAAGTTTTAGATGATCAAGAAGAGCAAGGAGTAAGAGCATTCTAGAGTTTATTTGCCAAAAATATACTGAAACAGGAAAGGGGACATTGGATACCCCTGCTTCTTTTTTTGCATAATGGGGAAGAACTCCATATATGTATGGTTAATCTGAAGACTCACCACTGGAGCAACATATAAAACCGCAAGCCACTGACAAAAATTGGGACCAAAACCCATCTGCCGTATTATCACCTTCAAGAAACAGAGTCGCCGAGAGGCGTGATCGCGTCCCGACAGGAGCAGGAGAGAGAAAACTCAGGCACCATGCCCACCTTGGAGGCTGTGGAGGACCCGGAGCTTCCTCCAGCGCAGCTCTTCTGCCCATTGCTGAGCGGCTGCTTTTCCTCTCAGGTGCGCATGCTCGGTTTTGAAACCGAGCTTACCTGAGAGGAAGAGCAGTCACAGGGGTAGGCAGTCAGCGCTGGAGGAAGACATTATCTGCTGGTGGGGCCTCGGGATCCCCGCCAGCCAAGGTATTTCAGCCCTGTTGTGGCAGTGATGGGGGTGGGGGGCAGCAGCGATCGGGGAGGTGGACAATGATTTGGGAGTGGGGTGGCCGTGCCCCGGATCTGGTTCAGTATCTCGGCGGCCCTGTCAAGAAACCCCATCTTGATCAACTAAAAACCTTCTCCGCATCAACTGTGAAAAGGACCATCTTCTCCTAAGATCGCTGGGCCTCCCAAATCCAAGTGCAGGGTGCGTTGAATATTATCCCCCACCTGATTATGTGCAATAAATCCTGACTGATCAACATGAACAAGTCTCAGCAGTAACCTAGCTAACCTTATAGTCTAAACCTTAGCCAAGATTTTCACATCTGTATTTCGAAGGGAAATGGGTCTATAGGAACCACAGGTCAAAGGGTCCTTCCCTGGTTTTAACAACACTGTAACCCCTGCCTCAAACATAGAGTGGAGTAGCAAATGGCCCGCAAGAACACCATTGCCCACCTGCACCAATAACCCTTATAGCTCCCCTAAAAATGCCTTATAAAACTGCCCTGTGTATATGTCCAACCCCGGTGTTTGTCAGAATAAGATCAGAAAATTGCAGACATATTTCAGAAGAGGAGTCATGTCATAAAAAAGGAATGTCTGTAATAGGGCACCCACTATAGGTGTTGATTATAGTCTCTCTCTTAAGTCTATTTTATAAAGAAAGGTAGGTGCTGCTTTTCTTTATGCAATAGTAGTACAAAAGACAGAAAATGTTTGTACATTAAGGCACAATTCCTTACACAAGCTGTATAGTTGGTATAAATGCCCATGCCTAGATATTACTCTCTGAAGATTTATGAGAAGACTGCAGATGCTATTTTAGAGCTCTACCCTGAAGAAGATTGCAAAACCTGGCCATGTTGGCAGAGGCTTTATTCATTTTCTAACTAAGTAGCTTTTGAATTTTTGATATAAAAAGATTAAAGATAAAATGAGAGACCAATGAGGAGTATGCAGTGCTACATCAAAAAATTGACTGCTGATAGCACTTGCATTGTGATACCTGAGGATCCTGTTATTTAAAAAAATGTTATTGTGTGAATATGAATATACTTGCAAGTCTGATGGTGTTGAAAAATTGGTACTTTGAGAATACTTGCTGGGAAAACTGATTTTGTTATATACTAACTATCCCTGCATCTATATTTGGTCCTGTTTATTGGACATTCCTAGATATTAGCATGTATGTGTATAAATAAACATGTAAAAAAAATAAAAAATAGGATTTTATAATTTATGCACATATCTGTGTGCTTTGCCCAAACTCAGTGTGTGTGCAAGCCCATTGGCAAGGTACGTGCCATCAAATCGTGGTGTGTTCTTTTCCACTACTTATTCTATAAAAGGTCATCTACACAAGTGGCCATGTTAATGACTAGAATACTGCCATTTACATGTCTCCATTCCACCTAAATCTAGATGATTCTTTATAGAATTGCCCCCAAATGGACTATTTCTAGACCTATTAGATATCCTACAGTCAAATGGTAGAAGACAATACTATACAATTTAGGCAAAGCAATAGGTACTTCATCACACAACAATTTGATTCCTCACTATAGCAAGACCATTGCTTCCTTTAACGCAATATGATTGCGTGAAAAGCTATTAAGAAGATATTTATTTATTCTTGTATCCTACTATTATCCAAAATAAAGTTTCGGTTCAGTGTGGCTTACAGTTGACAATCAGGTGAGGTTACAATGTTGCATTTCATTTATAATTTGTCTGGGTCATCTGGCGTGCATTTTAACCATAACATTTCTTGAAGAGGTAGGTTTTCAGTTCTTTTCTGAATTGGAGGTAGTTTGTGATGCTTTGTGTGATCTTCGGGATTGAGTTCCACCATTGGATCCCAGATAACTGAATCCTGTCATGTAGGTGGTTTTGTAGATTGTGTTTCTGCACTTGGGTAGGTAAAGTAATAGGTCTAGCATGTAGTCAGGTGCCATGCCGAACAGTATTTTGAAGACAAGGGTGCTAGTTTTGAACAGTGATCTAGCTTTGATTGGGAGCCAGTGTAGCATTTTGAGTAGTAAGGTTGCTCTTTCATAGTTTGACTTTTTGTAGATCATTCTTGCTGCTGTATTTTGAACTGTTTGTAATGATTTCAAGATGTTTTCTTTGCACCCTGCAAATGCTGCATTGCAGTAGTCTAATTGTGGCAGTATTAATGATTGTACTATGAGATGCAATGATTTATTGGTAAAGTAGTCTCTGATTCTTTGCAGTTTCCATAGCAATTTGAAACCCTTTGCTGTAACTGCTGAAATTTGTTTTTCAAGAGATTGGTGTTCGTCATGAATGATTCCTAGTACTTTTAGTTGTGGTTTGATTCATATGTTTGTTGGTCGATTCTGAATTTTTGATATGAGTTCGGGTCATGCGGGCTGGTTAGAACCAGGAATTTTGTTTTATCTCTATTTAGTTTGAGTTTAAAGATTGTAACCCAGTTTTCCATGAGATCTAGCCAGTGGTGTGCTGGTAAATGTTTAACAACAGGCTCTGTCCCCGGTCCACCTCTGCGCCCCCCCCCCCCCCCCCACCGCAAATTGCAGAGCTGGCTATAAACGGGGAGAGAGCCTGGGGGGGGGGGCAATGCATTACTCCAGGAAAAAAAATTAAATGATCCCAGGTTCCAATCTAATTCATGTTTAATGTGGGATAAAATGCCATAAATAAGTAAATATAAACTTTTAACGTTGAGCACCTGATTCTCAAAGTGGACATATTCCAAACACTATAATGAAAATAAAATGATTTTTTTCTACCTTTGTTGTTTGGTGACTTTGTTTTTCTGATCATGCTGGCCCAGTATCCGATTGTGCTGCTATCTCTCCTCTTAACCCCATTTCCAGGGCTTCCTTTCCATTTATTTCTTTACTTTCTGCCTTTCTTCTTCATTTCTTGTCCTACGTCCGTAAGTAAAAGCTGGGTCCTCTGCAGACGTGACTGTCCAGTGAATCCAGCTTCTGCCTATTTTCTTCATCCATGTGCAGTTTTTCCTCTCTTCCTTTTCCCTCATCTCATCTCCTTCCTCACTCTTCCCTCCCCTCCATCCATGTCCATCAACCCTCCTCTTCTCCTGCCCTCCCCTCCATCCACCCATGTCCAGCAACTCTCCTCTCCCCTCTCCTCCATCCACCCAAGTCCAGCAACTCTCCTCTCCCCTGCCCCCCTCCATTCATTCATACCCAGCGATTCTCTTCTCTCCCCTGCCCCCCCTCCAGCCATCCATACCCAGTGATTCTTTTCTCTCCCCTGCCCCCCCTCCACCAAACCTTACCCAGCGATTCTCCTCTGTCCCCTGATTACCTTTGTCGAAGCGGCCGCGTCACTGAAAGCCCTGCCCGTCTGTAGCCTTCCCTTTGAGTTTATTCCCTCAGAGTCTCGCCCTCGCGGAAAGAGGAAATGACATCAGAAGTCGGGACTCTGAGGGAACGAACTCACGAAGGGAAGGCTAGAGACGGGCAGGGCTTTCAATGATGTGGCCGCTTCGACGGAGGTAATAAAAACAATTTAACCCTCCCCCCAGGGCGGCGCAGGCAAACGAGGGCAGTGGTAGGAGGTGAGGTAAATGGGGTAAGGGTGGCTTGTGGCGTCCTCCTGCCATGCTTACCTCGTTTACCGGAGCCGGCTCGCCGTGCTGAACAACCAGCTCGCAAGATCTTTAAAAAATTAACAACCGGCTCCAGCACACCACTGGGTCTAGCCCTGTTTTGATCCTGTTCAGTATTTCTGTGATGTTGTTTTTGAAAGTTATGAATCCTGTGTTCTCTCGTTTCATGCCAAGTGTGACCATCATGATATTGAACAGCATGGGTGACATTGGGGAGCCCTGTGGCACCCCTCATACTAGGATCATGGATTTGAAAACTGTTTAGACATCTTTACAATGTAGGATCTAGTTTTTAGGAAACCGCTGAACCAGGTGGCCACTGCGCCAGTGATTCCCACATTGTCGAGCAGTATCATTAGTATGTTGTGGTTTAATAGATCGAATGCACTTGACATATCAAATTGTAGTAGCAGGACCTTATGACCTTGGCAAATTAGTCTTCTGAATTTTATCATCAGGGTAGTTATGACTGTTTCTGTACTGTATTGTGGTCTGTAAGATTGAGTAATTCGTTAGATATTCCATTAGCTGTTGTGCTGCTAATCCCTCCATCGTTTTGGTTAGCAGTGGTATTGACACCACTGGTCTATAGTTTGTGAGTTCATTTATCTTACGTTTACTGTTTTGGGGGATGGGGTAAGTATGATGTTGCCCTTATCAGGAGGGAATTTACCATTCGAGAACATGTAATATATGTGTTCAGTAAAGCATTAAATGTTCACCATGTAATTAGGGCTGCTGTCTAATAGACAGTTTGCATGTGTGTATTTTGTCAGTAGTGCTTTAACTGTGTTTGTTGTTGGCATCTTATTCTGTGTGCTGTGATGTGATCTTTGTAAGAGTGAAGGTCATGTAGGAAGTTTAAGGGGGATGTTTGTGTTGTAGCAAGATTTTTTTCTTATGTTATTTTTTGCTCGAAGTATTGTGCAAGTTCGTCTGCTTTTGGTGATATTTCATTTCATGTTTGTAGGGCTTAGGTGTTTATTAGTTTATTCATGAGTTCGTAGGTTTTTTTTTCATGTTGATCTGTTCTTGGCTTATGTGTGTTCTGTAGTGTTCCGTTTTGGTTCTTTTTATTTTTTGTTTGTACGTTTTTATTGCATTTCTCCATGTAGCTTTGTGTTCGACTTGTTTTTGGACCACTTTCTTTCCAGTTTTTTGCAGAGTTTTTTCATCTCTAGTAGCTCGTCATTAAACCATGGACGTGGTTGTTTGTTGTTTTCGTTTTGTGTGGTGCTATTTTGTTCAGTATGTTTCTGCTTATTCCATCCCATGTGCTCATGAACTGATTGTCGGGTAGAATGTTTGTTCATCCTGTGCTGTTGCTCAGTATTTGTGGTTATCCATTTTTCCTCTGGTTTTAAAAGTGTGTGGTGTTCTAGGTTCTCTAGTCTTAGTGTTTTCTTTCCATTGAAGGGTGAAAGTGAGTCGGCTGTGATCTAGCAATATCACCTCTGGTTTTGGTTTTCAAATATTGGTTGTTGTTTGCCAAGAATCTGTGTGCTATTAAATTTAATGCATGCCCTTTCGTGTGTGATGGGGTGGATTGCGTTGTTTTGAAATCTTAGTGTTGCTGTCTTGATGGCTTTCTAGATGTAGGTTGATGTCTCCTAGTAGGAGGACGTCAGAGAAGTTGGTGCAGATGTTTGATACAAGGTCTATGAAGTCCTCTTAGGCACTAGGCAGATGATAAAAGAGTATGCAGCATAGTTGGCCTATTACTACTACTACTACTACTATTTAGCATTTCTATAGCGCTACAAGGCGTACGCAGCGCTGCACAAACATAGAAGAAAGACAGTCCCTGCTCAAAGAGCTTACAATCTAATAGACAAAAAATAAATAAAGTAATCAAATCAATTAATGTGAACGGGAAGGAAGAGAGGAGGGTAGGTGGAGGCGAGTGGTTACGAGTCAAAAGCAATGTTAAAGAGGTGGGCTTTCAGTCTAGATTTAAAGGTGGCCAAGGATGGGGCAAGATGTAGGGGCTCAGGAAGTTTATTCCAGGCGTAGGGTGCAGCGAGACAGAAGGCGCGAAGTCTGGAGTTGGCAGTAGTGGAGAAGGGAACAGATAAGAAGGATTTATTCATGGAGTGGAATGCACGGGAAGGGGTGTAGGGAAGGACGAGTGTGGAGAGATACTGGGGAGCAGCAGAGTGAGTACATTTATAGGTTAGTAGAAGAAGTTTGAACAGGATGCGAAAACGGATAGGGAGCCAGTGAAGGGTCTTGAGGAGAGGGGTAGTATGAGTAAAGCGACCCTGGCGGAAGACGAGACGGGCAGCAGAGTTTTGAACCAACTGGAGAGGGGAGAGGTGACTAAGTGGGAGGCCAGCAAGAAGCAGATTGCAGTAGTCTAAACGAGAGGTGACAAGGGTGTGGATGAGGGTTTTGGTAGAGTGCTCGGAAAGAAAGGGGCGGATTTTATGGATGTTGTAAAGAAAGAAACGACAGGTCTTGGCAATCCGCTGGATATGAGCAGAGAAGGAGAGAGAAGAGTCAAAGATGACCCCAAGGTTTCGAGCTGAAGAGACAGGGAGAATGAGAGAGCCATCAACAGAAATAGAAAACGGGGGGAGCGGGGAGGTGGGTTTGGGGGGGGGGAGGGAATGAGAAGCTCGGTTTTGGTCATATTTAATTTCAGGTGGCGTTGAGACATCCAGACAGCAATGTCAGACAAGCACGCTGAAACTTTGGTTTGGATGCAAGGTGAGATATCAGGGGTAGAAAGGTAGATTTGGGAGTCATCAGCATGGAGATGGTAGGAAAAGCCATGGGATGAGATTAATGAACCAAGGGAAGAAGTGTAGATAGAAAAGAGGAGGGGACCAAGATCAGAACCCTGAGGTACGCCGACAGGCAGAGGGATAGAAGTATAAGAGGATCCACCAGAGTGAACACTAAAGGTGCGGAGGGAGAGGTAGGAAGAGAACCAGGAAAGGACAGAGCCCTGGAATCCAAGTGAGGACAGGGTATCGAGAAATATGCTGTGATCGACAGTGTCAAAAGCAGCGGAACGATCAAGAAGAATGAGGATGGAATATTGACCTCTGGATTTAGCCAGTAATAGGTCATTGGAGACTTTAGTAAGTGCAGTTTCGGTTGAGTGGAGAGGGCGAAAACTGTTAGCGTTTTGCCAGTGATTTTGCATGCCAAAATTTCATGCGTAGGGGAATGTGTGTTCGCAATAGGTTCTATTGTGAAAGAGGATTTGTATATTAGAGCAATTCCACCTCCTCTCTTTTTGGTTCTGGTGTTGTGTGTTATTTTGTAGCCCGGTGGGCATAGTTCTAGTAGTATTGGGTCATTATTAAGGCGCAGCAATGTTTCCTTTATGAACAGGAAGCCTAATTGTGCAGATTTGATCTAGTCTTTGATTATCTCTGGCTTGTTAATAACTGATCTTGCATTTATGCAAACTTTGGGGATAGGGATGATTGTATGTGTCATGGTTGATGTTGGTGTGTTTGATATGTTGTGTATGTGCGTTTTGTCTTTTTTTTTTCTGTTTTTGGTCATTTTGATTGCTGTTCATATTTATCTTTTTGTTGGCTGTCCTAGTGGTTTTCGGTTTGTTTTTGCCTTTACAATTTGGCCTTTCCAGTTGGTATTGGGAGCGTCATCTGTCGGAAACATGTACAGGTATTTTATTCCATTCGTTGTCTGTGGTGGCTTGCATCCCAATTATACATATTATTATTATGCAGTAGAAAAGCCATGCCCTTATGTTAGCCATTATAAGGTGTGTTGGTGACACAGTTATTATGACAGGTTGTGGTTATTCACATTACTTTGAGGTTCTGTTAAGTTTTCCTGCAGTTTTGTTTGGGGGTGTTTGTGTTCTGACCAGTAGACATATTCTTTGTGAAACAGTACAGGTTTTGCTTACAAGTTAGCTTACTTTTGTTTATAACTTTTGCTTAGTTTTGTGAGCCATTGTGTGCCTCTCCATGAGGTTTAGAAAGGTTTCATGGCTGGGGAAATCCTCTGCACCAATTGCAGTCAGAGTATCAAGGGGTATTTCCTTCTGTTTCTGGGTGAAGTTCATTTCCAAGTTTCAGTGGCTCCTCGAGTCATGGTGGCGTCTCGTTCTACCTTCCTCTGCTCTCGGGTGTTTGGCTGGATTGCGGTTTTGTTGGTTGATTCCAGGTGGGCTTCGCTGTGCAGTACCAGCCATCAGAATGGATCCCCACTCTGGAGGCCTTGGAGACAGTAGTGCTCCGGCATTGGCCGCATTGGAAGGCACCCCCCCCCCCCCCCCCCCACTCTGGAGATAGTGGAGATACGGCACCTGCAATTTGCGCTCCTTGCTTCACTGGACTCTGAGCCCCTGGATGGTCAGCAGTGACCCTCTCTGTCCGATCTCCCTGGGGTGAACAGAAACAGCGGCAGCCAGTTGCTCCATGGCTGGGTCGTCTGAGGTCAAGAAAGGCTCGAATGGCTCGATTCTTACCTCCCTTGCTGCTCTCCGTGACCTCTTTGATTGGATTCCAGCTCAACTCTGGTTTTAGTCTGTGCGACTAATCCTTGTCTGGTTGATCACCCTGGGATCAGCGGGACAACAGCTACTGAGCTCAGCTGCCGGGCCGTCTCAGTACAGGAAGACTTGCAGTGTGCGACCCTCACCTCTCTCTTTTCTCTCCGCAATCTTCTCCGTCAAATCAGTGGGACAGTGGCCGCCAAAGCTCCGCTGATGGTCTGTCTTCTCATGTAGGCTTGCATGTTGCAACCTCATCTCCCTTTTCCTCTCTGTGATCTTCTCTGTCGTTTTTTACCCCAGGTCAGGTCCGAATCTGTGCTGTCGCCCAATAGCACGTTGCGACCTGGCCTCCCTTTCTCCTCTCCGTGATCTTCTCTGTCGTTTTCTGCCACACGACTGCCATGGGTTGTGTCTGAGTCTGTGCAGTCCTCTTCGTGATCTACTCTGCTGCGATTTTGCCCCAGGTCAGTTCCGAATCTGTATGGTTGTCTGGGAGCACACTACAGGAGCTCCCTTTTGGCAACCATTTTATAAATGCTGAACCTACTCCCTTTCATCCTTCTCGATAAAAATAAAAATAAAAATAACCAACTTCTCATCCAACAAAAAAATCACAGAAAAGCTTCTTTTTTGGGGGGGCGGGGGGAGGGCAAATAAACCAGGTACGCAATCAAATGAACAGGATACAGAGGTCCATAACCTTAGTATCCATAACACATAGTGCATACTGCAAATAAGCAGTGCACAGTTAAGCTGCAGAATCTGTTGCCAGAAGATGTGGTCAAGGCGACTAACATAGTAGGATTCTAAAGAAGTGTGACAAAAAACATAAAATGTTATTTATTTATTTATTTATTTATTATTTATTTATTTATTGGTTCACTTGTATCCCACATTTTCCCAGCTTATGTGGGCTCAATGTGGCTAAGAAAGTTACTAGAAAATTACATAATACAACAGGATAAAATTGTTCCAGAAAAAAGTGACAAATACAAGTTCAGAAGCAGTGGAAAAAGAGAATACGGATGGGAATACAGGAGCAACAAAAGGGAAGCAAACAGAAGGGAAAAAAGCGGGAAAACAAAATGGGAAAAAAGGGGTTTAAAGTGCATTGTGGACTTCGGGGTAGGCTTTACTAAACAAATACGTTTTTAGTAATTTTTTAATTGTTTGATGATCCGGAGTCTCTTTTAGGAGTCTCGGCAAAGCATTCCAGGTTCACGGGCTGATGAACGAAAAGGAAGAAGCTTAGATCGTCTTGTATTTTAGATTCCTGCAGGAAGCCTAGTGCAGATTAAGGTAAGTTCAAGATGACGCCAATGAATTTCTAGGAGGTAAATTAAGCAAATCACACATGTAAACTGGTGCTTCTTCGTAAATGATTTTATGAGTTTATGCAGATCTTGAAATCAATACGGTCTTTAATGGGAAGCCAGTGAAGAGTCTCACGGATAGGCTGCGCACTGTCGAAACAAGATTTTCCAAAGAATAGTCTGGCTGCAGTGTTTTGAACCGTCTGAAGCTTCTTCAGAATATAGTGTGTACAACCAGCGTAAATTCCGCTGCAGTAATCAATGTGGCTGAGGACCATGGAATGTATCAGGGTTCGAAATATATCTTTTGGCAGGAGTTGTTTGATGCGTTTAAGCTTCCACAAAGAAAAGAACATTTTTTTTGTAATCTGCTTAACATGACAATCAAGTGACAGATGGTTGTACAGTGTGACCCCAAGAATTTTCAAACTGTTCAAGATTGGGAGGGTATAATCGGGAATAACCAAAGCTTTGGGAATAGATTTGGTATGTTGTGAAGAAAAAACAATACATTGAGTTTTATCCTTATTGAGTTTAAATTGAAACGCATTAGCCCAGGATTCCATAATGGAAAAACTGGCTTGGATTGTGCCAGAAATTTCAGACAGTGTGGACTTAAAAGGGATGGATATGGTTACATCATCCGCATAAATAAAAGGATGGAGGCCATGTTTGGATAATGCATTTGTGAGAGGAATCAGCATAATGTTGAAGAGCATCGGAGATAGAGGAGAACCTTGCGGAACTCCACAGACGGGTTTCCAAGGTGGTGATATAGTAGAGTTCACTTTGACTTGATAAGACCTAGATGACAGGAAACCCTTGAACCAATTTAACACATTGCCACCGATACTGAATTTATAGTCAATCATGTCGAATGCACTGGACAAATCAAATTGCAGTAGAAGTATTTTTTTGCCCACAGAGATTTCTCTTTTAAAATCGGACAACACAGTAATCAGAACTGTTTTAGTGCTATGTTGCGGAAACCTGATTGAGATTCGTGAAGAATATTGAATTTGTTCAAGTAACATGTAAGCTGATTAGTGACCATACTTTCCATTAGCTTTATGAATAGCAGGATAGAAGCAATTGGACGATAGTTAGTAATGATATTAGCCTTTTTGTTCGGGTCCTTTGGAATTGGGGTAAGCAGAATACTACCATGGTCCTTTGGGAAACGACCTTCCTGTAGCATAAAATTGAGGTGAGACGTGAGATCAGTAATAAAACATGAAGGAGGAGAAGATAATAGGTAATGAGGGCAAATATCTAGTTTAGAAAAAGTTTTTGAAAACCTTGTAAGCGATTGCGCTACAGTCTCCGAAGTCAAGGGCGTGAAGTTGATCCAAAAGCGATCTGCAGGGCAATGAACAGATGAGTAATCAAGGTCATTAAGAAAGGTGCCAAATTCTGTGGGGAAGAGGCACAGTGATTTGCACAGGGATAAAATTTTCTCTTGGAAATATCTTGCGAGCTGATCAGCAGTTGGAAGGTCCACTTGTTGTGATATAATTGCAGTAGTGTCAAGAAGTGAGTTTATGAGTTGGTAATGTTTCTTAGGGTCTTTACTAGATTGAGTAATTTGTTTCCTATGAATAACTATCTTTCGCAAATCACTGAAGACACATCTCTTCAACAAGGCCTACAAAGAGAACCCACAGCCTTACAAAACTACCTCACCAACCCACCCAGTTATGAAAGTCCACCTTCTATACTAATCTGCCAAACACTTTCCTTCTCTCCTCCCCTACTTAATCTTTGTACACTACCAATTGTATCTGATATCCTGGAATGACTATGTCATAACAAAACTCTGTAAGCCACATTCAGCCTGCAAATAGGTGGGAAAATGTGGGATACAAAGGCAATAAATAAATAATAAAGTCTCTTAGCTTGTTTAATAGCACGCTTATATTTTCATCGCTGTGTTTTCCAAGCAGCAAGCGCAAATTCATTTTTTGATTTGGACCATGCACGTTCGTACCTCATAGTTTGAGTTTTTAATATTTTTAAGTCCTGATTAAACCATGGAGTTGAAGTACGCTTTAAGCTTTAATTCGCAAAGGGGCCAAGACGTCCAGCACTGAACGACATCTGGAGTCCCATGCCGAAAGGAAATCACCGGAATCCGGGTGAACTAACCAATCAGTATTGTATAACAATTGCCAAAACGATTTAGGGTCAACAACTCTTCTTGAATAGTTTGAAGAGGGTTCTCTTTTGATAGATAAACCCGATTTAAACCAGTGCAATGTGAGATTTAATTTATAGTGATCAGACCAGGGCACCTCAGGCCACTTGATATCAGACAAAAAGAAACTCTTGTCATTGTGGAACTTGTAGGATAGGAGGTCCAAGGTGTGATCTTTTATATGCGTTGGATGCATTCTGGGCCAAATAAAATCCCAGAGTTTAAGGAAGTCCAAACATTGGCAGGCATTTCTTGAATTTGTAACTTCAAGGTGGAGGTTTAAATCACCAAGTATTAGAATATTAATTATTGGTGCAGGTATCGGAGATGAAATCCATGAGGTTAGATAGACTGTTCCAGTTGGAAGATGGTCTATAGAACAAAACACAAGTCAGGCAATCTCGAATAGTATTACGGTGTATCTTGATAGACGAAATTTCAAGGCATGGCGAGATGGATTCGGCTAATGTTTCAACAGTAAATAGAGAGCGATAGATTAACGCTATACCACCACCTCTCTTATCCGATCTGGTCCAATGTGTAATCTTGTAGCCTGTGGGGCACAGGTCTAACAAAATAGGATCTTTAGAGCTGTGGATTCAAGTTTCAGAGACGAAGAGAAGGTCCAAGTTCTCATTTGTAATCCAGTCAGTTATAATTTCAGCCTTATTAACAACAGATCTAGCGTTAATATAGCCCACACGTACATGTTGATATTGAGCAGCAGAGAGCCTGGAGGTGTTAATGACTTGGAGGCATCTAATCCTAGGAGATTGTAAATTAGATGAATTCCTTATGGGATACTGTATAGAGAAGGCATGGAAAACATTTGTGCCAAGTCAAGGACCAACGTGCAGGTGCGAGGAATACTTGGGCAATCTTCTATTATAAATGATTGGTGGAATAAAGGTGCTATCAGATAAAAGAGTGGTAAGCGAAACGTATCAAAATGGTGTAATGATTAGTAATGGTTTATGGACCTTTTTTTAGGAAATTATCCAAACCTGGTTTAAACCATGCTAAGTTAACTGCTGAATTTACTGACATCTGAATTTACTAGTGACATTACTGCCAATTTGTTATCATTGAAGTATGGGAGGAAGCTCCGCCAGACAAGTTCTCTACTTGTTTTTAGCAACTTCAACTGCTTCTGTAATCATAGATACCAAGGCGTGGGAGCAAGCTCTGCCTAGTTTGTGCTCTCATCAGACGCTACGGGCCTTAAAATCCAGCCTGAATCCACCACTTCATCCTGACCTATGAAATTTACTAGTGACATTGCTGCTAATTTGTTATCACTGAGGCATGGGAGCCAGCTCCGCCAGACAAGTTCTCTACTTGTTTTTAGCAATTTCAGCTGATTCTATAATCTTAGCTATCAAGGCGTGGGAACAAGCTCCGCCTAGTTTGTTTTTTCATCAGATGCTGAGGGATTATCCTGTGGAACCTAATGGCACTAGTAGCATACACAATTGCACAGCATCTTTAGCTAGTGTGTTCGTTGACTAAGGCATTGTCTTATTTTATAGCTTATTGTTTTTATTTCAGTAGGGTAAAGATCATCCTAATACAAGCTCTTTATGGCTGAGCTGGAAGAGACATTTCTGAATACATACAAGGCCAAACCCCTAAAATACTACCAGTACATCGATGACATTTTTATGATTTGGACGGAGGGGGAAGAAACTCTAAAACATTTTTACAATTCCTTCAATACATACCATCCTACAATCAGATTCAAAATTTTTTTTTAATTATTTTATTTATAACTTTTTACAATTATAATCAAGCAAAGCTTGTTTTGAAAAGCAATACATTTCACATATTAGTTTGACAAGAATATAATAGTCATAAAGCAACAATTTGAAATTTCTTGCTCAAGTCAACATAATTGAAGCAAGATGTTAAGAAATGGAATATATTTTTAAGCAAGAAGTTTTCAAAGAAATAAAGCGAACAAAAAGTTAACAGGATAACATTACTCGGTGTTGAGTTACACAGTTAAGGGAAGAATAACATTTTAAGCCCCCATATTTTGCCTTGATGCTAGAAACGCTGTTAATTGAACATGTCTCACTACACATTTACATGGATATCTCAAATAAAATGTAGCACCCAGCTGTGTGACCCCTGGTTTCATGAAAAGAAATTGCTTTCGACGCTTTTGCGTTTCTCTAGAGATATCAGGAAATAATTTTATTTTTTGACCAAGAAACAGTTTGTCTTTATTTATTTATTTTTTTTAATCATTTTTTTATTATTAACAGAACACATTGTTTACAAGCAACGTCTCATGTTACAACCATATATACTTGTTCTACACATTCAACTTTCCCAAGTTTTGTTTTTCTCCCTCCCGCCCCTCCCTCACCTCCCCCCCTCTCAGCTCAAGCATTCAAGATCTTACTTTTAGCAACTGCAGTTAGTGTGTCCCAGTAGGGGGACCAAGTTCTACAAAACCGGTCTCCTGCTTCTGATGCCAAGTCCTTGATACTTTGTCTTTCCAAAGCGCACATTTGTATCATCATCGACCTCCAACAACTGATTGTGGGCTGCTCATCTGTCAACCACACCTGTAGTATTGTTTTCTTTCCCATCAGGATTGCTCTCTGAAGAAATGTCCTCATGCCTGTCGGCATTTGTCCCTGTACAGTAAAAATATGGAACAGTTGTCTGGGTGAACGCTGCCATTGAATTCTCCACATACCCGATACATGTTCCTCTAAGCTTTTCCAAAATCTCTGTATCCTTGGGCAGGACCAGAACATATGGCTCAAATGCGCATTTGTACGAGCACATTTCGGGCAGGAATCATTGTCTCTCAACTTAGCTCTGAACGCCCTGTGCGGTGAAATGTACAATCGAAAAATAAATTTATACTGAGTTTCTCGCCAGTTCACATTCTCAGTTAATTTATGCAGTCTTTTAATGCACACTTCCAGCTGTTCCTGTGTAAGTTGTATTCCAAGTTCTGATTTCCACTGCTGTAACACCTTAGAATAATTTGTTGCTTTGGTATTGTCTCTCAAGTGCATATGGAAATATTTCATTGGGACTCTAGCTTGTGCGTCTAGACCCAACAGTTGGTTATATTTCCCCCAAGTTTCCATTGTTAATGTTTCTTTAGGTAAAGATCGCACATAGTGTTTTAACTGCAAGTATGCAAACAAGTCTGACTCAGGTACTCCAAACTCTCTACAAAGTTCAGCAAATGGCTTCATTATTCCTTGCTCATTCACCACATGATACACATATCTCACTCCCCTTGCTGCCCACGTCTGGAAGGCCCGGGAAGTGCTACCCGCAGGAAATTGGGGATTCCCCCTGATGGGCAGCATCGGGGAGCTTACTTGGCTAAGCCTTAAAAATTTACAGAGCCATCTCCAAGCACATCTTAAAGGTTGAAATAACGGGGTCACTGGCCCTAGCTTTTGTGCCTGTCCCCCAGGAGCCTGTAACCAACTTGCAAAATGTTGTTCCCGAAACCAGTGTGTCTCAGATAATGTAAGAGAAAAGTGTTCCGTGTTTCGGAACCAGTCAGAGATATGTCGCAACCCACCAGCCAGCGATAGTAGGCGTAGGTCTAACACTCCCAGACCTCCCTTCTCCCTAGGCAACATTGCCTTGTGCATTGTCATCCGGGCCCTTTTACCCTGCCATAAAAATTTTGCTAGTTTATTCTTTAGCCACCTTTCATCTCTTCCTCTAAGGTACATGGGCAGCATTTGGAAGGTATATACCCAGATTGGGAACAATATCATGTTGTATAATGCCACACGTCCCATCAAAGATATGGGGAGCGCCTGCCACCTGCCCAAGGCACTCTCCACCTTTCTTTTTAAGGGTTCTATATTTAATGTGTATAAGTGAGTTAAGTTGATTGGGATTCTCACCCCCAAGTATGTCATTGTCTCCTGTGCCCATTGCATTGGGAAAGGACCCTCCCATGCTCCTTTTATCTCTGGGTCCGAGGGTAAGGCTAAGGACTTACTGGCATTCAGTGTAAACCCCGAATGGAACCCAAACTCCTCGATTACTTCTATCAATCGCCCTAGTGACTCTTGAGGCCTAGTCAATGTCAACAGCAGGTCATCAGCGAAGGCTAGCACTTTTACCGTTTGGCTCGGGAGTATGACCCCTTGTATCCCAGGGTCCTGATCAATCGTGCGGAGAAGTGGTTCTAAGTACAGTAGAAATAGCAAGGGGGAGAGGGGGCAACCCTGTCTGGTACCTGCTTGTATCTCTAATGGATCAGATCGCTTTCCATTTACTAACAGCCTAGCTGTGGGTGTCGTATATAAAGTCTTTACTGCTTCTAAAAACCAGCCCGACACACCCACATGCTCCAGTACCCGAAATAAATAGCTCCATCTCACTTTGTCGAAAGCCTTTTCGGCATCAAGGCTTGTCAGTAGTAGATGGGTATCTGTTGCACTGCATTGGGCAATGGTCAATAGGACCTTTCGTATGTTGAGCACAGAGTGTCGTCCCCTCACGAATCCTACCTGATTTTGTCCTATCAAATTGGGTAAGTAAGGTGCTAGCCTGTTAGCCAGTACCCGTGCTAATATCTTAAGATCCACATTAATAAGCGATATGGGTCTATAAGAACCCACTCGATCTTCTGGCTTCCCTGGTTTGGGTATTAATGTGATCCAGGCCTCATTCTCTCCCCTAGTAAAACTCCCTCTCTGCACCACCGCCTCATAATATTCTAATAAAGGGGCCCCAAAGTCCACTGGGAGAAGTTTGTAATACTCTGCTGGGTAGCCATCTGGCCCCGGCGCCGAGCCCTGTGGTAATGATTTGAGCACCTGCTGTATCTCCTGTACCTGTATCGGCCTAGACAACCCCTCGCTAATGTCAGGCGGCAGGGTGGGCATCCCTGCGTCCTCTATATAATCTTGTACCGGGGTCTCTTCTTCTTCTCCCCCCTTTGCATAGAGGCTCGTAAAAAATGTGTGAAACTCTCCCATAATACCCTCTAGTGTCCTTATCCTAGTTCCCGAGGAAGATCTCACTGACGTAATTATCCTCTTCCGCTCCTGCGTACGGGCTACTTGTGCCAACATCTTCCCCGTTTTGTTCCCAAATCGTCTAAATTTCATCCCCCTCGCCCATAGCCTTTTTTTTGTCTGGTCATGTATAAGGGAGTTAAGGGCCACTGAAGTTGCCACCATAACATCCTTGTGCTCCCTTGATGGTGTTTTGACATATTTCTTTTTCGCCTGCTTCAACTCTGTTTCTAGCCTAATTATTCCCGCTGCTATTCTCTTCTTCCTTGCGCTCATGTATGCTATGATACTACCCCTAATGACCACTTTCGAAGCCTCCCAGAATACTATTGGGGATTCACAGGATTCTGCATTTGTGTCCACATAGGCCATCCACTGTTCTTTAATGTACTTCCCGAAATTCTCATCTTTATATAGAAAGGCTGGGAATTTCCATATCCTATCCCACTTCCCGGGCCCAGCAAAATCTACATCCACCCAAATTATTGAATGGTCAGATACCTCCAAGGGGCCTATTTCAGCTCCTGTTATTCGTGAAAATAATGATTGGGCCACTAATATGTAGTCCAATCGGGACCATGTTAAATGAACCTTAGATTGATGAGTATAGTTGTTTGTGAGGGGATGGGTCAAACGCCACGGGTCCACTAAGGTTAAAGCTGTGCACATGGAGTCAAGCAACCCCTCCCTTTCTACCAATCGTCTTGTTCCCGATCGATCCGCCTGCTGATCCATAACTTCATTAAAATCTCCCGCCCATATCCATGGTGCATCATTGTATTTTAAACCCAGCGCTATTAGTTCTTGAAAAAATCGAGCGGTTTGAGAATTAGGACCATATATCGTGCATAAATAAACTATCTGCCCCTGGAGAGTTATTTTCAATAACAATGTCCTTCCCTTTTTATCTGAGTAAATCAATTCTGTGTGGCATGGGAGCCCCTTTCTGATAAGGACCGCTACCCCACTTATTTTCCCTCCCGATGAGGAGTAGTAACAATCTCCCACCCACTGCTGCCTCAGCTTTTCGTGTTCCATGTCTGTTAGTTTGGTTTCTTGAATGCATGCAATGTCTGCTTTGTGATGTTTAAGCTGAGCCAGTATTTTGGACCTTTTGATGGGGGAAGTGATGCCAGAAACATTCCAAGAAACAATCCTAAGTGGCTGGTTAACATATGGCATCACCCCTCTCTGTTGCATGCTTGTGTGAAATCCATTCTATCAGTTCCCCCCAGGAGCCCAGCCCCACTCCCAGGAGACAGCATTCACGCTTCCCTTCCAGCATCTCCCATAATCTCAACGGTCCTACCCGCCACCAGGACACTCCCACTATTTTGCTTGAGCTGTTCCCCATCCCCTCCCACTCCTCTCCCCTGCCTCCCCCCTCCCCCCCCTTAATGCAAGCTATGTGCGGCGCCATTAAGCGTCACCTGGGTCACTTGTGTGCTGGGATCCCCCCTCCTCTCTCAAAACATTTCTATTTACAACAATCAGATCTATATCTTACCCACATATTCAGTCATATCACATTCATTCTCTATTTTCTGAGTCCAACGGACCTTTCCTAAGTGTTCCAATCTTCTCAGCTCTTCTCGATCTCCCTCATGTAGGTGGTGTCTGTTCATTTAACTCTTTGTTCAGAAAGTCCATTGCCAACTTTTCTGATGAGAATACAGACCATTTTCCATGTATTTGTATCTTTAAAACTGCTGGATAGGACAGAGCAAACCGGATCTTCTTCTCTGCTAATGTTGAACATATAGGATGAAATCTCTTCCTTTTCTCCTGTATCCCTGCTGAATAATCTGGAAAGATCAAGATTGCATTTCCCTCAAATTTCAGGGTATCTCTTTTTATTTTATATCCATGCATGATCTCCTCTTTATGGATGAAGTTGTGTATTTTAATTATCACAACTCGTGGTTTCCTGCCTTCTTGGAATCTTCCAAGCCTGTGAGCCCTTTCAATACAGAGGCCCCCTCTGCTGTCTGAGAGTGCAAACTCTTTTTGTAGCCAACTTTCCAGCTTGGGCCCCAGCATTTTATCCGATACAGCCTCCGGTATTCCCACCAGTCTCAAATTAGAGCGTCGGGCCCTATTTTCTAGGTCCTCCAATTTTTCAGTTTGCATGTTGATCTTTGCGTCCAGCTCTTCTAGTTTTGGCGCGCTTGTGGCCCACGTGTCCTCCATGTCTGACACTCGTTGCTCTAGTTCTTGCGTACGCTTCGAGTTTTCCGCAATGTTAGTATCCATTTTACTCAACTGGGACGCCAGGGATTCAAATCGGGGCTCTAATGCTAACTCGATCACCTTTGATATCTGCGCGAGCTGCCGCTCCGAGAACTCGGCATGCGTTCCCGGCTCCCCGCCCGCCATCTTGGAAATCGCTGGTGCTGGCGGCGATTTTCCTTTCTCAGTCCGGAGGCTTCTTTTTGTAGAGCTCGCTGGCATGGAGACTAAAAATTGGTCCATACACCTTTCTCACTTCGTCTCACCAGGTCAGGGATCGTCGAATTGCTATTTAAGCGCTGTTTTCAGGCGAAACGAGGAGCGGGGATCCCGGAGCTCAGCTGCTATGCTGCTGTTGCTCTCAGTGCATCACGTGACCGTTAGCCGTTTGTCTTTATTTTTAAAGTACATAAGGACTTATCCGGTGCTAGTGCAACTGTTGCAATTAGAGTAGTTAGAGTAACAGGTTCAAGATCTGTAGATTCAAGTATATCTGTAACATTCAAAACTTGATCTTGCTCTTGTTTCTTCTGATCCACCTGTTCTCTGGGAGGTAGGTAATAAACCTGGGTGAAAGGAGGAATAATTTCTTCTTTAACACCAAAAATCTCAATTAAGTATTTTTTTAACATTTCCCTAGGAGATTTAGTAATTTGCTTGGGAAAGTTTAAAAAATGAAGGTTATTACTTCAAAGAGAGTTCTCAAGAGATTGTCTTTCTTCTTAGTGAGGTCAAATCTTTAACCATAATCTCCTGTTGGGTTTGCATTTTTTTCATTTCCAGATCCTTTTTAAGGTCTAATTGCTCCAGTTTTTCAACGTTTAAATCCAAGGATTTTATATTTTGTTCTTGTATTATTATTTCTTGATTCAATTTCTGAATCTGAGGTGATACGGATTTCCCTAGATTCACTATTAAAGTCCATAAGGAATCTAGGGTAACTTCAGCTGGTTTTTTGATTTCAAAAGAAAAATGTGAAGGGAGTACCTCTTTCTCCGTCGCAATCGCCAGGTTCGCAGTAGCAGCGTCTCCCACCTTCATTGGTGGTGGTGTTCCCATCAAGGATTCCAGACTACCAGCAGGTTGATTTTCTTTCTCCCGACACTGCTCATTCTCACCACTTCCAGGGGGAACGCTCAGAGTCGCCTCTGCTGGTGTACTGCTGCCAACGAGCTGAGGGGACGGTTCCCTTGTGTCGGGGCTTAGCATCAGCTCTAGCCCTGGAGACGCTTCCGTGCCTCCATTCGCACTGGAGCGTGTCAATGGGCCGCCTTCCGACATTGCCAACACCGGCGTTGCTGGAGTTACTGCAGTCTGGAACAAAGACCGAATATCCTGCGAAGGAAGAGCCTGTCGAGGAGGGGCATTGGAGGCTGATTTGCCCCGTCTCTTCGGCATCTCTAGGAGTCAGAAATATTTGAGAGCGGTAAGAGAAAATGCTGCCTGCTAACAGTTTCGCTCGGCAGCCATCTTGCTTCCCAATCAGATTCAAAATTGACTACTCCCCAGAAAAAAGTCAATTTTTTGGACACCACAGTCTCAGTCAGTGATGGCTACATACAAACATCCATATACAAGAAACCCACAGACAAATGCAGCTACCTCCACAACTCCAGCTTCCACCCTTCACATACAGAAAGATCCATTATTTACAGCCAAGTCACAAGATACCACCGTATCTGCTCTGACCCAGGGGACAGAGACAGACATCTTGAAATCCTGACTGCACCCTTTGAACAGAAAGGCTACAACCCCAAAATAATCTCCAAGAATCTCCTCCCTCAAAACACCCAGGGAAAATCTGCTACAGTACAAAGAAAATAAAAGCCACAGAAAGAATCCCCCTTATAGTGACATACAACCCAGAGCTGGAAAAATTAAGACAGATGTGAAGCGTTTGTTTACGCTTTCTAACAATAATAGAACCAGGGGACACAAGATGAAGTTAGAATGTGGTAGGTTTAAAACAAATCTGAGAAAGTTTTTCTTTACTCAGCGTGTAGTTAGACTCTGGAACTCATTGCCGGAGAAGGTAGTGATGGCAGCTGGCCTTGCTGAGTTTAAAGGGGGTCTGGACAGATTTCTGAAGGAAAAGTCCATTGATCGTTATTAAATTTTGGGTTTTTTGCCAGGTTCTTGGGGCCTGGATTGGCCACTGTCGGAGACAGAGTGCTGGGCTTGATGACCTTTGGTCTTTTCCCAGCGTGGCAGTGCTTATGTGCTTATCTACAACCTCTACTCCAGGAGGATGAATTACCGAAAGAGATATTCCCATCCCCACCAGTTCTGGCCTTCCGACAGCCACCCAACTTAAAACACAAGCTAATTAGAAGTAAGCTCCCAACACGGACTCAAAAAGAAGAGAATGGCACACATCCTTTCAATATATCCAGCTGCAAACTATGCCAAAATGCAACGAAGGCTGCTACATTGGAGAAACCAGTCAGATGCTAAAGAAGAGATTTAATTTACATAGACACCATATGAAAAATGCTTGTACCAATCAGGATGTCACCTTTGTGGGGCAGCACTTTACAAAACCAGAACACTGTGCCAGTGATTTCATGGTAAGAATCCTGAAAGGGAACTTTATGTTTAAATCATTTTTATTGGTAACAGACTGAATGATTCTTACAAGCAATTCTGTAGGTTCTGATACCAACATTTTAACACTTTAACTCCCTGTCCCTTCCCCTCCCCCCACCCCTTCCCCGTCCCATCTTAGTGCGAAACAGATACAACGATTATCATTCTCTTCCTATTACATGTTCAATAATTGACTTCTAGATTCAGAGGTCAGAGTTGCCAGAAACGGGCTCCATCTGTCCATAAAATGGTCAAACTCTGTGCGCGGCTGCTCCTTTGTCTGTAACCTTTCCATCTTCATGAGATTTATCATTTGAGTTCGCCATGTCTGAATCGAGGGTCCTGTGATCTCTAGCCAGTCTATTAAGATAGTTTTCTTTGCCATCATAGTAGCTCTCTTCACGAAGGCCACATAGCCCTTAGGCCCAGGCCTACTAAGTACTGGTTTGCCAAACAGTAATAGTGGCGTACACCTCCATTTTGCCTTCCATAAGCTCTCAATTTGCCTGAGTAGGTTGATCAAGAAGCAAGTGACTCTCGGACAGTTCCAGAACATATGTCCTAATGTCGCTCCGCTCCCCTTACATTTGGGGCAAGCTCCATCTGTAGACAACCCCATGTGAAATGCCCGGCGGGGGGGAACATAGAGTCGTAATGCAAATCGATATTGGAGTTCCCAATGTGCAGCCCATGCTGACATTTGCCGTAACGAGAGAACGTGTTCCATGAACACATTAGTTGGTATCTGTATTGATAAGTCCCTTCCCCAGTCTCTGGCATACTTAGCATAATCTAATTCAGATTTAGTGTCTTTAATATGTCTATGATGATAATGCAATGGTACTCTTTGTTGCGAGTTCAAGGACAACGCTGAAGCCAGCTCCTCTTGTACGTCCTCTGCGAGGTCTTCCCAAGGCAGGCTTGATATATAATGACGTATTTGCCAGTAATGAAAATAGTCATTTGGTCCCAGTATTTGTAATCCTTGCAGTGTAGCACGGGACTGCAATTTCCCCTCGTTATTGATGATTTGCTGTATATAAGTAACTTTCCGCTCTGTCCATTTTCTGAATATTCCATATATAAGGCCTGGTGGGAATGCTGGGTTACCACATATGGGAAGCAAAGGTGTCACTTTGTGAGAACAGTGGTGTAGTTTGCATATCCACCGCCACGCTTTTTGCGCTGTAGGTAAGATGTGCGAGACCTCTAGTGCTGGAGATATGGGGCACTTTAAGCCATGAAGAAGACTACTGAAGTGGTAGGGTCTGAAAAGTTCCAGCTCTATCTTTGTTGCAGTGAAATCAGTAGTACCTCTAAACCAGTCATTCAAATGTCTCATAGAGCTTGCTACAGTTAATGATCTGATGTCTAAGAGGCCTAGGCCTCCATATTCCTTTGGAGTGTGGACCATAGCGAGGGGCAATCTCGGTCTCCTCCCCTTCCACAGGAATTTTGTCAAAGCTGAGTTCAGTTTTTGTTCATCTGGTCTTTTTATATACAATGGTAACATTTGAAACATATAAAGCCAGCAGGGCACTATCATCATATTATACAATGCCACCCGCCCTAGAAGCGATATAGGTAGCTCCTGCCATTGTGTCATTTTCCTTATAGTTCTCAACAGCAAGGGTTGAACATTTAAGTCATAGAGTTTAGACAGATCCTGAGGAATCTGGACACCTAGATATTTGATCTCCTTCCCCTGTTTTAACTGAGCATCTGTCCCTAGTGTTGTAGTTCCTCCCTGTGGGTACATTTGCATTATATAAGATTTCTGTAAATTTATTTTAAATCCTGAGAGTTCCCCAAAACTTGCAGTTCTTTGTATCAGCTTTCGTACTGAACTCTCTGGACAAGCTGTCACTATCAGTAGGTCATCAGCAAATGCCATCACTTTAACATTCTCTCCTCCCACCTTTACACCCACTATTCCCTGTTCTTTAACTAGCGCCCTCAGGAATGGTTCCAGGGCTAGTAGGAACAATACCGGGGAGAGAGGGCATCCCTGTCTAGTACCCCGCGAGACCGGGAATTGTGGGGTGCCTACTCCATTGACTAGTACAGCCGCTGTTGGGTTCGTATATAACGACTGTATCGCTTGGTAAGCCCATCCCTGTATTCCTATATGCTGGAGTACTTCAAATAAATATTCCCAATTTACGCTATCAAACGCTTTCTCAGCGTCTAAGCTGATTAGCGCAGACTTAATCTTTGCTTGTTGGCAGTGCCCCATAGCCAGTAATAGCCGTCTCACATTCACTACTGAATGCCGATTACGCACGAATCCCACCTGTTCTGGTCCTATAAGACGAGGAATGTATTGTTGTAACCTATTAGATAACACTTTGGCCAAGATTTTTACGTCCACATTTATTAGAGAGATTGGACGATATGAATCTGCTTTGGACTCTAACCTTCCTGGTTTGAGAATTAGGGTTATCAGAGCTTCATTTGCATTTGGGGGAAATTTCTGTTGTTCTACCACTTCTTCAAAATAATCATGCAGTGCTCCTACAATCGAGGGTCCTAAAATTTTATAAAATTCACTGGTGTATCCATCGGGACCTGGGGCTGAGTGAGTGGGTAGGGATTTGATGATATCTTGCAACTCTTTCCCCGATATCGGGTCTCCCAAGGCTCTTGCCTCTTTAGTTAGTTGAGGCATGCCTGCATTATGCAAGTAGTCTCGCACTTTTGTCAGGTTTGGAGCTTGTCCTCGCTTGTACATCATACTAAAAAAGTCCTGAAACACCTGCGCCACCTGTTCCCTTTTGTATTGAAGTACACCCTCTTTATCTTTTATCGCTGTGATCACCCGGGGTCCTCCCCTTTGTTTAACTAGTCTTGCCAGTAGTGCCCCCGTCTTATTACCCATCTTCTGCAGCTTATATTTCCTGAGGATTAATGCCTTAGAGGCTCTCTCTTGAAGTAGCGAATTTAACGCCACCCGTGTCGCTTGCATTTGTTCTTTATGCTGGCTTGTGGGAGCCTGTATGTACCTACGCTTCGTTTTTTGGAGCTTTTTCTCCAAGTACACAATGGCCCTCGTCATTTTGCGTTCACGGTTAGCTGTGTATGCTATGATCTCTCCCCTAATGACAGCTTTCGCCGCCGGCCAAAATATATCTGGGCGATTCTTATATTCTGAATTTAGATCTATGTACTCCGCCCACCTGCCTTGTATATATTCCTGGAAATCTGGATTCGCTGCTAAGTAGGATGGGAAACGCCATCCTGAGGGGGTGTATGTACTATTTGGCACCTTCAGGTCTGCCCAGACCATCGCGTGGTCCGAGATTTCTTCCGGCCCAATCTCCACCACCTCTATTTGTGAAAATATCTTCCTATCTATTAGTATGTAGTCAATCCTAGAGAACGTGCCATGCGCCCTAGAGAGATGAGTGAAATCTCGAGTGTCTGGGTGTATTGTACGCCAAGCATCCACTACATTGAGTTCTTGCATAAATTGGTGCAAAGCCCTTTTGTTAGACCCCCCTCTCTCTGCACGTCTAGGCGCGGAACAGTCCATTAGGGGGTCTGCCACTAAATTGAAATCTCCCATGATTAATATTGGTAATGATTTGTAGAGTAAGCATGAGTGTACAATCTGATCATAAAATGTCTTATCATATTGGTTCGGACCATATACAGCAACTACTAGGTACTCTTTATGATGTAGCCAGAGATGAATAATGACAAACCTCCCTAGTGGGTCGCTCTCTACTAGTTGTGACCTGGCTACTAGGCCTTTTCTGAGCAAAATAGCTACTCCACGTTTTCTCCCTGCTGCCGAAGCTGCATGTACTTCTCCTACCCATCCTTGTTTCAGTTTTTGGTGTTCTTCTGGGGATAAGCGAGTTTCTTGTAAGCAGACCACATCTGCTTTGTGTCTCTTTAAGGCTGCTAGTATCTTAGTTCTCTTTACTGGTGAGGTGACTCCACCCACGTTCCAAGTTAGGAACCTCGTTACTATGCCACTAGTCATGAATGACACTCAGAAGTTCAATTAAGCTGTCTCCCATGACTTGTGGGGTCTCTAGTGCCCAGCTCACTAGAGCGTCCCTACCTTTGTCGACTTTAAACAACTTTAAATCTTGCTCCTCATCAGAAGTAATAACAGCCCTTTTCTGATTGAGTAAACAGAATCTATCAATTTCCCAGACTTCTATTTCTTTGAACGCAGCCCTCCAAACCCATTGCTGTAAAATTGTCTGTCTCAACCCTCCCTCTCTTCCCTCCCCTCCCCTCTTCCCTCCCAAACTCCCTTTTACCTCCCCTATTAACCCTCCACTCTCCATCCCAAACAACGGTTGGAGAAGTGTAGATCTAAAGATGGTGGCATCCCCCCCCCCCCATTTCTCTTACTGGTTCCACACCCCTTCACGCATTATTCCAACTACATAGCTTAATGAAAAAATTAACATCATTTCTGAACAGCTGGTGATATCCATTCAACATAGACTTATATTAACTTTCAATTCAACGTTTAAACATTTTTGTCAAACTTTACCAAACATTTGTGCTGTCTGTATTTTCTTGAGAGTTTTTTCTTTGCTGGCCGATCACTTCGTACTTGTATCCATAGTAGGGTCATACTTTAGGCCTTGTTGTGCCTCTTGCAGCGTTGTAAAGGTTTTCCATGACCCCTCTATTTGCACCTTTAATAATGCCGGATACAACAGCCTGAAGCGCTGCTTATTGTCTGCTAAGTGTTTGCAGATGGGCCCAAAAGCTCTTCTCTTTTCTTGCACTGCCAGAGAATAATCCTGAAACACCCTTATCGGTGACCCCTCAAATAGCAGCTTGTCCCATTTTTGTTGGGCCCCTCGCAAGATTTCCTCCTTGTGAATGAAATTGTGTACTTTGATGATTACTGCTCGCGGCCTGTTGTTCATATTGCTTCGCTTCCCTATTCGATGTGCCCTCTCCAGGCAAAGTGGCCCCGCGCTGTCTGAAAGAGCGAATTCCGATTTTAACCAGCGCTCTAGTTGGAAGGAGAGGGAGCGATCTGGGATCGATTCCGATATGCCAATTAGGCGGAGATTCGACCTTCGGGACCTATTTTCTAGGTCATCTATGTGGTGAGTTAAGGAATGGAGCTCGCTTTGCAGGTCTTTTATCACCAGCGCTCTAGCGGCCTCGGCGTCTTCGATGTCGGACACTCGTATCTCCAGCTCCCTAGTTCTTCGAGTTGTCTCGTCCAATCTCGTTTCCATCCCAGCTAATTGGGCGGCTAGTTTGTCGAACTGGGGAGCTATTGCGGTCTGCACCACTTCCATGAGTTGCGAAAGCTGAGCGGCATTGAATATTGAGGCGGCCTCCTGTTTTGGGCTCGCCGCCATCTTGCCTTCTCCGTGTCCACGTTGTTTTTCTGGTTCTTTCTTTACCGTCCTGCCCGGCATCACCCTGCTTTCACGGACAACAAAGGAGTCCATAGACAACGTGTCCGCTCTGTACTCGGTATTCGTTTCTATTGATTTCAGGTGGAATTAGCGTTGGGTGGGGGGTTAGCCCAGGAGAGAGCAGAAACACGTCTTCTTCTCTCTCAGTCCATCACGTGATCGAAAGGGAACTTTAAAACAATACAGCAACATAAGACCTTTGAATTCAGAATGATTAAATATTTTGATGCCCACCAGACAGGACTTAACAAAGATCTGGGTTTCCTAGCTCATTATAAACCATAAAATTGTACTGCTTTGTCACCCTCCTATCTCCATGCATATCTCCCTGTCCCTCATCCACCCGACTCTTCCTGTCTCTCACCTATCCAACCCCATCCTGTTAGACTTTCACTGAAATTCTTTGATGTTTCACTTACATATACTGTCATCTATCAACATTTGCTTATTTCTGATCTGATGAAGAAGGGCAACCTTCGAAAGCTAATCAAGAAATGTATTATGTCCAATAAAAAAGGTATCATCTTATTTTCTTTTCCATGTTTTATTTTGTTTTATTTCTATAGATTCATTAACAAAGAAATGTTCTGTCCTGATGAAAAAATTGCACCATGGAGCGATTCAAAGGCATTTTAACATTCTCATTTTTGTTTTCCATTCCTTTCCTAATAATTCCTAACATTCTATTTGCTTTCATAGCCACCGCTGCACACTGAGCAGAGGGTTTCAACATAGTATCAATGACGACACCTAGATCCTTTTTTTGGGCAGTGATTCCTAATGCGGAACCTTGCATTGCGTAGCTATAATTTGGGTTCTTTTTTCCCACATGCGTCACTTTGCGCTTGCTCACATTAAACATCATCTGCCATTTGGTTGCCCAGTCTCCCAGTCTCGTAAGGTCCTCTTGTAATTTTTCACAATCCTCTTGTGATTTAACAACTTTGAATAACTTTGTGTCGTCAGCAAATTTAATTACCTCATTCCTTGTCATCAAGCAGATGAAGCCATTACGTATGGGTTGTGTCCATCAACCAGCAGGGGGAGATAGAGAGCACTCAAATTTCACAGTGCCACACAGTCAGCTAGCTCCACTGCCTCTTCAGTATTCTCTATCTCCCCAAGCAGGGTGGTTGCAGCTTGATCAAGCTCCTTAAAAAATCTGCCTGGGGGTGGCTCCTGGCTTGCCAGTTGTTAGCCGGGGTGTTAGAGGCTGTAGCAGCTTCACTTTAAAGGCACATAGGTTAGCCCTTTCCCTGCCTTACCCATCCCCCCAGTGGATGTGAGCACATTAGTTTCACTTTTCCCTGCTCTTTCCCACTCTATACTTGGTGGATGCAGGCACATTGGTTCGCCTTTCCCTACCTTTCCCACTGTTCTGTACCTCCGGAGTTGATTTGATTGCCTCTTTTGCTGTGTTCGCTACTTTCTTCACAGCGTTAAAAAAAAAAAGAGAGAGAGAAAGAGGTCTTCAGTTTCTACAGCATGACCGGAGCTTGTATACTCGGTCCAGTGAGGTAAGAGTGTTTTCTGACTCCTCCGGGGAGGGTCCGCAATCGGGACGTTTTTTGTGCGAAGCCGCCATTTTGAATTTTCTGCCATTTTTCAGCGATGGCTGCAGAGAGTGTTAAGCGCTGTTCCAAGTGTGGCAAGCGCAGATCAGCAGCGGGGCTCTGTAAAATGTGCTGTTCAGGCGTAAGAGCCGGCCCGAGCATGGCGAGCGATGATTCTTCCCGCTCGGTGGAACTGGCAGCGGGCGCCATTTTGAAAGCACCACATGGCGCGACCCCCGCTGAGGTGGAGGGTCTGGAGACCGGAGGGGGCCCTCGAATTGAGGCTGGCCAAAGAGCTACTAGCCCCGGACTGGAACCGGGTGCCCAGGGCGAGTTTTTCTCCCCTGACTGTATTATTGCTTCATAATGCATATATGCTTAAAAGAGCTCAGCCACAGGGGTTTTCTACGGGCCCCCCTTACTGCCCCTCCGGTGGATGCAGGCCTGGGATTGCCCTCTGAGGCGTGTTTCCCTGATAGCTGGCTGCAAGAGAAGCGCAGAAGGGTAAATTCCCCTTCAGAGAGTGGCGCACCCCCTTCCCCTCCCTCCCCCCCGTGGTCGGGATGTGGTGACTCTGAGGGGTCTGGCAGGCCCTCATGGCCAGAGGAAGGTGCAGAAGGGCCACTGGATCCAGATGATCCGTCCGCGGTGAAGATTTTCCACCAAGAGGAGCTGCCAGCGCTTATTTCAGATTGTCTTACAGGTCCTCTCTATTGAAGATTCTGGGAGTGGCGTGGCCTCCTCTGGAAATCCGAGGATGGCAAGTACCAAAAAGCCTGCTCGAGTCTTTCCTTTGCATGACTCCATCCAAGAGCTTATTTCAGCTCAATGGGCTGACCCCGAAGGACCTTTGAAAGTTTCGAGGGCTATGGGGCAATTATACCCTCTGAGTGAGGAGCATTTGGCTCGCTTTGCAATGCCTAAGGTGGATGCCCTAGTCACAGCTGTGACAAAGAGAACTACCCTCCCTGTTGAAGGAGGTGTTGCCCTGAAGCACATGCAAGAGTGTAGACTGGAATCAGCACTTAAACGGTCCTTTGAAATTGCTGGTCTTACTATTTGGGCGTCTGCATGCAGTTGTTATGTTGCTGGAGCCTGCCTGGCATGGTTGCAACAAGCAGTGGAACAGCCCGGTGATGGAGCGGAGCCCTTGTCTGTAGTGGCTCCGCGAATGGAGTCGGCCTTGTCCTTTTTGGCTGACGCCCTTTATGATATTGTCAGAGCTTCGGCTAAACAGATGGCTGTAGCAGTGGCGGCTCGCCGTCTTCTGTGGCTACGGCATTGGGCAGCGGACATGGCCTCTAAGCAAAGGTTGGTGAAGTTGCCCTTTCAAGGCCTTCTCCTGTTTGATGAGGAATTGGAGAAAATTGTGAAAGGCCAGGGAGATGCTAAACCCCAGCGCTTACCCGAGGATAGGCTGTGGCCTCCCTCCAAGGGTCAGGCGGTTCACTTCTCTTATAGACCTCGCTTCCGGGAAGCTAGAAGGTACCGTCCGGGGCATTCTGCTGGGTCCACTTCTCGTGGCCGGTTTTCAGCAGAGGAACTCCTTTCGTTCGGACAAACGTTCCACAGCAGCAGGCTCAAGACCAGGAGTTCAAGGGCGACCCTCTCAATGAGGGTGCACCGGCCCCCTCCTCGATTCCTGTTATAGGAGGACGTCTTTCCCTCTTTCTCGAGGAGTGGGCCAAGATTACCTCAGATCAGTGGGTCTTGGACCTGATCAGAGAAGGATACCGAATAGAATTCGATGCCCCGATAAGAGACGTGTTTGTGGAGTCCCGATGCGGTTCTGCCGCCAAACGGGCGGCGGTAGAGGAGACCTTACAAGGCTTGATTCACATTGGAGCGGTTTCCTCCAGTGCCTCCCGCCGATTTCGGCTGCGGCCGCTACTCCATTTACTTTGTGGTGCCGTGAAAAGGTGGGTCTTTTGGCCCTTTTCTGGACTTAAAAGAATTAAACAAGTCCCTAAGAATGCGGCATTTTCACATGGAAACCCTGCGCTCCGTCAGTGCGGCGGTACAGCCAGGAGAGTTTCTCACGTCTCTGGACCTGAAAGAAGCTTACTTGCACATTCCAATTTGGCTCCCGCACCAGAAGTTTCTGCGGTTTGCGGTGATGGGAAAACATTTCCAGTTTCGGGCCTAGCCTTTTGGCCTCGCCACAGCTCCCCGAACCTTTTCCAAGGTAATGGTGGTAGTAGCTGCTTTTCTCAGGCGAGAAGGTATCTGGGTTCACCCGTACCTATACGACTGGCTCATCAGAGAGGACTCCGCAACAGAGAGCCATCAAGCTACAGCCAGAGTGGTCTCAGTACTGCAATCTCTGGGCTGGGTCGTCAATGTAGCCAAAACTCACCTGACCCCATCGCAATCTCTAGAATATTTGGGGACACGGATCAACACAGACTCGGGATATGTATTCCTACCCGAGCAAAGGCGGTGCAAGCTTCAGAATCAGGTCCGTCTGCTCCTGAGGATGCCCCGCCCGCGAGCTTGGGACATTGTCCAGCTGTTGGGATCGATGACAGCCACCTTGGATTTGGTGCCCTGGGCGAGAGCGCACCTGAGACCTCTGCAGTATTCCCTGCTTCAACGATGGTCTCCAGTATCTCAGGATTATCAATGCAGACTATCTTGGCTCCCTGCGGCCCGACTCAACATGGAGTGGTGGCTCTCAGACAGCATGCTGCGGCGAGGAATGCCACTGGCGCTCCCCGATTGGTACCTAGTTGGTGACAGATGCCAGCCTGAAGGGCTGGGGCGCACATTGCAAGGGGAAGCATGCCCAGGGTCTTTGGACACCCGACGAGTCAGAGTGGTCCATCAATCGCCTAGAGTTGAAACCGGTGTTTCAGGCGCTTCTGGCTTTTCAAGTGACCCTGGAAGGATTGGCTGTCAGAGTGATGTCGGACAACGCGACAACAGTGGCCTACATAAACCGACAAGGCGGCACTCAGTGTAGAGCGCTGGCCGCGCAGGCCGAACAGATTTGCCACTGGGCGAGCTGCATCTACAGTTTCTGTCGGCAGCTCACATTGCAGGTCAGAGCAACGTGCAAGCCAATTATCTAAGCAGGAATCAAATCGATCCAGCGGAATGGGAACTGGCAGACGAAGTATTCCTGCAGATATGTGCCAAATGGGGCAAGCCCGTAATGGATCTTATGGCGACAAGCTCAAATGCCAAAGTCCCGTGCTTTTCAGCAGACGGAGACATCCTCGCTCAGCCGGGTTGGATGCCTTGGCTCAACCCTGGCCTCTGGGCCTCTGGTATGTGTTCCTTCCGTGGCCCTTGATAGGGCGAGTGCTCCTACGGATTCGGCTTCACCCAGGAGAAGTGGTTCTCATCGCCCCGGATTGGCCCAGGGGGCCTTGGTATACGGACCTCCGACAGATGCTAGTGGAGGCTCCCCTTCCTTTACCTCTGGTACCGAACTTGTTGTCGCAGGGACCGGTGGCCATGGAGGACGCCTGCTGTTTTGGTCTTACGGCATGGCTATTGAGAGGGCGCAATTGAGAGGCAAAGGCTATTCCAATAATGTTATTTCCACTCTCCTGCAGGCCCGCAAGCGGTCCACTTCCGTGGCTTATGCCAGGATCTGGCGCCAGTTTGAGGCTTGGTATGTTTCAAAAGCGATCACACCCATGCGGGCTCCTGTCTCGCCGATTCTGGACTTTTTGCAGGATGGTGTACAAAAAGGCTTGGCCTATAATTCCCTGCAGGTGCAAGTGGCAGCTTTGGCCTCCCTTCATGGTAAGGTTGCAGGCGTGTCTTTAGCTGCTCATCCAGATGTGGCACGGTTTCTTAGAGGGGTGCTTTGGCTCCGTCCTCCCGTGCGGGCACCTTGTCCAGCTTGGAACCTGGGGCTAGTTTTGAAGGCTCTGCAGGGTTCTCCTTTTGAGCCGCTATGGCGAGCTTCAGAGAAAGATTTGACACTAAAGGCCGTTTTTCTGGTGGCCATTACTTCGGCGAGACGGGTGTCAGAACTCCAGGCTGTCCTGTCGAGACCCATTTCTGCAATTTTCAGAGTCCGGGGTCACGGTTCATACCGTGCCTTCCTTCATGCCTAAGGTGGTTTCAGCGTTTCACCTAAACCAGCCTATTTTTCTACCCTCTTTTGTTAAGGAGGAGTTTCCAGAATCCTTTGGGCAGTTGCACCTGTTGGATGTGCGCAGGACTCTGTTGCAGTATCTGCGAGTTACAAATTCTTTCAGGACCTCTGATCATTTGTTTGTTTTACTATCAGGTTCTCGCAGAGGGTCTCCAGCGTCTAAAGCCACTATTGCCCGCTGGCTCAAAGAAGCTATCTTTTCAGCTTATCTGCTTGCCGGCCGGCCTCCGCCTGTAGCCTTTAAGGCACATTCTACAAGAGTGATTTCTTCCTCTTGGGCTGAAACTGTAGCACTCTCTCTTCATGAGATTTGCAGTGCAGCAACATGGGCTTCGAAGCTCTCATTTGCCCGACATTATAGGCTGGATGTGGCTGCTAGGAGGGATGCGCGTTTTGGAGCATAAGTTCTAGCGCGTGGTGTGACTTGTTCCCACCCTATATAGGGATTGCTTTGATACATCCCATACGTAATGGCTTCATCTGCTTGATGACAAGGAAAGGAAAATTAGGTTCTTACCTTGGTAATTTTCTTTCCTTTAGTCATAGCAGATGAAGCCATGAGCCCTCCCTGTATGATTGTCTGTATGATGTGAATCTGTTTCAGGTTCTGTTCTTGTTTCTTGAAGTTCTAATCCTTCCTTGGGAGAAAGTTGGAAAACAATCTTCAGAATTCTTGTTCACTTATAGGAGGATGAGTTCATTCCCTCCAGTTCATGTGTAGGAAGTTGAGTTCATTCCTTCCAGGAGGATGTGTGTATTCCCTCCATAAATACAAAGAGGAGGACGAGTTTATTCCCTCCAGGAGGATGTGTTCATTCCCTCCTTTTGAGTTCATGCCCTTGTTATGGGGCCATCGTTCGCTGTGAGGAAAGTTCATGTTATTTCCATTGCGGTTTGTATTACTGCTTTGGAAGCTTCAAATACTGAAGAGGCAGTGGAGCTAGCTGACCATGTGGCACTGTGAAATTTGAGTGCTCTCTATCTCCCCCTGCTGGTTGATGGACACAACCCATATGTAATGGCTTCATCTGCTATGACTAAAGGAAAGAAAATTACCAAGGTAAGAACCTAATTTTCCCCTAGTTACTCCCATCTCTAGATCATTTATAAATATATTAAAAAGCAATGGTCCCAGCGCAGACGCCAGGGGAATCCCACTATCTACCCTTCTCCAATGAGAATACATCATAGTCGAGGTCACGTGATGCCGAGCTAGGAAGCGGCTGTGATTGAGGAGAGCTCCCGGTTCGACCCTCGAACTAACTATTTAACAGAGCTTTTACCACAAGACTTTGGTGCTGCCGATTGAGGACTGATCTCTGGAAAGCAGCTGAAACATAGTGGGCTTCTTCGAGTGCGATGGCCCTTCGTGCACCGCGAAAAGATAAAGATAAAGCGCGCCAGAGTGAGCATAAAATGGTGGACGACGGCGAATTGGGCCAAGCCACGATCAGCTCAGCTTGGGTGGCGGAGGTTGTGGTGGAGGTGCGGAAAGTCATTGACGCCTCCTTAGATAAGCTCTGACACCGTGGACGGAAGGCTGGAGGACTTGAAAGGTGAATTCTCAGCCCAATGCCAAAGAGTGTCTGACTTGGAAGATAAGGTGCAGCAGTTGACGGCTGGGAAGGAAGACCTGCAAAAATGTGTGCGTTCGCTGGAGGATCAGATTGACGACATCGAAAACCGCTCTATGCGAGCTAATTTGTGGCTGGCGGATTCAGACCTTCGCAGATTTTTAGAATCCTGGTTGAGCAAGAGTCTTCAATTGAAATCAGAAGCAGGAGAACTCCGCATTGAACGCGCCCATCGTTTGGGCCTGCGGAGGGCCGCGGAGGCCAGGCTGCGAGTGGTTATCTTCAAGCTATTAAATTATGTCCACAAGACCGAAATACTTAGAGCTATTCGAAGTAGGGGCACTTTAACCTTTGAAAATCAACCTGTACTTTGCTTTCAGGACTACTCTTCTAGGGTGGCCCTGTTGCGCAAGGCCTACGCTCCTATTTGTGGAGAACTGCATCGGCGGAACATTCAGTTTTGTTGCTGTATCCTGCGCGGCTCAAAGTATTCACCGAAGGGAAGCCGCAGCTGTTTGAGACAACCGATGGAGCCAAAGCTTTCCTGCAATCGCTACCGCCGTTGTAGGCGCAATCACCTGGAGCGGTGGACAATAAGTATGGTAATTCTGGATGGTGGTGGTTGCTTGAGAAGGGACTTTGCAGCTCTCACAGTATTCTTTCTCTAATGTTTGTTCTTTTTGTAAAAAAGAAGCTTGCTGTCCATATCTGAAAAACCATATGGGATGGTGCATGGGGTATCCTAGATTTGAAACAGTATGACTGCCCAATAGTCTGCTGATAACAGTTGTTTTTTGGATATTGGATGCTTGCAATGGGGTGACATCAGTTGGATGTATAGGATCTGAGTTATGTTGAATTTGAATCCCTGAGGGGTATAAAAGGGGAATTGAAGGGTAATTGCTTTGGGTGAGGCCTGAGTGACTCGGATGGAGGGATGTAGGGAAATGCTCAGAGGATGCATGATGCGAGTGTGTGGGGCATGGATGATGTTTTGGATGATGAAAAAGTAGAGACATGCACTAGTTATCTCTGACTGGGTGGTTGGCAATGATAGCCTAGCCTTCTTGATTAGCAGAGGGGGGCCGGGGTAGTGCTTCTCCTACGGGGCCTACTTAGTGGGGGATGGTGGAGTTGGGAACTTCAACCCAAGGGAGGGAAGGGGAAGTGCAAGTGGTCGGGGGGGGGGGAGTTTGGTTGGGTTAGGGGGGGGAGATGTTTCATTTGTTATGTTTTGTTTGTTTATTTTGTTTCTTGCTTTAATTTTTGTGATGGTTTTATTGCCCGGGTGGCTCCCCCGGTCTGCGGGCACACTGGAGTAGAGTGGGAGAAGTGGGGGGCTGGAAGGGTTATTGCTGGGGTAGCCCTGAGGCCTACTTTAAAGGATTGGATATTTGGAATTACTTGCATTCTATTCCTCCATGACTACGCTCAAATTGATATCATGGAATGTGAATGGGGTTTCTTCACCCATAAAACGACCAAAAATTATGCAGGCCTTAAATCGGCAGAGGGCAGACATAATTTCTTTTACAAGAGACTCATCTGCCCACTTCAGAACACCTTAAATTTAAGAAATGGTGGGTGGCAGACTTGGTGGAAGCGCCTGATCTTATTACTACTACTACTACTATTTAGCATTTCTATAGCGCTACAAGGCATACGCAGCGCTGCACAAACATAGAAGAAAGACAGTCCCTGCTCAAAGAGCTTACAATCTAATAGACAAAAAATAAATAAAGTAAGCAAATCAAATCAATTAATGTGAACGGGAAGGAAGAGAGGAGGGTAGGTGGAGGCGAGTGGTTACAAGTGGTTATGAGTCAAAAGCAATGTTAAAGAGGTGGGCTTTCAGTCTAGATTTAAAGGTGGCCAAGGATGGGGCAAGACGTAGGGGCTCAGGAAGTTTATTCCAGGCGTAGGGTGCAGCGAGACAGAAGGCGCGAAGTCTGGAGTTGGCAGTAGTGGAGAAGGGAACAGATAAGAAGGATTTATCCATGGAGCGGAGTGCACGGGAAGGGGTGTAGGGAAGGACGAGTGTGGAGAGATACTGGGGAGCAGCAGAGTGAATACATTTATAGGTTAGTAGAAGAAGTTTGAACAGGATGCGAAAACGGATAGGGAGCCAGTGAAGGGTCTTGAGGAGAGGGGTAGTATGAGTAAAGCGACCCTGGTGGAAGATGAGACGGGCAGCAGAGTTTTGAACCGACTGGAGAGGGGAGAGGTGACTAAGTGGGAGGCCAGCAAGAAGCAGATTGCAGTAGTCTAAACGAGAGGTGACAAGGGTGTGGATGAGGGACTGGAAGTTCAAAAAATGCAAATTTGGAGAGATCCCAAGGGTCGTTTTCTAATTGCCAGGGTGATATTGGATAAGTAAGAAGTACTTTTATGTAATGTTTATGGTCCCAGCAACTATGATAGTAGCTTTATACATGCCCTTACTCGTAGATTGCTAGAGATGCCAGATATACCTATACTGATGGGAGGGGATTTCAATTTAGTTCATGACCCAACTGTGGATAGTTCTTCAGGAATCCGGAGGGCGGGAAATTCTAATAAGGGTATTCCATTAATCTGCACTACGCTACATGTGCTAGATGTGTGGCGCACGTTACACCCCATGGAGAAGGATTTCACCTACCTTTCGAGAGCCCATGGAACTCAGTCACGGATTGACTATTGGTTAATATCAACATCCTTTTTCTCAAAGGTAAAAGAGGCTGGGATTGGGGCTTATAGTGTGTCGGATCATGCATGGGTGTGATGACAAGGGCATTTAGGTGGAGGTTTCCATTGCAATTGTATTGGGATGTTGAGTTCCGAGACTACTTGTTAAAAAAATGGGCTGAGTATCAGGAAGATAATGCTGCACACAGGAACAACCCAGTCCTTTTCTGGGAGACGGCTAAGGCAGTTTTGTGCAGAGAAATTATAGCATACACGGCATTTAAAAAGAAGGCAAGAGACCGGGAGATTTTGAGGCTAGAGAAGCAATTGACTAAGGAGCGGATTCTTTATGGGAAATACCAGTCGGAAGATAGGCGGAGTGCTTTGATGGCTGTACAGACCTCATTGGGGGAGTTACTTCATTCGCAGGCGGTTAAATCAATGCAATACTTCAAGTACCAGTTATATAGGCATGGGAACAAATCTGGAAAGCTAATGGCCCGACTGGTTTGAGGAGCTAGAGGTTCATCTAGAATATCTCAAATTGATAGAGGGGATGGTGTGTTAGTGAGAGAAGACTCGGAAATTTTGGATGTTTTCTTGAAATACTATAAACAGTTATATGCAGCTTCAGAGGGGGAGTTATTGAAGGGTGATACCTACTTGCATAGTGTAGATCTTCCTTGTGTGCATGATAAAGATCGTAGAATGTTTGATGCAGACATAACAGAGGATGAGGTGGTGTTAGCCATACAGCAGAGCACTGTGGGTAAGGCACCGGGGCCAGATGGCCTGAGAGCTGAATTTTATAGGCTCCTTTCATCATCCCTTGTACCATTACTACATTCGGTGTTTACGCAATTTATTTGTAATGGGGCTCTCCATCACTCCAGATGGCTCAGATTAGTCTGCTGTTGAAGCCTGGGAAGGATCCTACGAAACCGTCTTCATATAGACCCATATCTTTATTAAATACTGAGGCTAAGTTGTTTGCCAAGGTGTTGGCGAATCGGCTGTCGCGGGTTTTGCCCTCTGTGATAGCCGATCCACAGGCGGGATTTGTCAGGGGTAGAACCGTCGTGAAAAATGTAAGGAAGATCATGATATCTCTGGAACAAGTAGAACGCACACAGACACCATCCCTTGTGGTTAGCTTCGACGCTGAAAAAGCGTTCGACCGGGTGAGTTGGAGATTTATGTTTGCGGTCCTGCGGAAATATGGAGTGGGAGAGTCTTTTCTTCAGGCTGTGCAAGTACTTTATACGTCTCCATTAGCAATGATTGGCTTGAACGGGGGGTTCAGGCCCCCCTTTGCGATTAACAGGGGTACACGTCAGGGGTGTCCTCTTTCTCCCTTGCTTTTTGTTCTCTCACTAGACCCTCTGGTGAGGGAAGTGGTGAGTAATCCAGAAATAAAAGGGGTGCAGGTTGGGAGTCAAGAATTCAAACTGTCTGCATTTGCGGATGACCACCTGATTCATATTGTTGAGCCCCAGGGTTCGTTAACAACTTTAATGGAGAGCTTTCGGGAGTATGGGGAATTTTCAGGTTTTAAGCTCAATCTGGACAAGTCTTTGGCGCTACCCACCTGCGAGTCTGTACGATGAAAATGGATGGGTGGATATCCTTTAAAATGGGGGACTAATTCGTTTAGATATTTAGGCATTCAGCTCTGTACGAGAACATCACGGCTGTATAGGTGTAATGTTGAGAGGTTGCTGAACTCCACGAGAGACTGGCTGCAGAAGTGGATACATTTACCACTCTCACTTCATGGCCGAATACAGCTCTTCAATATGGTTCTTTTTCCAAGATGGTTGTATGTACTCCAGGTCTTACCGCTGCGGTTATTGAAGCGGGATCTGGGTGTGCTGAGAGGATTGTTATCTAAATTTTGTTGGGCGGGGAAAAAGCCCAAAATGGCCTTTAGATACCTCTTAGGAGCTTGGAAGCATGGTGGTTTTGGATTGCCAGATCTGAGAGCGTATAATCACACATGTCTAATGCGGCATCTAGGAGACTGGTATTTGAATGAACAGACTTTTACACCAGTAGAGCTTGAAAGAGAATACTATGCACCTTGGCATATTAACTATTTGATGCAGGAGGTAGGTAAACAGCTGCCCAAAGAGTTGAGAAGTAGCATAGTACTGCAATCGGTGCGAGAGGCCTGGAGATATTTAGTCCCGCTATTGGGGGGGGGGGGGACCCTGGGATATCGGACCAATTACCCATTCGGGGTAACAAACAGTTTCCCCCAGGACAAGATAATGCTAGTTTTCGACGATGGGCTAATGGGGGGTTAACTCTCTTTAGGCATGTATTAGATGAGGAGGGTAGACTATTTAATTGGGCAGAATTTCAAAGTCAGTTGGGAGTGGAACAGAGAGATGTGCTAGCCTATTTACAATTACAGCATTATTATAAATCTTTGGATAGGAGAGCATTAGGGACCCGGATGGGAACCTGTTTAGATGAGTTTTTTGGGCAGTTTTCTGAGAGGGGACTGTCGATTTCGTCTCTTCATAAGGAGGTGCAAAAACGGGTAGTGAGTCGGTCCAGAGCGGCAATTTTACGTCGTTGGAATCAGGATTTAGTGGAACATCTGACGGGAGATCGATCTCTCAGTTTTGATTCGGAAGATCCCTGAGGTGTCTACTAGTGCAGAGTTGAGAGAGTGCCAATATAGGGTTTTACACCGAGCATATATGACACAGGAGCAGTTATTTAGATTTGGAGGAGTGGAGACACTGGTATGCCCCAAATGTAAACAAGGAAATAATTCATTTTATCATGCTTTTTGGGACTGTCCAGAGGTTAAATTGTTTTGGGCAGAAATCTTGAACTATGTGGGGGGGGTCTTTGGAAACGCCCTCTGCCGATGGTGCCTGCTGGAGTGTTGTTAGATAAATATAAGAAGTTTGGGGTAACTAAACGGGAAACAATATTGTTTATACGGAAAGCAATAGTGGTAGGGAAGCGGATTATCTTGAGAGAATGGATTGGAACTGAGAGCCCCTCGTTTTGGGCTTGGAGGAATCGTTTGCATGTATTGTTGTTATTGGAGAAATGAGAGATGTGGGGTACACCAAAGAGGAAAAAACAATTCTTGTTGATTTGGGACCCATATTTGCAATCACTCCCGCATAGAGCGAGGAGCCTCATTCTAAATACGATCTAAGATTGACCTTTTGTTAAGGGTAATAGACTATGAGTAACTAGGATAAGGGAGTTCTTGTTAGGGTGCCCGCGCTGAACCACGGGGGGAAGGGGGGGAGCACCGGGTGGAATAAGGAAAGGAGAAAGAAGCATGGAGGGAAGGTTGGAGGGGGGACCAGAAAAGAGGGTTGTTGTTTTTTTTTTAGGGTGGGTTAAGTGTGTGAGAGGTGCCATAGGGAGGGGGTTGGGGATAATGGGGAGTTGTTTGTTCTTTCTCACCGCCTTTGGGGGCTATCAGATCACAAGCTCCCAGGGGCATTGCTGAGGGGAATTCTTCTTTTTCTTTGTATGGGAGGGAGGGAGGGAGGGAGTTGGGAGTTATAGGGTTTCAATGGTAGGCATTTATTAGTAGACATCGAGACTGTATTATCTTTAGATATGTGATGTGAAATGATATTCCCATGTATATAATTGTTGTTCTATGAGTTGGATGAAGGGGGTGGTTTGGGGGAAAGAGGAGGGGATGGAAGGGAAAGGGGGTGGGGGGAAAGGAGTTTGAAGAATGTAGTAGATTGGTCTGGAATAGATTTGGGTTGTTATGTCACACTGCTGTTATTTGTGCACAAAATTGTATTGTTTTGATTTGTGTGAAAACTCAATAAACCGTTTAAACATAGTATCTACATCATACTTGTCATGTTCCCTGCTTGCGCAGGTATGGGCATCTGAGGAGATGGCGGCCATCTTGGATGTGGACATCTCCAGGATAGGGCGGCCATCTTAGAGGTGGGCATCTTAGGATGGGGTGGCCATCTTGGAGCTGGGCAGCCTCAGGAAGGAAGTCCATATTTGGGCTTGAGGACGTCTCTGGTGGGGGCAGCCATCTTGAAGACAGCTGTGCAGGTTTGGGCCTAATTCCTGTCCTATTTAAAGCCATGCCTCCTGTCCTTCCATGCTTCGACTTCTGCTCTGTTTCCTGGGTAGTTGCAGTGCTTCTGGATCTACTTCTGTTTGCTGCCTGGTATTGACCTTTGCCTGTTCCTGGATCTGCTACTGTTTCCTGCCTGGTATTGACCTTTGCCTGTTCCTGGATCTGCTACTGTTCGCCGCCTGGTATTGACCTTTGCCGGTTCCTGGATCTGCTACTGCTTGCTGCCCGGTACTGACCTCTGTTGGCTCCTGGTCCTGCTTCTGGCCGTTGCTTGGCCGTGCCCCGTGGACTTTGTTCTGGACTCAGTTCTCTCTGTTGTTTGCTTCCCACACCTGGGGGCTCAATCCCTGGGGAATGGAGGGGGACACAGGGGGAACTCGGGGTTGGCCGACAGCTCGGTGAGGAATCCTTCTCCATTGGGCACAAGAGCTCACACCTCCACTGGGCGAGCCTGACAATACTGAGAGTTTGCTCAGCTATCTATCCCCTTAGCTGCCTGTTTACTCAGAGATAAATGACAATTGCAAGCCCAGTACACAGGAATGAGAGCTTATCTGCCTTTTTAAATGCAGAGAGGTCAGCTAGTAAGATTTCTCTCCTATACTTACCACTCAGCAAGATCTCCACCTTCCATACCCCACACATGCATACCTCAAAAAAATCTTTTCAGTTCCCTCTTTTATAAGAAATCTTTTATAACTACTACTACTACTTAACATTTCTAGAGCGCTACTAGGGTTACGCAGCGCTGTACAGTTTAACAAAGAAGGACAGTCCCTGCTCGAAGCTTACAATCTAAGGACGAAATGTCAAGTTGGGGCAGTCAAGATTTCCTGAATAGAGGTGTAGTGGTTATAAGAAATCTATGCCGAACTCCTTGATTGTCTAGATCCAGTCCCAGGTGTACACCCAGCAGACAGAACCTGGACCACCTTCGAGACATTATTGGAGGATATCATCTCCCAAACGCTTAAAAGATTTGCCAAATCTCATTGCAAATTAGACATATGCCCAAACAGCCTTATGACATCTGCCCCTCAACAATTTATGACAGACGTAATGAATCACTTGAACTATATGTTACAAAATGGACTCTTCCCGAAGGAGAAAGGAAACATTCTACTCACCCCCATACCCAAAGATGCAAAGAAAAGTGCTAATGAACTAACCCAATTACAGGCCAGTAGCATCCATTCCCTTAATAACCAAACTAACGGAAGCGATGGTGACCAAACAACTCACAAACTACTTAAACAAATTCTCAATACTACATGACTCCCAGTCAGGATTTCATTCTAACCACAGTACTGAAACAGTACTAGTTACTCTCATGTCTAAATTCAAACAAACGATTGCAACTGGCAAGAACATACTACTTCTACAATTTGACATGTCTAGCACCTTCGACATGGTTGACCACGGAATACTACTACATATCCTCGAGTACTTCGGAATTGGAGGCAACGTTCTCAATTGGTTCAAGGGGTTCCTAACCACACGATCATACCAAGTGACATCTAATTCGACTACATCAGCCACATGGATACCTGAATGCGGAGTTCCACAAGGATCTCCCTTCTCACCGACTCTATTCAATTTAATGATGATACCCTTGGCCAAACTACTATCAAACCAAAACCTCAACCCATACATATACGCAGACGACATAATGATCTACATCCCATTTAAACAAGATCTAACGGAAATTTCCAATGACATCAACCAAAGTCTACATATCATGCATACATGGGCGGATGCATTTCAGCTGAAACTCAATGCAGAAAAAACCCAATGCCTAATACTCACCTCCCAACATAACATGAACAAATTCACCACCATTAACACACCAAAACTGACTCTCCCAATCTCGGACACCCTAAAAATTCGTGGAGTTACCGTTGATCGACACCTAACACTTGAGAACCATGCGAAAAATACAACCAAGAAGATGTTCCACTCAATGTGGAAATTAAAAAGAGTAAGACCTTTCTTCCTAAGGACCGTCTTCTGTAACCTGGTACAATCAATGGTATTCAGTCACCTAGACTACTGCAACGCACTCTACGCTGGCTGCAGAGAGCAAATAATCAAGAAACTTCAGACAGCCCAGAACACTGCAGCTAGACTCATATTCAGTAAAACAAAATATGAAAGTGCTAAACCCTTACGAGAAAAGCTATACTGGCTCCCACTTAAAGAACGCATCACATTTAAAATATGCTCCCTAGTGCACAAAATCATTCACGAAGATGCCCCAGCCTGCATGTCAGACCTGATAGACATACCACCCAGGAATGCTAAAAAATCATCCCGCACATTCCTTAAGCTTCACTTCCCCAACTGTAAAGGTCTAAAATACAAACTAACGCATGCGTCAACCTTTTCATACCTGAGCACACAATTCTGGAATGCGCTGCTGCGCAATTTAAAAACGACGGATGAACTAACTAACTTCCGCAAATTACTGAAAACCCATCTCTTTAACAAGGCATACCACAAAGACCAACAAATATAAACTCCTCCACATATATCCAGAATTGTCTTAAATATCTGCTTGTTGTACTACTATCATGCTTTATCTTTATAATGTTATCCAAGATCCTACTGTAATACTAAATGTCTATTTTCTTATATATTTCCACCATTCAGAGGTCACGTGGGTGCCATGAGCTAGATAGCAGCAGCTGGCGAGAGCTCCGGAGCCCCATCCCGCCACACGAGGAAAACTTAGAAATCTACCTTACTTTATCGCTGGCTCCAATTAACTCACCTCTATGGACAAATATTTGAGAAGTACCCCGACAGGAATGGCGCAGAGAACCGCTAAAAAAGAAAAAACAAAGTCGAGTGGAGGTGAGCCCAAGATGGCCGACGAGGGGGAGATGGCGCCAAAAGAATTCACTGACGCACAGTTAGACCAACTAACCTCAGCCATCGCAAAGGCCTGGGAACCCAAGTGGGCGGCTTTAGACCGCAAACTGGAGGGCTTTAACTCGCGGCTCGAAGGATTACAAACGCGAGTGGCGGATGCGGAGGTCCGAATATCAGCATTAGAGGATGATACCCGAAGTTACGGCCCAGACTTCGCCGCAACAAAACAACAGTTAAACGAGCAGGCGAACAAGTTAGAGGATCTGGAAAACCGCGCTCGCCGTAACAACATACGCATTGTGGGTTTGGATGAATCCCTTCCTGAACGAAATTTGGAAATATGGCTGGAAAATTGGCTGTCTAAAGAACTAGCTACAACGGATACCATGGGCGCCTTGATGATAGAAAGGGCTCACCGCGTAGGCCGGAAAATGGAGAACCAAAACAGACCGCGCGTTGTGGTGGCGAAAATTTTACATTATAGACATAAAGTTGAAGTATTGCAAGGATTCAGATTAAAGAGAGACTCGCTCAAATACAATGGGAAAAACATTTTAATTTTTCAGGACTTCTCAACTGAAGTGCAGGAGCGGCGGAGACAATATCATCCACTTTGTGCAGCGTTAGTTGCAAAAAAGATACGCTTCGCAATGCAATACCCAGCAAAGCTGAGAGTACAGATACAGGACACTTGGCAGACATTCAACACGATGGCGGAAGCCAAGCACCACTTATTGGAACATAAGATAATTGACTTATAGGAGCCTTCTGTTGGTGACCAGTGAATTAAGTGAAACGCCAAGAGGTTTGATATATGAATGTAATTTTCTAGGTAGATAACCGACAATGTTATAGGCGGGATGGGGACCCCAGGCACGACGAGTGGCCTTACTCCTTCCCCTGAGGTCCAAGGGGACGGGGCGGGTTAAGAAGAAGGGGAGGGGGGGGCAGTTGGGGTGGGGTAATGGAATCCCGAAGTTCAATAATTTTGTATAAGTTATGGGGAGTTTTACGATACGTAAATGAAGACAGACGAGAATTGGGGAGTGGAGCACCCAGGAGAAAGATTCAAATGCTCCATATGCTAATTGACACAGATGGTTTTGGGAGTTTGGATAATAGCAATAAAACTGTAATATGCCAGCCCGGATAATATCATGGAATGTGGGAGGTATTAGTACTCCCATAAAAAGGGCAAAGATACTGAGTGCATTAAAAAGGCACAGAGCAGACGTTGCCTGCTTGCAGGAAACACGCCTGAATGATATTGAACATGCCAAATTGTGTAGGAACTGGGTAGGAGAATGCCACTCAATAGCAGCACGAGGGCGGAGAGGGGGCCTAGCAATACTAATAAGGAAAGGGCTGTCATGTAACGTTAAAGTGCTCGCGCAAGGAAAGCAGGGAAGATATATCATCGCAAAAATATGGTTACAAGGTTTGGAATTCATGATAGTAAATTTATATGGCCCAAATGAGCATATCCCAGGTTTCTTTACTAAACTAGTTAATGTTTGCTTACAATATAAGGCCTTAAAAGTAATAGTGGTGGGAGATTTCAATTTAGTCTCGGACCCAAGGCAGGATACCACGAGTACGGCCTCCTCTCATTATACAGGGCAGAGACATAAAGAATTTATTGCATTCCAAAGAATGTTAAGCCTTGTTGACGTATGGAGAGTCTTACACCCAAGCGAACGCGAGTATACCCACAGATCTAGAGCCCATGGGACATTAGCCCGTTTAGACTACACGTTGGTGGACAGCTCTTTAATAGATAAGGTTAAAACAGCAGAGATAGGACCTGAGGAGATCTCGGACCATGCCATAATCTGGCTGGACCTGGAGATACCGGCAGATAGGCAGGGTGGAGGGGGCTGGAGATTTCCGACATATCTATACAACGACCACCATTTTAGGGCATACCTGAGTAGCAAATGGGAGGAATACATTGAAAATAACAAAGAACACGCAGAGAGCCAGCCCAGCTTATTTTGGGCGACCTCAAAGGCAGTGATAAGAGGAGGCATTATTGCATACAATAATATGAGGAACAAACGCAGAATGTTAAGTATCATAAAGTTAGAGAAGCAGATGCAAAAAGCAAAAAGGAAGTATGCAAATAGACCTGGACAAGCAACGTTAGATGAGTTGAAAGCGATCCAGACTACACTAAACACGTTATTACATGAGCGAGAAACCAGGTCCTCTTTGTATTATAAATACCGACTGCAGAGATTTGGGAATAAAACGGGTGCTCTGCTGGCCAAAGTCATTAAAAACTGGGGAGGACCCCGGGTGATACCTGTTTTACAGGACGCACAAGGAAGACTAACTAACTGTAGAGAGGACATAGGACATCGGTTCACTGAATATTTTGCTAGATTATATGCAGCCCAACCGCAGGTGACTAAACAACAAATACACGCATACTTAGAGGGACTAGGTTTAGATAAACTAAAAGAGGTGGAGATGGAAAAGCTAAACGCCCCAATAACTGTGCTAGAGTTACAACAGGCCATCAAAACCCAAAAACTCAGTTCAGCGCCTGGCCCGGACGGGTTTACAGGGGAGTACTATAAACTATTACCACCACAGGCATTACTGGCATTATTAGACTACTATGAAGATGTGATTAACCAGGGCCAGTTCCCTAAATACGCCAATGAGGCATTGATTACACTGATCCCTAAGCCTGGGAAAGCACCAGATAAAGTAGAATCTTACCGGCCAATATCATTACTAAATGTAGACACCAAGCTACTTGCTAAAATACTTGCAGAACGTTTAGCGGGAATTTTACCCAACTTGATAGGGCAGGAGCAAGTAGGATTTGTGCGACATAGACAGGCAACACAAAACGTACGGAGGTTATTAATGTCCATGGCAACCTGTTTAGAAAACATGTATCCCGCAGTGGTAGTAGCACTAGATGCAGAGAAAGCGTTTGACCAAGTACGGTGGGATTATCTATTTAGTACTCTAGAATATGTGGGCTTTTCAGGATGGTATCTACAAGCACTTAAAACACTATATTGTCACCCTGAGGCAAGTGTATTAGTTAATGGAGTCCGAGAGAGAAGGTTCGTGATAGAGAGAGGCACAAGACAGGGCTGCCCTCTCTCCCCTCTGCTCTTTGTATTATCCTTAGAGCCGTTGCTGCGAAATTTGAAGAAAGAGAATGAAATTAGTGGCATTCCCCTGGGGGCCCGAAATGTCAAGGTGCTGGCATACGCAGATGACCTCCTGTTAACCCTGACGAATCCAGAGCGGTCCATAAAGGTACTGTTAGAGAAAATTAAAGAATTCGGACAGCTCTCGGGTTTTAAATTAAATTTGACTAAGTCTACTGTGATGGAGATTGGCCCAAGCAGAGGGGGGAAATGGGGAGAAGGGTTCCCCTTTCAGAGAGCTGAAGAGCATATTAGATATCTAGGAGTTGAAATTACAGCAGATCTGGATAATTTATATGACCGCAATGTTCATAAACTTTTAAGAGAGACAAAACATACCTTAGAAGCATGGGCCGGTCTCCCTCTTTCGTTGCTAGGCCGCATTGCCTTATTTAATATGTTTGTAGCACCTAAATGGTTGTATGTTTTACAAATGCTCCCTTTATATTTGAAAAGTAATACTATGCAAAAGCTACAGTCCATGATACAGAGATTCCTCTGGCGGGGTAAGAAGGCCCGCCTGGCTTTCACTACGCTCAGTATACCAGTGGAACATGGTGGACTGGGACTATTGAATATACGATACTTAAATATTGCAAGCGGGATGAGAACCATTAATGATTGGTTTCGAGGTACGCAAGACTTCACAGACACTCCCATGGAGCTCGAACTTACTGGGGAAATACACTTTAGCAATTACTTACATTCTGCAGAGACCCCGATGCCTAACATTTTGAAAACCACAAAAATCATGCCATATGCAGTGTCGGTCTGGAAGTGGATTTGCCGTCTACATCACTTTTCTTCAAAAGTAACTCCATACCTATCGATATGTGATAACATAACTTTTGTCCCAGGACAGATGTATGCAGTGTTCCACAGGTGGAGGAGACGGGGAATAGTGTATTTATTACAAGTAATTAACAATGAGGGGCGTATAAAATCCTTTTCTGATTTACAGGCAGAATTTGGGATACCCCAAAAAGAGCAGTTCTTTTATGAACAATTGAAACATTATGTGACCTCATTGCCCTGGGAGTCCTTGGCGGAGGATGTTCAAGAAGAGCTGTCAGCGGCATTCTCCCTAGGGGCCCAACAAAAAGTGCCTTTATCTTACCATCACCGTCATATAAAAGACACAGTGGAGGAACCGGACTATGAACATTTATCCAGGCAATGGACAACAGACTTGCACACAGAGATAAGTGCAGGCCAGATCAAGACCCATGTGTTGACAATCAGACGAATTACATATCAATCCAAGCACTGGGAATTACAATACAAATTTGCACTGCGCTTACATATACCCCCCAAAAGAGCTTTCTACATGGGTCTTTCCCCTTGGGGAGAATGCCCGAAGTGTAGAGCAGAAGGAGCAGATTTGGGACATATGTTCTGGCTATGCAAAGCGGTGGAGAAATTTTGGAAAGAAATAATCCAATACGTAAATTCAATCTGGAAGCAAGGCTGGACTTATCACTCGACCCTTCTGTTTGGGCAACTAATAAATAGTCGACCTACAGTAAAAGGCTTTACAGCATTTACCCAGCGCGCAGTAATTGTGGGCAAACATGTTATATTGACAGAATGGCTGTCAACTGGGGGTCTGACACTGCAACAGTGGAGGACGCAAATGCTACAGACATTGCGCACAGAGAGGACGGGAGTAACGGACATTAACTCACAAATTGGAATACAATTACAACAACGGTGGACCCCCTTTTGGAACACTCTAACTCCTCAAGCACGAAGTTATCTTTTAAACTTGTAATGAACGCATAAACTCAGAAGACAGACTGTTAAGAACAAGGGAAAGGGAAGGGGAGGGAAGGGAGTTGGGGGGAGGGCTTATTGAGGAGATAAAAAGAAAATGGATGGTGAACAGTTGTAAAAGTTATGTAATTTTGTTTATACTGCTTGTCACATCAATAAAAATGATTTAAATATATATTTCCACCATTCATGATGTATTGTAAGCCACATTCAGCCTGCAAATAGGTGGGAAAATGTGGGATGCAATAAATAAATAAATAAATAAATAAATTATGGACCTCAATGACAAGCTCCACCCTTGTTCTGTATGTGTCCTAATGCCTGTAATAATGATGACATGGCGATATCCAGTACAAGGAAACTTAGGGAAATTCCAGGGAGGAAAGTTTATTCTGACACCTTGTCAGTCTACCATTGGTTATTTCCAGTGGTCCACTTTGCAACGCCCTTGTCAGAATCTTCCATTGGTTCATGTCATTACTCTGATTAGCTTATCTGGGTTGATATGATCTCCCTTCAAGGAGAATGTCAAACTGACCTGACATCTTTGAACATATCTGCTCAAATGTAAATACTGGTCTTGGTTCTTCATGAACAGGTGAGCTATTCTAGGTCCAAATCAAATAGCATGACTCCAAAATAATATCCAAAGGTGAACCACCAAAAATTAGCTAAGCTCTGTATCCTGAGGCCTATTACTATGTATTTCTCTCAGAGTATAATGGCTTCCCTATTTTCCATTCCTATCATAGCCTAAATTCCCCTGTTATCCCATGAAATCTGTAATAAATTTCATTCCTAACAGCGGTAACTGGGCATCGATTGGTTACCACTGGGTAATTCCCTGCAGGTGGGGATGGAAGTACCACCAGTGCCCGCATTGAGCCGGTGGTAGTTGCAGATTGCTGTGTGGTAAGCCTGTGGTGGGCTTGCCGCTTCTTTGTAACAGGACCCCCTAAGTTAGCTCTGTACACACTTTTGAGCCCTCTAAGGTCCTCTCAAAAAGCTTCACTATTCGTACCCTTGTCTAAAGAAATTGCACAATGTGATACCTGCCAGCAAACCACCTCAGGAGTAATCCACATACTTCAGAACTCACTTCCAAAGGGCTGCATCAAACTCAAGACTCCCTCTATTTCAGGATGTGGGTGAAAGCCTGGCTCTTCTCAGTGTTTAATACATATAGCAGCAGACTATGCACACACTCCACCCTTGTGCCAGGAGGGAGTGGAAAACATGAAAAAGGATCTGAGGAAGCTAGAAGAATGGTCTAAGGCAGTGATGGGCAACCTTTTGAGCTTGGTGTGTCAAAATTCGCCAAAAAACCGAGCATAACTCGGGTGGTGTGTCACTTCGAGAAAAAAACCATAATTTCGCGATATTTATAGTTTAAATAACAAAAATGTATAATTGTAATATATAACTGTATTTAATAAACCAAAACCTATTTATTTAACTTACCTGCTTAGTGACTTCTTTGTTCATCTGTCAGTCGGTTTCTTTTGTTGGTCTTGATATTATTTAACTTGTGTGGGGTGCCGTGAACTAAGATAAGTGAGGGGGAGGGGGAATTCTTTAACTAATCTGCCTATTAGTGACTTTTTTGTTGCTGAATTTCATTGGCTAAATCTTCAATTGAAGGTTGGTATTTTGTACACTTCAAGCCCAAGCAAGCACTACTAACTTCATCTTTCAATCTGTTTCTTTTGTTGGTTTTGATATTATTTAACGCTGAGAATAAGGTTTCACAAAACTACGTAGAGGGAAAAATTGTGAGTAAAGCCATTGCTATATTTTTCAGGGTGCTAAAAGTGTCTGGTAATCGGATCCAGGCACTCCAAATTTCCTGGTAACTCAGATATTCTCTTAATAATTGCATCTTTATTCTGCATATCATGAAATAGAACTGGTGCACATCTTAGGAGAGTTTCTTTAATAAATTCTCCCTCACTGAGTGCTTTTCCATGCTGAGCTATGGAGTGAGCAGTGCTCAAACTTGCAGATGTTAAATTTGTAGAACCTTTACAAATTTAAGGATGGACTTAGATTGGCTCTTATAAAAGTGTAGCTGCCTGGAAATATATTCCTTCCTTTCATCCTCACTTTTTTTCAAGAGCTGGGAATGATTAGTTTCAAAATGTCTATTTACTGTATGTTCCACGTTCTGCTTACTACCGTTTCAGTACATAGAACGCAAAATGATCTGCCATTTTTTTCTATAATGCCATACATCTCGGTCCATGTCTCTTGAAAGGGTCGGCTACTGCTACTACCACTTCCTTTACTTAACCTTGGTTTTTTATTTTTTGGGTTCTCCATCAGGGAGGCAGTGACAGAAGATAGAATTATAGATAGCCTGTTAGCCCTGCAGGCAATTAGGGGTTAACTAGCCTAACTGACCACCTTATGTAAATTAAGATGGCTGCCGCTATTTCTAATGGCGGGAAACGGCACCCATAGCACATGCCCTCGCCTCTCCCAGCCTCCCCCTCACCTATCTCAGCAATGATGGTCAATTAGAAATCCACGACACCCCAGAACAGTAGATTGGATGATGGTTGCTGTGGTTATGTGGTAATGGTGATCACAGGGCCCCCAGAGATGCGTCCCCCACGGCATTCCGCTGCTCTCTGCTCCGCCGGCCGGAAGTGAGGTCAAAGATCCCCTAACGGCCGTGCAGGAGCCGGGGCAGAGGGAGCAGCAGGGAGGGAACAAGCGGAGGACTCGGAGGGAGCCAATAGGAGCGCACACGGCACCCCCCCCAGCGGGTAAACATGCACCGGGGGGGGGGGTGATTTCGCCGGGGGGGGGGAGGTCGCGCTGCACCTGGGGGGGGGACGCATCGGCGATCCGCCCCGGGGAATGCCGCTGCTTCTCTGTATGCGGCCACATGCGGCCGCGTGTCACCGAAAATGGCTAAGCGTGTCAGTACTGACACGCGTGTCATAGGTTCGCCATCATGGGTCTAAGGTTTGGCAATTAAAATTCAATGCGAAGAAGTGCAAAGTGATGCACTTAGGGAGTAGAAATCCACGGGAGACGTATGTGTTAGGCGGTGAGAGTCTGATATGTACAGACGGGGAGAGGGATCTTGGGGTGATAGTATCTGAGGATCTGAATGCGACAAAACAGTGTGACAAGGCGGTGGCCGTAGCTACAAGGTTGCTAGGCTATATAGAGAGAGGTGTGACCAGCAGAAGAAAGGAGGTGTTGATGCCCCTTTATAAGTCGTTGGTGAGGCCCCACCTAGAGTATTGTGTTTAGTTTTGGAGGCCGTATCTTGCTAAGGATGTAAAAAGAATTGAAGCGGTGCAAAGAAAAGCTACAAGAATGGTATGGGATTTGCGTTAAATGACGTATGAGGAGAGGCTTGCTGACCTGGAGGAAAGGAGAAACAGGGGTGATATGATAGACGTTCAAATATTTGAAAGGTATTCATCCGCAAACGAACCTTTTCCATAGAACTAGAGGTCATGAAATGAGATTGAAGGGGGGCAGACTCAAGAAAAATGTCAGGAAGTATTTTTTTCACGGAGAGAGTGGTGGATTCTTGGAATGCTCTCCCACGGGAGGTGGTGGAGATGAAAACGGTAACGGAATTCAAAAATGCGTGGGATAAACATAAAGGAATCCTGTTCAGAAGGAAGGGATCCTCAGAAGCTTAGCGGAGATTGGGTGGCAGAGCCGCTGGTGGGAGGCGGGGCGAGTGCTGGGCACACTTCTACGGTCTGTGCCCTGAAAATGACAGATACAAATCAAGGTCAGGTATACACATAAACTAGCACATATGAGTTTATCTTGTTGGGGAGACTGGATGGACCGTGTGGGTCTTTCTCTGCCGTCATCTACTATGTTAATTCTCACCCTGTAACTTAAGAATTTGAACATTTTACATGTAAAGCACAAAATAACAATATGGAAAGACACTCAAAGCAAGAAAAAAAAAATTCAAAAAGCAATAAAGAGGACATAGACCCCCACAAGTAAGCATTACTATTTTCTCGTGCTTCCCAATCAGGAATCTACAACATCTGAAGAGGAAACCTTTTTTTTCCACGCTCAATAAAAAGCGACTCTAGTTGCAATTGACCAAAAACTATATAATCCTTTCTCAATAAAGAAACATAACATTTTGAGGGTAACTTTAGGAAGAAGGTGGCTTTAAGAAAAAAAACACTTTAGTCAAAGACAAAAATATCTAACTTTGCAACTGTGACATCAGGAAACATTAGAACAACAGCTTCAGAACTAACTCAGTAATAGTGGAGCAGTATTTAAACACTCGTGATTCTCATATTGCATCAGTACAGGCTGTTGCCACATCTTCTGTCGAAAAATAATTTTATCTATGCATCTCAACATAGGTTCTTTGAAAATAGATTGAGAGAGAAAAATTTACATATTTTGAATTTTCCTTGTACTAGATTATTTATTTATTTGGTGCACTTGTATCCCACATTTTCCCACCTATTTGCAGGCTGAATGTGGCTTACATAGTACTGTGATGGCGATCGCTAATTCCAATATGAGAAATACAGGGTGGTATTGCATTAATGTTCATAAGTGACAGAGTAAATTAAGTAGTGAGAGTTTTGTTCAGTTATGATGTGAGTTTTGTTGTGTTGCAGGGTTCAGGTGTTTAAGTTGGATCATTATGGTATGCCTTTTTGAACAAGTTGGTTTTTAATGATTTCCGGAAGTTTGTTAGTTCGTGCATTGTCTTCATGACGTTTGGTAGTGCATTCCATAGTTGCATGCTTATGTAGAAGCTGGATGCATATGTTGATTTATATTTTAGGCCTTTGCAGCTAGGCTAGTGGAGATTCAGGTATGTGCGTGCTGATCTTTCTGAGTTCCTGGTTGGTAAGTCAATGAGGTTTGTCGTGTAAACCGGGGCCTCGCCATGGATAATTTTATGAACCAGGGTGCAGATTTTGAACGCAATTCGTTCTTTGATTGGGAGCCAATGTAGTTTTTCTCTTAAGGGCTTGGCACTTTCGTATTTCGTTTTTCCAAATATGAGTCTGGCTACGGAGGTTTGGGCAGTTTGGAGTTTCTTAATAATCCGTTCTTTGCATCCGGCATAGATTGCGATGCAGTAGTCTAGGTGACTTAGCACCATTGATTGTACCAGGGTGCGGAATATTTCCCTCGGGAAGAAAGGTTTTACTCGTTTGAGTTTCCACATTGAGTGGAACATTTTCTTTGTTGTGGTTTTTGCTTGAATTTCTAGCATGAGATTTTGGTCGATAGTAACTCCCAAGAATTTTGAGGCTGTCTGAGACAGGAAAGGTGTAGTTTGGGGTGCTTATGTTGGTGGGTTTGTTCATGTTGTATTGTGATGAGAGAATGAGGCAGTGTGTTTTTTCTACGTTGAGTTTTAATTGAAATGCATCCGCCCATGAGTTCATGATTTGCAGGCTAAGTTTGAATTTGTTTGTGATTTCTGTTAGATCGTGTTTGAACGGGATGTATATCGTAACATTGTCTGCGTAAATGTAAGGGTTAATGCCTTGGTTGGATAGGGATTTGGCTAGTGGGGTCATCATTAGGTTGAAAAGGGTCAGTGATAGCGGTGATCCTTGGGGTACTCCCATAGGCATAGTTTGACTGTTTCATTTGGGAGGGCAAAGGATGAGGCGGAGCATATTAGCGTATTCATTTGCATATATATATATATAGAGCAAATGAATATGCTAATATAGAGGAAGGAAGGGAAAAAAAGCTGGCTTTTTTTGGGAATAACCATAATGAATATGTATGAGATATCAAGCCAGCTCTTTCTCCCTCCCTTCCTTTTTTCCTCCTTACCCAGCACTCCCTCCATCTTGTAAGGCACTGCCTACTCAACAAAAACAGTGTTAGAGATCTGGCCATCTGAATTGATTTATTTTCTCCTCAATCTTGTAAGGCACTGCCTACCCAACAAAAACAGTGTTAGAGACATTACCTGATATGCTTATTGCTCTGGTCTGTGAAAACACTACCATTGTAGTTGTTGATGTTCAAACTTATTGAAAGAATCATGGGTTGATCAGCTTGCTAAATTGATTATTGCTAATGCACCTATTTTACCAAATTTGGAGCCATACTATGTCAATATAGGAATAATATTAAATTGAATTTAAACTCATGATACAAAATACCACCCAAAATAGGAGAACTATCCAAAGCCGAGAACTTGGAGATACTTCCCCCAAAAAGCTGTTTGATTTCATTATGTACATCTTTTGTACCTCACTCATAATTGTTACAGAAATCAGTTTGATTTTTTTTAAATAAAATATCCTCCATAAACATAAGAGTTTGTCATTTTAGGCACTTTAAAAATCCTCTTCATCTTTCAGCCATACATTCAGAAAATTATACTTTAGGATAAATATTACAGCTTATATCTAACACAGTGAATTCTACTTTAAACTTCAAGTTCCGAGTTTATATCTTGATAATGCCATGAGCGTTCAGTGCGATTTACAATTAAAATCAACAATTTCCAGTTAAGAGTCTTTGCAGCAGGAAATCTGCTAAACAGAAGATGCTTTTCCTGGGAAACTGTCTATTTAGTGTTAATATATGGCCTGGCTTTAAGGCTACCACTGGAATAGTGATGGCCAAAGCTATGCAGCCTAAAACAACTGAAAAAGTACTGACTAGGCCAAACAACAAGTAAATGATTTAATATTTGAGAGTCTGCAAAAAGCAGGTCTGAACAATGAGTCCTGCCACAAATTGGTACAATTTTTAAATCAAATACAGCACCTGTAATGAAAGAATGATGGATCAGATGAATAAAATGGAGCTTATAATTTTTGTATAAAATGATACAGAGGTCATGCAGAGTTCATAAGATGGTGTGAAAAGTATTGCAACAGGGAGATGTGAAACTGTTATCTCAAACCGCACGATGAGAAAAAACAAAACAACTTGTTCCCAAAACATGCTGATAAGACGCGTGGGAAAGTATGATCTCAGAAAGTGAGAAAGATTAGGAGCAAGGTTTCTCACCATTCACTTCTATGGAGAGGTTTGTGTATAAAAGAGGGGAGATTTTGCCTTAGTTTCGGAGTCCTCCCCAACGCTTCTCTCAGACGGCAGGGCGCTGTGCAGATGAACCCAGAATCTGTCTGATGTCTGTATTTGTATCAACTTGAAGACTTGTCTTTGGGTAAGAAATAAAATGTAACTATCTATCTAAACCTATCTCTGTCTCTATTTGTATTGATTCCATCTTCTCATTACCTAACATTTAGCCTACAAGGTAGATCACATACAAGTGACACTCAGTGTTGGACAGAAAACAGTAGTTATGGGAATTAGTTTTCAATTACAGCTCCTAATGCCACCCCCTTATGATTGGGTGACAATGGAGATTAGAGAAACTATACAGAACCCGATATATGAAATAAGTACCTTTAGTCCCCCGTGGGAAAGAGTCAGAAAGAGGTCTATAAAGCAGGCAAATTTAAAACATTAGCAGCTTACAACACATCCAGCATTCAAACGAGTAAGAACCGCAGCATGGCGATTAAGCAGAAGTATTAGCTATAGTTATGCAACTTTATGCTATTTATAAACACAAGATTCAAATGGGGTGGGTGGGGGGGGGGGGGGTCACAGGTTTGCTTGCTTTTTTTGAGTGAATGGCGACGGCTGCATGGGGGAGTGGAAAAAAATGTGATTTACCAAATTACGTCGTCTTCCTTCTACTACTACTACTACTTAACATTTCTAGAGCGCTACTAGGGTTATGCAGCGCTGTACAATTTAACAAAGAGAGACAGTCCCTGCTCAAAGAGCTTACAATCTAATAGACAAGTGAACGGTCGATCCGATAGGGGCAGTCAAATTGGGGCAGTCTGGATTCACTGAATGGTAAGGGTTAGGTGCCGAACGCAGCATTGAAGAGGTGGGCTTTAAGCAAAGACTTGAAGACGGGCAGGGAGGGGGCTTGGCGTAAGGGCTCAGGAAGGTTATTCCAAGCATAGGGTGAGGCGAGGCAGAATGAGCGGAGCCTGGAGTTGGCGCTGGTGGAGAAGGGTACTGAGAGGAGGGATTTATCCTGTGAACGGAGGTTACGGGCGGGAACGTAAGGGGAGATGAGGGTAGAAAGATAGTGAGGGGCAGCAGACTGAGTGCATTTGTAGGTAAGAAGGAGAAGCTTGAATTGAATGCGGTATCTGATCGGAAGCCAGTGAAGTGACCTGAGGAGAGGGGTGATATGAGTATATTGGTTCTGGCGGAATATGAGACGTGCAGCAGAGTGCTGAACAGATTGAAGGGGAGATAGATGGCTAAGTGAGGAGTAAGTTGCAGTAGTCCAGGAGAGAGGTAATGAGAGCGTGGATGAGAGTTCGGGGGTGGTGTGTTCAGAGAGGAAAGGGCGAATTTTGCTGATGTTAAAGAGGGAGAAGCGACAGGTCTTGGCTATCTGCTGGATATGCGCAGAGAAGGAGAGAGAGGAGTCAAAGATGACTCCGAGGTTGCGGGCAGATGAGACGGGGAGGATGAGGGTGTTATCAACTGAGATAGAAAGTGGAGGAAGAGGAGAAGTCTTCTTCCTTCTGTGGACTCAGGACGCTCAGGCTCAGTCACTTCACTTCCACTACGGACAAGGCTTGCAGCGGCGAACTAGCACCAGTAAAAGCACCAACAGGCAAGCTTGACGCCGTCCTTCGCTTCCCTGCCCTCTCAGCGTCCCGCCCGAAAGGAAATGACATCAGAGGAAGTCGGGACACAGAGGGCAGGGAAGCGAAGGACGGAGTCAAGCCTGCCTGTTTGTTGGTGCTTTTACTGTGATTCGGGTGAAATGAAAGTCGTAAGTCGTTTCATTTGAGGGGACAGTGCCCCCCTCGCCCCCACAGTCTACGCCCATGGGTACTCAATATTCTGGTTTCCATGGTGATGATGTGTTCGAATTTGATATCACTTGGTATGTTCTTGCGGTTAGGAAACCCTTGATCCAACTAAGTATGCTTCCACCGATCCTGAAGTATTCTAGGATGTTTAGTAGTATTTTATGATTTATCATGTCGAATGCTCTAGACATGTCGAATTGTAGGAGAAGTACATTTTTGCCAGTTGCAATTTCTTGTTTGAATTTGGTTAGGAGAGTGATTATTACTATTTCGGTGCTGTGGTTGGAGCAAAATCCTGATTGTGATTCGTGCAGTATTGAGAATTTGTTTAAAAAGTGCTAACTCTGTGTGTGCTTATGGCAAGGACAGCAGAGAACGGAGAGGCTGTTTGAAAGGAGCAGGTTTTTTAGCTGCTGTATTTCACTGTAGCAAGTTTCTAAGTTGTAAAAGCTGGAACTACTTCTCACATAGAAATCCACTGGTCCATTTTGCAGGCGGAGCTTATTTTCCAGAATCGCCAGTCTGAACTGGCCTATTTTTATCTTGATATATCTTTTACCCTCGATATCTTTATGGGCATCAGTACCCATACTGCCTGAACGTAAGGCATGTTAGAGGACATGTCTGTGCAGAAATTACAGAGGGAATGCTGGAACGCCCCCAACAGATGTTAAGCAATTATCAGCACTAATTAGCATTAATTGAGATTTACACACACAACTCGCTAAGTGTATTCTATAATGTGGTGTACCTCATATATTCTCAGGCTCTTTAGAAAATATTTGAAGGCGATTCTATTGATAAGGTTGAATTGCTTAATTTTACCAACTGGTATTAAATTCCTAATAGGAAGTGGGTAGTGGTAGAGGGTGAGGCAGAGCCTGATACTTTGAATCCACTTGATAGCCTTGGATTTTGCTTTCTTGAGGATTTGCAGGATATTACTACATACTTTAAGATCAACTTTATGTGTAACTTTGGCATTGAAGAGTAACTGATTATAACAGCTTTTTTTTTTTTAAGAAAAAGGATGTTCTATTTTCTGAAGCCATTGTTCTAATGTTTCCTGATGTCACAGTTGCAAAGTTAGATATTTTTGTCTTTGAAATCTAAAGTGGTTTTTCTTAGAGCCACCTTCTTCCTAAAGTTACCGACAGAATGTTATGTTTCTTTATTGGGAAAGGATTATATAGTTTTTTATCAATTGCAACTAGAGTCGCTTTTTATGACTGCTTATTCTGGTGAATGATGTGTTCTCTTTTCTATCCACCAATGGAATTCCTTTTATATTTTGTTTGTTTTATCAAAGTCTGTTTTAGGATTTGCTAAAATAAACTTATGTATGCTTTTATTATGTAAACCGCTTCAACTCATTCTCAAATGAGGCAGTATAGTTAATAAATACATGATAATGTGCCCCTTAGGCCAAGTCCTGTGGCTGCATGCTGCAGCACTGTGTGATGATCATCTCTTAGTGAAGGCCAGGGGTCTGTCTTGCATTGTGCCTGTGACTAGAATAGGACTTCACCTCTCACTCCACGCCCATGGGCCTGGCCTTCCAGACTAATTCCTAATCTCCCCTTCTTCTTTCCACAGTAGTTCTAATTCTCTCTTTCATGCTTCATCTTTTTTGTCATGCATCTCTCTCTTATGCTCCATTATGCTTGTTGGGAAGAGAAGCAGGAGAACTGTGGTAATGTGTAGTTCTTCAGGCCTCATCCCTGTCCTCTACTGCTCAGATAGGTTGTGATATGCTTAAAAATGTGCAGGACGCCGTATTTCTGTGCAATTCAAAACATGGTAAAACAGCCTAGACAGCAGAGGAAGAAGATACGGTCTGAGGCACTGCTGCTGTTATTTTAACAAGTGGAGATAGTCCAGCAAAAGGTGGGGAGGAGAAAGAGAAGAGCTTCTGCTATTGCCCTGGGTGTCTGATGTGAGGCCTCACCACATATTCTCCTGATGAAGACTGCAGGAGAACTGTTTCCGAGACAAAGGCCACAAAAGAAAGAAATATAGAGATGCAACACATTGCATGCTCCCAAAAGTTTTCATTCAGCACCAATGAAGGTGGGTGAATGAATAACAGCTCAGGACTTATGAAAGGTCTCTCTTCAGGCTGAATGAAAGGGCTCGTTGGCCAGAAGTGGTCCATGAGCTATATGTTTATCAACATTCTGTCACTATCAAACAGGATACTGCTCAGTCTGGAATTGGAAGCACTTAAAAAAAAGCTAGAACTTTAAACTCATGTAATTTTGACTTCCCTCTTCACATTGGCTACTGATCTTTTAACACTCCCTGAGATGCGGTAACCCAGATGTTTAGATCAGGAGTTCCCAAACTTTTTTGGTTCATGGCAACCCCCTCCCAGGTCTCCACGGCACCCCCCCACCCCAGCCACATGGGTCTCTGCGGCACCCCATCACCACCACACACATGAGTCTCCCTTTCCCTGCAGCCCCCTCCTCTCACACCAGTACACCTTTGCCTCCCTGCAGCCCCCTCCTCTCACACCAGCACATCTCTGCTTCCCTGCAGCCCCTTCCTCTCACACCAGCACACCCCTGCAGCCCCCCTCCTCTCACACCAGCACACCTCTGTATCCCTGCAGCCCCCCTCCTCTCACACCAGCACACCTCTGCCTCCCTCCTCTCACACCAGCACACCTCTGCCTCCCTGCAGTTCCCCTCCTCTCATACCAGCACACCAGTACACCTCTGCCTTCCCTAAATCCAGCATTGCTTGCTTGCTACCTTCCTTCCTGCAGGTCCAGGATCACTGCTGCTTCTTACTTCTTCCCTGCCGCCACTTGCAGCTTGCATTTTTGGGCCATCTGCAATTCACACAGACACTCCAGAGCCTTCCCAATCTGCTGCATCCGGCCCTCTCTGGTGCAGCTTCCTGTTGCGAGGGCTGGATGCAGCAGAGGGAAGTCTCCACAGTGCCTGTGTGAATCATGGATGGCCTGAAAATGTAAGCTGCAAGCACTGCAGCAGCAGCAGCGGGGGGAAGAAGCAGGAAGCGGCAGATGCCGGACCTGAGAAGAGGGGAAGGTAGGGAGCGATGCTCCGCAGCACCCCTGAGATTTCGCTGCAGCGCACCAGAGTGCCGAGGTGCACAGTTTGGGAACCGCTGGTTTAGACTGTTGGCATTAATGGAACTGCAATTGACAGGAAAAATTTCCAGTAGTTAATTCCATGGAGAGAAGCACTATAATTTATTTGCAAAATATTGACTGATGCAATTTTTTTTTGTCTTGTGTTAAAGGCATCTTCTCTGAGGACAAGCAGGATATCACTTACCACATATGGGTGGTAATGTGTCTCCTGCTGCCCTCGGAGAACACCTGGTACATTAAGTTTAAGTTTATTTGAGACTTAATATACCGCTTTGGAAGAAACCTATTAAATCAGTTTATAACAAATAATATCAACAAAAAGAAGAGTACTACAATAATATAAAGAAACAGACTAGGGAGGGGAATAATGTTAATTTTCAAAGGGTGGTATATCAAACCCAAAATAAAGAAATTTAATATATTTTCCCTTTGAATAGGTAGGATATACTGTTGATTTTAGACTTTAATTTTCTCTCTGTTTCTCAGGAGGACCGAACATCTTCATCTCTTCCAGTGCCAGCTTGTGGTTATGGCAGTTGTAAGTGTCTTTCTTTTGTTTTCTTCTAAGTATAAGATAGTTGAAGCCTATGAAGGGTATAGAATGTAAGCGTTGTTTTTTTTGACACTCAGGATACTTTGAGATTACTACTACTACTACTTAACATTTCTAAAGCGCTACTAGGGTTACGCATCAATAATCAGTTTTGGGTGCCATCTTGTTACAGTATGCAAAAATATTTTTTAAATCATTGATACTCAGTTATTTCCTTCTACTGTACTTAAATTGTACATGGTTCAGGTCAACATCTGCCTGACCATTTCTGGGTTTTGACAAAGAAAGGAGTCTATTGACACCAAATCTCTATAGTCTTTCTGCATGGGCGTAGATTGGGGGGGGCGAGGGGGGCATTGCCCCCCCCCCCCAAACGACGACGACGACAATTTAATGTTCTTGCCCATAGTGGCGAACTGGCAGGCGGGGCGCCACTCCGGTAGTAAAAGCAGCAAGCAGCCAGGCTCGACTCCGTCCTTCGCTTCCTGCCCTCTCAGCGTCCCGCCCACCCGAAAGGAAATGACATCAGAGGAAGGTGGGACGCAGAGAGGGCAGGAAGCGAAGGATGGAGTCGAGCCTGGGTGCTTGCTGCTTTTATGCCCGCCCGCCGCTGCAACTTCGGGAGTGGAGTGGAAGTGAGCCAGCCTATCTAGTCCACTGTAAGGAAGGAATCCATTTGGTAAATCTATTTCCACTCCCCCGCACAGCCGTTGCCGTTCACTCAAAACACAGCAAGCAAACCTGTGAGCTGCTGCATCCACGTTGTCGTTCTTTATTGAGAGAGAGAGAGAGAGAGAGAGAGGGGAGATGCTGCGAAGGGGGAGAGAGGAGGGGAGGGAGACGCTGGATAGAATGGGGAATGGGATGGAAAGAAACAGGATGGGCAGGGGAGAGAGGAGAATTACTGGACAACAGGGATTGAAGGAGGGGACAGGGGAGAGAGGAAATTTTCTGGAGATGGATGGATGAGAAGGCACTAGGCAGGGGAGAATGGAGAGTTGCTGGACATGGAGCGGAGGGCAGGGGAAGGAGGAGAATTGCTGGACATGGATAGATGGAGGGGAGTGGGGAGAGAGGAAATTTGCTGGATATGGATGGATGGAGGAGAGGGCAGGGGAGAATGGAGAGTTCCTGGACATGGAGCGGAGGGCAGGGGAAGGAGGGGAATTGCTGGACATGGATGGATGGAGGGGAAAGGGGAGAGAGGAAATTTGCTGGATATGGATGGATGGAGGAGAGGGCAGGGGAGAATGGAGAGTTGCTGGACATGGATGGATGGAGGAGAGGGCAGGGGAGAGAGGAGAATTGCTGAACATGGATGGATGAATGGAGGGGGCAGGGGACAGAGGACATTTGCTGGATATGGGTGGATGGAGGAGAGGGCAGGGGAGAATGGAGAGTTGCTGGACGGATGGCTGGTTGGAGGGGAGAGGTCAGGGAGGAGATGCACATGGATGAAGGGGAGGGAAGAGAGGAGAAATGCTGGACATGGATGGAGTGGAGGGCAGGGAAGAGAGGAGAAATGTTGGACAAGGATGGAGGGAAGGAAAGACAAAGGAAGGAGATGCACATGGATGGAGGGGAAGAGAGAGAGGAGAAATGCTGGACATGGATGGAGGGGAGGGAAGACAGAGGAAATAGATGCACATGGATGGAGGGGAGTGAGGAGAAATGCTGGATATGGATGGAGGGAAAACTGCTGAGTTTAAGGGCTGGTTTGGAACACGTTGAGGGCAGATACTGAAACTTGAGGAAGGATAGGGACAGGGCTACAGATGGTAGACAGGACGCATAAGGACACAGGAGGATGGTGGACATGGTGAGAGAAAAAATATCAAATGGAAAGAAGACACTGCATAAAACAGAAGACACTGGGACCAAAGCGAATAGAAAAACTAAATGATCAGACAACAAAGGTAGAAAAAAGTATTTTATTCAGAATTTATTAATTGGAATATGTCAGCTTTTGGAAATGTGCATCTGTGATATTTTGCATGTAAGTTTCAATTTTTCTGGTATTGCTGCATGCAGAGTCTGACTTCTTGAGTTAACTTTCCAGTTCAGTATTTTGCCTTCATATTTTTTTGATTTCTAGTTCCTTGTGTCATGTCTGTTGTGTCATGTGTTTTTCATGTGTGATCAAGGTGCAGTATTCTGCTAGCGTGTAGCAGTGGCGTAGCCAGACAGCCAATTTTGGATGGGCCTGAGCCCAAAGTGGGTGGGCACAACATTTTCTCTGCCCCGCTCTACCCCCACCTCAAAATATAAATTACACTTTCTCTGAAGGTAGCCAGAATTTCCATATACCAAGCTTGGCAGACAGCAGCATTGTCCCTAAGCCATTGATGCCGGCACCCCACTCACGTATAGGTATCGGTGGCTCAAGGATGCTGTCCTCGACTGCAGAGCTTGGAAGAAGGGAGTTTTGGCTATCTTTGGATGAATTCTACAGCTGGGGATACTTGGGGATCCCCACCAGCTATACAGCAAGGGTCGGGACCGATGTTAGCCATGCTAGAGCGTAGGTCAGAAAATAGAGGAGAGCCCCCCTTACTGAACCCCTCTCCTCTCTGCCTCCCCTCCAATTTCCCCACCTGCCATCACTATCACACCACAAAGGGTACAAGAGTACACACTAAGTGGCAACAATACCAAAATGCTTATTAACCAAACACACTATGAATCAATTTATTGCATCAACATATAAAATTTTTGTTTAACTTTTAAAGACAACGAGGCATCATATATGGCTCTAAAATAAACTACTAGATATTCCATATCACACAGCTATACTAGATCCGAAACTGTCCAATCTGTCCTAATCATTTGCATCCAATGTCTTATTTTATCTTTTACATAAAAATGCACTTCTGCAACAAACGTTTTTTTTTTAAAAAGGCAACAAAACAGTAACCAGTTCACTTATCTGAGAATGCAGATTACAGTACTGTACAGACTTGATCAACACACTGACAGACCCTCACCAAATACAGAACAAGGGATCACAAATTAGAAATAAAAATGTTTAGACAAACATTGAGCTGGGATAAATCTAGCACGTACTACAACACTGGAGAAAGAAAAACAGAGATGCATTTCCTTTTCTACTGAGTACAATACAAAATCATTTACTATGCACATTTCCCAAAGCTAACATATTCCTTTAAAAAAATTCAAAATAAAATTCTTTTTTCTACCTTTGTGGTCTGGAAATTGTATTTTTCCATCATGTTGGTTCTGATTTCTCTGTTCTGCTTTCCTGTCTGCCAGATCTGCTAATTCTCCTTCAAGTGGCTGCTGTTCATTTATTTGTCTTTTCTCCTCTCTCCTGCCTATTCACTCACTACACCTGCCTCTAACATACTGATCATTCCTTTTTAGCGCTTTCCTCTTTTTTTTTCTTTTCGGTCAACTTAAATTTCACCCTTCTCCTCCTTTTTACTTTTCAGCCATCTATCAAATTTCCATCTTCTCTCACCCAGTAGGGTAGCTCTCCCATTACCCATCTCAAACCTTCCCCAGCCCTCAATTCTCTTTCATCTCTAATCTATTCTCCATTACCATATTTGTAATCATTATCCTCTCATTCATTTCCTTGCCACCTCCTCCTGGCCTCCCCCACATGATTCTACCATCCCCTCCTATCCCAGCAACTGTTCCCTCTTTCTCCCTGTCTCTTCTCTCTTTCCTCCTGCTTGTTCCCTCACTCCCACTGTCCAGTATCTCTCCATCACTCCCTTCTGCTCCTGAATCCAACATCTCCCTCTTTCTCTCCTCTCCCTCCCTCTCATCTTCCTCCATGTCCAAAATCTCTCCTTCTATCCTATTGTCCACCATCTCTTTCCCTCCCTTGTGCCCAAAATCTCTTCCCCCTCCCCAATGCAGCATTTGTTTCCCTTCCTCCTGTCCACTATCTTGTCCAACACTTCTCCTCTCTCCCTGTGCACCATCTCTTCCTCCCCTCCACCCCTATGTCTAACATTTCTCCCTCTCACCCTCCAGTCCATTCAGCATCTCACTCTCATGTTCAACAATTCTCCCCTCCTCTCCCCATCTCCAACAGTTTTCTCTCTCTCACCCTCTATGCAACAATTCTCCCTCACTCTCTCACCCCTCTCACTCTCCATGTGGCCTCTCGCTCACCCCTCCACCCCATGCCCATTTATCCCTCTCATTCTCCATACATCATCCCTCCCCTCCACCCTTATCTCCAACAGCTCTCCTCTCCCCTGTCCAACAGTTCTCCCTCTCTCATCCCTCACACCCCCCATGCAGCTTCTCTCCCTCCCTTCCAACCCTATGTCCAACATTTCTCCCTCTCTCACCCCTAACACCTTCCATGGCTATGTAGCATTTCTCCCTCTCTCATCCCTCTCACCCTCCGTGCAGCATCTCACCATCCCGTCCACCCTTATGTCCAACAATAATCCCCTCCCATCCCATGTCCAACAATTCTCCCTCTATGACATTCCCCCCACCCCCAGCATTTCTCATTCCTTACCCCACCTCACAACTTTCTATGATCAGGTTCCTGGCAGCGGCAGCGTGGAGGGAAGCAGGCTGGGCTCCTGCAGTCCTGCAGAAGTTACGATCTGGATTAGACTGTCACTGGAATGATCTCGATCGAAGAACCTTTCTTAAGTTTCTTTAATAATTCCCACGTTTTTCTTCAGGGCAGGTCAATCCCCCCCCCCCCCCCCCCCCCCCCTACGTGGCATGCACATGCAGCTAGCTATGCCCTCAGAAGATGCCATCATGCAATGAGCGTGCATGCGGACTGCGGAGCAAGAGCGAGGCTGAGCAGCACGCCCGCCGCTGCGCACAGCCATGTCTTCCGCGTAGCGGCGTAAGATGGATGGAATGCATTGGAAAACAACTCGATTGACACGCCTGGACTCCTGGAGAGAACTCATCATCATCAGCTAAGCCTGTCTGTGATGTACGCTTACTACGCTAGGCTGCTCCGCTCCGCTGCTGCAGTCAGTAACAAGTATATTGTGCGTGCGCTTGGGTGGTGCCGTGGTCGTGGTGGCGGGCGGGCCTGAGTCGAAATTGGGCTGGAAGGAACAGAAGGAACCTGGTCCCGGAGACAGAGAGATCAGCTGAGCCAGAGCGCGAACGGGTGCTGCAGTGTGCAAAATTTGCATGCGCTTGGGTGGGCGGACGGGCCTGGGCCGAAATTGGATGGGCCTGGGCCCGTCCAGGCCCACCTGTAGCTACACTCCTGGCGTGTAGTATTTGCAGCCCTTTTTGTTTTGCTTCTTTTTCACGCGGTAGTGTATTGGTGTTTTAGAGCCTGGTGTAATTACAGTTCTGCCTTTTCACTCATAAGGTTGTAGCTCGTCCTGTCGTTGGAATTAGTGCTGTTATGGTTTAGTAAGGATATCAGTGTGTTTTTGCACAAGTTTGTGTATAGCGTTTTGCAGTGGAGAGATTGTGTGTTGGCCTTACTGAGGTGGCACCAAAACATCAGAAAGGGTGTAGAGCCTAAATCATGACACACACTACCTCTTGAAGGATCTACATATAGACCCTATACATTTCTAAGGTCAGCACTGGCATGGTATGGGAAAGGGGGTGGGGAAATACTACTGGAGAGGAAGAGGGAGTGCTGGGTAAGGAGGAAAGAAGGAAGGAAGGGAGAAAGAGCTGGCTTGATATCTCATACATATTCATTATGGTTATTCCCCAAAAAAGCCAGCTGGATGGCTGTAGCAGGGAAGTTGGAGAGAGAGAGAGGAGATTCTGGATGAAGAGGTGAGATACTAGATGGAAGGGGGAAAGGGAGGTACTGAATGGAAGAGGAGGGGGACAATGGAAGGGGGGGGGGGAGAGAGGAAGATACTGGTTGTTTCCATCTGCTTAAACATGGGAGCAATCTCTGTTCAATCTCTTTCAAGCAGCTGTGATTGAATGTGGGAATAGGCTCTGCCTACTAAATCTCTGACACAAGATGCTGCTGGTATTTTAAACTTGAGTATTGACTGCATAATCTAAGCCTCTTGCTGCCTATCTGTCAACTGCTTTGCTTGCTAGTTGTATTTCCATCTGCTTAGTCTTGGGGGCAAGCTCCGTTCAATCTCTTTCAATCAGCTATGATTGAACGTGGGAACAGGCTCCGCTTAATCCAGGGGCGTAGCCATGGGTGGGCCTGGACGGGCCCAGGCCCAGCCATTTTCCCTCCAGGCCCGCCCATCCTTCGCACGCTGTCGCTGCCCTTTTGTCCCGCGGAGGCAGCGTTCAACGTTTCCATCCTGCCCTGTCTTCTCCCCAGGCTCCTGCATCGTCCCTGCAAGTGGAATCCTTCTCCTTTTCGGACGTCGTGCTGCGCTGCCATACACACAGGCAGCTTTGCTCCTCCCTGCTGCGTCCATTCTGGCCCTCTCTGATGCACTTCCTGTTAGGGCCGGATGAACGCGGTGGGGGAGAGCGAAGCTGCCTGTGTGAATGGCAGCGCAGCACGACGGCCGAAAAGGAAAAGGATTCCACTTGCAGGGACGATGCAGCGGAGCCTGGGGAGAAGACAGAGCAGGAAGGAAACGCTGAACGCTGCCTCCGCGGGACAAAAGGGCAGCGACAGCGCGCGAAGGTTGTGGATGGGCGGGCCTGGAGGGAAAATGGCTGAGCTGCTGGGACATGGGAGGGGGAAGGGAGAGAGCTACTGTGACATGGGAGGGAGAGGAAAAAGGGACTGGAGGGAAGGGAGAGAGCTGCTGGGACATGGGAGGGAGAGGAAGAAGGGACTAGAGGGAAGGGAGAGAGCTGCTGGACATGGGATGGAGAGGAGGAGGGGATTGGATGGGAGAGAGCTACTGGACATGGGAGGAAGAAGGGACTGGAGGAAGGGAGAGAGCGTCTGGGACATGGGAGGGAGAGGAAGAAGGGACTGACGGGAAGGGAGAGCTGCTGGGATATGGGAGGGACTGGCGGGAAGGGAGGGAGAGGAGGAAGGGGCTGGAGAGCTGCTGGACAAGGGAGGAAGAAGGGACTAGAGGGAAGGGAGAGAGCTGCTGGACATGGGATGGAGAGGAGGAGGGGATTGGATGGAAGGGAGAGAGCTGCTGGACATGGGAGGGAGAGGAGGAAGGGGCTAGAGAGCTGCTGGACAAGGAAGGAAGAGGAAGAAGGGACTAAATGGGAGAGAGCTGCTGGACATGGGAGGATAGGGAGAGGAAGAAGGGAGATGGATGAAAGGATGCAGAGAGAAAGGGGAGAAACTAGAAGGATGTGGAGAGAGGGAGGAGACTGAACAGAAAAGGGTAGAGAGGTAGACACTGGATAGAAGGAGAGGGGAGATAGAGACACTAGATGGAAGGATCAGGAGAGAGGGTAGATGAGTGGAAGGGTAAGGAGAGAAAGAGGGAAGACACTGGATGGAAGGGTAGGGAGAAAAAGGTGACGCTGGATGCAAAAGAAAGAGGGGAGACACTGGAAGGATGGGGAGAGAAAGAGGGGAGCTGTTGGATGGAAAGAGGGAGAGGACAGAGTAGGGAAAGACTGGAGAATAAGAGGAAGGGGCATGTGGCGAACAAGGGTGAGGAAAAGATGAAAAGCCATAGGTGATGAATGGACAGGAAACTCTGGCAAGAGAAAGACGAAGGAAAGCAGAATCTAGAGACTGGGAGCAACACAATGAGAAAAAGTAAATGGCCATACAACAAAGGTAAAGAAAATAATTTTATTTTTAATTTAGGATAAAGTAATATGGTACCTGTGTTAATAAAGTTTCAGAGACCAATACTTCCTTCCTTAGGTCAGGAGAGGATACCATAACAGCATTATACTGACCTAAGGCAGGAGGTTTTGGCCTCTGAAAGCTCATTGAAAAGGGTGTTAGGCTATTAAATAAATTATTTTCTGAAACCTGATGCACTGAAAAGCAGCACACAGGGGTGTGACAAATGCATCTGATTAGTGTGACTAAATTTTGCTGGGGAAGGGGGGTAGAGAGAAAATTTTGTGCCCACCCACTTTAGGTTCAGGCCCATCCAAAATTGGCAGTCTGGCTACGCCACTGGCTTAATCACCTTCTAATCGCTGCTGGTATTTTAAACATGAGAATTGACTGCATAATCTAAGCCTCTTGCTGCCTATCTTCAAGTGCTTTTTATGCTAATTTGTTTATTTTTATTTATTTATTCGAGACTTAATATACTGCCTTTAACTGCCAGCCAGAGCAAGGCAGTGTACAAAAATAATAACAAAGCAATAAGCAAATAAAAGAACTACAATATTGTGATAGGAAAGGTAAGCAAGCACACAAACAGAGATAAGCATTACTTCAGAGGTAGACATAAAACTTCCCTCTCTCAAACATTGATAACCTGCAAGCCATTCCAATTAGCTAGAGTAGGCTTGCTCGAATAACCAGGTCTTAAGAATGGCTTTAAATTTCTTGGTACTTAGTTCACTGCGTAAAGGTAAATGCATAGAATTCCAGAGATAAGGGACTGTAAAAAAAAGAATGTAAAACGAGGCCTTGGTAGAGTCATATAGAACGAAACACTCGGGCTGAAGAATGTGGGATAGTCAAAGAAACCAAGTATAGAGGTGTACCTTGTCAGAAAGCCTTGAAACCTAGTAAAAAAAAAAAAAAGCTTTAAACTGGATACGATATTGAATAGGAAACTAGTGATGCTCTTTTAAAGTGGGTGTAACATGATCAAATTTACGTAAGTGGCAAAGTAAACGGATAGTGTACAAAATCCAATTATCCAAAACTCAGTTCATTCAGTTCATAGTATATAAAAAAATATGTAGAAACAAAACGGTACCAAGGAAAAATTTTTATTCAACTGTCAATGCCATGACAGAGCAATGCAACATCGGGTTGCATAGGAAGCAAGTATACAAGAACAGTCTCATCAGTTACAAAGCTACAGTTATAATTGCTTGCTAATACATTTCACCTCTAGTTTATATACAGTTTTTTTCTTTTCATCACACAATGCTTTATTCTTTTCATGTGAATCATGATTCTCACAGAAGCCATCTGGCGTCTAGGTTCCTTTCACTCCTTTTCCCCTTATCTACAAAAGTTACAGCCACAAGTTTAGTTCTCTTGCCAATCGTTGTTCTCTGTTATTTTCTCTTTATGACTCATATGCACATGTTCATTCTGCAGGCCTCTGTACATTCTGTACAAGGTCAATTATATTTCTACTGCTGCTTGTCCTGCAAGCAACCATTTTCTTTCTGCTTGACTCCATTTTGTATTGCCAATTATTTACATACCTCCCTTGAACACTGATGACAGTGTTCACATTATTATGCACTAATAGTTTCACTAGCATGTTTGAGCTTGTTTAAGATGTAGAATGTCACATTACTCTTTTTCACAAGGCCGTCGTCACTAGGAAACAGTTTCTGTCAAGTGCTATTTTTTCATTACAGATGCTTTAGCATACACATTGTGTATTTCTTTTTTCTCAATCAATTCCTGATTGATCTGGGTTATGTTTACATTTTGTTTCTGAGACATCATGGTTGTGGTTGTTACTTTTGTCAATATGTTTCCACACATTTTCATACAGCAAGGAATTAGACAAGCCAGTAGCAATAAAACTATTATAAAAACAATTGCAAATGTTACAAGTCCTTTTAACCATGGGCCCAGTCCTCCAAACCATCCTTTTACTGATTCCCACCATGAGGTATCCAATATACCTTCATAATCTTTGCTTGATAATTTTACCAAGTCAACAATACGCTTCATTGCATTTCTTACAATTATTGATTTATTTCTAATAACTGAACAACAGGAGGTATCATTCACTATGCTGCATACTCCTCCAGATTGGGCCAACATAAAATCAACCGCCATGCGTGTGTGCATTGCATATCTCGCTGTATCATCAATTTCCTCTTGAAGTGCTGTTATAGCTATGTCTAATTCATGTGTTACAACATGTAATAGTGATTGTAAACGTCTGATTGACATACCCATTTCAGCTGCAATGGCAGATCCTGCAAATGGAAGCCATCCAGTGGCTGACAAGGCATCTAAACGTTTCTTGGTCATAGGATAAGTACTGTTAATATAATCTAATGCTAATTGTAAAGCTTGATCATCTCCTGTTAAAGCACTAAAGGAGGTACTGGAAACATCTCTTTTACGTCGTCTCTGACTATTAGAACTATGTGATGTGCCATCTAATGGAATGATCAAATCAAATAGATTTAGTTGGACAAGAGTGCAGAACTTATAACATGATGGAAGATAGGTGTACAGGATATTATCACATAACAGATAATCTCCCAACCGTAAAGACTGTAGAGAAGTTAGGTTATGATATAAAGCATAAGTTTGAGAAAAAGGAAAAATAGGATTATTTAGTGCCTTAAGTGAAGAACACGCAGTAGGCATAGCAGTAATGGCTTGTATAGAAGAGGCATTAAATTGACATAATGAAAAGAAGAAAGTCAAATTTGTAAGAGTAAGGTTAGTAGAGGTCACATAAGAGGTTGTCAGCGTCCGGTTACAGAACATTTTGTTAGCACAAGCTATAGATGTTGCAGTCTGATTTATGACATAGGATCCCTGTAACACAGTCCAATTTCGGGATTGTATGTCATAAGTATAATTACATAAAACATTAGGCATCTTACCCTGAAGTGAACTAGAGTTTATCAGACACCAATAGTTTAGTGCAGGAATAGTATGAGCAAACAAAGAAGGCAGGCGTTGAGCAGTAACATTGGTCCAATATTGCCCGTGCTCATGACCCAGACCCAAATAGCAGGTACCATTACTGAAACAGTTATGAATACCTTGTAACTTAATCATAGAGTAAGGGTGAATGTGTGCTGGAATGGTAAGTACGGAAGTGACAAGTGGAGTGCAAACAATACAGTTAGTCAGATTAAGAGTCTTTGAGGCATGTTGAATTCTTTCAACATATGTATTGAGTCCATAAGTAAGTCCTACCAGCAAACAGATTGCAAAAACCCTCATAATTCCTCTGCACTGATGACGTTACTAAGGAATGCCTTCTGGGGGTACAGTAGTGGTTTCTATTTGCTCAGATGGTCCTGGATCAGGAGCCTTGCGTAAATCAGATAGATGCACCCAAGTGATGTGGTCTGACAATCTTGCTGCTGTATGAGTTAGCTCTTTTATTTCAAATGGTCCCACGTAAATTGGGTCCTTCCAGGTCTTATGTGTGAAGTTCTTTCGAAGGACCTTTTGACCTACTGAAAAAGATGAAGAAAAAGTCAGATTAGGAGCTTCCTTCGATTTACAAATTGCCATGTCTCTAGTTAAATTTATTATTGGATTTATTTGTTTCCAATAATTAGTTATACCGTCAAAGCCGGTATCAATTTCTTTTACAGGTACCCCTCTAGGGTCTCGTCCTGTATGTAATTGAAAAGGTGAGATCTGCAATTTTGTACTTGGATGACACCTTAACTGTAGCACAGCCATGGGCAATAAGTCCAACCAGGTATATTTCTTTTCTGAGCCTTGATTTAATGAGGCTAGTAAGACTCTAAGTCTTGTTTTTAATAGGCCATTATAGCGTTCCACTAGGCCATTAGAAGTAGGGCGATAGACTGCCACCCGTCTATGCAGTATTCCACATAAATCAGTCATATCTTTGACCAGTGAGTTTACAAAATGACTTCCATTGTCCGTTACCAATTTTTGTGGACATCCATGGGCTGGTAATATATTTTTCAAAAAGGTGTCTATTACCACCTGAGCAGTTTCCTTTGAACACGGAAACGCTTCCACCCATTTTGTAAATGCGTCGACCCACACTAAAAGATACCTTTTACCTTTTACTGGTATTACCATATCTGTAAAGTCCAAATGCCACTCTACTCCAGGTCCCGTTGGAATTGGAATGGATCCAGGAGAAATAACTGGAACAAACTAAACAGTTTAATACAATTCGTGTGGCATAAGAAAACATATTTGGATGCCAAAATGAGACTTCCATAGCTTTACTCATGTCAGACGCTGGTAAGTGCAATGTCACATGCCAATTATAAAAATTATTTATCAATTCAGAAGTAGAAATACATATCTTTCCACTTGGATGTATCCATTTAGTTTTTCCTGCATCCATTTTACATTCCAAATTTTTCCATTTTATTTCTTCAGATTCGGTAGGTTTTTCCCTTATTTGAGTGACATCTGGTGGATAGGGTGTGTCACTACACTGCTGACTTTGTGATCGTGTATTAATCATTACTTGTAATACCTCTTTGGCTGCTCTATCTGCCAAATCATTTCCTCTTGCTTCAAAAGAATTTTGGCCCGTATGAGCAGGTGTCCAAACTATGGCTGTTGCTATTCCTCTACCTTCTCTTTCACTCAAAAGATGTAACAAGTGTTCCCATAGTTTGGCATGTTGCAGAGGCTTACCATCTGCAGTAAGAAATCCCCTTCTTTTCCATTTTAACAAATGATACTGTAAAGAACTGACAACATAAGAGCTATCAGTATAAATAGTTCCTTCCACTATCAGTCCCATTTCTTTTACAGCCTCACATACTGCAGTGAGCTCAGCTTCCTGAGCCGTAACTCCTTTTGGCAATTGCTTTTGAACCTTCTTACAAATTGAAATTAAATCATCTGTGTTTTGAACCTTTAAAGCAGCGAAAGATGTTTTATCCCCTGTCTGGGCTGCATCCGTGAACCAAACCTCTCCTCCCTTGGGCAAGGGTTGAAAGGACAACAATTTAAAAGTGGAATCTCCTGTAAACCTTGTAAATAATCTTCAGTCTCTTGTTCTATTTTAAATAATGCATCCATAAGCTTGATATTGTCTTTTGTTAGGGGTTGAGTTTTTATCCCTTGACCTACCAATATAGCCTGATATTTCCCAAATCTTGTACTAGTAAGGGCAAGTTGACTAGTTGATAGTAAATGATGAATCGTGTGATTAGTATGTACTACAATTGGTATGAATGGCATTACCGCTCTCCATTTCTCCACCGCAGCTATCACTGCCACTAAAAATCTAGGAATTTCCTCCATTCCCTTTTCTACAGCCGTAAAAGTACCTGACAAAAATGAAACAGGCTGTATAAACTTATCACATTGATTCACCATGGCTGCCCAAGTACTGTTCATATCTTTTACCCATAAGTGTATTTCTCTATCTGTATCCACAGAAGCTAAGGGATTATACGATATCAACTGTTGTGCCACTAACTTAATCAATGCAATATCATCTGTAGTCAATTTTATAGGTGTTTTTAAAGGTGTTCCAGCCGGTACACGCAAATGTCTGTACAATGGCGCTATTATTTGTGAATAATTGGGGATCCATTGTCTGCAGTAATTAAATGATCCCAGTAATCCTCGTAACTGCGTAAGAGTCTGAGGCAAAGGTGACTGCAATATTTCTACTAGTGCTTCCTTTGTTATAATTTTAGAAGCACTAGATATCGTTTGGCCCAAGAAGGTAACTTGTTCTTTACATACAAAACATTTATCACGATTGCATTTATATCCCTTTAATAACAGTTGTTCAAATAAGGCTAATGTCCAAGAGAGACATTTCTCTTTTGTGGGAGCTGATAACAAAATATCATCTACATATACAAACAAAGACATATCATCAGGTAAGGAATCTTTAAATCCCTTCAGGTCTTCCATGATCTGTTTAAAGAAAACTGACGGACTTTCGGTATACCCTTGCGGCATACGCGTCCATCTATAGGCCTTGTTGTCAATTACAAAAGACGTTAAATCTCGCGATTCTTCTGCGAGGGGAATGGCAAAGAAAGCATTTGACAAGTCAATTACTGAGTTATATGTATGTATGGGTTGTGTTTGTAGAAGAGTTAAAGGATTAGGACACACTGGAAATTGTGCTTTCACTAAATCATTTAATCCCCTTAAATCATGCACTATTCTAACGTCTCCATTTGGTTTAGGAACAGGAAATAAAGGAGTATTAAAAGGTGAGCTGGACGGCTCTATTACGTTATGTTTTAAAAGTTTTTCAATCTGCAATAAAGTTTTAGTAAGTAACTGGGGCTTAATAGGGTACGGTGGCCACTCAGGACCATCATTCTCATGTTTCAATCGTATTACATGAGGTATCATCTTTGCCTTACCATATGGATCATCTGGTGTACTCCAGATGTCAGAGGGCAAATTTTTCAGTAATTTATCTCCCTCTTCTTCTTCCTCAGTACAGAAAAAATCTTGTAGAACCGAAACTAATAAACTTTGTTTATCTTGTGGGAATTTAAGTGTTAGTCCTAATTGAGTAAGTAAATCTCGTCCACACAAATTAACAGGGCAATTTTCTGCAACAACAAAATCAATTGTTCCTGTTCGTATCCTTTCCTCATTATTAATAGTCTGAACCTTTAAAATAACATTTGTGGGAATTGTCACGCGTTTATCCTGCTTTTTTCCCTCAAATCCCACCAATGTATCAACTCGTTTACTCAAAGGGACTCCTTTTATTCGCTTACACAAGACCGATCTAGTAGCACCGGTGTCAATAAGAAAGGAGACGGGAACATGGTCTGGTCCTATAAACAGAGTAATAAAAGGTTCTTGTGTGTTCAGTGAAAAAGTAAAATCATCATTTCCCCCTATGCCTAGTCAGTATACATTATCCTCATTTTCTTGCTCAGATTCCCACACAGGGAATTGCTGCTGCGGTACCTGTGGTGGATGCGACTGAGGTATTGCCTGTGGTGTCACAAATGGATTATTAGCATTTAAATTCCCGTGATCAAGTACCTGTCCAATCGTCTGACCCTGGATCATGGGAGCCACTGGTTGTCCTAAATTTAGGTTCCCTGTTGGTACAGGCATCATTTGTCCTACCCTTAAAGGGCATTCATTCGAATAATGTCCCCAATTCTGGCACGTCCAACATTGGACATTTGTTCTTCTACTGGGCGAAGACTGACTAAAACCTCTTCCTCTTCCTCCATGCCCTCTACCCATTCCTCTTCCTCTTGGAGGATATTGGAATGATTGAAAATTCTGGGGCGATGTATATGGCATTGAGATCTGATTAGGTTGATTCATACCTATGGGATTCTGTGACGGGGTCATATAATAAATAGGTCCCCGTGTATCTTTACTGCCCTTCCCCTTTTTATCTTCTATCTCTTTAATCTGCATTGCCACAAGTTTATCAGACAACTTTTGCTGCTCTTTTACTGGTGTCTCCAACATTTTCATATGTATTGTACTAAAATGTATCAATGTTGCCCTAATCTCAGGCCATGGCTTTGTTGCTAATGCCACGACATTATCAAGGTTTTTTCTCATATTCATAGGTAGCGTTACAAGAAACAGATGCAAGAATATTGCCGATGCCGGCGCTACATCTGCATCATCTCCAGTTTGAGCTTTATAAATCTGCATGCATTTGGTCAAATGAACAGTAAAATCCTCCTTCCCATTCCATTTTGTGGAAGTAACAGCTGAAAAATCTACCTCTGTTGGATACATGGCTTGTAGGGCTGCTGCTAATTCTACCCTCGCATTCCCAGAAAATATAGCTCCGTCTTCATCATGAGCTAAAATAGCAGGATTCTGGCTCTGTATGGCCAATTGAGGTAAACTGACTCCTGCTGCTGAACAGAAAGCTTTAAAATCTCCCACTGCTAGCTGTGTCCCTGCGGTAAGGGCATCCATCTGTTCCAGCCAAATCCTAGCTCCCTTCTGAATACTCGGCAATTTATTTACCATTGTACTGATGTCTATAGGACTATATGGTTTATAAATCCTTACACGATTACCCAGGGCATCTGTGCGCGTAAACACAGGTAAAATGGTGCTTCCCGATGCACTATCCTTTTTTTCCTTAATAACTTCTTGTATAATTTCCCGCCAAATTTTAAGACCATCAATTAGTCTATCCTGATTTGTCCACTCTGTTCCTTTTCTTTCAATTTTATTTATAAGTGTAGTAATATCTTCCAAACTAGTAGGGCCCTTCTCATTAACTGGAAACCTGACTTTATTTGTGGTAAAACTTCCTACCAATTCGTTCCAAAACCCGTGTCCATACTGTTTTTCCAAATCTTTATTTAGTCCTGCCATAATGGTTTCCATAAACATCCCTTTATCTGCTCCCCACTTAGTTTTCCCTTCTTCTCTAACCTTTTCCTTTGTGTCTTTATCAGCATCAACCCTTTTCACTTTCTTTAATTCAACTCGATCTACCTGCTTATGCTTGGATTCTCTTTTTTTCTTTTCTGTTATTACTTCCTCTGCTTGTTCCTTCAGTAACGTTACTTTTCCTTTCATATTAAAAGATCCCTTTATCTCAACATTAGCTTCATTATCTCCCTCTACTCCTGACTGATTGGACTCTTCCCTGTCTGATTCTTCCGATGCTGTGGAAGTATCAGTATCAGAGTCATTTATCTGAAATACCTTTGTACTTTTCTTTCTCAGTTTCTTTCCTTTCGGCTCACTATCCTTAGGTGCAGCATGCTTCCATGGTTTATACCCTGCAGCTGTCCCACTCTCCTTAGAAACTAAATCCTGTAATTCTTTAAGAGAATTTACGGGATATAATGATTGAACCCCTGCATTCCCTTCGTACGGTGGTGGAGCCGTAGGCGTTACCACAGCATCAGGTACTGACGGGACCGAGCATCCAGCTGTAGCTGAATCTCGCACTAACCTCACGGCACATTCTTTTTTATCATAGTGCCACATGTCAGAAGTAACAGTAAATAAATTCCAAATATGTAAATGTTTGACCAACGATTTACCTTTCTTATTTTTCTGTATGTATTGTAACATTGGTAAAAGTAGAGAGCGATCAAGAGAGCCATTATCTGGCCACCCTAAAAAGGCGTCTTTAGACGCGTATTTAACCCATTTCATGTGTATCTTACGAATTTGATCCTTTTGAAAAGGAAAAGCAGTGCGTACATGCTCAAGAGGAGTCAGAGAACTGGTACTATCTACATACAATGTATATTTAGAATCACTAACATTTTCCGAAACAGGAACCTCAATATCAATATTAATATTAGCCATTTTACATATAGTACAATAGTATTGCAAATAATAGCAAAGAACAAAAAGTACAAGAGAAAATAAAAAATAAAACAGAAAAATGGCAAGCAGCGTAAGGAAATATAATACAGAAGAAAGAATGACGTCAAAGTTATACTCACAGGATCCAAATAACAAGATAAACTCTGCCACAAGATCAGAAGATTGCAGGGCACCTCTCACGAGCTGGCCAGTATCGTAAGACCGATGCACCTGGGCTCAATCAACAGCTCCAAGGAATGGAGTCCCTTCGTGCAGGTCGCCAATTGTACAAAATCCAATTATCCAAAACTCAGTTCATTCAGTTCATAGTATATAAAAAAATATGTAGAAACAAAACGGTACCAAGGAAAAATTTTTATTCAACTGTCAATGCCATGACAGAGCAATGCAACATCAGGTTGCATAGGAAGCAAGTATACAAGAACAGTCTCATCAGTTACAAAGCTACAGTTATAATTGCTTGCTAATACATTTCACCTCTAGTTTATATACAGTTTTTTTTCTTTTCATCACACAATGCTTTATTCTTTTCATGTGAATCATGATTCTCACAGAAGCCATCTGGCGTCTAGGTTCCTTTCACTCCTTTTCCCCTTATCTACAAAAGTTACAGCCACAAGTTTAGTTCTCTTGCCAATCGTTGTTCTCTGTTATTTTCTCTTTATGACTCATATGCACATGTTCATTCTGCAGGCCTCTGTACATTCTGTACAAGGTCAATTATATTTCTACTGCTGCTTGTCCTGCAAGCAACCATTTTCTTTCTGCTTGACTCCATTTTGTATTGCCAATTATTGATCAAATTTACGTAAGTGGCAAAGTAAACGGATAGGTATATTTTGAAGTGTCTGAAGCTTAGTAAGCAGAATTTTAGTAATCCCTAAATAAAAAGGGACAAAATAAGTGAATGGAATGTATCATGATCAAAAAGGTTGCGGACCGATCTCAGATGGCGCAACAGAAAGAATTGGTATTTGCATAGAGCAGAAAACTGTGGTTCAAAGAAAGAGCAGAGTCCAAAAGGACTTGAAACTAGGACTTGAAACTAGGAACTGGAGAAATAGAGGTATCAAATAGTAGAATCGGAGCAGCGGGGGCAGTATAATGATCAATTAGCCAAAAGGCAACCATTTTGTTACTATTTAACACAAGGCGGCGATCTGCAAGCCACTGTGCAACAACATGCAAGCATTGTTGAAGAGGTAACAAATTCATGGTTGACAGATTGACTTTAAACAGTAAAAGAAAGTTATCTGCATAGATATGAAAGGAGATACATGAATAAGGTTTTCAAGTTGTTAAAAAGAAGGGGTAAAAGAATTGACCGCTGTTTTTATATGACTCAGAATCAGTACGAACAGATTTAGGCACCCCACTAATTAATCTCGCTGCTGCATTCTCTATAATCTTCAGATCCCAAATAAAGTGAATTACAGTAATAACAGTAGGTAAAGTAGTGTCCAAGTATCTCTCCATATATATAACTTTGGTCTTTGACAAGTTAAACATTAACTTATGCCTTATGAACTACAGGCTGGTAAATCTGACTTCTGTGGTAAGTAAATTAATGGAATTGCTTTTAAAACAGAGGAAATTTTTCAAATCCAATGGATTACAGGACCTGAGGCAACATGATTTCCTTGTCATCAACAGCAGATGAATCCATTAACTGATGGATTGTATCCGCCTACCAGCAGGTGGAGATAGAGAACACTGAAATCACATGGTGTTCCTGGACACCCAGCCCCCTCTGCCTTTAGTATATCTCTATCTCCCAGCAGGTGTGGACGTCGCTTTCTCATCTCCTGGATTTCTGCCTGGGGTGGCTCCTGAGCTTTGCCAGTAGAGTGGGAGGTGTTGTGGCTGGTGGTGCCCACTTTAAAAGCATACTTGGTTTTCCCTGTCCCTGCCTTACCCCATTCCCCCTCCTCCTGGAGTTCCTCTGTGGCTGCCTGCCTCTACCTTTCCTCACATTTAAAAAAAAAAAAAAAAGAGCCTCGCTTTCTCAGCGTGGCTATTTCTGAAGCTTTTTCCTGAGCTCCTGGTTCGGTGCAGCTTGACCGCAACTTGTTTGACTCGGTCTCCTGAGGTGAGAGCTCCTCCGGGGAGGTTCCTGCTGACAGTGCTCTGTGCGGGGTAAGTTTTGGCGTGAAGGCGCCATTTTGTTTTCTGTAGTTGATAGCTGCTGAAGGGGTTAAGCGTTTCTCCCACTGTGGGAAACGCAGATCAGCAGTAGGGCTTTGCAGCACATGCTTCCTAGATGCTAATGCTGGCACGAGCATGGTGGGCGGTGATTCTCCCTCCCGACAGAGTTGGCAGTGGCCGCCATCTTGGAGGCACTGCATGACTCGACCCTCGCGGTTGCAGAGGGGTCTGAGTGCAGGGGGACGTCTCGTTTCGAGATTTCTAGAGGAGCTATTGCCTCCGCTTCCCCCAATGTGGGGGCGGATGTACAGGGTGAATTTTTCTCCCCTGAATTTGTGCTGCTGAAGCATAAGGCATTTATGTTAAAAAGAGCACTGCCTGAGGCTCCTGACAATTCCTGTCAGACTGGGTTGCCTCCAATTCTTGATAGCCCAGCGTCTGCTGGAGATTTTATTTCTTCCCCCGAGCTTTTGGCTGACGCTAAGCGTAGACGAGTGAATACCCCATCTGAGGGGGACTCTTCACCCTGTTCTCCCCCGTGGTCTAGTTTCGGGAAGTCTGAGGGGTCTGGGAGGCCCTTACGGACTGATGATCCAGATGACGGTGGTTGCTTGCCACAGGAGTTGGATGACCCTAAAGCGGTTCAGATTTTCCACCGCGACGAGCTGCCAGCTCTCATTTCTGATGCCTTACAGGCCCTTTGTATTGAAGATCCTGACGAGGGCACTGCCTCTTCTATTAATCCTAGGATGGCTAGTACTAAGAAGCCTTCTTGGGATTTTCCCGTGCATGCTTCCATCCAAGAGCTTATTTCAGCTTAATGGCCTGACCCTGATGGTCCCTTGAAGGTGGCCAGGGCTATGTGTCACCTTTACCCTCTGAGTGAAAGTCAGTTGGCCCTCTTTGGAATGCCTAAAGTGGATGCTTTAGTCACGGCTGTAACTAAAAAGACTACTCTCCCGGTGGAGGGAGGGGCCACTTTGAAAGATATGCAGGACCGGTGGCTGGAATCCACGTTGAAGTGGCCCTTTGAAATCTCGGGCCTTTCCTTACAGGCGGCTATTTGCAGTTCCTATGCAGCCCGGGCCTGCCCTTCATGGTTGCAGCAGGTGGTTGAGCAGCCTGCCGATGGAGCGGGTTCCCTCGCTGAGGTCGGCCCGCATATGGAGTCTGCCCTGTCTTTTTTGGCTGATGCCCTTTATGATCTGGTCAGAGCTTCGGCTAAGCAGATGTCTGTGGCGGTTGCTGCCCGCCGCCTTCTTTGGCTCTGGCATTGGGCGGCTGATATGGCCTCTAAACAAAGGCTGGTGAAGTTACACTTTCAGGGCCTTCTTTTATTTGGGGAGGATTTGGAGAAGATTGTTAAGGACCTAGGAGACTCTAAGTCCCAACGGTTGCCTGAGGATAGGCCGAGGCCTTCTTCCAAAAGTCCTTCTTTTCCCTCATCTTCCAGGCCACGTTTTCACGAAGCTCGCAGGTAACATAATAACATAGTAACATAGTAGATGACAGCAGAAAAAGAATTGCATGGTCCATCCAGTCTGCCCAACAAGATAAACTCATATGTGCTACTTTTTGTGTATACCTTACCTTGATTTGTACCTGTCCTTTTCAGGGCACAGACTGTGTAAGTCTGCCCAGCACTATCCCCGCCTCCCAGTCCCGCTTCCCACCACCGGTTCTGGCACAGACCATATAAGTTTGCCCAGCACTATCCCCGCCTCCCAACCACCAGCCCCGCCTCCCACCACCGGCTCTGGCACAGACCGTATAAGTCTGCCCAGCACTATCCCCGCCTCCCAACCACCAGCCCCGCCTCCCACCACCGGCTCTGGCACAGACCGTATAAGTCTGCCCAGCACTATCCCCGCCTCCCGCCACCGGCTCTGCCACCCAATCTCGGCTAAACTCCTTAGGATCCATTCCTTCTGAACAGGATTCCTTTATGTTTATCCCACGCGTGCTTGAATTCTGTTACCGTTTTCATTTCCACCACCTCCTGCAGGAGGGCATTCCAAGCATCCACTACTCTCTCCGTGAAAAAATACTTCCTGACATTTTTCTTGAGTCTGCCCCCCTTCAATCTCATTTCATGTCCTCTTGTTCTACCTCCTTCGCATCTCCGGAAAAGGTTCGTTTGCAGATTAATACTTTTCAAATATTTGAACGTCTGTATCATATCACCCCTGTTTCTCCTTTCTTCCAGAGTATACATGTTCAGGTCATCAAGTCTCTCCTCATACGTCTTGTAACGCAAATCCCTTACCATTGTCGTAGCTTTTCTTTGCACCGCTTCAGTTCTTTTTACATCCTTTGCAAAGTACGGCCTCCAAAACTGAACACAATACTCTAGGTGGGGCCTCACCAATGACTTATACAGGGGCATCAACACCCCCTTTCTTCTGCTGGTCACACCTCTCTCTATACAGCCTAACAACCTTCTAGCTACGGCTACCTTCTTGTCACATTGTTTCGTCGCCTTCAGATCCTCAGATACTATCTCCCCAAGATCCCTCTCTCCGTCCGTTCCTATCAGACTCTCCCCGCCTAACACATACGTCTCTCGAGGATTTCTATTCCCTAAGTGCATCACTTTGCATTTCTTCGCATTGAATTTTAATTGCCAAACCTTAGACCATTCTTCTAGCTTCCTCAGATCCTTTTTCATGTTTTCCACTCCCGGGTGTCCACTCTGTTACAGATCTTAGTATCATCCGCAAATAGGCAATGTCACTCACAAATATGTTGAACAGAATCGGTCCCAGCACTGATCCTTGAGGCACACCCCTACTCACCTTTCCGTCCTCCGAGGTATCGCCCGGGGCGCTCTGCGGGGTTTGGTCAACGTACCCGTTTCCAGCAGAGGAACTCCTTTCGTTCGGACAAACACGCGTCGTCGTCCTGGCAATGATGGGGCGCTGGTCCACTCGTCGGTTCCCGCAGTAGGGGGTCGTCTCTACCTCTTTCTCGAGGAGTGGACTAAGATTACTTCGGATCAGTGGGTCCAGGACCTGATCAGAGAAGGAACTTGCTGCCCCAGTGGGAGGCGCATTTTTGGAGTCCCGATGCGACACTGCTGTCAAGCGGGCGGCGGTAAACGAGACCTTGCAGGTGTTGCTGAAGCTCAGAGCGGTGGTTCTGGTTCCTCCCGCTGAACGCGGCTGCAGTTGCTGCTCCATCTATTTTGTGGTGCCTCGAAAAGACGGGTCGTTCAGACCTATCCTCAACTTACGCAGAGTCGAGGCCTTAGGAGTGCGACACTTCCACATGGAAACCCTGCGCTCCGTCATTGCAGCAGTACAGCCAGGAGAGTTTCTCATGTCTCTGGACCTCAAGGAAGTGTAATTGCATATTCCCATCTAGCCGCTGCATCAGCGGTTTCTCCGGTTTGTGGTATGGAGCCAACATTTCCAATTTCGCGCCTTGCCTTTTGGCCTGGCAACTGCCTTTTGGACTTTTTCCAAGTTGATGGTAGTGGTGGCTGCCTTTCTCAGGCGAGAGAGTATCAGAGTTCACCCTTATCTTGACGACTGGCTCATCAGAGCGGATTTAGCAGATGAAAATCGACTTGCCACAGCCAGAGTTGTTACAGTTCTTCAGACTCTGGGCTGGGTAGTCAGTATGCCCAAAACTCACCTGACCCCCTCTCAGTCTCTCGAGTATTTGGGGGTCCGGTTTGACACGGCTTCGGAGTTCGTTTTTTCTTCCTGACAGCAGGCGGCTTAAGCTTCAGAATCAGGTCTGGCTGCTCCTGCGGATGCCTCGCCCTTGAGCTTGGGACTTTGTTCAGCTCCTGGGATCGATGACGGCCACCATAGAGGTGGTTCCCTGGGTGAGAGCTCACATGAGCTCCGCTGCCGCTTGCTCTGCTTCAGCAATGGTCTCCGATTTCCCAGGAATACCAACGCAGACTAAGGTGGCTTCCTGCAGCCCAGCACAGTATGGATTGGTGGCTTTCCGACAGCATGCTGCAACAGGGGATACCACTGGCACTTCCTTTTTGGTGACTGGTGATAACGGATGCCAGCCTTTCGGGCTGGGTAGCTCATTGCCGGGGATGCTAGGCTCAGGGTCTGTGGTCCACCGCGGAAGCGGGATGGTCCATCAATTGCTTGGAACTGAGAGTGATATTCCAGGCTCTTCTGGCCTTTCACAGGATGCTGAAGTGTCTTCCTGTCTGAGTTCTGTCAGACAACACGACAGCAATGGCCTACATCAATCATCAGGGCGGCACTCAGTGCAGGGCCCCGGCTGCGGAGGCGTCTCAGATCTGCAACTGTGCCGAGCGCCACCTAGAGCTGCTGTCCGCGGCTCACATAGCCGGTCAGAGCAACGTACAAGCCAATTTCCTCAGCAGACATCAAATTGACCCGGCAGAATGGGAACTGGCAGAAGAAGTTTTTCTTCAGATTTGTGCCAAATGGGGGACCTCATTGCGTCAAGCGTAAACGCCAAAGTCCCTCGCTTTTTCAGCAGAAGGAGAGATCCTCGCTCGGCAGGGTTGGATACTCTGGCTCAACCTTGGCCCTTGATAGGGCGAGTACTACTTCAGATTTGCCTGCACCGAGGATTGGTGATTCTCATCGCCCCGGATTGGCCAAGGCGTCCGTGGTGCACGGATCTCCGGCGGATGCTGGTGGGCGCACCTCTTCCGTTGCCTCGGTTTCCGAACTTGTTAGTTCAGGGTCCTGTGACTATGGAAGATCCTTGCCGCTTTGGTCTTGAGAGGGCGCAATTGAGGGACAAGGGCTATTCTAATAAGGTTATTACCACGCTCTTGCAGGCTCGCACGCGGTCTACCTCTGCAACTTATGCTCGAATCTGGTGCACTTTTGAGGCGTGGTGTACTCCAAAGTCTATCTCGCCGACTGGCGACAGTCTCGCTCTTGCTGGACTTTTTGCAGGACGGGCTACAAAAGGGCCTGGCCTACAATTCCCTTCGAGTTCAAGTGGCAGCGTTGGCCTGCTTCCGGGGGAAAGTCTCCGGCTTGTCCTTTGCTGCTCATCCGGATATTGTCCGATTTCTCAGAGGGGCGCTTCGTCTCCGTCCTCCTTTGCAGTCGCCTTTTCCGGCTTGGAACCTGGGGCGCGTGTTGAAGGCACTCCATCGATCTCCGTTTGAGCCTCTTAAACGGGCTTCTGAGAAGGATGTGGCTCTCAAGACAGTTTTTTTAGTGGCAATGACGTCGGCAAGAAGAGTGTCTGAGCTTCAGGCTCTTTCCTGTCGGGATCCTTTTCTACAGTTCTCGGAATCCGGGGTAACTGTTCGTACGGTGCCTTCCTTTCCTTCCTAAGGTGGTTTCAGCTTTTCACCTCAACCAGCCCATTTTTCTTCTTTCCTTCTGTAAGGAGGAGTTTTCGGACTCCTTTGGGCAATTGCGCCTTTTGGATGTCCGCAGGGCTCTGTGGCAGTATCTGCAGATGTCAAATGAGTTTAGGAATTCTGATCATTTATTTGTTCTGTTGGCAGGTCCCTGACGGGGGTTTCCGGCATCTAAGGTCCCTATAGCCCGCTGGCTTAAGGAACTCATTTTTTCTGCTTATCTGCTTTCAGGGCGGTCGCCGCCTGAAGCGTTTAAAGTGCACTCTACGAGAGCAATGTGCTCTTCATTGGCTGAAACGGGTGTCTTTTCTCTGCAGGAGATCTGTCGTGCGGCTACCTGGGCTTCTCAGCTCTCTTTTGTGCGGCATTACAGGCTGGATGTGGCAGCGCGGCAGGATGCGCATTTTGGAGCGCAAGTGCTTGCTCGCGGAGTTGGCTGTTCCCACCCTACTTAGGGAGTACTTTGGTACATCCCATCAGTTAATGGATTCATCTGCTGTTGATGACAAGGAAGGGAAAATTAGGGTCTTACCTTGATACTTTTCTTTCCTTTAGTCACAGCAGATGAATCCATGATCCCTCCCTTTAGTTTTTGTACAGATGTTGCATACAGACATTGTACCTCATCAGGAGTACTTGAAGACAAGTTATCAGAGTTTCTACATACTGTTTTTATTGCAGGAGGTTGATAACATCCCTCCTTTGTTTGGTTATTGCTCCGGTTCAGAGGCGTTTGTTCTCTGTGAGGAAAGTTTATGTTGTTTTGCCTTTCTTATTCACTCTGCTTTGGAAATTTCATATACTAAAGGCAGAGGGGGCTGGGCATCCAGGAACACCATGTGCTTTCAGTGTTCTCTATCTCCACTTGCTGGTAGGCGGATACAACCCATCAGTTAATGGATTCATCTGCTGTGACTAAAGGAAAGGAAATTATCAAGGTAAGAATCTAATTTTCCCTTCACTAAAGTCAGGTCTTCTCAAACAAATTTGATTAATTTTTTTGATTTGATGGCCAGAGAGTTGGATTGAGGGAGTGCACTAGATATGTGGTGTATTTTAGATTTTAGCCTTTGAAACGGTTCCACATAGATGACTAATAAAATAACTGAGTGGCTTTTATATGGGCCTTAAAGTGAGTTACTGGTTTAAGAACTGGTTGGGTGGAAGGCAAAAGAGAGTAGTGGTAAACAGAGCTCAATCTGAGGAAAGGGATGTTAACCAGAGTGCCATAAGGTTGGTTCTTGAGCTGGTTCTTTTTAACATTTTTAGAAGCGCTATTGCTGAAGGGCTGTCTGGTAAAGTTTGTTTCTTTGCAGGTGATATCAAAATCTGCAAAGGGTAGACACACCTGATGGTGTGGCTAACACGAGGGAGGACTTAACAAAGTTTAAAAAATGGTCAAGAATTTAGCAGCTAAGATTTAATGCTAAAAATTGCAAGGTCATACATTTGGGCTACAAAAGTCCAAGGGAACAGTACAGTTTAGGGGGTGAAGAACATTTATGCATGATAGAAGAACAGGACTTGGGTGTGATCGTATGTGATGATCTTAAGGTGGCCAAACAGGTAGCAAAGGCAAAAGCTAGAAGGATGCTTTGAGAGGAATGACCAGTAGGAAAAGGGAGGTGTTGATGCCCCCTGTATAAGACTCTGGTGAGAACTCATTTAGAATTTTGTGTACAGTTCTGGAGACTGCACCTTCAAAAGGGTATAAACAGGATGGAGTCGGTCCAGAGGACATCAGTGATTGTTGTCATATAGCGTATGGGGAAAGACTTGAAGATCTTAATGTATACTTTGGAAGAAAAGTAGGAGAGGAAAGATATGATAGAGAGGTTTAAATACCTCTGTGGTATAAATCAGGGGCGTAGCTAGACCTGACATTTTGAGGGGGCCCAGAGTTAACATGGGGGGCACTAAGCATACAGATTGAGTGTAGTGCTTGGTATACTCCTAAATAATGCCTTACAGTATTCTTGATCATGGATGACTAAGTACACATTCTGTCCTGCATCAATTTATACCACATACACATTTATAGAAACCTTGTAAACACTGACATTTTTAAATAAAGTTGCATTATACCATTATAGTAAACTTGAGTCTGGTCAACCTCTAAACACACATCAGATTGTCCTACAAAATAATTACTGCAGTGGCATATCCTTTGTTTAACAAATATAAATGCCTTATAAAGCTGATTTAATAAATTAAGGAAATACCTTTGAAGGCTTCTTTTCCATTGCTTTGGCTCTACTAATTTCTCTCCTTTCTGAGGCAGACAATCAGTTCAATCCCTGTAATTCCTGACAGTGTTCCTTCCACCCATGCAAAGGATTGTCATAGGGAAAAATCCAACAGCACTTCACGCTTAGTTCAGTGCCTCAAAATCGGCATTTGTCTGTTGCATGTTTTTTTATTGTCATTGATGCTGACTGTGAACCATCTGTAGCCCAGTGTCCTTTGCTGCAATTATGAATGTCTAAGCTGTATATAAAAATTATTTTCTCTTCAACCATCCCAGTGTCGACTCCTAACCACTACTCACTTGCCCTATCCTTTAACCCCCTATTTACTCCCTTACCCTTAATTGTTCTGTCTGTCTACCTGTCTGATCTAGATTGTAAGCTCTTTGAGCAGGGACTGTCTTTTTTTTGTGTATGGTGTACAGCGCTGCTTATGCCTTGTAGCGCTATAGAAATGATAAATAGTAGTAGTAGTAGTGTCAGGTTTTAATTTACTCTTTTCTGAAGTAACTATATGAAACACAACTATAATGAAACAACCAGTTTTCCTTTCTGTTCAAATTCTTTGAAGAGCTTTTTCTCTTGTTTTATAAATTGTGAGGTGTCTTGCTAGTCAACGTTTTATTTTTCCTGTCATTTGTCAGAACTCTTGTTCAAGTTTAATCAAAACCAATTGGCCACTTGCTTTTCTAGTTGAACTCTTTTTGAGTATTGTGGTCTCTTGATACTGTTAGATAAACTCAAAAGTCTCATCATAAATATAATCTATACAGTCCATATTTTACTGTAATCCACATAAGCCAAGTGGTAAAGAAAATTTATTAATAAATATTTAGCTCTTCAGATATACAAATGTGGCCATAATCTTGCTCTTACAAAATTGTCTGGTGGGCAGGACCAATGAAGCTTTAAATAAAAAGTTAAAATTTGTGGAAACACTATTCTCACTATAGAATGAGGCGCCATCTTTTGCTGTTGAATGTTAATAATGCTGTCATAGTTCAATGAATCACATAGTTCTCTCTCAAAAGATAAAAGTGATAGATTCTATAGAAACATAGTAGATGACGGCAGAGAAAGACCTGTACAGTCCATCCAGTCTGCCCAACAAAATAAACTCATATGTGCTACTTTATGTGTATACCTGACCTTGATTTGTATCTGCCATTTTCAGGACTGTAGGTAGTTCACAAATGATACTTATAGAACACAACTCCCAACAATCTCATCTGCGCCCAAGGTTCCCAGTACAGAATTATTTGCAAGCAAATACTCTGTTTTCTGTCTAGGGATGGAGGGAACCTGGATTGGCACCAAGCCAAAACTTCCGATAGAGAGAAACGAAACTGAAGAAGCCAGCTGAAATATATATTAGATTTTATTATAGATAGATAAGATATACAAAATAGAAACTCTGTAGCAAAGCTTGGCTAAATACAAAAATAATTGGCTGGTAAAAGAATTACAAAATATATTGTCGCTAACTAGACACTGATTCTTACTGGCATACGAGGTAATCTGATTGGTAACACTGAACTAAGGTTCTGAGGTAGCAGTTGTTAGCAGCTTATCTCCTGACCATGGGTATGATTCTAACCAGCCTTTGCTCAGGTAAACCCCAGTCACTAATCCCAGACTAATAGGAAATAAACCACCGTTTCTTACCAGGCTGTCTCTTGGGCAGTCTCTCGGATGTTGGCACAGGTTACTTCTCAGACTCAAGCTGACTTTTCCAGCGAGTCTCAGTCTCAGAAATAGGACAGGGTCTCTGCAGCAAGCTGGGGCACAGTCACTCCGTGCTGGTACAGCTGAACCAAACAGTACTTTCTCCAGATACACAGTTCATAAGGTTGTGGACCACGTCAGGTCTCACTCGTCCTCTTGCCGGCTCCAACTCCTTCCAGCGATTCCGACCAACTAACTTTCTTTTGTTCCCGCTTTCCTTTGTCCCTTCTCAGGTGACCAGACGGGACCAATCATGATCTTGTCCAGCTCATTCCATGAGCAAGAAATGACCGTTGTTCATAACCTTAAAACTGTTACTTCTTGGTATGCATTTCGGTTTCTCACCCGGCCTGCTGGAGCCATGTCTCACTCCCTTTCAGCTTCTCAGGGAGATAAAGGGGGGATTGGTTGCCCACAACATGTCCTTGGATGTTACATGACTGCCAGTGATTTTCCACAAGCAGAAAGCTAAGCAGGCTCACTGATGTGCAGGGTCAGAGGTTGCAGACTCCATCTTGATGTAATAGGATTGCACAGGCTGAGACCAGCCAGGTGAGATTCACAGGGAAATATCCCTACAGGACACAGACCGTAGAAGTCTGCCCAGCACTAGTCCTGCCTCCCAACCATTAGCCCCGCCTCCCACCACCGGTGCTGCCACCCAATCTCCGCTAAGCGTCTGAGGATCCCTTCCTTCTGAACAGGATTCCTTTATGTTTATCCCACGCATTTTTTAATTCCGTTACCGTTTTCATCTCCACCACCTCCCGCGGGAGGGCATTCCAAGTATCCACCACTCTCGCCATGAAAAAATACTTCCTAATATTTTTCTTGAGTCTGCCCCCCTTCAATCTCATTTCATGTCCTCTAGTTCTACCGCCTTCCCATCTCCGGAAAAGGTTTGTTTGCGGATTAATACCTTTCAAATATTTGAACGTCTGTATCATATCACCCTTGTTTCTACTTTCCTCCAGGTTATACATGTTCAGGTTATGGAGGCGGCTGGTGAGCATTGAGGCTCTCAATGCTGCTTTGATCCTGTTTACAGCAGAAAAGAGTCGTTCCACAGTGCAGGTTGTCATTGGCAGAGTGATAAGTACTTTTAATAGGGCATTGACATTTGCAAGATATCTACACTGCAGTTGTCTAGCACTTCAGTAAATGATGGATAATTTACACCTTCTGCTACATTGCGTTTTAGATGCTGAACAAACACTGAAAAGTCCTCTATTTTGATGGTGATGCCATACAAAGTGCTTGGGGACTGTAGATTTTCTCTTTGGCCAAAGGACTCAGATGTTGGCATACAGGCAGCAGAAGCAGTCATCATTCCATAATCATCATCTTGAAAACGATTTTTCAATTCTGTTATCTGACAATCAATAATCGCATTCCACAGATGTCTCAAATCTTCATTGCTTCGCACACAAGATTTACCCAAAGATGAAAAAAACCAATGTATCACTAATCTTTGCAGGTAGCTTTGTCTTTCGAGATGAAGAGATATCCCACTTTTCGATATATTTCTCCATGAGCTCATCTGCTAACTTAAGAACTTTGTCAAAGTCGTGTGATGTGTTCTCCCTAAACCGAACAAAAGTTTCTTTTAGAAACTCTATCAGACTAATGCAAACTGTAACAGACACAGTGGCGCTCTGTAGAACTTTAGTGGCAAAATCACTACTTTCAAACAATTTCCCAAATGTAACTGCCAGAAATAAGAATTTCTTTGTCTCTTTTTTTTTTTTTAATATTTATTTTTATTAACACAGTACAGCAGTGCTCGCACAGACATATCCAAAACATCCAGTTATGTGTATACAGTAACTCATAAAGATCCCATTTTGAAGCTTACAAAGCATCTAACCATAAATCATCGGCCTGGTTCGCACTACACACTGCATTTTCTGTTTTATTCCCCTTCCCCAATCATACTTCACGCTCACCACTTTAACCCACACCAGAACTCAACATCTATCCCAAACGCTCCCCTCATACCCTCCCATTCCCTCCCCCCCCCCCCCCCCCTCATTGCCCTGTAAAGGTAACACTTTTAAACAGGCTGTCCACAGACCATGATATTGCCTGGTGGTAAGCTTTGCTGAGGTGGCATAGATACGGCATTCATTCTCACCCACCATTCTCATTTTATTATACCACACTTCTACCGGGGGATGTTCTGGTTGTATCCAAAATTGTAAAATGGTCTTTTTGATCAATAAGAGGGATGTATATATAAATCTCCTATGTGACTTAGGAAGGTCCTGGGCAATCAGAAGGTCTTGGTCTCCCAACAGTAAGGTTGCATAATCCCACTCTATTTGCCTGTTTGTGACTTCTTTAATCACCTGAAATGCTTGGTTCCACAGTGAAAGAGACGGGCATTCTAAAAAAGAGTGAATAAAAGTCCCCCACCCTGTCTGGCAGTTGGTACATTGACCCTCTCCCCAGAGGCCCATGACTGCCCCCTTAGCCTTTGTAATGTATGCTCGGTGCAATATCCTGTATTGAGTTTCTTGCAGGTCTGCTACTTTAACCATGTCATAGATATTGGAGAAAAGCTTACTAAATTCTTTAATAGTGTAGTTTCTATTCAACTCTCTATTCCACTGGTCCATCAATCTTTCCATCCCTCCCAGAAGCCTATGCATCTGAAATATTTTATACCATGTGGATAGGCTGTTCTCCTTGTACGGTATACGCAATAGAATCTTGTCCATTGGCCCCCACAGCCATCGATCTTCATGTGTCCGTTGTAAAGAAGTATAATAATGCCGTACTTGAAGATATTGTAGTAAATGCTTATTGGGGAAGTCCCACCTTCAGCTGATCAAATGATTCTAACTGCTCCTGCCCTTGTGCCATAAGATGGACCACCATCACACATCCCCTCTCCTTCCACTTGTCAAATATAGAATATCCTAGGCCTGCCGGGAAATCTGCATTGCCCACCATCCCCAGGAAGGGGGATGCCTCTGGTGCTCGATTCTGATGCCCTCTCCACCAGGCTCACGCCCTTCGCAGAGGCTGCAGAAAGGCCAGTCTTCCTGCTGTATCATATATATTACTAGGCCTCATATGTATTAGATTTATGAATGACCATGGGGCACTCCAATCCTCCAGTCCTCCGCTCGGCAAAAACCGGTAAGTACCCGTCATTCCCTCAAAAATAAATCGCATAAGTGCCGCCACGTTATATAGGCGTAGTTCAGGCAGTGCCAGGCCTCCCACGTTCTTACTCAGAGAGAGCTTCTGGTGCCCTATCCGTGCTCCCCTCCCCTGCCAGATGAAGGAACGTATGATAGATCGGTATAAACGTTCGTCTCTCCGTAACAGCCATATGGGGGCCGCTTGTAAGGGGTATAAGATCTTTGGCAGTAAAACCATTTTAACTAAGGCTATTCTGCCCATCAGAGAAAGCGGCAAGTGCTTCCATCTGTCACACAGCTTCCTGATATTTTCTAATATATCAACCACATTCTTTTTGTAGAATATCAATGTATTAACACTAAGAAAGATTCCCAGATATCTCATGGCTCCTCGCGCTAGGGGTATTGGCAATCCCGACCGCCCGGGTCTGCAGTGCTTCCTGATAACGGGAGCACTTCTGATTTTAAACAGTTGACCCGCAGCCCCGACATGTCCCCGAAATCACCTACTATTGCCAGCACCCGGGGGAGGTCTCTAGGCCCATTAGCCAGGTATACTAAAATGTCATCTGCAAATAGATTTACTCTAAAGTCCCTTTTGCCCACCCTGATCCCCCGTATGGCCCTAGTTCCCCTAATTGTTATAGCTAACGGTTCTATAGCTAGCAAGAAGAGGAGCGGTGACAAGGGGCATCCCTGCCGGGTTCCCCGTTGTATAAAGCGGTATAAAGCGCTTTAATCCAAGATATGTATGCCCCTGTTATGCCATAACGGTTCAGGACCCAGAACAAATACTGCCACTAAATGCTGTCAAACGCTTTTTCCATATCAAGCCCCATAATAACTTCCAAGCCCCCTCTGCCCCTACATTCCTGTATAGCCAGGAGGGCTCTCATGATATTCATCAAGGCATGCCTTCCCGGGACAAATCCCACTTGGTCCTCATGAACTAAAGAAGAAACCACCCCGTTCATTCGCCGAGCCATTATAGCAGCCAGGATTTTAATATCCTGATTTAGCAATGAAATGGGGCGGTAAGAGCCCACCTGAGTTAAGTCTTTGCCCGGCTTCGGTATTAGTACTATATGGGCCATATTGTTTTGTATAGGTAAGTTGTTATCCACTATCCCATTGAACCAAGCTCCCAGGGGGCCCGCCACCAAGTCCGCCATTATTCGGTAATACTCTGGGCCATAGCCATCTGGTCCTGGCGCCTTGGTCAGCTTTAAAGACTTGATGGCTTGTCTGATCTCTTGTTCCACTATAGGACCATTAAGAGTTTGTAGTTGATCATGTGTAAGTGTAGGTATACAAATATCTTGAAAGAAACCCTCGCATGCTTCGGAGTCAAACCCTCTTGCCCCATATAAGGAGCTGTAATAGATGACGAATTGCTGTGTAATATGTTTATCTGTGGTGTGTTCTCTCCCTGCCGCATCCCTGATAGCTGTATTGGTTTGCCTTTTACGGTATGGCCTGACCAGTGCTGCCAGTAGTTTCCCAGCTTTATTCCCCCATTTAAATAGTTTAAAGCGTTGGAAGTATATATCCCGTTGCGCCCTCTGATTCAAGATTTCGTCTATTTGGTGTCTAACCTCTAATATGCGTGAGCGATCTCTTGCATTCATAGTGCCTATATGTGTTCTTCTCAATTGATGGTATTCATTAGACAGTCTCAGCAGGTCTGCCTCTCTTTCCTTCTTTTTCCCCGCAGTGTAGGCTATTATGTGACCCCTCATCACTGCTTTCGATGCTTCCCAATACATGCCCACATCTACATCTGCTGTTTGGTTATATGTTTGATAATCTATCCACTTAGTTCGTAGGTATTCCCTGAATTCTTTGTCATGGTACAGTGAAGGATGAAACTTCCACACCCTCTCTCCCCTTCCCCCCGCAAAGGATATCGTCATAGTAACTGCTGAGTGATCGCTAAGGACACAATCCACTATGTGAACATGAGAAGACCTAGAAAGCAGAGATGGTGTAGTGAGCAGGTAGTCAATCCGGGAGTAGGTGTTATGCGGGTGGGAGTAGAAGGTAAATTCACTATCGTGTGGGTGCAAAAGCCTCCAAATATCCACAAGCCCTAGCTGGGATGATAAAAAGTTGACCCCTCTGCTCCCCCAATTCCCCCCCCCCTTAGCTTCCTGGGTTTACAATCCACCGTCTGGTCCGCTACACAGTTAAAATCTCCCCCCATCACTATGTGACAGTCCGGGAAGGGCACCACTTTAGCCACTAATTCTGAGAAGAATCTATGGGAGTAAATGTTGGGTCCATAAATGTTACACAGTAGAATACTCTGTCCCCAGAGGTCTCCCAGTACAAGCACATATCGACCCTCCTTATCCGAGATCACTTTCTGTGTTTTAAAGGGCAGCTGCTTATGTATCAAAATAGCCACCCCCCTTTGCCTAGAGTTGTATGAAGCATATTCTACCTCTCCTACCCAGCTCCTCCGGAGTTTTTGGTGTTCTGTTATGTTCAAGTGTGTCTCCTGGAGGAAAGCTATGTCAGATCTCTCCCTTTTCAGCCAGGAGAGCACTTTAGTTCTCTTAACCGGGGAATGAAGCCCATCTACATTAAGAGTGACCACTTTCAAATTAACCATTGGCACCAGAGTGGGGATTACTTGTTATCATTATGTTAGTATTCCATTCACTGGCCTCCCAGCTAAGCCAGTGAATTCCCTCTCGCTGTCCCTTCAGAGACCTTCCAATTCTCTCCCACACTCCTCTCCTTCCCCCTCCCCCTTGGATCCGAGCCTCAGTCTTAATTCCATTTTGTGTTCCCTTTACTCCCCCCCTACCCACCCCCCTTCCACTCACTTCCACACACCAATCACACACACACTCATTCCCCTCCCCACCCTCATCCCTCCCTCGCTCCCCCCTGCCCCCCATCTCCTGTGTGCCCCCTCTCCCTCCCAAAGTACTTCCCCACATCCTTCACCTACCCACAACAGCTTAAAGAGAGAACATCCAACCCCTCCCCCCACCCTAACAAGTTTAATTCAGAACAGTACCAAACTATGCTTTTTTTTTTTCCCTTTTTAACTGTGATTATCTCATAACTGTCCAGCAAACCCCAAAAAGGAAAAACAGAAACATATTCACATAGATGATCTGGCAAACATTTTCTCTCAGGTACTGCACTTGGCCCCACTCCGTTTCTCCCAGGGTCTTGAGTGTAGGTTGTGCTCTGGCTTCCTGCTATATCAGTAGACATTGTTCACTTCTTAGCCTCTCGAAGCCAGGCAAAATGTCCACAGTCCCCTTGCCAATATGGAGATAACGCTCTCTGCAGCAGGCCTCACCATCCCTGTCCACAGCTCTCTGCTATTCTGGTTCTGGGTGTCCTGTAGCCTTCTCCTGATTGCATTTCTGCAAAAAAACCTTCGTTCCAGCCACATCGTTTATCAGCTGAGTCTTCCCATCCACCCAGACCCGCAGCTTGGCTGGATAAAGCAGCGCGAATCTGACCCCCCTTTTGTAAAGGGCAGTGCAGATAGGCGCCATTGCCTTCCTCATTAGGGCCACGCGCATGGAGTAGTCATTAAATAGCATCAAGCGATGCCCCTCGTAGAGGAGCGCCTCCTTCATTCTTGCCGCTTTTAAAATCCTCTCCTTCGCCTGCCAGTTTATGAAATGGGCTATTGCCGTCCGGGGTCTTGTATTCCCCTCGCCTCGTGCTCCAATGCGGTGTGCTCTATCGCAGCAGAAATAGCCCTCCTGTTCCGCCAGGCTTAAGTGGTTTGGTAGCCATTTTACAAAGAAGTCATACAGGCCTTTGTCGGACACGGTCTCAGGCAGCCCGATCACCCGCAAATTATTTTGTCGAGCCCGATTTTCGTGCTCTTCTACCTTCTCTTGCAACTCCGTGATGCTCTTTTGGAGAGTGGCGACTTGCGCTGCAACGGCCTGCGCCTCCTCTTCTCTGGCGGAGATCCGGTGTTCCACCTCCGCGATGCGAGTTGTATGCGAGTCAAACTTCTCATTTATCTCGTCTACAGCAGACTGCAATTTGTTTAATTTGTCCTCCAGTGCTGCCGATACAGAGCGGGAGATCTCCTGCGCCCAGTCTGTTGTTGGAATCGCCAGGGTTGTCTGTTTAGATGATTCCCCCGCCATTTTATCCATGCGGCTGCTCGTTGGTTTAGACGATTTTTTGGGGGCTCTGGTGGGCATACCTTGGAAGGGACTCCCTCGATCGACTGCCAAGGTGAGTCCTCTTCCCTAACCGCGACTCTCCCCCGAGCCACAACCTGTTAGTCTGGTACTGTTAGCAGATATAGGTAGGTGGATTGCGGAGCCTCTCTTCTTTGCTGCCTTCTAGGTAGCAGGCATCACGTGACCCCCCCCCCCCCTTTGTCTCTATTTGTTGTAGCAGAAAATGGGATTCTAATTTTGTCTGCCCAGTAGAGTTTGAAAATTCAGCAAGCACTTCAAGAATAACATCATAAAGCAACAGTACTTTTTTCACAGAGCCAGATTTTGAGCTCCACCTTGTGTCTGCTGATTGTTCAAGTTCCAGGCATTGTCTATCAGGATGCAGTTGTTTCTGTACTTCCAAAAAACGAGCATGCCTGTGTGTCCCTGTCATAAAGCCATGCAAGGAGTTCAGAATGTGAAAAAATGTGGTAAGAGAGGGACATACTTTAGATGCTGTGTAGAGGACCAGGTTGAGGTGATGAGAATTACAATGCACATAAACAGCCCGCTGAAATGTGCGTTTCAAAATCACATGAACACCTCCCTTATTTCCAGACATCACAGATGCTTCATAAAAGCTGAAGCCAACACATAACTCAGGATCTAACTCAAGAACCTCAAGCACGTTTATCTGAAATCCAATTTGCTGTCATGTCTGCAGTGTCAACAAATCCAACTGCCCTTTCCTTTATTTTCCCCTTGTGTAGGTACCTGACACATACTGCAACAAGCTCACGTTTGGAGAGATCTTTGCATTCATCACACAGAATTGCATAGTACGTATTACTGGTTTCATGTATTTCGGATTTGATTTTGCGAACCAGTAATAAAGTGGCCGATTCCAACAGCTCATTCTGAATATGTGGGCTCATCAGAGTTGCTTTCTTAGGGAGTTTTTCAAGAAGACTTTGTATTTCATTGTTGTGCTTGCTGAGGAGTTTAAACAATTCCATAAAGTTTCCTTTATTTGAAGCATCATCGGTCTCTCTGTGTCCACGTAGTGGAACGTCTTGTTTTGCACAGAATATTGCTATATCAAGCACTACTTTGATATGTTCACAATTTCTTTCTATAACATGGCATCGTGGTTTAGCTGATTTAAGATAGTTCCACGACCTCTTGGAAGGTGACTTTGTAGTCTTCAGGTTTTCCCAGGGCAAGACAGCGTGTGCCCATACTTAATTCATGTCTTGAGCTGCTGAGACCCAGTCTTTAAAGCCAGTCCTGGTGAAAGCATTATCAGTGTTGGCATCAGGAAAATGTCTGCATACTTTGCAGAACACTGCATCTTGGCTTATGCTATATTCCAACCAGCAAAATTTATACTAGTGAGAGGAAAAGCTTCTGGACTTGTCACCAATTATACTAACTGGGAAAGACTTTAACTTTGGTTTTGTAGGTGGTTCATTGATGTCGGATAAATCAGAAGGTAATTCTTTGGGTTCCATACCAGATCTACTAATCTTTGGGCATAAAGTGGAACTTGTAGAGGGACCAGCCAATGATTCACTTCTATCAGCATTTTCGCCATGTTCTTCTAGACGTGGTTTTTTGTTTCTGTCTTCATCCTTGCCATGATCTTCTAGATGTGTTTTCTTGAAGTAAGTTAGCAAAGAACTTTTGTTTTGCCATGGGTGCACTGTCAGGAAATTCTTTTTTTCTTGGGAACACTGTCAGGAACTTTCTCTCTTGGAAGCTAAAATCATAATGAATTTTCATAAGTTTTCTGATAAACACAAAAGATCCTACCTCCTAAAAAGTGGTTAGTGGAATCATAATATAATGACACCAGAGCTCATGTAGCAAACTTAACAGCAACAATTCTGAACACACAAAAGACAGCAGTAAAAATACAGAACAGCAATAAGCTTCCTACTGGAAAAGCCAGACAAGTCAGACTACCCAGCACAAACCATGTACCAGCAGAATCTCTCACGGTCTCAACTTGCTCAGTCACAGAACACAGACCAACCCTCACTGATTAAAGAATAAAGGACCAACAGGTGCCCTTGGCCTGGATTGGCCGCTGTCATGGACAAGATGCTGGACTCGATGGACCCTTGGTCTTTTCCCAGTATGGCATTACTTATGTACTTATGTAACAGTTAGAACAGGAAACACTGAGAAATCACATTCTCTATAAGCAATACAGCCAAGGAGAAATAAAATAATAAGGTATTATCAACTGTGGGGAGCACAATGCAAGATCACTTATTACCCAAAGTGAAACACACAAATTAATTAATTATCTGAATACCTATGAAATGTAAAAAAAAAATAATAATAATAACTTGTGGGACACAATATCGCCAGCAACAGAGTTTAAATATGTTCCTCAAAGACATGCCTTGTAAGTTAAAGGGGTATTTGCCAAATAGCAGTTAGACAACATTTTAGCGTTCATATACATGTAAGTGGACACATACACATCTGTATGCTAATATTCTAAACATTTACACCTGTAACAAAAATAAAGCACCTTTTGCCCAACCAGGTCTATCAATCTGAATTTGAGTAAATCAGGGGAAGGATGGGGGAACACAACAGTGCCAATCATTATTAATCCCCCCCACTTAGGGCTAACACCAATGAAACATAAATATAGGAACATAGATCAAATCTGGATACTCTAGATCCATCAGATACAGTCTATAACACCTTAAATCAGGCTTTTACCAAGTCAGCCACCTCCCTGGAAACCTCTGGATCCAACTTCAATGTGAAGAATACAAAATTATGTTCCTGAGCAGGAAAAGCCAGTGCAAAGCAGACAATGACAGCAGAGGATCCAGGGATATGGCTGAGCAGAGAACTGGGAAAAAGCCAGATCCTCCAGCTTTAAAGTGTTATAGACTGGATCAAGCAGATCCAGGAGATCTTGCTTTTACCCAGTCCGTAAATACAGCACAAGAACAGAGGCTGTGTTCTTCAGAGCCCTGAACAGGCACACATATTCAATAAGTAACCAAAACAAGATAGCAGAAACATACAGAAATTGTCCTATAGCCAAGCATCTCCCCTGCCATTCCATACCCCCCAACCCCTTCATATAAACTCCAGCTTCTCCCCTGCCCTTCCGTACCCCCCAGCCCCTTCATATAAAGCCCAGAATATCCCCTGCTCTTCTCTATACCCCACCTTCTCATAGCTCCTCTGCCCTTCTCTACTCCACCATCCCCACAGTCCAACATCAATTCGGATTTTCTAACCCCACCCCACCCAGCATCGCGTTAACTCTGCCCAGTTCCCACTATCACCACAGTCCAGCCCAACCAGCATCACCTCCTGTCCCCACTCCCCAAAGTTTTTTTGTTTTTTTGTTTTTTACCTGGAGTCTGAGTGGACAGCATGCAGGCATAGTGTTAGAGCCTGCACTTTTGGTCTGGAGCCGAGGTTGAGTAAAGCTAGGCACTATCAGTGCCTTGGCTTCACCACACGGGAGAGGCTTCCTTTCAGTCAGCAGCAGAAGTGCTGCTGTAGTGACACTCTGAGCAGATGGTGGCTCCTCCTGACTGAGGGGGACCCGATCCCCACCCGCCAGCGGACAGAAAACCTCACCTGCAAACCACAGGAAAAACGATCGAGGCTCCGACCCAGTGGAATCGATCCCCACTCGCCCCCGGACAAAAGACCTCACCTGAATATCGCTGGACATGGGGCTGTAATTATCGCAAACGACCCTTCCCTGATGGACCATCACCAAAGATGAACCACTCCTGCTGTGACTGAGAAGTGGCTTGGACAATGACGATAGGACTAGGACAACACTACCTTCAGAAACCACAGTGACCCCGTCTGTCCCCAATAGCATATAACCCTTTGTTCCTGCCTGGCAATGAGAAAGGGACCTTCACTAGATGGTACGGGCTGGGGGTGAAAACGTGGGGGCAACTGTATGAAGCTGAATCCCTAATTTCTTTCTCAGCATTACAGGGTATGTACCCCGTGGAGGAGAGGGATGAGTTTGCTTATCGTCAGCTGGCGCACTTCCTCCAGACTGAGGCAATTACACGGGTGATCCAGCGGGAAAAAACACCACTAGAGGAAATTTGTGAAAAATTCCATATGTCACGGGGATTGATTGGGAGCCTGTATGGTTGTATATGTAGGCGGGCACCCTGTTACAGTAAACACAGGAAAAGCTGGGAAGGAGAGCTTGGTGTGGCCCTGGGGGAGGCCCGGTGGGAGAGAATAGAACGGGCAGTGGCGAAAGTGTCAATCCATGTACCGCTTAAGGAAAATGCGGTGAAGGTGCTGTACCGATGGTACCTTACTCCGGATCGCCTTCAGCGCATATACCCGGATTTGACGGGGCTGTGCTGGAGGAGGTGTGGTCAAAAAGGCACAATGGGACATGTGTGGTGGAGCTGTATCAAAGTGAAAGCCTTTTGGAAAGCTGTTCACAGTAGGCTGCAGCATTGGGTGGGCTGTTCAATTGCCTGGGCCCCAGAGGTTTTTCTTTTCTCTATAAAGGTAGCAGGTCTAACAACACATCAACAAGCATTGGTGAGGCAGGCGGTGGGGGCTGCCCGGGTAGTAATAGCTTCGCACTGGAAACAAGTGGGGGTCCCACCAATTGCGAAGTGGTATAATAAATTGCGATATGTGTGTGAAATGGAGAGACTTGTAGCAGAGCGGAAACATCAAAAGAGCAAATGGTATTTGACCTGGAAATTCTTTCTCAATGATGCGAACACAATCTAGAGTTATGCTGGTGCAAATGTAAGGTTGCAAAAGTTTAATGTAATCCCCACAAGGTGGTGAGGGGGGGGAGGGGAAGGGACGGGGAGGGGAGGGGGGGGAAAAAAAAAAAGTCAACAGAGGGTTTTTTCTTTTTGAATGTTGTTATAATATAGAAAGCATCTTGTTGGAATGTTTGTCACATGGACATATTTGTACAACTGCACTGATGGATTTTGTTTTGCACAAAATGTAATGCATAAATGTTCAATAAAGACTTTATACAAGTGAAAAAAGAAACCACAGTGACCCAAAACCAATATGATCACTTTCAAATTGCTCCTAGCAATTTACTCCACTATATTAATGCCCACAATTCTAACCACTCCACTCACGAACAGAAACATGACACCCATGCCACAAACACACCAAAGACTAACTGAACACAATACACCCTCTCACATAGACAATAGGCCAATCAACAGAAAATCACCAAAACGCGGACAACCACAACAGAAGGGAAATAAAGACCCTACACAAGTCAGGAGATATGAACGAGCATGGAAAAAATGAAAAATGATCATACAGTGAACGCATGGAAACAAATGCAAAGAAAATACAAATATACAATAAGACAAACCAAAAGAGCATACTACAAAACCAAAATAGGACCAGACTACAAAGACGCACACAAACTCTACCAACTTGTGAATAAATTATTAGACACCACTCCGGTTACCACAACCAGCATAGACACCCCATCAGCAGAAAACCTTGCCAAATACTTTAATGAGAAAATTATAAAACTACGAGCAACGCTACCATTCAATACCACCGATTACAAAAAATTCATGGACTGTCTGGACCCTACTCCCGAGGAATACCCAGCAGATCGAATCTGGACAAACTTCGATCTCTTAACCGATGAAACCATCACCCAAGCAATCAATACATTCACCAAATCTCACTGTAAACTGGATATATGTCCCAATAACTTAAAATATGCCCCCCATTGCTACATAACAGACCTCACGTCATATTTGAACTATATGCTACAACATGGTTTTTTCCCTAAGGACAAAGGAAATATACTACTCACCCCTATACCCAAAGACTTAAAGAAAAAAATTAAATGACACAACCAACTACCGGCCAGTAGCGTCCATACCTTTGGTAGTCAAGCTGATGGAAAGCATGGTAACTAAACAACTTACTTATTACTTAAACAAATTCACAATACTACATGAATCACAGTCAGGATTTCAATCTAACCACAGTACTGAAACAGTGCTAGTCACTCTCCTAGCCAAATTCAGACAAACAATTGCAACCGGAAATAATGTGCTTCTCCTACAGTTTGACGTGTCCAGCGCGTTCGACATGGTCAGTAACCAAATACTATCGAACATCCTACAGTACTTCGGGATTGGAGGAAATATACTCAAATGGTTTGACGGCTTCCTAACCGCAAGAACATATCAAGTGATATCAAACTCAAAAACATCACAATGGAAACCAGAATGCGGAGTGCCACAAGGATCACCGCTCTTACCAACCCTTTTCAACTTAATGATGACACCATTAGTCCAACCAGGGACTCAACCCGTACATCTATGCAGATTATGTCACAATCTACATCCCGTTCAAACACGATCTAACTGAAATCACAAATGAAATCAAACACAGTCTCCAAATAATGAACTCATGGGCGGATGCATTACAACTAAAGCTAATTAGACGCGGAAAAGACACACAGGCTTATTTTCAAAGCACTTTGGGAGGCTAAGTTCCATAGGTTTCTATGGAACTTTGGGAGGCTAAGTGCTTTGAAAATATGCCCAATGATGTCTTATTCTCTCCTCACTATACAACATGAACAAACCCACCACCATAAATATCTCAGATTACACCTTTCATATCTCAGACAGTCTGAAAATTCTTGGAGTTACAATTGACCGGAATCTCACACTCGAAACCCATGCGAAAAACACAGCAAAGAAAATGTTCCACTCAATGTAGAAACTAAAAAGAATCAAACCTTTCTTCCCAAGGGAAATATTCTGCAGCCTGGTACAATCTTTTATTTATTTATTTATTGCATTTGTATCCCACATTTTCCCACCTCTTTGCAGGCTCAATGTGGCTTACAATACATCATGAATATTGGAAATATATAATAGAATATACATTTAGTTTAGTGGAAGGATTCTGGGTAACATGATAGTGATAAAGCATCGTAAAAGGATGATAGAAAGGATAGTAAAAGAGCATGATATAAAGGATTTGGGTTACATGATAATGAATAAGCATGATATAAAGGCAAATATTATAAGGCAATACTGGATGCATGTGGAGGAGTTCACATTTGTTGATCTTTGTTATATACCTTATTAAAGAGATGGGTCTTCAGTAGTTTGCGGAAGTTGGTTAGTTCATAGATCGTTTTTAAGTTGCGCGGTAGCGCGTTCCAGAATTGTGTACTCAAGTAGGAGAAGGTCGACGCATGCGTTAGTTTGTATTTTAGACCTTTACAGCCAGGGAAGTGAAGGTTGAGGAATGTGTGGGATGATCTTTTAGCGTTTCTGGGTGGTAGGTCTATTAGGTCTGACATGTAGGCAGGGGCATCTCCGTGAATGATTTTGTGGACTAGGGTACATATTTTGAACGTGATGCGTTCTCTTAGTGGAAGCCAGTGTAACTTTTCCCGTAGAGGTTTTAGCACTTTCATATTTTGTTTTACGAAATATATGAGTCTAGCTGTAGTGTTCTAGGCTGTCTGAAGTTTCTTGATTATTTGTTCTTTGCAGCCAGCGTACAGTCCATTGCAGTAGTCCAGATGACTTAGTACCATTGATTGTACTAGGTTCCGGAAGATGTTGCTTGGGAAGAAAGGTCTTACTCTTTTTAATTTCCACATTGAGTGGTGTTAAGCCACCTAGATTACTGCAATGCCATCTATGCAGGATGCAAAGAACAAATCCTTAAGAAGCTTCAGACTGCCCAAAATACAGCAGCCAGACTCATATTTGGAAAAACGAAATACAAAAGTGCTAAACCCCTAAGAGAAAAACTTCACTGGCTCCCACTAAAAGAACGAATTGCGTTCAAAGTTTGCACCCTGGTCAACAAAATCGTTCATGGTGAAGCCCCAATCTATATGTTAGACCTCATAGACCTGCCAACTAGGAACACAAACAGATCAGCCCGTACATTCCTGAATCTCCACTACCCCAGCTGCAAAGGACTAAAATATAAGTCTACATATGCATCTAGCTTCTCCTACATATCCACGCAACTTTGGAACGCACTACCAAAGGCCATAAAAACAATGCGTGACCTAACAATCTTCCGAAAACTGCTGAAAACCGACCTATTCAAGAAGGCATACCAAAACATTCCATCCTAACCACAGACTTTAAATGAACTAGACAAAACCGTATCCCCACACCTGACTGATGACCAAATGACTACTAATGAAAATTACGCAACATGCACTATCACTTTATTTCTTATGTCAGAAACGAACTCTCTATAGCTGACTAACCAACTTATGCTATAATTAACTCTATCACTCAGGAACCTCTATGCAATATCAAATTGTATCATATTTTACCATGTATGCACCTTAAGGTAACATCATTTGTAATTCTCGTCCCGGAAATGGCGTTCGCCATTACGGCATAATGTAAGCCACATTGAGCCTGCAAATGGGTGGGAAAATGTGGGATACAAATGCTACAAATAATAAATAAATGGTGGGCTTTTCGCAGCTCCAGTCCTCTGTGTCAGATCAGCGGGTCTGGGTAAAAGTTGACTTTGTTTGAGGCGCGAGGTGACAGGCCGGTGGGCATCCAGAAGCAGGAATTCAGTGAGATCTGCAGGGTGACTGACGGGGCACGGGGGTCCCTTCAGACAGCAGCACGCACCTCTCAGGCAGTCCTGCTTCTTCAGGCGAGCTCTCACGCACTGCGCTCTTGAAGAAAGATGATGTAAATTCGTGACCTGCACCGGATTCTGCTTCCTTCTTGGCTAACTAGCAGCTGTGCAGCAGTGTGTGTGTGCTGCGGTGGCGGCTCAAGTTACTTTGTCCAATTCCGATGATGATCAATTCAGAATTAAGAAAAGAATTCAGAGATGATGGCATCGGCGGGCTCACTCTCCAGTTTACAGCTTCTGCACCTCGTGAGCGGTTCTCTTCGTGCTGTGTGTGATCATGCTGTAGTAGGCAGGGCTCTTCACGGCTCCGTCAAGGAGGTTGGTAGCTTGAAAATTTAGGGCTCAGCGCAGCAGTGCCTGTGACGCTCTGAGTCACATGGGGGCAGGAACCGAGTGTGGGGGCCACAAGGGTAGGTGCCAGTATTGCTGGGAAGCTGGAACATGCAAGATCAATGACGTCCTTCAAAGCTGAAGCAAACTGCATTTGCTAGAAGTGGTGCCTAAAATCAGGCACCTGACTGGCCACCAGAGTAGAGGGGGCCTGAGAGAGGAATGTGGGGCCTTGGCCCCTGAGGCCCCACGTAGCTACACCACTGGTATAAATGCGCAAGAGGCACTTCTCTTTCAGTTGAAAGGAAGCTCTGGAATGAGGGGTTGAAGGATGAAGGTGAAAGAGGATATACTGAGAAGTAATCTACATAAGTACATAAGTATTGCCATACTGGAACAGATTGAAGGTCCATCAAGCCCAGCATCCTGTTTCCAACAGTGGCCAATTCAGGTCACAAGTACCTGGCAAGATCCCAAAACAGTACAATACATTTTATACTGCTTATCCTAAAAATAAGCAGTGGATTTTCCCCAAGTTATTTTAATAATGGCTTATGGACTTTTCTTTTAGGAAGCTATCCAAACCTTTTTAAACCCTGCTAAGCTAACTGCTTTTACTACATTCCCTGGCAACGAATACCAGAGTTTAATTACATGTTGATTGAAGAAATATTTTCTCCGATTCGTTTTAAATTTACTACTTTGTAGCTTCATTGCGTTCCCCCTAGTTCTAGTATTTTTGGAAAGCGTAAACAAATGAATCACGTCTACCCATTCCATTCCACTCATTATTTTATAAACCTCTATCATATCTCCCCTCAGCCGCCTTTTCTCCAAGCTGAAGAGCCCTAGCCGCTTTAGACTTTCCTCATAGGGAAGTCATCCCATCCCCTTTATCATTTTCATCGCTCTTCCTCATACCTTTTCTAATTCTATTATATCTTTTTTGAGATGCGGTGACTAGAATTGCACACAATATTCGAGATGCGGTCGCACAATGGAGCGATAGAAAGACATTATCATATCCTCATTTTTGTTTTCCATTCCTTTTCTAATAATACCTAACATTCTATTTGCTTTCTTAGCCACTGCCGCACACTGAGCAGAGGGTTTCAACGTATCATCAACGTTGACACCTAGATCCTTTTCCTTGTCGGTGACTCCTAATGCAGAACCTTGCATTACATAGCTATAATTTGGGTTCCTTATTCCCAACTGCATCACTTTGCACTTGCTGACATTAAACATAATCTGCCATTTGGATGACCAGTTTCGTAAGGTCCTCTTGTAATTTTTCACAATCCTCTTGTGATTTAACAACTTTGAATAACTTTGTGTCGTCAGATCATTTATAAATATGTTAAAAAGCAGCAGTCCCAGCACATACGCCTGGGGAACCCCACTATCTACCCTTCTCCATTGAGAATACTGACCATTTAACCCTACTCTCTGTTTTCTGTCTTTTAACCAGTTTTCAATTCACAATAGAACACTACCTCCTATCCCATGACTCTCCAATTTCCTCAGGAGTCTTTCATGAGGTACTTTGTCAAACGCCTTTTGAAAATCCAGATACACAATTTTGACAGGCTCACCTTTATCCACATGTTTGTTCATCCCTTCAAAGAAATGTAATAGATTGGTGAGGCAAGATTTCCCTTCACTAAATCCATGTTGGCTTTGTCTCATTAATCCATGCTTTTGAATATGCTCTGTAATTTTGTTCTTTATAATAGTCTCTACCATTTTGCCCAGCGCTGACTTCAGACTCACCGGTCTGTAATTTCCCAGATCACCTCTGGAATGCTTGATTTCAAAGACAAATTACATATTACTAACAATAGTTCTGCAAGTTCATTTTTTATCAGTACTCTGGGATGAATACCATCCGGTCCAGGTGATTTGCTATTCAATTTGTTTGATTTTGCCGTTACATCTTCCAGGTTTATAGAGATTTCATTCAGTTTCTCTTACTCGTCAACTTTGAATATCTTTTCTGACACCGGTATCTCTCCCAAATCTTCCTTGGTGAAGACTGAAGCAAAGAATTCATTTAATCTCTCCGCTGCAGCTTTGTCTTCCTTGAGTGCCCCTTTTATCTCTTGGTCATCTAGCAGTCCAACCAATTCTTTTGCCTGCTTCTTGCTTTGAATATACTTAAAAAAAAATGTTACAATATGTTTTTGCCTCCAGCGCAGTCTTTTTTTCAAAGTTTCTCTTTGCCTTCCTTATCAGTGCTTTGCATTTGACTTGCCATTTCTTATGCTGTTTCTTATTATTTTCAGTTGAATCCTTCTTCAGTTTTCTGAAAGATTTTCTTTTAGCTCTAATAGTTTACTTAACCTCATTTTTTAACCATGCCAGCTGTCATTTGGTCTTCCTTCCTCCTATTTTAATACATGGAATATATTTGGCCTGGGCTTCCAGGATTGTATTTTTGAACAGCATCTACACCTGATGTAAGACCTTCACAGCTGTTCCTCTTGGTTTTTTTTTCTCCGTTCTTCTCACTTTATCATAGTCTCCTTTTTGAAAGTTAAATGCTAACATATTGGATTTCCTATGTGTATTACCCCAAAGCTATTATCAAGTGGCCCCCATCACCATTCCTCCTGCACCAGATCATGTGCTCCACTAAGGACGAGACCTAGAATTCTTCCTCCTCTTGTTGGCTCCTGTACCAGCTGTTCCGTAAAGCAGTCCTTGATTTCATCAAGGAATTTTACCTCCCTAGCATGCCCTGATGTTATATATTTTTTAAAATTCTTTATTTATAAGTTTCATTATTACATTTACATAACATAAATGTTAATTGGAAAAAAAAGAAATACATTATGCAGGAAAATCTAAATAAATAAAATTTGAAATAGCATATGCATTTGTCCACTATATATTTTAGGCATGATACAAGGAAAAATATTATAAAGAAAAATAATTTTGAAATATTATTTCTAAAGATAGAGGGGATATGTTAAAGGACCACTAGCGATTGCCAGCATTCACTTTTTTTTTTACATTTGTTCCCCGCGCTTTCCCACTCATGGCAGGCTCAATGCGGCTTACATGGGGCAATGTAGGGTTAAGTGACTTGCCCAGAGTCACAAGGAGCTGCCTGTGCCTGAAGTGGGAATTGAACTCAGTTCCTCAGTTCCCCAGGACCAAAGTCCACCACCCTAACACTAGGCCACTCCTCCCAACTACTAACTACTTCTCCTTCATGAGACAAAATAAACTCCTGTAGTTTCCGTGGTTAAAAAAAAAACATAATTAACTGCATTTAGAGAAATTAAACATCTACATGGAAGATTTAGTAGGAAAGTCCCATTTATAGATTTCAAATCTATAAATTGCTTTCTTCTTTTCTGAGTCTCTCTGTTCAAGTCAGGAAACACCTGTATTTTAGTTCCAAGAAATTGTGTTGAAATGTATCTGAAATAAAGTTGGAGTATGTTGTTTCTATCAGTCTCAAATGCAAAAGTCACTATTAAAGTTGTACGCTCCGTAATCACATCGAGGGAACTTTCCAAAAATTCCGTTAAATTAAGTTGTTGTTGAAGATCAGCAGGAGCCGATGTCCGAGTAATATAATATGCTTTAACAATAGGAGGAAATGCTTCTGTAGGAATCATCAATACTTCTGTACAATACTTCTTAAGCATATCAATAGGGGTAATCAAAGGAGATCTCGGAAACTTAAGGAATCTCAGATTATTCTTCCTCATTTGGTTATCTAAATGTTCTAATCTTTTATCCAAGATGTTTCTATCTTGGATTAAGGTTCCAGTGGAACTTTGCAATTTTTTAATTTCACCTTCATGCATTTCAGTTTTTTGTTCATTTAATTGAACTCTTTCAGTAAAAGAAGTTTTAAATTGATTCAATGCAAAAAGTTCTTGCTTAAATGAGTTATTTACCTGAAGAAATGAAGTGTTTAAAGTCTGGATAGCTTCCCACAACACATCTAGTGTTACTACCGCAGGTTTTACAATCGTCCCGAGACTTCCAGAAGTAACTCCCACGATTGGAGAAAACAGAGGAGCACCAGCCCCAACTGTTTATGTTGGTATCGGGGTAGATGAGACAGCAGGGCCTCTCCCAGCCATCGAAGTGGAATTAACATCTTCGGGAAACTCCTTTCGGGGCTCAGCTGCTGTCATTGTTTCCCTTCCTGGTCTCGGGGGTGGTAGCTGATAGAGCGGACTTAACAAAGCCGCTTCTATGCTGGATTCCCCAGCTGAACAAGGGGATTCAATCAAGGTAGGCCTTTGCATAGCTGGTGGTGGAGCTCTGAAATCTTCCAGCGTCGTCTGTCTGAGAGTGGGATTAACTCCAGGGTTAGGGGAGGCTTTCACCCCAGTTTTCCCTTTCCTTTTCCCCATTTGAAACGGGGGAAAAAGTACTTCTCCTCAAGAAAACGCGATTCAGATTGCAAGAGCTCTCAAACCACGTCTCCTCCCACAGACGCCATCTTGCCCCCCCCCCCCCCGATGTTATATTTGCCCAATGAGGAAATACTTCACAGAATCGATGGTGAATTAGTTAAACAGCCTCCCAGTGGAGGTGGTGGAAACAAAAGCAGTATCTGAATTCAAAAAAATTTGTAACAAATACATAGGATCAATTATCCAAATATAGACTGGGAAAATGTAACATCGGGACACAGAGACACAATTCCTTGATGAAATCAAGGACAGCTTTATGGAGCAACTGGTGCAGGAGCCGACGAGACAAGGAAAAATTCTAGACTTGGTCCTTAGTGGAGCGCATGATCTGGTGAGGGACGTTATGGTACTGGGGCCGCTTGATAACAGTGACCATAATATGATCAGTTTTGATATCGACCTTGAAGTAACTGTACACAGAAAGTCAAATACGTTAGCGTTTAACTTTAAAAAAGGAGACTATGATAAAATGAGAAGAACGGTAAAAAAAAAACTTAGGGGGGCAACTGAGAGAGTAAAAACTGTTCAACAGGTGTGGACGCCGTTCAAAAATACCATCCTGGAGGCCCAGGCCATACATATTCCGCGAATTAGAAAAGAAAGATGGAACTCCAAAAGACAGCCGGCCTGGTTGAAAAGTGAGGTGCATTTAATAGCACAAAGGTGACTCCACCATTCATGAAAGTTTAGATGGGAGTTGTTTTTCCAATATAGGACTATAAGATGGGTAGCAAGTGTCATCATGATATTAAAACGTTTGTGGTGTTGGTCCTCATTAAGGAAAGTTAGGGTTGAGGATCGGAGGATTATCATATCATATGAAGTCTGGAAGAAAGGAGATAGAGAACTGTGGCAATCCTCTTCCATATTTGAGTCCAATAATTGCACACATGGGCACATTTGAAGAGCATGTGGGATAAATTGCCATTAGGTGCAGAACATGACCAACAGAGTTTGTTGCTAGTTTGTTGCTATAATATATTAATAAGATTACTAGATAAGTTCGGGATTGGTGGAAACATACTTAGCTGGATCAAGGGTTTCCTAACCACAAGAACATATCAAGTTAAATCAAACTCAAACATATCATCGAAGTGGAAAGCAGACTGCAGAGTACCACAAGGATCACCACTATCACCGATCCTCTTCAACCTAATGATGACCCCACTACCAAGTCCTTATCCAACCAAGGCCTTAACCCTTCCATCTATGCAGACGATGTCAAGATATTCATTCCTTACGAATCTAAACTGACTGAAATCACCAACGAAATCAAGATCAGCTTGAACATCATGGACTCTTGGGCAAATGCTTTTCAACTAAAACTAAACAAAGAAAAAACTCACTGTCTCATCCTCTCATCCCTACACAGCACGGACAACCCCACTATTATCAACACCCCAGAGTACACACTCCCTGTCTCAGACAGCCTGAAAATCCTCGGCGTTACAATGGACCGCAACTTAACACTAGAGAGCTAAGTGACATCCACAACTAAGAAAATGTTCCACTCAATGTGGAAACTCAAACGCGTGAAACAATTCTTCCAGAGGGGAACATTTCGCAACTTGATACAATCTATGGTACTAAGCCATGTAAACTACTGCAATGGAATTTATGCGGGATGCAAAGAACAAACCTGAAACTTCAGACCACTTAAAACATGGCAGTTAGGCTTATCTTCGGAGAAACGCAATTTGAAAGTGCAAAACCCCATCGCGAAAAACTACACTGGCTCCCAATCAAAGAACGCATTGCTTTCAAAATCTGCACTCTGGTTCACAAAATTATCTACGGTGAAACTCCGGGATACATGACAGACTTGATTGACCTACTAACTAGAAAAACATCTGAATTTATTTATTTTGTATTTTTGTTACATTTGTACCCCGCGCTTTCCCACTTATGGCAGGCTCAATGCGGCTTACATGGGGCAATGGAGGGTTAAGTGACTTGCCCAGAGTCACAAGGAGCTGTCTGTGTCTGAAGTGGGAATCGAACTCAGTTCCCCAGGACCAAAGCCCACCACCCTAACCACTAGGCCGCTCCTCCACTCAATACGAACATACCTAAATCTGCACTATCCAAGCTGCAAAGGACTCAAATACAAACCAACTTACACATCCAGTTTTTCCTACATAAGCACACAACTGTGGAACGCATTACCAAAAGCCTTGAAAACTACGAACGACCACCTAAACTTCCGGCAAACACTAAAAACTAACCTGTTTAAAAAGGCATACCCTACCGATCCAACATAAATGCCTGATCTACTACTACTACTAATAGCATTTATATAGTGCTACCAGACGCACACAGCGCTGTACATTTGACATAGAGAGACAGTCTCTGCTCGAAGAGCTTACAATCTAGGTAACACAAACAGACAAGACATTACGGGCAAGGAAGTTACAGGGTAAAGAGGAACAGGGGAGGAGGGCAAATGAGTAGCGGTTAGGAGCCAAAGGCAGTAGTGAAAAGGTGAGCCTTCAGCATAGATTTGAAGTCAGGTAGAGATGGAACTAGACGTATGGGTTCGGGAAGACGGTTCCAGGCATAAGGTGCCGCAAGATAAAAGGAACGAAGTCTGGAGTTAGCGGTGGAGGAGAAAGGGGACAACAAGAGAGATTTGTTCAGAGAGTGGTGTTCACGGGGAGGAATGTAGGGAGAGATGAGAGAGGAGAGGTAGTGAGGGGTCATAGAGTGGATGCATTTAAAGGTCAGTAAGAGGAGTTTGAAATGTATACGGAAGCGGATAGGGAGCCAGTGAAGTGACTTGAGGAGTGGGCTAGTGTGGGCATAACGATTCTGGCGGAAAATAAGTCGAGCTGCAGAATTCTGGACAGATTGGAGAGGAGAAAGAAGATTGAGCGGAAGACCAGTGAGAAGTAAATTGCAATAGTCCAAGTGAGAAGTAACAAGGGTGTAAATAAGGGTTTTGGTGACGTGTTCAGAAAGGAAGGGGCGAAGTTTTGCTAATGTTGAAGATAAAGAAGCGACAGGTTTTGGCAATTTGTTGAATATGAGCAGAGAAGGAGAGAGAGGAGTCAAAGATGACTCCAAGGTTATGAGCCGAGGAGACGGAGGATATGAGAGCCATTAACAGAGATAGAGAATGGGGGAGGAGGGTTTAGGGGGAAAAATTAGAAGTTCAGTTTTAGCCATGTTTAATTTGAGATGGCGTTGAGACATCCAGGCAGCAATGTCAGACAAGCAGGCAGAGATTTTGTCCTGGATTAAGGTTGAGATTTCAGGGGTGGAGATGTAGATCTGAGAGTCATCAGCGTAAAGATGGTAATGAAAACCATGGGATGATATCAGGGCACCAAGGGAGGCGGTATAGATGGAGAAAAGGAGTGGTCCAAGGACAGAACCCTGAGGCATACCTACTGAAAGTGGGAGGGAAGTTGAAGAGGATCCACCAGAGTGAACACTGAAAGTACGGAGTGAGAGATAGGAAGAGAGCCAGAAAAGAACAGGTCCCTGGAATCCAAGCGAGGACAGCGTATCGAGAAGTAAGGTGTGGTCAACAGTGTCGAAAGCAGCAGATAGGTCTAGAAGGATGAGGATGGAGTAGAGACCTCTGGATTTAGCCAGAAGCAGATCATTAGAGATTATAGTAAGTGCAGTTTCAGTAGAGTGAAGAGGGTGAAATTCGGATTGAAGTGGGTCAAGAATAGGTTGAGAAGAGAGAAAGTCAAGACAGCGGCAGTGAACGACGCGTTCGAGTAATTTGGAGAGGAAAGGGAGATGGGGCGATAGTTGGAGGGACAGGTAGGGTCAAGTGAGGGTTTTTTAAGGAGTGGAGTGACAATAGCATGTTTGAAGGTCGTAGGAACAGTTGCAGTGGAGAGTGAAAGATTAAGGATGTGACAGATGACAGGGATGATAGTAGGAGAGATAGTGTTAAGTAGGTAAGTGGGGATGGGATCAGAGGAACAGGTAGTACATTTAGAGGAGGAAAGAAGAAGGGCAGTTTCTTCAGTAGAAACTTCAGAGAAGGAGGAGAAAGAAGGAAGGAGAGGAAGGAGAGTAGGGGGTGTGGACTAAGGGAGAGAGAGGTGGGGAGGGTTTGGATGAAAATTCAAGGTTAATCTTACGGATTTTATCATGGAAGTAATCAGCTAGAGTCTGTGGAGAAAGAGAAGTGGGAATAGGAGACGGAGGTACTTTGAGAAGAGAGTTCAGTGTTGCGAAGAGAAGTCGAGGGTTAGAACCAAGGGAATACAACTATACAATACAACAAAATACAATACAACAAAACTAAAGAACGTAATGGACATAACACAACTTTTCCGCTGTACGATTCCTTAGTGTAGCTGTGCCACATGAACTTTTACCACAACATCACTTTTTATTTGTTTACACCGGAGTCTGTAGCGCCTCTCCGGTACTATGTAAGCCACATTGAGCCTACAAATAGGTGGGAAAATGTGGGATATAAATGTAACAAATAAATAAATACTCACCGGCACTGTCACAGCCTCTTGTGGTGAGGGAGTTGAAACTGATGGTGTTATGTTCTATTATTTATTCTGTTCTGCCATTACCTCCACAGTTCAGGGTGAATTACATCATTAAGAAGCCGAGCCACTACATCCACAGAATAGACGATAAAACAACTATGCTATTGTCACGTCTGTGGCCGTGACCACCCTCAGACTTACATTATTTCTGGGAGTCAGCTTCTAAGCTGGCTTCTGCCTATCCTTTCTGGAGTAGTTTTCCTTCTGTGTGCTGGCTTCTTCCAGCATGGCTCTAATTACTCTACTCTACTGCACCTGGGGGTGCTGCCTGAGTTAGCTCTACCTCTGTCTCCAGCCTGGCTCTGTTTGCTCCTCTGTGCTGCACCTAGGTATTCTAAGTCTCTCTATGTTCTGTGTGCGCTCTGCCTGCTCCTTGGTTTGTGCTTCTCTCACCCGCTGGTGGCCAGAGCCAGTGACTGCCATAGTTTGTCTTGCTGTTCCTACCCGTTCCAGACTTTAGCCTAGTCCAGTCCGGTTCTTCCAGGCTGTCTGACTTGTCTCTCTTGTTTGTGCCTGGACAGCCTCTGTAGTTGCTTACTGATGGCTTCAGCTGCTCCTCAGTTGTTGAAGGGCTTTATTAATCACTTAGAGACTGCAGCCATTGCCTTTGCATCGTCTAAGGTCCCTGGTATGTTTGAGTGCTCTGTGCACTGCTTCCTTGTCTAGTTCAGTGTGAGTTTCACAATATCGACAGGCTCACCGTTATCCACATGTTTGTTCACCCCTTCAAAGAAATGTAATAGATTGGTGAGGCAAGATGCCACTTCACTTAATCCATGTTGGCTTTGTCTCATTAATCTATGCAGAGAATAAAACATAAAGTGCCCTGAAATAAATCATTAGCAACTTCACAATCTAAAATTTCCAAGGAACTGATGGATTGTAAAAGTTAAACCTTAAAAAATGAATTATGTACCAACACTAAACCCCTTCCATGATGACCTACCCTAGGTAAGTGAAGAATTTTGTAACCAGACTTTTAGAGTGATTTTAACCTAGGGTCATCAATTATAGGGAATCAAGTTGCACTTAGAAATAAGAACCCGAGCGGATTAAATTCTATCAGATCCTTTAATATCTTGGCCTTAGCAGCAGCTGACAGTACATTGATATATGCACAAGAAATTGGATTTGAATTCACAGTTGGTACTTTGGTAGACCCAGATACTTCAGGTTAGCACAGAATACATTCTCATCCTCAGTCTCCTACTATTTCTGGGATAAGCAGTATAAAATGTTTTGTACTTTTTTGGGATCTTACCAGGTATTTGTGACCTGGATTGGCCACTGTTGGAAACAGATGCTGGGCTTGATTGACCTTTGGTCTGTCCTAGTATGGCCATACTTATGTACTAAATTGGCCACTGTTGGAAGCAGGATACTGGCTTGATGAACCTTTAGTCTGACCCAGTATGTCAATGCTTATGATCTTGTAATCTTAATGCTGGGGAGCACTTACTACAACAGGCTGCATTAGATTACATCACTCATTACAGTGCAGGTGTCATCCCGATTGTCCTCGGAGAACAATCCTTCAAAATTAAGATGCTGAACAGAATCAGCTCCAGGACTGACCCTTGAGATACGCCATTCTCACATTTCTTCCAAATGAATGCCATATACCACTACTTTACTTCATCTGCATGTGGATGGGTTCCATAGTGGTCAACTGGATAAAAATGTGTTAAATGACAGATGACGTAAAGTAGTGGTATATGGCATTCATTTGGAGGAGTTGGAGATGAAGGACAAACCTAGGGCTGAATTGTTGAATGTCTTGGACTATAATTCTCCTCCAAGTGAGGCTGTAATGTTTCCTGTCCACAGTGTCCTGAAGAATGCATAGATGGAGAACTGCTGGACCTCTCTCTCTGTGCCTACAGAGGCTCCTAGATTTGGGAAGGTGCTGTTACCCCACAACTCCACGGTGGTTGAATCTGCTCTCAAAAGAGCTAGAAGTTCCAAGACTCATGCCTTAGCTCCCCAAGACAAGGAGGCTCCAGACTCTTTTGGGAGGATAAGCCTCAATACTTATCTCCCACATCCAGATCTAGCAGCTCTACACGAGCATGTACTTGAAGTCCCTGGTTTCCAGTGTGTTTCACTTTGCAAGCAGTCTCCCGTTGGAGCAAGCTGCAGAGTTTTGCCAGCTAGCCCAGAAGCAGAATTTCTGCAGGGAATAGTTGGCTTGGGGCACCTTTGACTCTTTGAATTTGGCGTCTAGACTCTCCAATTTGGGTGTCTGGATGCACAGACTCTCATGCAGCATGTCTCAGACCTAGAACTAGTGGTTCAGAAGAGGCTGTCAGATGTCTTCTGCTGAGGTGATAATCTTTTTGGGGACAGAGTGAAAGAGGTTACGGACCTCATCAAAAAGCATGCTGACACCATCAAGTCCCTTTCTTGGCCTACTCCTTCTGCGGCCTTCACTTTTTGGAGGTTTTCTTGAGGGAATAGGAGAGGTTCCTACTACTCTCAAAGACATAGATATGCCCCTTCTTCCTCTCCTCAGCAACAGACCCAGGCCCAGTGCTCCTGGCCTAGACAGCAGTGAGTGCAGAAATCCCAGCCAAATCCCCAGTCTAAGCAAGAGAGAATTGCTACCATAAAAGTATCTGTCCCGGGCGACCTACCAGTAGGATGGAGGCTGAATTTTTTTCCCAAGAAAGGTGGCTCCTGGTAACCTTGGACTGGTAGGTTCTTCAAATAATCCAGGTGGGTTACACCCTCAGCTTTCATCCTCCAAATTGCCGACCGAGAGCGTCAAACTTCAGCTCTTAGCACAAGGAAGTATCTCTTCCCTTCTGAAGGCCCACGTGGCCAAACCCATTCCACTAGGGGAAGAAGGGAAGGGATTTATTCCAAGTCCTTCTTGGTCCCAAAAAGATAGGGGATTGGGGTGGGGGTGACAATTTCGTCCCATCCTAGTCCTAAGAGCCCCGAACAAATGTCTGGTCAAAGAAACGTTCAGGATGATTTCCCTGGGCACCCTTCTTTTTATGATTCAGAAAAACAATTGGCTATGATTTCTGGACTTAAAAGGATAAGGAAACACCACTACCAATATTGCATCTGCCAGTTGACCGTGTGTCCACTGCCAGGGTATTCACAAAATGCCTCGCTGTAGTCGCTGCATTGCTACACAGACTGGGAGTTCATATGTTTCCCTGCTTGGACGATTGGCTGGTCCAGAGTGTGTCAGTGGAAGATGCTCACGAGACAATGCAGAGAATATTCAGTTGTTGGAGCTACCAAAGATCGTCTCAAGTCCCACTTGATCCCAGTCCAGGAAATGAACTCCTGCTAAACACACAGCATGCTCTGGCCTGTCTCCCTCCGCAATGTGCAGATTCCCTTGTTGCGGTTGCCACTCAGGTCCAGAGCAGTCAGCAGGTCACAGCTTAGCAGATGTTGAGGTTGATGGGCCTCCACAGTGCTTGTCACTCCCATAGCACACCTGCACCTAATAGGGCACCCAGTGGACCCTAGCTTCTCAGAGGTGTCTAGCCACAGGGAACCTTGTGGATGTCATCACAGTTACTCTAGAGCTAGTTCAGTCACTTCTCTGGTGGATTGTTCAATCCAGTTTGACTCTGGGACTCCCATTCCAAATTTCTCCTTATCGGAAGGTCCTAACTATGGATACATCCATTCTCAGGTGGGGAGCCCATATCGATGGGTTTCACATCCAGTGGACCAGATCTGCTCAGGAGTCCTGACTTCACATTAACCTCCTAGAGTTATGGGCAATATGTCAGCTGCTGAACCAAATTGTGCTCATTTAGATGAACAATCAGGTTGCAATGAAGTATGTCAACAAGCAGGGGGATATGAAATCCTTCCCCGATGTGGCAGTGGGCCACCGGTCATGGCATGGTGCTCTGAGCCATATACCTGGCAGGGAAAAGCAACAGCCTGATGGACAGATTGAGCAGGGTGATGCAACCATATGAGTGGTCTCTCAGCATGGGCATAGCCTGCAGGATCTTCCGAGAGTGGGGTACCCTCTTGGTTCTTTTTGCCGCTCATCTCAACAGTGTCCTTCAGTACTGCTCTAGATTTGGGTTACACAACAGGCTAGCGTCAGATGCCTTCCTCCTGGTTTGGGAAGAGGGTCTCCTTATCCTCCCATTCTTTTGATAGGGAAAACGTTTCTGAAACTCAAGCAAGACTGGGGAACCATGATCCCCATTGCTTCTTACTGGCTGAACCAGATCTGGTTCGCTCTTCTTCTGGAGTTGTCCTCTGAAGAACCGTGGAGACTAGATTGCTTTCTGACCCTCATTATGAAGAATGAGGGGTCTCTTCTGCATCACAGCCTCCAGTCACTGTCCCTCACAGCCTGGAGAGCATAGAATTTGCACCTCTGCAGCTGCCCGAGGGTATCTCCAGGATCCTGCTGGCTTCCAGGTCAACATTCCACTAAGAGGGGTTATACTTTTAAATGGAGATTTGCTGTCACCTGCTGGTGAACACACAAATCACTTTTAATGCTGAACCCAGAAAACCTGGCATTGAAATTAAGTTTGCATATTCAAGGAGTCATTTTGTTGATGTGCCCACGCATGGACATCATTGTGTATGTCGCATAGAATATATGCACACAAACCTGCACCTGTACATTTCTATGCATATGTTTTTCTTCAGTACATATGTGCATTGAATGACATCTCTAGCCACACAGTTTATAAAATCCCAGGGTACTTTTCAACAACCCTTTTTTGCCTTGGACATCTTCACCTCTCTCATCTATGTAAGATTACCCTCCACATGTGTTGCAATAAAAGTGTCTTGATAGCTCACTCATCTTAAAATTCTGTGATATCACAATGCATCTTAGCAGCATTGTTCCTTGAAGTCTGTTATGTCACTGTGTCTTTGCAAATGCTTTAACTAGCTGCATTGGATAGCAGAGGATTGACCTAAAAGCTAATGGAAAAATCAATTTGAGGCACTTGGGTCCCCCCCCCCCCCAGTCACTTAGTTTGTGCAAAGTATGCAAAATATTTGAAAGCCATAGCTAAATATATCTTATTCTTAGGAGCTTCAGTTGACAAGCACGGTGGCATGAGCTCATAGATAACCATTTTAAAGCAAAATGAACTTAGATTGATTGCTCAAAATATCATCTGATTTTTCTATTGCTTCCAGTTATTCCCAGTCTCCTAGCTGTTTTGTCAATTAATTCCTGTTTTTGCTTCTTGCATGAAGAGGTGTGCAGTTATTTTCAAGATATCAGCATGTTCGAATAGTAACATATACTGTTTGGAGGATTTCCAGGTCATGCTGGTTGAGATACTATAAGCAATTTTGGTGGAAAGTAGGGGAGGATCTTTTCCCCCTGCCACTTTTCATTTTTTCCGTAAAGATCTCTCTTTTCATTACTTTATCATTCTCACTCTGGTTCATCTTTTCCCTTCACTTTATTTTCTCTTGCTTGTTCCATCTACTGCCTGCTCCCTTATTTCTTCAGCTCTTTTGTTTTCCTGGTTAATTACTTGTATTAATCCGCAAACAAATCTTTTCCGGAGATGGGTAGGCGGTAGAACGAGAGGACATGAAATGAGATTGAAGGGGGGCAGACTCAGGAAAGATGTCAGGAAGTATTTTTTCACAGAAAGGGTGGTGGATGCTTGGAATGCCCTCCCGCGGAAGGTGGTGGAGATGAAAACGGTAACGGAATTCAAACATGCGTGGGATATACATAAAGGAATCCTGTGCAGAAGGAATGGATCCTCAGAAGCTTAGCCGAAATTGGGTGGTGGAGCTGGAGGGGGGAAGAGGGGTTGGTGGTTGGGAGGCGAGGATAGTGGAGGGCAGACTTATACGGTCTGTGCCAGAGCCGGTGATGGGAGGCGGGACTGGTGGTTGGGAGGCGGGGAATCCTGCTGGGCAGACTTATACGGTCTGTGCCCTGAAAAAGACAGGTACAAATCAAGGTAAGGTATACACATATGAATTTATCTTGTTGGGCAGACTGGATGGACCATGCAGGTCTTTTTCTGCCGTCATCATCTACTATGTTTCAGACTGGCTCCTCTGTGGCTAAGGGATTTCAGTTCATTCTCTTACATAATATTGAATCATTGAATGGTTAATGGCACACATCAATTATTTGGTGTTCTGATCAAAGCACATCCCTGTTTTTGGATTTATAGATGTATTGTATGGCCTTATTTGCATTTTGTGGGTTATGCTTATTCCTACCTCATTATCCCTCTTTAAGAGATGCCTTTTTTTATATTCTTTCAGATACCATTTCAGATTTGGGAAGCAATTTAAGTCAGGTAGTAGAAAGCAGTCATCTCAGTGTTCAGTGTTTGGCTCATTTGCAGCTTCCTGAAATGGATGAAGATAGTGCTGAGTCAGCAAATGAAATGGAAGTTACTGAATTACAAAAACTGTCACCATTGTTGCAGGTAATCATATTAAAGGATTTATAATTTTATGGATTTATAACTTTAAACTGGAAGTAAATTATTTCACTTTTTTTTTTTTTTTTTTTTTTTTTTTTTTGCATTTTCATACCCGTCAAGTAGTCTTATCTTGCATTAGATAGCCCACTTGTCCAGTGTTCCCTCTAATTTCTTCTGGGATAAGTGCAGATATGTTCTGTTTTTGCTCACTTAATTTTTTGATGTGAGCATCAGGCATGGGAGTCTCTCAGTTTCTATCCTCTGCTGTCTTCTCTCTGCCACCCCGCAGCTTCTATCCTCTGCTTCCTTCCTTATCTCCCTTCCTCCCGCCATCAGCAGCTTTTCCCCTTCTTCATCTTCCCTTAGCATTTGCCCCTGTTTCCTAGCTCCTCTGTCTAGCATCTGCACCCTATTTCCTCCTTCCACTCCCTCAAAATCCTCTCCTATGTCTCTTTATTTCAAATCCCTAGCATCCTTTACCGTGTCTTTTAACCTCCCAAACAAAGTGTTGCCAAATTTGTTAAGAAAATAAGCTATATAGAAGGTAATATCCACATAGCTTTCAGATCATCAGATGGTATGTTCAGTAATACACTTTATTGCTAAATGTACATGGGTCCATTCATCATCTGCATATCCAGAATAATTACTGCTTAAGTGATTTTCTTTCCACCTAAGTACCTTACTCTACACACCTATGTGTCTTTATAAAATACTAGGGGCAAAATGACATATTTTGCATCTAGATTGATGCTGTGGACATGATGCCTGTTTAGGCATAAATGTTCCTCCATAAATCCCGATTTTGACCATTCTCTGCCCAAACTTTGCCCCTAAAAGCTTCCACATGTAGGTTGTGTAAAACCTTGTCTCTGTGGATATTTATATGCACATAACCCTAGGATAATTTTATAAAAGCCCTTTAATGCAGGTAAAAGAGTCTTCCCATATAAAGAATGTTGTACAAAATTACCCTCATAAAGTGTATGTACAGACCTGCCTCAGAATATGAGAAAATTTATCTGAGATCATTGGGGAGAGGAAGTAACCTAGAGATTAGAGCAATAGCCTGAAAACCATGGTACTAGGGTTCACATTAGCAGTCACTGGATATCAGAAAGATTGTTGCTAGATGGAAAAGATTTAGTTAATTTTACAATTAATACCTACAGCAATCAGCTTCTTGTTTTAATTACAGATGTACAGGAATTTAAAATGTTTTGTGCCCACCCGTGCTCCAAATTTCCATTCTTTGTACTGAGTCTCTCAAGTTTCCACTCAGGAATGTTGTGGCTTTAAAAGGTTAAGTGTCTCTGGAGGCCTTGTATGTACCTGAAGTGTGAAAAGTTGTGCCGGTCTGTAGGATTGTTCTAAATGCAATTTATAACTAGTCGAAACCAGTCACTACACCATCTTCCTTCTGTCTTCCGCTTCTTCCCCCGCATCATAATTTCTCCCTCTTCCTTTTCTGGCCGTATCATTTTAAAGGAGTGAGTGTTATCGTCTCCTACCACAGATGGAGGTAGAGAAACTGATCTTTTCCAGTGAACTCATCAGTATAATCTGCTGGTACTCAGTGGAAAACTCCTGTATTTTCTGTACCTTTAGCAGATGACCTTTAGGTCATTTGGGCTGGTACTCCCGGTCCCTGGCCTCGCTCTCTGCTCTGTATGCCATGGCCGCACAGCAAGGTTCAACCTAATGGCTGTTCCCATGTTCCTGGTTCCTGGACCGGACCTTGTTGAGTGCAGAACACAGCTGTGCTGTCTCCAGTCACACTTCTTAGTATCCAGTGGCTAATGCTTTGGCTCAGCCTCCAGGTCCCAATCTCCCTCTTCTCATTGTCCATTCAACCTGTTTGGGAATTATTCCCCCAGGCTCCCCTGCAGCACCCGAACAGTTTCAATTGATTGTGTCTGATTTAGCTTTATTCCTTTATCCAGGGAATAAAATTAATTGAGTTTAAAAAAAATGCAAGAACAAAAATGGATAGTACGGGGGGCGGAGCAAGATGGCGGCTTCGACAACGCTCCACGAGTAGCTCCGGAGATTTGAGAGGTTCAACCCTTCCCTTCAAGCTTTTTTCTTCAGGAAATATTTCTTTTTTTTCAGCATGCCGCATACGAAGAGGAAGGGTTTGGTTAGAGCCAAGACCCAACCGGCACTAACATCGACACCGAACCAGCAAACCCTGGAAACCTACCTCGTGCGCTCCTCACTTTTAGCGGTAGGAGATCCCGCTGAGTTACAGGACCAGGAAGAGTCTGAACCCCTGGGACAGGACATTTCATTGTCCCCCCCGCCGCATTATCCTCCGCCGCAGCCAGCAGAACCCAACAGCGGGGGTGCTTCTAATTCTCGCGAGAGCGAAGGGAGAAACACACGAGTGGGGCCTGCAGTTGGGATTCCTGCTGAGGTCCATTTTCCATCTGGGACTTCTCATTTAACAATGCAGAACCCAAGTAAGGGTTCCACTGCGTCGGCTACCCTTGAGGCGATTTGGGAGATGTTACAGACTGTTCAGGCATCGACCGGCAAGATTGAAGGACTGGTGAGCAATGTTCAAGATTTAACCGTTTCATTTGCATCAATGAAAGGTGAATTAACTGATAAAATTAACCATCTAACAGCAGAAAATGCAAAATTGAAAGAAATTTCTACTAAGTTGATAAAGGATACAAATGCCATAAATAACAAATTGGAATACTTCGAGAATTACAACAGGAGGTTAAACCTTCGGTTACTAAACTTTCCCTGTACACCAGTGTACTCTCCAATGGAGATATTTAAGAAATATTTGGTGGACAATTTGAATTTTTCTTCTGATAATATACCTCCTGTGAATAAAATGTATTATTTACCTACAAAAAAGAATAGTGACATTCAACCACAAGGAGATTTGAACGTTACTGATTTACTAGAATCTTCCATTACATCTACAACAGAGAGAAAAACTTTATTGGTATCTTTTATATTTCAACAAGATCTGGATTCAGTAAGAAAGATGGCCTTAAGAAACTTACAAACCCCTTTTTATGGAGGGAAAATCTGGGTATTCCCAGACGTAACAAAACAAACCCAGGCCAGAAGAAAGGATTTTCTTGCATTGCGAACTGAAGTTTTGGCGTTGGGTGCTGTTTTTAATTTAAATTACCCATGCAAATGTAATATAAAATATCAGGGTGTAAAATATGTTTTTCTTTTTCCAGAACATTTAAAACAATTTATAGATCAAAAAAAGATATTGTAATGCCGGTCTGTGTCATACAGTCTGAACACTTCCGAGTGGGTAATTTATAGAATAGGCAAGTATGGAGCAATTAGCTAAGTCTTTCTTTAAAAATTTATGTAAAACTCTTATCTTCCAAGTTAATAACGGCTCATGCCCCCCTAAGTTGGTGGTCTAATTCAAGTCATTTTATTTTACTTTAAATGTTACCTTAAGAATTTCTGACTATTTTTTTTTCCTATTCAAGTAGTAATTGCTTGTAAATTTTTGAAAATGGATAAATAAAAATTAAAAAAAAAAAAAAAAAATGCAAGAACTAAAACCTAGTGGGCAGAGGGATGGTGGAGATGCCTGAACAGTCAGGCAGGTTTGCAAGTGCAGGCTAAGTGTCTTGGAATGCCTGCCATTAGAGGCTACTCTGCAGATAAGCTACTGGTTCTGTCTGCCCTTCTTGAGATAGATTGTTCCTGACTCAGGGAATGGTCCTGGGGGGGAGGGGGCAGGGGAATCAGGGGCCCATCAAAGCCGCCTTGTAGGTTCCCAGCATGTAGGCATCGAGACTCGTGGTCCTGATGTCTTTTGAAATGAACACCATGTTTGAACATGCCCTTTTCTCTCCTGCATTTTTTGTGTATCAGAAGATCTCACAGTCTCCTTGGGGGGACTGGGTTGTTCGGGAGACTCCAGAGGATCTGGAGGGTCTTTAATATCCCCAATGCCCCTTGAATTCAGATTCTGTGCATGATCCTCCTTTGAGAGAGGCGGTATGGTCACATGTGATCCAGCTTTTCTAATGGGACAGCTCTCTTGTCTCATTGATGCGGTTATGGATGCCATTGGGCTCCCCAGAACTTCTGCTGCTGACCCTTCCGACGGGGACCCTTTTTTTAGAGGGATTAGTGGGGGCCCCCAAAACATTTCTGCTCCACAAGGATCTATCTTGCATAATGTTGGGGAAGGGTGAGGTTCCCTGGATAGGGCTCTAAGGGGCCAGGGTCCCTGATCGCCTATATATGTTTGTCCCTGAGGAGCTAGAAGGATACTGGACTTACCCTAAGGTGGATGCTCTTGCCACAGAGACCACCATACCCATGCAAGGAGGTTTGGTCCTCATGGAGCTCTATGAAAAGTGAGTGGAGCAGCAGTATAGGTTAGAATTTGCCTTTGGGGCATCTGGCTTTCAAGCTGCCATCTCCGGGGGCTATGCGATGCGGGCTATGCTGTGTTGGTTACAAGTTCCTAGAGGTCTCTTGCCTGGAGTCTGGTGCAACTTTCCTGGTGGATGACCTTTACAATCTGCTGCATCTTTACAATGGCTGCCTCTGTAGTAGGCTGCCATTAAGCTGAAAATTCGGTCTCCAAGAAGCTCTCCAGTCAGCTATCCTTTTGGAGACCATTATTTGAGGAAGAAAATGGAAAGTAAGTTAAGGATATGGAGGAGGATTGCCCTCTCTGGCAGAAAGGTCCTCAACAATACTCAGTAACTAGAGTTCACTCTAAAGGAGCGGGCTGTTTTGGGCTGATTTGGCTTTGGGCACAGGTAGACCTTTTAACAAGAGATCCAGAGACTCTGGTCCTTTCAGGCATTTCCAGTGAAGGTGCGCTGAACCCCTTAGTGGTTCTGGTAGGGGTCATCTTTGATCAGTGGGTTCTGGAAGTAGTCAAGAAGGATTACTCCCTGGAGCTAGTCTACACCATTCCCAATGCCTTCCTACTATGTCTTCCTGTGCCTTGGAGCTAAAGCAGCAGTCCATTGCCCTTACCCTGCAGCATCTTCTCAAGCTGGGGGCAGTGGAGCCTATCCTGATGGTAGAATATGGCCTGGAGCGGAATTCCATTTATTTCATAGTCCCAAAAAAGGGTTGCTCTTTTTGTCCCATCCTGGATCTCAAAGGAGTGAATATTTGTCTCCAGGTACAGCACTTTTGCATGGAGACTGTTTGGTCTGTGATCACCTCAGTTCATTCGAGCGAGCTCTTAATCTCCTTGGACTTTATGGAGCTCTATTTGGCACTTCTTTCAGGTCAAGTATAAAATATAATCTAAATTAAGGGTTAATTTCAAGTTCTTGATTTCACCTGGGATATTCCTTATAACTGTATATAATAAAGAAAAACATACTGCAAAAAAAACATAGTAGTCGAATGCTCATGCATACATACAAGCCTCGTTTATATCACATGTTGGTTTTCTTGGAAAAAAAGCCTAAATATTGTTTGTTGCTCTACAGGACCCCTGATGAAGGCCTGCGTGCTGAAAAATGGCCCATGTTGGGTTTTTACCTGTATGTTGCAATTGATGAATATGGATTTACCTGTTTACTGAATTTGAAGAATAAACCCAGTTTTCTGGAAAATCAGCCATTGGTTGGTTTGGAACTTGTTTGTGGTGACCTCTATCCTTGTGTTGTTTTCCTGATTTTTTTTTTTTTTTTTTGTGGAATGTGTTTTTCCTTTTTTCCCTTTTTTTCCCCCTTGCATTCCCATAGTGGACCATCACAAACAGTGCCCCACTTTTGTGTGCTTGATCACCATTTTCAGTTTTTGGGCACTTCCCTTTGGGTTGGCCGTGGTTTCTCGACAGTTTTTCATTTATGCAGTCATGTCTTTTGATGATGTTACAGACAAGGCTGATAAAGATTTAGGATTCAAGGTGGTCTATTTGTAGAAGATTTATAACAGTGAGTAATTGAATGTTTGACACCATGAAATACAGTCAATTGATGATATGATGAGAATTTCGATAATTAATTGAGCTGACTGGTGAGATGTAGAGTTTGTGATACATGTGTTGGCATAGAATTGGGCTGATCAAGATGGGATTAATGTATATCTTTTTAATTTTGTTTTAGTTTTTTTTTGAAGGGGTATGTTGATCACCCCTGATTTTTAGGTATGTATTGATACATTATTGGATTTGAGCAAATCCATTCAACGTTTTATATATGTTCTAATGACTATATATGTTTTGATCACACTTTTATATGTTTGGAAAGTGGTTTGTCTTATCTCCTCCTCCATTTTACTTTTGAATGTGTAATGCATTTGTTGTACTTTATTTTATCATTTGCTGTTACGACGTTTTATATATTTGAGAAGATATATATATATACATATATATATATACATAATTTGAGATGATGTTATTACTATTTTTATGTTTTTATTTGTAGTTTTACCCCCTGATGCAGCCTGAGGGCGAAACGTGGCCACGTCGGGTACTGTTTTTGTCTTGGTTTGAATAAATTATTTCTTTGTTTTTTTATATATGTGTATCGGTCTACTTTTTATAATAGACCATTTCTGTTCTGTTCCAGGCTGCACTCTCACTTAGTTGTGTTTCTTTTTAGGTCAATCTAAGTTATGTCCTCGCTGTTTGAGCTTGGGGGCTAGGGATACCCCATCAGTGATAATATTCAGCCTGCTTGTCTTCGGAGAAAATGAAGATACATACCTCTATATCCGAGGACAGCAGGCTGAATATTATCACAACCTACCCTCCTCCCCTTTGGAGTTGTTCCTCTTCTCTACATTGCTTTTCATTAAACTAAAGGCGACACGCTCGCGTCATGGGCGGGAACCTGCTCGCGCATGCGCGGTGCATCTTTTCCCGTTCGACGTCGCGTTCTGGAAAGTTCTTATTTTTTTACAAGTTCCGTCGCAGTTGACGACCCATCAGTGATAATATTCAGCCTGCTGTCCTCGGAGAATACCTGCTACAGGTATGTATCTTCATTATTTGGTGCAGGAAGTAGTGGTGCTGGGACTACTTGATAACAGTGATCATAATATGATCAGATTTGATATCAGCTCTGGAGTAAGTACACACAGGAAATCCAATACGTTAGCATTTAACTTTCAAAAAGGAGAGTATGATAAAATGAGAAGAACGGTTAAAAAAAAAACTTAGAGGAGCAGTTCGCCCTTTCCTTTCTGAGCACACTACCAGAACCCTCACCCACACTCTTATCACCTCTCACTTAGACTATTGCAACTTGCTTCTCACAGGTCTCCCACTTAGCCATCTCTCTCCTCTTCAATCTGTTCAAAATTCTGCTGCACGATTAATATTCTGCCAGTGTCATTATGCTTATATTACCCCTCTCCTCAAGTCACTTCACTGGCTTCCTATCCGTTTCCGTATACAGTTCAAACTCCTCTTATTGACCTATAAGTGCATTCACTCTGCAGCTCCTCAGTACCTCTCCACTCTCATCTCTACCTACATTCCTCCCCGGGAACTCGGTTCACTGGGTAAATCTCTCTTATCTGCACCCTTCTGCTCCACTGCTAACTCGAGTCCAGACTCCGTTCCTTTTATCTTGCTGCAACATATTCCTGGAATAGACTTCCTGAGCCGGTACGTCAAGCTCCATCTCTGGCCATCTTCAAATCTAAGCTAAAAGCCCACCTTTTTGCTGCTGCTTTTAACTCCTAACCCTTGTTCACTTGTTCAGAACCCTTATTTTATCATCCTCACTTTAATATTCCCTTATCTCTTGTTTGTCCTGTTTGTCTGTCCTAATTAGATTGTAAGCTCTGTCGGGCAGGGACTGTCTCTTCATGTTCAAGTGTACAGCGCTGTGTACATCTAGTAGCGCTATAGAAATGATAAGTAGTAGTAGTAGTAGTAGTAGTAGTTGCGAAGGTCAAAAATTTACATGAGGCATGGATGCTGTTCAAAAATACCATCCTGGAAGCCCAGGCTAGTTTATATTCCATATATTAAAAAAGAGGAAGCTAGGCCAAATGACAGCCGGCTTGATTAAAAACTGAGGTGTAGGAAGCTATTAGCTAAAAGAAAATCCTTCAGAAAATGAAGAAGGATCTGACTGAAAATAATAAGAAACAGCATAAGGAATGGCAAGTCAAGTGTAAAGTGCTGATGAGGAAGGCAAAAACTCGCAAGAGTTGCATTGGACTCCCTCAAGGATTCCATTCAGGACTTACTGTGTTAGACAGATGCATCCCCATGATTGTAGCCAGATCCCCTATCGCTTCAAATGCAGGTCACATGACCTCAGTGACTTACTGGTGCTAGACAGATGCACCCCCCTGGTTGTTAGCCGGATCCCCTACCGCTTCAAATTTGGGTCACGTGACCTCAACAACTTGTGCTAGAGATACACGTCCCTCTGGTTGTTAGCCAAATCCCTTACCGCTTCAAACTCAGGTCACGTGATCTCAGTGTAAGCAGGCTGCTCCGGTAGTCTCTTCCAGCATTACTGTATTTTTGGAATGCTCTGTATCTTTCTGTATCTGTATTCTTTCCAATGTGCATCACCTTGCATTTGTCCACATTAAATTTCATCTGCCATTTGGACGCCCAGTCTTCCAATTTCTTAAGGTCTTCCTGCAACAGTACGCACGTGTTTTAACAACCTTGAATAGTTTTCTATCATCTGCAAATTTGATCACCTCACTCGCCATTTTGATTTCTATATCATTTATAAATACATTAAATAGTACCGGTCCCTGTATACATCCCTGCGGCACTCTACTGTTCACTGTCCTCCATTGAGAGAAATGACCTTTAACCCTACCCTCTGTTTTCTGTCCAATAACCAATTCCTAATGCACTCCAGAACCTTGCCTCCTAGCCCATGACTTCTTATTTTTCTCAGGAGTCTCTCATGAGAAACTTTATCAAAAGCTTTCTGAAAATCTAGATATACTACATCAACTGGCTCACCTTTATCCACATGTTTATTCATGCCTTCAAAGAAATGAAGCAAGTTGATGAGGCAAGACTTCCCTTGGCTGAACCCATGCTGGCTCCGTCCCATTAAACCATGTTTGTCTGCTTGTGCTATAATTTTATTCTTTCTAATAGTTTCCACTATTTTGCCCAGCATCGACGGGATCACCTCTAGAACCCTTTTTAAAAATTGGCGTCACATTGGCCACTCTCCAATATTCAGGTACTACGGATGATTTTAATGATGTGTTACATATTGCTAACAGCAGATCAGCAATTTCATGCTTGAATTCTTTGTGTACCCTTGGATGTATGCCATCAAATCCAGGTGATTTACTACTCTTCAATTTGTCGATTTGGTTCAGTACATCTTCCAGGTTCACCGAGATTTCTTTCAGTTCCTCCACATCATCAGCCTTAAAAACCATTTCCAGTACAGGCAGATCTCTTACATCTTCTTCCGTAAAGACAGAAGCAAAGAATTCATTCAGTTTCTCTGCTGTGGCGTTGTCCTCCCTGAGTGCCCCTTTTGCTACTTTGTGATCTCACGGTCCCACAGATTCCCTCACAGGCTTTCTGCTTCTGATGTACCTGAAAAAGTTGTTACTGTGAGTTTTAGCCTCTGCGGCAAGTTTCTCTTCATATTCTCTTTTAACCTTCTTTATTAATGCTTTCATCTGACTTGCCAGTGGTTATGTTGCTTCTTATTTTCTTTGGGTCCTTTTTCCCTTCTTTCAAGGACAATTGTTTGGCTGTAATGGCCTCTTTTACTTCACCTTTTAACCGAGCTGGCTGACATTTTCTCTTTTTTCCACCTTTGCAAATACGTGGAAGGCATCTGGACTGGGCTTCCAATATGGTATTTTTGAATAACATCCATGCCTGATTGAGTGTCCTAACCTTTGCAGCTGCTCCTTTTTGTTTCTTTATAACCATTTTCCTCATTTTATTATAGTCACCCTTTCAAAAATTAAATGCAGCTACAGTAGATTTCTTTTGATAGTTCATCCCAGATAGTAGCTCAAACTTAATCATGTTATAATCACTGTTTCCTAAAGGACCCAACACCGCCACCTCTTGCACTATGCCCTGCACGCCACCAAGGACCAGATCCAAAATGGCTCCCCCTCGCATCAGTTCCTGGACCAGCTGCTCCAAGAAACAGTTGTTTATTACATCTTGAAATTTTATCGCCCTGGCACTCCCTGATATAACTTTTAGCCAGTCAATATCGGGGTAATTGAAATCACCCATTATTACAGCATTGTCCAGTTTACCAGCTTTCCTAATCTCTGTAAACTTTTCTTCATCTGTCTGTTAGTTCTGTCCTGGCGGATGAAAGTATAGCCCTACGAGAATACTCCTTTCCTTCACACATAGAATTTCTATCCATAATGATTCCACGCTCCTATCTGTGTCATGTGGAAAGTTTATTTTATTTGACTCAATTCCCTCTTTAACATATAGCGCAACCCCACCCCCCTCCAATTTGATCCTTCTATCATTGCGATACAATTTGTACCCTGTTAACACAGTGTCCCATAGATTGTCCTCTTTCCACCAAGTCTCTGAGATGGCTATTATATCTACCTCATCATTTAGTGCTATATATTCTGGTTTTCCTTTCGTATTTTTTAGGCTTCTAGCATTTGTGTACAGGCACTTCAAATTGTGTTTCTTCCTTTGATCTACAAGCTGCTTAGAAGTGGAAGGGAATAATGCTCATCCTTTATCCTGCTCTCTCATTAAGCACACCTGGCTTTCTTTCAGCAATGTTGAAATCTCTCTACTGGGATTCCCTAAATGTCCTGTCTCATTAGTATCCTTGAAGAATACTCCACACCGAACCATGCACTCCTGGGCGACTGTCGACTCCCCCCTCCCCCATTCTAGTTTAAAAGTTGCTCTATCTCCTTTTTAAAAGTTAGCACCAGCAGCCTGGTTCCATCCCGGTTAAGGTGGAGCCCATTCTTTCGGAACAGTCTCCCCCTTTCCTAGAATGTTGCCCAGTTCTTAACAAGTCTGTCCCTCATCCCTGGACCATCGTCTCAACCACTCATTGAGACTTCGGATATCTGCCTGCATTTTGGGTCCGGCTTGTGGAACGGGGAGCATCTCTGAAAATGCGATCCTGGAGGATCTGGACTTCAGCTTTCTACCCAAGAGCCTGTTTGGCTTCCAGAACCTCCCTCCCAGATTTTCCTATGTGATTGGTACCCACATATACGAAGACAGCTGACTCCTCCCCAGCACTATGTAAGATCCTGTCTAGGTGACGCATGAGGTCCGCCAGCTTCGCACCAGGCAGAGGCAGTTCACCAGGCGATCCTCACGTCTACCAGCCACCCAGCTATCTATATGCATACTGATCGAATCGTCAGCTACAACAGCTGTCCTAACCTTTCCCTCCTGGGCAGAACTTGGAGACATATCATCGGTGCGAGAGTGTAGTACTGTAGCTTGTGATAATGTGCCTGATCTATTTTTGGTAAGGGAATAATATATACCAAGATCAGCTAAGGTATTGTCTCATTGTCACTTATGAAAAAGCATTGTCATTTTCCCTCATCTTTCACTCCTCCTTCAGACTCCCACAAAGAGAGGAAGTAATGTGCTCAGAAGTATGTCAGTTTTGAAAGCAGCTAAAGCAGTTTATTGCTCAGTAAATACATATGAACACCCAAATAGCTGAATTTGAACTTCTGGTCTCTCTTCACTGAATCAACCCTCCCTTCTGGTTGTCACAAGTGGAAGGAAATAAACCCAGCTGGTTGCTCTCAGTCTCTTTCAGATAAGTTCTCTCTGCGGTCAAACTGACGTGAACTGGTATGAACTGCTAGTTAGCTGTTAGCTCACAGTTGAGAGACAGGCCTGAAGCAACGCGGGCTATGGAGTGAGAGCTTGTGAGGTAGCTATTCAATTAGACAGGCTTCTAGATCAACCGTCTTGCTCAGGGTTTTCCAGGGCCTAAATCCTCCTTTATTGCACACTTTGAGAATACAGCAAAACTTTTTCCTCGAGGCTGGACACACTTCAGTTGGTCAGGTTCCCAGCTTCAAGCTACCTTGCTGCACTTGCCCTCCCCCTCTTCTCCATCCACTCCTCTTTCTGTCTCTCTCCACTGTGTCAGAATGTGAGAGTCAGGGTGCGTCTGATTCCCTTTACATTGGTCAGTATGACCTTTTATACTATTTTGCTTGCAAATTCTGGAATTTTCCTTTTGCAAGCTATGAGAAAAGCAACTTGTTTACCACCCCATGAGATGTTGCCTGAAAGTACATCTGATGCCTATCAGGAGCATACATCCATACATATCAAGGAGGGTCAGTCTGACATATGTCTTATTCGCAGAACTGTGTACTTGTCCCTATTTCAAATTTTAGGAAACAACCAGCCTACTTCTTTTCCACAGACAAACTTCAGGCCTAGTCACTCTGGCTACTACTAAAAAAACAGGTTAAGTTACAGAAAAATACCTATATTCCAATTTAAAAATACTAGTCTCCAATTTTGATTCTTAACAGTACATCCTCTGGTGGGCAGGTCCTGGCTACAGGAGTACTTCCTACTTCACCAGGGTGATGCTCTCCTTCTAGGAGGCCTCCCTCCTCCAAGGCAGCACAGGGGCTACCAGACTGGAGGTGGGACTTCTCTACAACATCCCTGTAGGTCTCCTCTATGTACCTCTCTGTTTCCCTCAGCTCCATCAAGTCTGCTACTCTAGCCTCAAGAGAACAGACTCGTTCTCTGAGAGTTAGGAGCTCTTTGCATTGGGCACACACATATAACCGCTCACCAGCTGGGAGATAATCATACATGTGACACTCAATGCAAAAGGCTGGATAGCACCCCTCTCGCTGCTGGACTGCTGACTCCATCTTAGTATTTTTGAGTTTTTCAATAATGTAAAACTTGCTAAGGTATTAAGGGTATTAGCCTAATATAAAAATGTGTTTAGTTTATATGGTATATTATCTGATTCATTTAATGTTTTCTTCTTAGAAGGTAGTGAAATGTATTTAAAACTCTGTAAGAGCACTCCTTGCTTGTTATCCTAATTACAATAACTAACTATAAATGAAGAGTTGTGCTAGGGGTAGGCGTGACGAAGACTAAACTAGGTCGTGCAGAGCCTGCTAGAGGCTATCTGTTAATGCTGTGGTAGAAAGTTCAAGTTTTAAAACTGGGGGGAAAAGAGTATGGAGATTAGTTGATAAAGTTTGTTTTTTTATATTTTTATTCTGCTTATCACTAACCTACAATTCCTCCTTTAAACCCCAATCTTTTTTTTTAATTTTTTTTTATTTATTTATCATTTTACTTAATTACATTCACATTTATCACATAAAGGTAAGGGAAAACAGAAATTAATATAAAGGAAAAAGAAAACATTTTCTCTCATTAATATATATTATATAATTGTCCACAATTGGGAGATCCAAGATCAGGAAAACAATCTCAAAGAAAATAAGAAAAACTCAAAATGGTTAATCTTACAATTCACATTTTCTGAGGGAGGAAGGTTATTCGGTAATTGCAGCCGGTACAGTGGTAACTAAAGGAAGTTGCTGCAGAGGGTTCTTCATCTGTTCTTTCAACTCCACAAACTCTTGTAATTTCTTAGGTTCAACAAATAAGTAATAAGGAAATAAAACACTTACAAGGGAATCACACTAGGAAGGTCCCACCTAGGGCAATGATTCCTGGCTTAAAAGCCAAGAATTCACGCCTCCTAGTCTGCGATTTCCTTGATATGTCAGGAAATATATTCATCTTTGAACCCAAAAAACTATCAGGCATGTGTCGGAAATACAATTTCAAAACATTGTTCCTATCTAAATCAAAGGCGAAAGTCACTAATAATATAACAATATCTGTAATTTCTGAATTTTCCAAAATGTCAGTTAAGTTCACATCTCTTTTCTCTGATAAAGAAAATGTTAAGGGAACTATAAATCACTTTAGACACCAGAAGGTGGCTATTAGAAGGTATTTGCAAAATATCAGAGAAATATTTCTTCAACAGTTCAGTAGCTGATATATATGATGTTATAGGAAAATTTATCATTCTCAAATTATTTTTCCTTAATTGGTTCTCCAGAAATTCCAATTTTTACAAGAAACATGGCTGTCCTTCATTACCAAATTAACTGATTTTCGTAGAGAAACTATTTCCATAGTCAAAGTCTCTATTTTTATATCTTGGACTTCCACTTTGTTAGATAAGTATTAATATAAATTCTTTAACTCACATGTTTATTCCTGAAAAATTTTAAACATCTGAAAAAGAGAGTTATTCACACTCTGCAGCATTTCCCATAGTACGTCCATTGTGACATTATTGGCTTCACCAGATCCAATTTCTCCACAGAAACCGCTCCAGATATCTTCGGGGGGGAGAGCTCACTCGCCAATCCCCCAGTTGGTTTATTATCCGGAGTCAATGCTGCGCCAGGACCTCCTTGGGTCGCGTGAAAATGCTAACCCACTTCAGCCGTTTCCACTGTCGACCTCCATAGCGAAGCATTATTGTTTCCGGGTCTTGGAGGGGTCGTGCCAGCAGGGGGACTCAAAATCACTCCCTCTCCACTGAGATTTGGCGATAAAGCCTTGCTGTTCCCCGAAGCAGGAACCGATATCCCCGATGTTATAACCCCGAATCTCTCCAAATTAGGCTGAAAAGTGATGGGAACCCCAGCCGTGTTCGAGGAGGACACCACCACGGCTTTGCCTTTTCTCTTCCCCATTCTCTGGGGATTGCGCCTACTTCTTCCTCCCTCGACGCCATCTTGGATCCTCCAGTTTGGGACACTCTTTGTCTGGTTTCTCCTCAGAGGCCTGTCTGATTTGGGTAACCCTTCAGCATAGCCCTCTGAGTCATTGAAACACAGAAGCCCCTCCACCCCTACAAGGTGGTGTCCCTTCAGAGGGGCTTTAAACCCCAATCTTTAAGTTCCCAAAGCACAAAGCAAAATAATGTTCACTTACTAGAGAAATGTCCTCTTCTCTGAGAACTCTTCAGAAAGGAAGTCGAGGGAAGTCTTTCTTCGGGAAGTCTTTCCTCACCAACTTGCTTCATTTCTTTGAAGGCCTGAATAAACATGTGGATAACGGTGAGCCAGTTGATGTAGTTTACCCAGATTTTCAGGAAACGTTTGAGAAACGTCCTCATGAGAGACTCCTGAGAAAATTAGAGAGTCATGGGATAGGAGGCAAGGTTCTGTTGTGGATTAGGAATTGGTTATTGGACAGAAAAAGAGGGTAAGGTTAAATGGTCATTTCTCTCAGAGGAGGTTGAACAGCGGAGTGCCGCAGGGATCTGTACTGGGACCAGTGCTATTTAATATATTTATAAATGATATGGAAATCGGAATGACGAGTGAGGTGATTATATTTGCAGATGATACAAAACTAGTCAAGGTTGTTAAAACATGTGCGAACTGTGAAATACTGCAGGAAGACATTAGGAAACTGGAAGACTGGGCATCCAAATGGCAGATGAAAGTTAATGTGGACAAATGCAAGGTGATACACATTGGAAAGAATAATCTGAATCATAGTTACCTGATGCTAGAGTCCACCTTGGGGGGTTAGCACTCAAGAAAAAGATCTAGGTGTCGTAGATAATACGCTGAAATCTTCTGCTCAGTGTGCGTTGGCGTCGGCAGCCAGAAAAGCAAACAGGATGCTAGGAATTATTAGGAAAGGGATGGTGAATAAGACCAAAATACTATAATGCTTTTGTATCACTCCATGGTGCGACTGCACCTTGAGTATTGTGTTCAGTTCTGGTGGCTGTATCTCAGAAAAGATAAACTGCAATTAGAAAAAGGTCAAAGAAGACCAACCAAAATGATAAAGGGGATGGATCTCCTCTTGTATGAGGAAAGGCTAAAGAGGTTAGGGCTCTTCAGCTTGGGAAAGAGATGGATGAGGGGAGATATGATTGAGGTCTACAGAATCCTGAGTGGTGAATAATGAGTGGAAGTAAATTGATTTATTTTCTCGTTCCAAAAGTACAAAGACTAGGGGACACTCGAGGAAGTTACATGGAAATACTTTTAAATCAAATAGGAGGAAATATTTTTTCACTCAACGAATAGTGAAGCTATGGAACTCTTTGCCAGAGGATGTATAAGCTTATCTTAGCTGTTAGCTTATCTGGGTTTAAAAAGAGGTTTGGACAAGTTCCTGGAGGAAAAGTCCATAATCTGCTATTGAGACAAACATGGGAAGCGAGTTCTTGCCCCGGGATTGGTACCATGGAATGTTGTTGCTAATCGCGTTTTTGCTAGGTTCTTGTGACCTAACTTGGCCACTGTTTGGAAAACAGGATACTGGGATAGTTGGACAGGTCTGACCCACTATGACTATTCTTATGTTCTTATTTTTCAGAAAGGTTTGAAGACTTTCCTATGTAAGAAATTTATGATTTAGATATTTTAATGTTCTATTTATGTTATATTTTATTTTGTAATTATATAGACACAAAATTGTTATTTTCTTCGAACTTATAAAGGGAATAAGTGGGTTAGAAATATCAGTTTAGATTAGATTAGACCTTGTGGTGTTGATGCCTGAAGATCTTAAGGTGACAAAACAATGCAAAAAGGCAGTGTCCACGGTTCGAACGATGCTAGGTGTCATGATCTTCAGGAAAAGTAAGTAAGTGAGCCCTTGAGCTGGTCCGAAGACCAGCGGTCAAGAAATCCAATACTTCCCCTGCATCGACCGTGTTTCCATAGTGGTGGAGCCCTTGGTTTCGGGCGGCCAACAGGACTTAAGTGGATGGGGCAACAAGACCATGGAGATGATGCTCAGGATTGGACAGGAAGATTAGGCGAGGCCGACCCTAGACAGAAGTAAGTTCCAGAGGTGATCGGGTCCAAGCAGAAGTCAGGGCAGGCGTCATTCCAGAAGTGGTCAGGTCCAGGCAGAAGTCAAGCAGGCGGCGTCCCAGAAGTGGTCAGGTCCAGGCAGAAGTCAGGGCAGGCGTCATTCCAGAATTGGTCAGGTCCAGGCAGGGCAGGCTTCATTCCAGAAGTGGTCAGGTCCAGGCAGACGTCTAGCAGGTGGTGTTCCAGAGGTAGTCAGGGGCAGGCGACATTCCAGAGGTGGTCAGGTCCAGGCAGAAGTCAGGGCAGTCGACGTTCCAGAGGTGATCAGGTCCAGGCAGAAGTCAGGGCAGGCGGCATTCCGTAGGTGGTGAGGTCAGGTCAGGCAGTGTTCTGGAGGCGGTGAGGTCCAGGCAGAAGTCCAGGGCAGGTGGTGTTCCAGAAGTGGTCAGGTCCAGGCAGGAGTCAGGGCAGGTGTCGTTCCAGAAGTGGTCAGGTCCGGCAGAAGTCAGGGCAGGCGTCGTTCCAGAAGTGGTCAGGTCCGGCAGAAGTCAGGGCAGGCGTCGTTCCAGAAGTGGTCAGGTCCGGCAGAAGTCAAGCAGGCGGTGTTCCAGAAGTGGTCAGGTCCCAGCAGAAGTCAGGGCAGGTAGCATTCCAGAAGTGGTCAGGTCCAGGCAGAAGTCAAGCAGGCGGTGTTCCAGAAGTGGGTCATGTCCAGGCAGAAGTCAAGCAGGCTGTGTTCCAGAAGTGGTCAGGTCCAGGCAGAAGTCAGGCAAGCGGCATTCCAGAAGTGGTCAGGTCCAAGCAGAAGTCAGGCAAGCGGCGTTCCAGAAGTATTTAGATCCAGGCAGAAGTGAGGGCAGGTGGCATACCATAGGTGGTGAGGTCAGGGCAGGCAGCGTTCCAGAAGTGGTCAGGTCCTGGCAGAAGTCAAGCAGGCGGTGTTCCAGAAGTGGTCAGGTCCCGGCAGAAGTCAGGGCAGGCAGCATTCCAGAAGTGGTCAGGTCCAGGCAGAAGTCAGGCAAGCGGCATTCCAGAAGTGGTCAGATCCAGGCAGAAGTCAGGGCAGGTGGCGTTCCATTGGTGGTGAGGTCATGGCAGGCAGCATTCCAGAAGTGGTCAGGTCCTGGCAGAAGTCAGGGTAGGTGGCGTTCCATAGGTGGTGAGGTCAGGGCAGGCAGCGTACCAGAAGTGGTCAGGTCCCGGCAGAAGTCATGGCAGGTGGTGTTCCAGAAGTGGTCAGGTCCAGGGAGAAGTCAGGCAAGCGGCGTTCCAGAAGTGGTTAGATCCGGGCAGGCGTCATCCCAGAAGTGGTCAGATTCAGGCAGAAGTCAGGGCAGGCGTCATTCCAGAAGTGATCAGGTCCAGGCAGAAGTCAGGCAGGCGGCGTTCCAGAGGTGGTCAGGTCTAGGCAGAAGTCACGGCAGGCGACTTTCCAGAGGTGATCAGATCCAGGCAGGAGGGAGCAAAAACAACAAGAAAATCCCACACTGAAGCTCTCCCAAAAGTAGTGCAGCTGAAGCCCTGAAGTGAGGGCATGCCTCTCTTAAGAAGGTTGTGGGCGTCTGATGTCACGGGGAGAAGCACTGGAAGTAGCATAATTCTGGTCCGAGGTCCTGGAAAGCAGGGGAACGCCGGGGCGGCCAGTAAGCTCAGCGGCTGCATGGGAGATTGCTGGAGGCAGCCAGAGAGACCAAAGAAAAGAAGTGAAAGAGTGGCCTGCCGTGACGTGCCCGAGCAGAACGGTCGCACCAGACGCAGTCCTGCCGAGTGGAAGGCAGGTTAGTGCATCCCTCCCCTAGTTGCTGGGTGCCCTCCAGCAGCCTGACTTGTGACAACACCGCTTCCCCAAGAGCCCCCCCCCCCCACTCTGATTCGGGCCAGGCTTAGGATAGCGGGAGTGGAACTTCCGGAGTAAATCACGGTAATGAATATTGGTTGCGGGTTCCCAGGAAGTGACTTCAGGACCAAAGTGTTTCCAGGAGAGGAGGTAGTAAAGACGTCCTGCACTTTGCTTTGAATCCAGTATCTCCGCCACCTCAATTTCGGGGTCTGGAGTGGTGTCAGAAAGAGTAGGTTGTGTAGGTTCAGGATGCCATTTAGAGGATACAAAGGGCTTCAGAGAGACACATGGAAAGCGTTATGCAGTTGATAAGTGAGGGCTCCAATTTGGGACCGTACAGTGAACGGTCCAATAAATCTAGATGCAGATTTATAAGTGGTAGACGAAGATGCAGGTATTTAGTACTTAGCTGACTTTCTGTCCTGGTTGGAAAACAGGGGCTGTTTTGCGTTGCCGAACATGCTGAAGCTTGCTGGAGATGGTTTTGAACCTTATGCCATATGTCCTGAATATCTTGGAGAGTTTGATGAACAGCTGGAGGTTCTGAGGTTTCAGAAATTGGTAAGGGTAGGCGAGAATGTCGACTGTACACAACATAGAATGGAGATATTCGTGAGGATTGTTGTTGTAGGCGAATTCAGCCCAGGGAAGAAGGGTGGCCCAGTCATCTTGTTTGTCGTTCACATACAGTCAAAGGGAATTTTTGAGAGTTTGATTCGTTTGTTCTACTTGTCCATTTATCTGGGGATGGTAAGTGGAAGAGGAGAGAGAGTAGAGCATAGAATCCAGAATCGGGAATTAAGTTGAGGCCCCCTGTCACTCAAAACACGTTGAGGAAGTCCTTGAAGACAAAATATGTGTTGGGAGGAAGACCCGGTCCAGAGTTGCCACAGAGGGAAAAGAGGGCATAGGTGATCCACAACTACCCAGATCATAGTATTTCCATCGGAAGCAGGGAGGTCAGTAATGAAGTCCATGGAAAGCTCCTGTCATGGGGCGTCAGGAACAGGTAGAGGTTGAAGAAGTCCCCAAGGTTTATTTTGAGATCCCTTATTACGTGCACAGGTAGGGCAAGTGGCGACAAAGTGCCGGATGTATTGTGCCATGCGAGCCCACCAGTAGTGTCGCTGGATGAGATGTAAAGTTTTGCGAAAACCAGGATGTCCAGCCAGACGTGATGAGTTCCCCCACTGCAGGATAGAGCGTTGAAGTCTGCAGGAGACTGGAGTGATTCCAGGCAGAGGAGAGAGATTAGTTGAAGCTATTATATTAATGGAGTTTCTCCGAGGACAAGCAGGCTGCTTCTTCTCACTGATGGGTGACGTCCACGGCAGCCCCTCCAATCGGAAACTTCACTAGCAAAGGCCTTTGCTAGTCCTCGCGCGCCCATGCGCACCGCGCATGCGCGGCCGTCTTCCCGCCCGAACCGGCTCGTGTTCGTCAGTCTTCTTTTGTCCGCGCTCGGTTCGGTCGTGTTTACGCCGTTTGCGCCCCTTAAGTTGACCCTCGCGCGTCTTTTTGACTTTTCGCTACTAAAAAAAAAAAAAAAGGATTTCGGAAGAAGGCCTTTCGGTCTTTTTCCCCTTCCTGTATTTCCAGTTTTTGCCCCGTTAAGTTTTCTTTCGTTTTCGGGGCTTTGAGGCCTCGGGTCGAATTTTTTCTCCCCCTCTTTTTGGTGCCTTACCGCAATTACGAGTTTTGATTTCGCCGGCGTGATTTTTCCGCCCATGTCATCGAAGTCTCCCAGCGGCTTCAAGAAGTGCACCCAGTGCGCCCGGGTAATCTCGCTCACTGACAGGCACGCGTCGTGTCTTCAGTGTCTGGGGGCTGGGCACCGCCCGCAGGCCTGTAGTCTTTGCGCCCTTTTACAGAAAAGGACTCAGGTAGCGAGATTGGCCCAGTGGAACGTTTTGTTCTCGGGCTCTTCGTTGGCATCGGCACCGGGAGTATCGAGTGTGTCGACGTCAACAGCGTCAAGATCTCCGCCCTCGGCCGCGACTGCATCGAGTGCATCGAGGCATCGACCCTGTGCGTCGTCGGGGCCGAGACATCGGAAGGTTGCGTCGGCGTCGGTGGTACCGGGACCTCCACTAGTGCTGATGTCGTCGGACGGTGGTGCTTCGACTGGAGTGCAGGTGAGGGCTGTCCAATCCCCTGCTGGTGGCGGTGAGCCTTCGGGTGGGTCTCCCCCTACCCTTAGGGCTCCTGCGGTACAGCCCCCCCGAGACCGACCTTCTTCGGCCTCGGCCCCGAGGAAGCGACGGCTGGATTCTACGTCCTCCTCGTCGGTACCGGGAAGCTCCGATGACATGCTTTGTTTGAAAAAGTCAAAGAAGCATCGACACCGGTCTCCTTCCCGTGTTGGAACCGAGAGCTCTGGGTCGCCGAGGGAGTCGGCACCTAGTAGGCATCGGCACCGGGAGGACCGCTCACCCTCTGTTCAGGAGGTGTCGATGTGCTCCACCTTGGACAGCCCGGAACAGCCTCCACGCCCGGAACAGACTCTGACATCGACACCTGCATCGGCTTCCATGTCTTTCTCCACAGCCGCTCTGCACGAGAGTCTCCGGGCCGTTCTCCCAGAGATCCTGGGAGAGCTGTTGCGCCCTTCCCCTCCGGTACCGGGGGTGCTTGCGCCACCGGTACCGTTGAGTGAGGCGCCGGCTGGCCCTTTGCCCGGGGTGAGGTCTCCGACATCAGTGCCGCTTGCGGTACCGACTGCGGTCGCCTCCCCGACGACGTCGGCAGAGGGAGCTTCGCCGGTGCGGGCGAGGGAGTCTACCTCTCGACGCTCCCACCGTGGCCGTGATTCCACGGAGTCGAGCCGGGCACGGCTTCAGACACAGGTCCGTGAACTTGTGTCTGATACCTATGGTGAGGCCTCGTGGGAGGAGGAGGAGGACATCAGATATTTCTCTGACGAGGAGTCTGATGGCCTTCCTTCTGATCCCACTCCCTCCCCTGAAAGGCAGCTTTCTCCTCCCGAGAGTCTGTCTTTTGCGGCCTTTGTCTGGGAGATGTCTACGGCCATCCCCTTCCCGGTGGTTGTGGAGGACGAGCCCAGGGCTGAAATGTTTGAGCTCCTGGACTATCCTTCTCCACCTAAGGAAGCGTCCACAGTACCCATGCGTCATGTCCTAAAGAAGACATTGCTGGCGAACTGGACCAAGCCTTTAACTAATCCCCACATTCCCAAGAAGATCGAGTCCCAGTACCGGATCCATGGGGACCCAGAGTTAATGCGCACTCAGTTGCCTCACGACTCTGGAGTTGTGGATTTGGCCCTAAAGAAGGCTAAGAGTTCTAGGGAGCATGCTTCGGCTTTGGGAGGAAGGCCTACCATTCCTCTATGCTCGTGGCCAAAATTCAGTCTTACCAGCTCTACACGAGCATACACATGCGGAACAATGTGCGGCAGTTGGCGGGCTTGGTGGACAAGCTCCCTCCTGAGCAAGCCAAGCCATTTCAGGAGGTGGTCAGGCAGCTGAAGGTGTGCAGAAAATTCCTGGCCAGAGGGGTGTATGACAACTTTGATGTTGCGTCCAGGGCCGCTGCTCAAGGTGTGGTGATGCACAGACTCTCATGGCTGCGTGCCTCCGACCTGGAGAATAGAATCCAGCAGCGGATTGCGGACTCGCCTTGCCGTGCGGATAATATTTTTGGAGAAAAGGTCGAACAGGTGGTAGAGCAGCTCCACCAGCGGGATACCGCTTTCGACAAGTTCTCCCGCCGGCAGCCTTCAGCTTCTACCTCCACAGGTAGACGTTTTTATGGGGGAAGGAAGACTGTTCCCTACTCTTCTGGCAAGCGTAGGTACAATCCTTCTTCTCGACAGCCTGTGGCCCAGGCTAAGCCCCAGCGCGCTCGCTCTCGTCAGCAGCGTGCGACTCAGCAAGGCCCCTCGGCTCCCCAGCAAAAGCAAGGGATGAGCTTTTGACTGGCTCCAGCAGAGCATAGCCGACATCCAAGTGTCAGTGCCGGGCAACCTGCCGGTCGGGGGGAGGTTGAAAGCTTTTCACCAAAGGTGGCCTCTCATAACCTCCGATCAGTGGGTTCTTCAAATAGTCCGGCACGGATACACCCTCAATTTGGCCTCAAAACCTCCAAATTGTCCACCGGGAGCTCAGTCTTACAGCTTCCAACACAAGCAGGTACTTGCAGAGGAACTCTCCGCCCTTCTCAGCGCCAGTGCGGTCGAGCCCGTGCCATCCGGGCAGGAAGGGCTGGGATTCTATTCCAGGTACTTCCTTGTGGAAAAGAAAACAGGGGGGATGCGTCCCATCCTAGACCTAAGGGCCCTGAACAAATATCTGGTCAAGGAAAAGTTCAGGATGCTTTCCCTGGGCACCCTTCTCCCTATGATTCAGGAAAACGATTGGCTATGCTCTCTGGACTTGAAGGACGCCTACACGCACATCCCGATACTGCCAGCTCACAGACAGTATCTGCGATTTCAGCTGGGCACACGTCACTTCCAGTACTGTGTGCTACCCTTTGGGCTCGCCTCTGCGCCCAGAGTGTTCACGAAGTGCTTGGCTGTAGTAGCAGCGGCACTTCGCAGGCTGGGGGTACATGTGTTCCCATATCTCGACGATTGGCTGGTGAAGAACACATCCGAGGCAGGAGCTCTACAGTCCATGCAGATGACTATTCGCCTCCTGGAGCTACTGGGGTTTGTGATAAATTATCCAAAGTCCCATCTTCTCCCAGTACAGAGACTCGAATTCATAGGAGCTCTGCTGGATTCTCGGACGGCTCGTGCCTATCTCCCAGAGGCGAGAGCCAACAACTTGTTGTACCTCGTCTCGCGGGTGCGAGCGTCCCAGCAGATCACAACTCGGCAGATGTTGAGATTGCTGGGCCACATGGCCTCCACAGTTCATGTGACTCCCATGGCCCGCCTTCACATGAGATCTGCTCAATGGACCCTAGCTTCCCAGTGGTTTCAGGCTGCTGGGGATCTAGAAGACGTGATCCACCTGTCCACGAGTTTTCTCAAATCCCTGTATTGGTGGACGATTTGGTCCAATTTGACTCAGGGACGTCCTTTCCAAATTCCTCAGCCACAAAAGGTGCTGACTACGGATGCGTCTCTCTTGGGGTGGGGAGCTCATGTCAATGGGCTCCACACCCAGGGAAGCTGGTCCCTCCAGGAACGAGATCTGCAGATCAATCTTCTGGAGTTGCGAGCGGTCTGGAACGCTCTGAAGGCTGTCAGAGATCGGCTGTCCCACCAAATTATCCAAATTCAGACAGACAACCAGGTTGCCATGTATTACATCAACAAGCAGGGGGGCACCGGATCTCGCCCCCTGTGTCAGGAAGCCGTCAGCATGTGGCTCTGGGCTTGCCGTCACGGCATGGTGCTCCAAGCCACATATCTGGCAGGCGTAAACAACAGTCTGGCCAACAGACTGAGCAGGATTATGCAACCTCACGAGTGGTTGCTCAATTCCCGAGTAGTGCGCCAGATCTTCCAGGTGTGGGGCACCCCCTTGGTAGATCTCTTTGCATCTCGAGCCAACCACAAAGTCCCTTAGTTCTGTTCCAGGCTTCAGGCCCACAGCAGACTGGCATCGGATGCCTTCCTCCTGGATTGGGGGGAGGGTCTGCTGTATGCTTATCCTCCCATACCTCTGGTGGGGAAGACTTTGTTGAAACTCAAGCAAGACCGAGGCACCATGATTCTGATCGCTCCTTTTTGGCCGCGTCAGATCTGGTTCCCTCTTCTTCTGGAGTTATCCTCCGAAGAACCGTGGAGATTGGAGTGTTTTCCGACCCTCATCACACAGGACGAAGGGGCGCTTCTGCATCCCAACCTCCGGTCTCTGGCTCTCACGGCCTGGATGTTGAGAGCGTAGACTTTGCCTCTTTGGGTCTGTCAGAGGGTGTCTCCCGCATCTTGCTTGCTTCCAGGAAAGATTCCACTAAGAGGAGTTACTTCTTTCTTTGGAGGAGGTTTGCCGTCTGGTGTGACAGCAAGGCCCTAGATCCTCGCTCTTGTCCTACACAGACCCTGCTTGAATACCTTCTGCACTTGTCTGAGTCTGGTCTCAAGACCAACTCTGTAAGGGTTCACCTTAGTGCAATCAGTGCATACCATTACCGTGTGGAAGGTAAGCCGATCTCAGGACAGCCTTTAGTTGTTCGCTTCATGAGAGGTTTGCTTTTGTCAAAGCCCCCTGTCAAACCTCCTACAGTGTCATGGGATCTCAATGTCGTTCTCACCCAGCTGATGAAACCTCCTTTTGAGCCACTGAACTCCTGCCATCTGAAGTACTTGACCTGGAAGGTCATTTTCTTGGTGGCAGTTACTTCAGCTCGTAGAGTCAGTGAGCTTCAGGCCCTGGTAGCCCAGGCCCCTTACACCAAATTTCATCATAACAGAGTAGTCCTCCGCACTCACCCTAAGTTCTTGCCAAAGGTTGTGTCGGAGTTCCATCTGAACCAGTCAATTGTCTTGTCAACATTCTTTCCCCGTCCTCATTCCTGCCCTGCTGAACGTCAGCTGCACACATTGGACTGCAAAAGAGCATTGGCCTTCTATCTGGAGCGGACACAGCCCAACAGACAGTCCGCCCAATTGTTTGTTTCTTTTGATCCCAACAGGAGGGGAGTGGCTGTGGGGAAATGCACCATATCCAATTGGCTAGCAGATTGCATTTCCTTCACTTACGCCCAGGCTGGGCTGGCTCTTGAGGGTCATGTCACGGCTCATAATGTTAGAGCCATGGCAGCGTCGGTAGCCCACTTGAAGTCAGCCACTATTGAAGAGATTTGCAAAGCTGCGACGTGGTCATCTGTCCACACATTCACATCTCATTACTGCCTGCAGCAGGATACCCGACGCGACAGTCGGTTCGGGCAGTCAGTGCTTCAGAATCTGTTCAGGGTTTAGGATCCAACTCCACCCCCCTAGGCCCATGTTTATTCTGTTCCAGGCTACACTCTCAGTTAGTTGGATAAGTTGTTAGGTCAATCTCAGTTATGTCCTCGCCGTTGCGAGGCCCAATTGACCATGTTTGTTGTTTTGAGTGAGCCTGGGGGCTAGGGATACCCCATCAGTGAGAACAAGCAGCCTGCTTGTCCTCGGAGAAAGCGAATGCTACATACCTGTAGAAGGTATTCTCCGAGGACAGCAGGCTGATTGTTCTCACAAACCCGCCCGCCTCCCCTTTGGAGTTGTGTCTTCCCTTGCCTTTGTTTTGCTACATATGGGACTGACGAACACGAGCCGGTTCGGGCGGGAAGACGGCCGCGCATGCGCGGTGCGCATGGGCGTGCGAGGACTAGCAAAGGCCTTTGCTAGTGAAGTTTCCAATTGGAGGGGCTGCCGTGGACGTCACCCATCAGTGAGAACAATCAGCCTGCTGTCCTCGGAGAATACCTTCTACAGGTATGTAGCATTCGCTTTAACATCGGTCGTGGTTGTCGGTCTCATCTGGAGGTTCAAAGGCTCTGGATAGGACATCAGCCCAAGTGTTGTTCTCTGCTAGTCTAAATGTCAAGCGAAAGTTAAAGCGGGCGAAAAACAAGGACCATCGAGCTTGTCAATGGTTCAGATGTTTAGCATCTTGTAAATATAGGAGATTTTTGTGATCTGCTATAACAGTGAACCACTGGCTCGCCCCTTCTAGCAGGTAACGCCACTCTTGAAGAGCGAGTTTCAGCGCCAATAACTCCCGCTCTCCAATGGTATAGTTGCGTTCAGTTGGTGTAAATTTTTTTGGGGAAAAAAAAAGCATGGGTGGAGTTTCCCTGCCATAGGGGCTTGGGATAAAACTGCTCCAGCTCCTAGAGAAGAGGAATCTACTTCCAACATGAAGGGTTTTGTCATGTCCGGGCTCCAGAGAACAGAGGCAGAAAGAAAACCCTGTTTCAGGTGGTGGAAGGCTTGAAGAAGTTCAGGTGGCCAATGTTTGACGCCCGCCCGCTTTTTCGTGAGAGCAGTGTGAGGTGCCGCGATGAGAGAATAACAGTTAATGAATTGTCTATAATAAATTGTGAAGTCCAAAAAGCGTTGTAATGCTCGCAGACTCTGTGGTTGAGGCCAGTTTTGGATAGCCTGCAGTTTGTCTGGGTCCATTTGTAGGCCAGTAGAAAGATTATGTACCCTAAAAAGGGAATGGAAGATTGATGGAAGGAACATTTTTCAAGCTTGGCTTATAGCTGATTGTCCTAAAGTCGCTGGAGAACAGTTCGTACATGGTTCAGATGTTCTTGCGGGGAGGAAGAAAATATAAGTATATCATCCAGGTACACAATAACAGAGGAATATAGGAGATCTCGGAAAATGTGGTTATTGAAGTTTTGGAAGACAGCAGGCACATTGCACATGCCGAAGGGCATGAACCAGTATTCATAATGTCCATCGTGCATTTTGAAGGCTGTCTTCCATTCGTCTCCACTGTGTATTCGGATGAGATTGTAGGCTCAATGTAGGTCCAGCTTAGTGAACATTACTGCCCCCTGCAGTCAGTCGAACAATTCAGGTATAAGCGGAAGGGTCTAGCGATTCTTAATTGTAATGTCATTTAATGTAATCTATGCAGGGCCAAAGAGTACCATCTTGCTTGGCGACAAAGAAGAACCTGGCCCCCACTGGGGAGGTGGTAGGTTAGATAAAAACCCCCTTTTAAGGTTCTCCTGAATATAGTACCTCATTGCTTGGGACTCGTCTCGAGAGAGGGTATACAATTGCCCGCGAGGAGGCAGCTTCCCCGGATGTAAGTCAGTGGCACAATTGAAGCTCCTGTGGGGAGGTAGATGGTCGGCCTCCTTCTTGCTGAAAACGTCAGTAAAGTCCGCATACTCAGGTGGAAGAGCAAACCCCTGAGTTGAACAGGAAAGAGCAGTGGAGATAGCGACCATAGAGTGGGGTACAACAGAGTTCAGATAATTTAAAAAACATCTTGGCTCCCACTTGATGATGATATTGGTGCTCCAGTCAATAGTTGGAGAATGCAGGTGGAGCCAGGGGAGGCCTAATACCACGGAATGAATGGATTGGGGTAGGACCAGAAATTGGATGGTCTCAAGATGTAAAATTCCGAACTGTAAGTGGAGTGGAAACGAGATCTGAGAGAAACCCCAGGGAGAACCTGCCCTTGGATAGAGGTCACCGGCAGGGCTGGGTCCATGGCTTGCATGGGAATTTAATGCGGCCGCAGTAGCTTAGCACTATTGAAGTTCCCCGCGGCTCCAGAGTCTATGAGGGCTACAATCTCAATCGTCTTTTCAGCCCACTGGAGGGTGACTGGGAAAGTCAACAAAGATTTGGGGAAATTCAAAGACAGGCCCAGGATCATTTTCCCTGAAGTTCCCAGGCCTAGGCGTTTCTCTCCTTCTGTGGGCATTTGTTAGGAAAGTGGCCAGCCCGTCTGCAATAAAGACAGAGGTTATTTAGTCGACGATAGGACCTCTCCTTCTTTGATAGGCGATAACTGCCAACCACCATAGGTTCCTCTGATTTCTCCAGCGAGGAGCCCGAATTAGGAGTCAGAAGCAAGGGCCATTGGAAATCAGGAGCTAGGCGAGGAGGTCACCACTAGGCGGCGCATTCTTGGGCCTTCTCCTGGAACCGAATGTTAATTCGGATACACAAGGCTATAAGCTTATCGAAAGTGGTCGGCATCTCCTGGCCCGTGAGCTCATCCTTTATCCGCTCAGCCAATCCTTGCCAAAACATAGCTGTTAGAGCCTCCTGATTCCAGCGCAGCTCAGAGGCTAGAGTCCAGAAACGAACTGTGTAGGCCCCTATGGAGAGATTCCCTTGTTGGAGCCGAAGGATTTCACTAGCAGCAGAGGAGGGACACCCTGGCTCATCAAAGACCATCCTGAATCGACAAAGAAAGACAGCGAGATCTGTGAGAATAGGGTCCTGTTGTTCCCATAATGGAGATATCCAAGCCAGGGCTTGACCAGATAATACGGATATAATGTAAATTACCTTAATGTGGTCCGATGGGAAGGATGCTGGCTGCAGTTCGAAGTGCATGAGGCACTGGTTCAGGAACCCATGGCAGGCCGCTTGGGAAACGTCAAATCGAGGTGGCTCAGGAACTCGGAGGGGCAATCCTCCAGGAGTAGGCGCGGAGGCTCCTGTCTGAGGAGTTACCGATCACTGCTGAGAACGGATTGTGGAGAGCTGGGAGCAAGCATCCTGGAGCACTCCCAATAAGTGACGGAGTTGGCTCTGCTGTTGCTGCACAACTTGTGCTAGGTCAGGTAGGTCGGGCTTGTCTGATGAACTCATGCCCTCAGCTATCTGTCATGATCTTCAGGAAAAGTAAGTGAGCCCTTGAGCTGGTCCAAAGACCAGCAGTCAAGAAACCCAACACTTCCCCTGCAGTGACCGACTTTCCCCGGTGGTTGAGCCCCTGGGTTTGGGTGGCCAACTGGACTTAAGAGAACGGTGCAACAAGACTACGGAGACGGGTTTCAGGACAGGAAAAGTAGGCAAGGCTAGCCCTAGGCAGGACAGGCGACGTTCCAGAGGTGATCAGGTCCAGGCAGAAGTCAGGGCAGGCAGCGTTCTGGAGGCGCTGAGGTCCAGGCAGGTCAGGGCAGGAGGCATTCCAGAAGTGGTCAGGTCCCGGCAGATTTCAGGGCAGGTGGCGTTCCAGAAGTGGTCAGGTCCAGGCAGAAGTCAGGCAGGCAGCATTCCAGAAGTGGTCAGATCCAGGCAGAAGTCAGGACAGGCGGCATTCCAGAAGTGGTCAGGTCCCTGCAGAAGTCAGGGCAGGTGGCGTTCCAGATCCAGGCAGGAGGGAGCAAAAACATCAAGAAAAGCCCACACTGAAGCTCTCCCAAAAGGAGTGTAGCTGAGGCCCTGAAGTCAGGGCATGCCTCTCTTAAGAAGGTCATGGGCATCTCACGTCATGGGAAGGAGCACTGTAAATAGTGGAATGCGAGTCTGAGGAAAGCAGGAGAACGCCGAGGCGGCATAGGAAATCGCTGGAGGCAGCCGGAGAGAGAGCAAAGGAAAGAATGGAAAGAGGGGCCTGCCGAGATGCGCCCGAACAGAACAGCCGCACCAGATGCAGTCCCGCTGAGAGGAAGGCAGGTTAGTGCGTCCCTGCCCTAGTCGCCGCTCGCCCTCCAGCAGCCCGAGTTGTGACACTAGGCTGCATAGATAGGAGTATAACCAGCAGACGAAAAGAGGTGTTGATGCTCCTGTACAAGTTGTTGGTGAGGCCTTACTTGCAGTATTGTGTTCGGTCTTGGAAGCTGTATCTTGATAAGGACATAAAAAAAACTTCAAACAGTTCAGAGAAAAGCAACAAAAATGTTATGGGTTTTGTGTCACAAGACATATGAGGAGAGATTTGAGGACCTGAAGATATATGCCCTGGAGGAGAGGATAGACAGGGGTGATATGATACAGACATTCAAATATTTGAAAGGTTTTAATCTACAAACGAACCTTTTCCAGAGATGGGAAGGTGTAGAACGCGACTACATGAATTGAAGTTGTGGGGGGAGGGGAAGACTCAGGAATGATGTCAGCAAGTACTTTTTCACGGCTAGGGTGGTAGATGCCAGTAATGCCCTCCTATGGGAATTGGTGGAGATGAAAATGGTAATGGAATTAAAAAATATTTGAGATAAACACAAAGGAATCCTTGATAGAAGGCATGGAGCCAAACAAGCTGTTATGATTCAGCCGGTCTGGCAGGGGAGGGGTGTGGATTTCATTCCTGATTGGCTGTCAGGGTTTGAGCTGACGTCAGTGGGTAGTACTTAAGTCTACATGTTCCTGCTTTGGCGTTACGTTTCTTTGTGACTAAAGCCTTTGCAGTTCTCTGTCAGAACGTAGTTCTGTTCTCTGGTTTTGAATCTGTGTTCCCTGTTCAGGGCTTTCTGTTATTTTCCCTTTGTTTGGGATATCTCGTGGCAGCGTGTGTATCTGTGTCTGTATTTAGCTTGCTGTTTAGTTTCCTTTGATTGGGTTCGTTTCTGTCAGCGTGTGTGTGTGTGTGTGTGTGTGTGAGTAATTAGTTCACTTGCCTCCAGCTGGGGCTCTCCCTCGCTGCTTGCAGTTCTCTGTGGGAGGCCAGCTACTTTGTTTGTTCAGTGGGGGCAAAGTTCTGCCAACTCGGGCCTTCCCTCAGGTTGTTTGTTTATTCAGTTATCTTCCTCCTCCATGTTCCTGCCTCGGACTTCTGGTTCAGTAAGTTTAACCCCTTGAGTACTGTGTCTCTGCCTCTGTCTTCTGTGTGTTTTAGACAGGGGATTTTCTTCATCCCTTTTGTATCTTTGCCTCTGGCCTCCGGTTTGAGGGCTAGTTTACCTTTTGTTTCCTGTACCTGTCTCTGGCTTTTGTGGCTTTTAGTTAGTTCATTTTCCCTTCTGTCCTGGGAGGGTTCCTGGCTGCGGTGTTCTTGTGGCAGCTTGGTATTCCAGCTGTTTTCTCCATATCCTCCTGTGGTTACAGGGTGCTTCCTGTATTAGTTTTCCTTTCCTGCGCTTGTCCCCTGGGGGGGGGGGGTGGCCCCCGTTCTGGTTCCTTTGGTGTCCTTCCTTATAGTCTGGGGGAGTTCTGTCCTGGGTCTGTGGAGCCTCCATGGTTGGTTTTTCCTGCGCCCTGTGGCTGGTGTTCAGTGCGCGACTGGCACCTTGGGTTCCGTGGTGACTCCTGTGTTTCTTTCTCCCCTCCCTGGGTGTGTATCGCTTCCAGTTTGGCCGTGAGGCCCGTACGAGTGGGTCTGAGTGTATCGGTTCCAGTTCTGCCGTGAGGCCCGCTTGAATGCCTATTTCCCTTTCTTCCTGAGGTGCTGCATGTGGGTAGGCTAGGGGTGTTGGATATCTGGGGTGTGTAGTGGCGGGTTGGTCTCGCCTAGGCCTTGGCCTCTGCTATCAGCGGGCCTCGGCCTGGGCTCAAGGGCTCATGACCAATCCAACAGATTACACAAGCTTAGCGGTGATTAGATGATAACACCAATAATTGGGAAGCAAAGCCAGTTCTGGGCAGACTTCTACAGTCTTTGCCTTGAACATGGCTTAACAGATTTGGATGGGCTGGAGTGAGATTTCAATGACAACTTCAGAAGCTAGAGAACAAGGCCAGTGCCAGGCATATTTCTACGATCTGTGCCCTGAAAATGGCAAAGACAAATCACGATCAAATATACATATGTAGTATCACATCATACGTTATGCTATGAGTTTATCTTGTTGAAAAGGCTGGATGAACTTCAGAGGTTTTTATCTGCCTTCAATCTACTATGTGTTGCAAGGCGGTAGTGGCTGTACACCTGCAATGCCAAGGCATTCAGATTTATTCTTAAGCGGATGATTGGTTGATTGAGGCTAACTCAGAGACGAATGTCAGGGTAGCTATCTCTACTGGGTGGTGAACCTTGCAAGAGTCACATGCTCCCTTTCCAAGCCCTTTGACACAGCAGAGGAGATGGTTTCCCTTCTGGACTATCGAGGAGCCAAAAACGTCAGGCTGTTGGCTCCCAGGGCTTGGGACTATTTGCAGCTCTTGGGCTCTAGGGTGGCAACTCTGGAGGGTGGTGCCTTGGGCATGAACACACATTTGGGGTTTGCAGTCAGCTCACCTGGCTCTATGGGCCTTGGTCTCTCAGGACTTTGAGCACCAAATGCCAGTCCCTGATAATTCCAGAGCAAGTCTGGAATGATGGGACAGCCCTGTTCACCTCCTGCATAGTGTGTCACTGGACTCCACAGAGTAGATTGGTCACCACCAATGTGCGTCTCAGGGAGCGCACTGCCTGGGCAGAATGGCACAGGGCACTTGGTCCGCACTAGAATCTTCTTGGTCTATCAACTACCTGGGCTGTGATACACCTGGGCTTGGGTGGAGTTCCCTCCTCCTCTTTGGGGGAAGGTGGTCCAAGAGATGGTGGGCAACGCCATGGTGGTAACTTACCAACAAGCAAGGAGGCACCAGGAGCCATGTAGTGGCCTTGAATGTTGAGAGACATCTGCAAGCTCTCTTGACCATCCATATTGTGGGTAATGATAAGGTCCAGGTGGACTTTCTCAGCTGTTGGATTCGAGAGAAATAGGAGCTAGGGTCAATGGTCTTTGAGCTCATTAAGGATTGGTAGGGGGTACTACTGTTTGACCTGATGACCTGGATTGGCCATTGTTGGAAACAGGATGCTGGACTTGATAGACCTTTGGTCTTTCCCAGTATGGCAATACTTAGTGTACTTATGTAATATGACAACAATAATATTTTACAAGCATAAGCATTTGAGAAAAGAAATAAAATGACATAAAATACCTCATATCAAATAAGATAATCCACTTGAAAAATCTGGAACATATTGTATGCAAAACATTCAAAACAATAGAAGATTGTAATACAATGCTTATTACAAGGAAATGTGTCATAGGGTGTCAACATTAGTTAAACACCTAAAAGTAAAACAAACTAATATGTAATGCTGAAAGCCCACCTCTTCAGTGCTGCTTTCGTCACCTAACTCTTACCTTTCAGGAAATCCAGACTGCCCAATTTGACGGCCCCTATCGGACTGACTGTTCATTTGTCCTTTAGATTGTAAGCTCTTTGAGCATAAGTACATAAGTAATGCCATACTGGGAAAAGACCAAGGGTCCATCGAGCCCAGCATCCTGTCCACGACAGCGGCCAATCCAGGCCAAGGGCACCTGGCAAGCTTCCCAAACGTACAAACATTCTATACATGTTATTCCTGGAATTTTGGATTTTTCCAAGTCCATTTAGTAGCGGTTTATGGACTTGTCCTTTAGGAAACCGTCCAACCCCTTTTTAAACTCTGCTAAGCTAACCGCCTTCACCACTTTCTCCGGCAACGAATTCCAGAGTTTAATTACACGTTGGGTGAAGAAAAATTTTCTCCGATTTGTTTTAAATTTACTACACTGTAGTTTCATCGCATGCCCCCTAGTCCTAGTATTTTTGGAAAGCGTGAACAGACGCTTCACATCCACCTGTTCCACTCCACTCATTATTTTATATACCTCTATCATGTCTCCCCTCAGCCGTCTCTTCTCCAAGCTGTATAGCCCTAGCCTCCTTAGTCTTTCTTCATAGGGAAGTCGTCCCATCCCCGCTATCATTTTAGTCGCCCTTCGCTGCACCTTTTCCAATTCTACTATATCTTTCTTGAGATGCGGCGACCAGAATTGAACACAATACTCAAGGTGCGGTCGCACCATGGAGCGATACAACGGCATTATAACATCCTCACACCTGTTTTCCATACCTTTCCTAATAATACCCAACATTCTATTTGCTTTCTTAGCCGCAGCAGCACACTGAGCAGAAGGTTTCAGTGTGTTATGGACGACGACACCCAGATCCCTTTCTTGGTCCGTAACTCCTAACGTGGAACCTTGCATGACGTAGCTATAATTCGGGTTCTTTTTTCCCACATGCATCACCTTGCACTTGCTCACATTAAACATCATCTGCCATTTAGCCGCCCAGTCTCCCAGTCTCGTAAGGTCCTCTTGTAATTTTTCACAATCCTGTCGCGATTTAACGACTTTGAATAACTTTGTGTCATCAGCAAATTTAATTACCTCGCTAGTTACTCCCATCTCTAAATCATTTATAAATATATTAAAAAGCAGCGGTCCTAGCACAGACCCCTGAGGAACCCCACTAACTACCCTTCTCCATTGTGAATACTGCCCATTTAACCCCACTCTCTGTTTCCTATCCTTCAACCAGTTTTTAATCCACAATAGGACATTTCCTCCTATCCCATGACCCTCCAATTTCCTCTGTAGCCTTTCATGAGGTACCTTGTCAAACGCCTTTTGAAAATCCAGATACACAATATCAACCGACTCCCCTTTGTCCACATGTTTGTTCACTCCTTCAAAGAATTGAAGTAAATTGGTCAGGCAAGATTTCCCCACACAAAAGCCATGCTGACTTGGTCTCAGTAATCCATGTCCTCGGATGTGCTCTGTAATTTTGTTTTTAATAATAGCCTCTACCATTTTCCCAGGCACCGACGTCAGACTCACCGGTCTATAATTTCCCGGATCTCCCCTGGAGCCTTTTTTAAAAATGGGCGTTACATTGGCCACCCTCCAATCTTCCGGTACCACGCTCGATTTTAAGGATAAGTTGCATATCACTAGCAGTAGCTCCGCAAGCTCGTTTTTCAGTTCTATCAGTACTCTAGGATGAATACCATCCGGTCCAGGAGATTTGCTACTCTTCAGTTTGCCGAACTGCCCCATTACGTCCTCCAGGTTTACCGTGAAGTCAGTAAGTTTCTCTGACTCGTCCGCTTGAAATACCATTTCCGACACCGGTATCCCACCGGTATCCCACTGTTAAATTGTACAGCGCTTTAGAAATGTCAAGTAGTAGTAGTAGTACTACTGTTTGACCTGATGACTACACGCTCCAGTGCCAAGACAGAGCATTTCTTCAGCGGCAGGAGGAAGCCAGCCTTTCAAAAGTTATATTCTTTGGTTCAACCATGGTCAGTGGAAAATCCCCTGTATATCTTCTTGCCTTGTCCTCTGATGTGCTGACTGTTGTGCAGGATTGTATTGCATCCTCATCTTGTACTTCTGGTGGCAATAGCCTATAAAGTTCACAAAATATCAAGAAATTGAATACAATGAATTCAAGAATTACAACTCAAATCACCATACAAGTTAACAAATCACGTGTGCTCTCCTGGGCTCCTTTTGAGCCTTTGAGGTTGGCCTCCGTTTAGATTCAAGATTACATTTATTTGATATATCGCTTTATGTCTGGGCATCCAAGCTGTTTACAAAATAAACTATAGAAAACAGAAAGGAGCTCCAATAAAACATCAGACAAAGAGGATAACGCTGGACCTCATGCTCAAGACAGTTTTCCTCGTTTTGATTATCTCAGCTCAGAGGGTCTCAGAGCTTCAAGCTCTGTCTTTTCGGACCCGTATCTCTCCTCAGGGGACTTGATGACCACATTCATATGGTTCTCTTTCTTCCCAAGGTTATTTCTCCATTCCATAACATAGTAGATGACGGCCGAAAAAGACCTGAACGGTCCATCCAGTCTGCCCAACAAGATAAACTCATATGTGCTACTTTTTGTGTATACCTCACCTTGATTTGTATCCGTCATTTTCAGGGCACAGACCGTAGAAGTCTGCCCAGCACTAGCCTCACCTCTCAACCACCAGCCCCGCCTCCCACCACCAGTTCCGCCACCCAATCTTGACTAAGCTTCTGAGGATCCATTCCTTCTGAACAGGATTCCTTTATGTTTATCCCACGCGTGTTTGAATTCCGTTACCGTTTTCATCTCCACCACCTCCCACGGGAGGGCATTCCAAGTATCCACCACTCTCTCCATGAAAAAATACTTTCTGACATTTTCTGCCCCCCTTCAATCTCATTTCATGTCCTCTAGTTCTACCGCCTTCCCATCTCCGGAAAAGGTTCATTTGCAGATTAATACCTTTCAAATATTTGAACGTCTGTATCATATCACCCCTGTTTCTCCTTTCCTCCAGGGTATACATGTTCAGGTCATCAAGTCTCTCCTCATACGTCTTGTAACGCAAATCCCATACCATTCTCGTAGCTTTTCTTTGCACCGCTTCAATTCTTTTTACATCCTTAGCAAGATACGGCCTCCAAAACTGAACACAGTGCTCCAGGTGGGGCCTCACCAACGACTTATACGGGGGCATCAACACCTCCTTTCTTCTGCTGGTCACACCTCTCTCTATACAGCCTAGCAACCTTGTAGCTACAGCCACCGCCTTGTGACACTGTTTTGTCACCTTCAGATCCTCAGATACTATCACCCCAAGATCCCTCTCCCCGTCTGTACATATCAGACTCTCACCACCTAACACATACTTCTCTCGTGGCTTTCTACTCCCTAAGTGCATCACTTTGCATTTCTTTGCATTGAGTTTTAATTGCCAAACCTTAGAGCATTCTTCTAGCTTCCGCAGATCCTTTTTCATGTTTTCCACTCCCTCCCGGGTGTCCACTCTGTTACAAATCTTAGTATCATCCGCAAATAGGCAAACTTTACCTTCTAATCCTTTGGCAATGTCACTCACAAATATATTGAACAGAATCGGCCCAAGCACCGATCCCTGAGGCACTCCACTACTCACCTTTCCCTCCTCCAAGCGAATTCCATTAACCACCACCCTCTGGCGTCTGTCCGTCAACCAGGTCCTAATCCAGTTCATCACTTCGGGTCCTGTCTTCAGCCTGCCCAGTTTATTTAAGAGCCTCCTGTGGGAAACCGTGTCAAAAGCTTTGCTTAAATCTAAGTAGATTACGTCTACAGCACATCCATGATTCAATTCTCCGGTCACCCAGTCAAAGAATTCAATGAGATTCGTTTGGCACGATTTACCTTTGGTAAAACGATGTTGTCTCGGATCTTGCAACTTATTGGCTTCCAGGAAATTCACTATCCTTTCCTTCAGCATCGCTTCTATTACTTTTCCAATAACCGAAGTGAGGCTTACCGGCCTGTAGTTTCCAGCTTCTTCCCTATTACCACTTTTGTGAAGAACCTCTCCCATCTCCAAGGATTTATTAAACAAATCTTTAAGAGGACCCGCCAGAACCTCTCTGAGCTCCCTCAGTATCCTGGGGTGGATCTCGTCTGGTCCCATGGCTTTGTCCATCTTTAGCTTTTCAAGTTGTTCATACACACTCTCTTCCTTGAACGATGCTATATCCACTCCATTCTCAAATGTACTTTTGCCAGTCCATCGTGGTCCTTCTCCAGGATTTTCTTCTGTGAAAACAGAACAAAAGTATCTATTTAGCAAATTTGCCTTTTCTTCCTCATTTTCCACATAGCAGTTCGCAGTATCTTTTAGTCTCATAATTCCCTTTTTAGTCATTCTCCTTTCACTAATATACCTGAAGACAGTTTTGTAACCCCTCCTTACATTTCTAGCCATTTGTTCTTCCGCTTGCGCTTTCACCAGACGTATCTCTCTCTTGGCTTCTTTTAGTTTCATCCGGTATTCCTCCCTGTGTTCCTCTTTTTGAGTTTTTCTGTATTTCAGGAACGCCAACTCTTTAGCCTTTATTTTCTCAGCCACTTGCTTGGAGAACCATATTGGTTTCATTTTTCTCTTGCTTTTATTTACTCTCCTTACATAAAGGTTTGTGGCCATATTTATAGCTTCTTTCAGCCTTGGACCACTGTCCTTCCACTTCTCGTATTTCCTCCCAGCCCATCAGCTCCTTCCTCAGGTATTCCCCCGTTTTACTAAAGTCAGCACGCTTGAAATCCAGGACTTTGAGTTTTGAGTGACCGCCCTCCACTTCAGCTGTCATATTAAAACAAACCGTTTGATGGTCACTGGTGCCCAGGTGGGCACCCACTTGGACATTTGTCACACTATCCCCATTTGTGAGCACCAGATGCAGTGTCGCTCCCTCCCTCGTGGGTTCCGTCACCATTTGTCTGAGCAGAACACTTTGGAAAGCATCCACGATCTCTCTACTTCTTTCTGATTCCGCAGATGGAACCTTCCAATCTACATCCGGTAGATTGAATCTCCCAGCAACAGCACCTCTCTCTTGTTTCCCAACTTTTGAATATCTGCGATCAGGTCTTTATCTAATTCCTCCAATTATGTCGGAGGTCTGTAGACAACACCCACGTGGACAGAGGTTCTATCATCTCTTTTTAAGGTGATCCATATCGCTTCTTCCTTTACCCAGGTCCCTGTCATTTCAGTCGCTGCGATATCATTTCTCACATATACAGCTACTCCTCCACCTTTACGACTCTCTCAATCCTTCCTAAATAGATTATAGCCTGGAATGTTTGCATCCCATTCATGGGAACCATTGAGCCACGTCTCCGTGATTGCAACAACGTCTAAGTCTGCCTCCAACATCATGGCTTGAAGGTCATGAACTTTATTGCTTAGACTGCGAGCATTTGTGGTCATCGCTTTCCATCTACATTTCCTGGTATGTGTTTCAACATTAGTGATTTGGGGGTGTCTTTTCTCCTTGGGTACCTTCATATCTTTTTGTTCCAACTTCATTGCTTTTTTTCTGCCTCAGTTCTATTTTCAGGAACATAACAGTGCTGTAATGAAGCAAAAGAATTCTGTAGGGGCAACACTTGTGAGGGCGGATGCTTCTGTGTCACATAACAAAGTCTGCCTGAGCCTACCGTGAACCAGGAGGTTGCCCTCCTTTGAGGAAGGCGGTTCTGACACTTCGGCTCAGAGACTGTACAAGGTAGACATCTGGCAGGCTGCTTGGAGGTGACGAATGACTCTTGTTTCTCCGATCTTCTGTTTGGCTGATACCATGGCCCTTGAAAGAGCCTGGCAGCATCCAAGATCTCTGTTGTGAGGTGGATCAATGCAGCCATTGAGACAGCCTACATCAACAGGTGCTTCATGGGTTGAAAGCCTATTTGACTTAGGCATAGGTGGAGTTTGTAGGGCGTTGATGTGGCCATTGCACCACTCCTTTGTGAAGCATTATAGGTTTGACGTGCTAGCCAAGGCCTGCTTGGACTTTTGCAGAACCATTATTATTGGGGCTTTGTTTTCCCCGCCTAGTAAATATGCTTGGGTTCATCTCACTCATTCAGAACAATATGGCCAGATGACAAGGAAGGTGATATTATCTTACCTGATAATTTCTTTTCCTTTAGTTGTCTGTACTGTTTTGAAACACCCCTCTCTTAAGACAACAGGGCTCATGAGGTGCTCTGTTCTTTCCCGTTCAGTTTAGAGGTGTGGTAGCCGTGTTAGTCCACTCTTAAAGGTTATCAATAGAAATGAGTTTAAAAATAAATCTGTCAGAGAAATTCTGACATATGCAGGTTAGCAAGTGCCACGGATATGGTGTTATGGTCACTTGGTGATCATTACAGCTGCAGTGGGTGTTGGGGCATGGCTGTGTGTTAAAGGGCCCTTCTGGTGCTTTGGCAGATGCATTCTGAAGTTTTCCACTGAGCGCCAACAGGTTATACTGGTGAGTTCACTGGAAAAGATCAATGTCACAAAATGTGTAGCCACCCGCCTGGTTATCCCTAGCACAGCTCAGGTCCGCCTGTACCTGCCGCTTGTGCTCTACACTAGCACCCTCCTCCCACCGAGTGGGTCCAAACCGCCTCTGGGCGTGTCTCCCGCTCTCAGATTATCCCCAGTGATTTCTAGGTTGCTGGAGCTACACTCCCAGTGGTCCCACAATTCCCAGAAAGCACTCATAGACCCAACACACAAACTCCAAGCCAATCAGAGCCCAGAACACAACATTTCAAAAGCATCTTGCTTCCTGTTTGTGTTAAACTACGGAAAAGAAAATTCATTTCTCTGTAACAGCTTTACAGAAAAGAAACACCATCTGCTGGCCAAATAGGAGAAATACATTTCAGGACATAATTCATTCAGGAAAAAATCCAATACATTTTACAGGCTTAAAACACTGTTTCTTCACAATCAGTTTCTCTACCTCCGTCTGCTGGTAGGAGAGGATAATACCCACTTGTTCTGAACAGTACGGTCCAACTAAAGGAAAGGCAATTATCAGGTAAGACGCAATTTCACCTTACCTTGCTACCACCACTGCATCTGCCCATCACTCTATGGTCTCCTCCTTATACTGGTTCTTTGGGAACCAGTGCGTCCATGACTGCTGCTTCTTCCAGTCTGTATCTGCCCTGCAAGCATATTCTGAATTCACAAGACCATATTTCCTTTATGTCAATAATGTATTGCTTTTTCCATATCTGAGCTCAAAATAAGTTACAATTCACTAAATGGGGCTTATATTCAAAGTGACTGATGTGACTTGCCTAAAGTCACAAGAGGAATCAGTAGGAGATGCTGGTTTTGAGCCCTGTTTTCTGTGGTTCTTAGCCTACTGTGTTTAACACTATGCCACTTTTCCACAGACGTTAGCTGTTTCTGGATCCTACAAACCAGTTAGATTTGTGATTTGAAATACACTCTGTCTCTCAACACATCTCTCCTTCCCCATCTCTATTTCGCAGGAGAAGCTCAAGAGGGTACATACACATTAATGAAGATGAAAAATTGAGGTAGTCTGAAGGATATGAGATTCCTAGTATGCAATCTAAGCAGCATGGAAAAAAAATATAAAATTAATGTAATTATGTTTTTGATTAGAGACATTCAAGTAATGTGTTTAGTACTAAAAATATGTATATGCTGGAAATTGTGTGTTGGAATTCTGATATCGTCATTGACAAAAGATGATTTTTTAAAGATTAGATAGGTATGAATGTTCTTGATTAGCTTTTCTCTCGCTCTTAGCATACAATTGAAAATGTCAGGTTTTCTCTTCTCTTTTTTTGCAACAGGCAGCGCTAGATATGGTACATGAGGAAAGCTGCAATATTTTGGCATGCTCTGAACATCCCTTCATTTGTAAAGTGACTCCAAGGAATTCTCAACACAGTCTGGAGAGTTGGCAGCAAGAGAGGCTTAACCTACTGGGCATAATAGACACCCTGAAGGAATTCCTCATTAAAATGATTGACAAACGACACAAGGTAGAGAACTTGTATTGAGCTGCACGTTCAAACTGTCACAGACAGTAATACCAAACTGCAAAGATATCTGTGCTGTCAATATCCTCTTTCTATTAACTCTAGGGATATTTATGGAATAACATCTATTATATTGCACAAAATACTGCTGTTAGATCGATTTATAGAGTGAAGCAATACAATAGAATTTCTCCACTGTTGTTGAGATTACATTGGCTGCCAATCCAGGCTCATGGTTTGTTTGTTTTTTTAATGGCTTGTATAATTTGTAGTGTTTTTCGAGGTTCTGGTCCAGAGTATTTTTCACAGTCCTTAGCAGTTCTTCCATCTAAACTCTAATGGAGTTGGCATCGTTGCTTGCTCAAATTTCTATCTAGAAGAGGAATTTGATTATTCAAATTTTTAGTTCCTCTTTTTAATTCCAAGCAGCCAAGCTTTGGTTTGCTTTCCTTCTCCATTTAAGACAAATTTTCTCTTAATTGAGTTTTCATTGGTCTGTGAAAACATTTTATTTCGCAAAATATTATACTAATGGTAGCTAAGTATTGTTTTTGTATTTGACTAACTTTGTGGCTTCTGGTGTATGCACTTAGAACCTAATATTAAGGATTAGGCGACTAATATCTATAGAGAATAGAATATCAATGGAGTACTGTTCTGGTTTCTTCTGTAGCATTTTGTGATATGATTTATTAAGTAGGGAAACTTTCAATATCATGTTTCCCTTTGTAATCTTAACTTTGTTTTCTCATAGGATTCTGAAGATACTCCATGTGACTGGAAAGGAGAGATTCTTCATAGTGTTCAAGGTTTATTTGAAAAAGAGCACATCGCTCTGCATACTGAGCTGCTTCCTCATTTCCATGACCATAGTTCTGGAGACACAGGTTCTGTAATGGAGAAGTTGGAACACATAGTGAAAGAACAGGTATCTAAAATAATTTCCTCCAATAGGTTTTCTACATTGGAATCCTTGGAATTGGGTCATTCCATGCCAAGTGGTCTAAAATTAAAAAAAAAGTTCCCACCATCATGTTCTCCTATTTTCTTCAAATTTTATCTGTTGTGCGAGTCAGGTGTTAAACGAAGTTTCCCAAAATTTGAGGTCTCTAACCGCAATAGTTGCAGATCTAGACCCCCTTTTCTGAAAGGTTGTCAGTCCATGGCTACTTAATGGTGGCATTGCGAAAACAAAAACATATCAGTGTTGTAGAGCACAATTTTCTCTTTCAGATGATACTGTTCACAAGCTGATTCAGGCAGACTCTTTTTTAATAATTGGCTTTGAACTTTGGTACATTTTACCATTTGCGCTGACAGTGCCAAATTTGAAGAGATCCTGCAGGGTGGTTATAGATGCTGGTTAGTTGCAAATCTGGCAGTATTATGTCCAGCACAAGCATAATGCTTGTTCAAACTTTCAAGTCCGTATCTTTGTTTGCATGGAAGTTGTTGCGGTCTGAATATTGGTCCAAATATGTTCGGATGAGTCGCGACCAATTTTGATGCACACTTTGAGTCAACTTGTTTGACTGGATTTTGCATCCATAATGTTAAAATGTATTTCATCGGAAATAGCATCAAAAACTGTACAGGATTTGAATTTTTTTTTTTTAATCATTTATTTATAATTTTTTCATTTTACAAGGATCACTTGCAAAACAGTAAAACAGAGATGATTGCACATTAAAACAATATTAGAAGAAAACAATCTCAACAAGATAAATGGATTTTATACAATCTTTCTCTTTCTTAGACCACAAAATAAATAGGGAGAGTGAAACAAGACAAGGAGATCAATTTAAACAACAGCAAACAAAGAAAACGTGGTATTAACCCGATTATCCCCAGTTATTATTTATCTAAATCATTATTCCACATTGATCATCTGGTTGGTTTCTTCAAGACCATAATGGTGCATAGTCCATCAATTTCATTGGAAACATACTTATTGCCCAATATTAGTGAAAGTAGTACACCTGATTTCATTTTTTTTTCCCTTTTAAAACCAGAAATTGTTTAACAATACAGACCCTTGAATCTCCAATCCAATTCCCGCTGATTAAAGTAATCCCAGTTTCACAGGCTTCACTCCTTTTGAATTAATATATTAAGAGGAATCATTTCAGAGGAAAAAAAAACATTAGAAGTCATACCCGGAACTCTGGGAAAACAACAATCTCGATATTAATCATCTGTAACAATATTCATTTTGTTCAAATTTTTCTGGTCTTTTATCATTTTCAAATCTTAACCGTTTCCTACTTCAGTAGAACTTCATTTGCTGTATATTCTCAAAGGATTCGATTAGATTATCCATGTGGCTCATTAACAAGACTATATCTGAAGCAAAGTCATTCTCTACCACCGTCAGGTCCTGGAGCACCCTCCAGATGACATTCAATGCAACCTCCACGGGAGCCAAAAACTCCAAGCTGATAACTCTTAAGGGTTTAGGAGTAGCACCGCCGACACGGGTTCAGCTGTAAACGACTTCCGTTTCAGCATACACTCCTTTGGGCATGGTGGTTAAATGATTTTTGAGCGATGAAGTTGTTTCCAGGTCCAAGAGCATCAACGCTCCTTCGTCGGCGCTAATCAAAGGACTCATCAACCCAGTCATCTATGGGCAGCTCGTCACACAGCGGTCCCACACTTGCTGCACAGGGGACACAACGCTGTTCATCGGCGGCTGACCCCCCATTATCCCCTTCCTCTGTTAAGGCAACTGCTAATGCAGAGAGGAAATTTCAAGTGAACAAAAACTGAACTTCAGAGGACAGCTGGGCCGTTGAGTGTACGAGCTTCAGGTCACCATCTTTCCCCTCTCCCTAAGGATTTGAATTTTTTAGCCATTCTTATAAATGTGTTTGGATTTTATTAGACCCCAAAAATGGCATTTTGGTAAATGTCGCGCGCTCATGGACTGACAACCTTTCAGAAAAGGGGGTCTAGATCTGCAACTGTTGCAGTTAGAGACCTCAAATTTTGGGAAACTTCGTTTAACACCTGACTTGCGCAACAGATAAAATTTGAACAAAATTGGAGACATGATGGTGGGACGGATTAGACCACTTGGAATGGAATGACCCATGTACCTCTCTGTCTCCCTCAGCTCCACCAAGTCTGCTACTGTAGCCTCAAGAGAACGGACATGTTCCCTCAGAGCTAGGATCTCTTTGCATCGGGCACACACATATGACATCTCACCAACTGGGAGATAATCATACATGTGACACTCAATGCAAAAGACTGGATAGCACCCCTCTCGCTGCTGGACTGCTGACTCCATCTTAGTGTTTTTGAGTTTTTCAATAATTTAAAACTTGCTACAGTATTAAGGATATTAGCCTAATATAAAAGTGGCTTTTAGTTTATATACATGCATATTTTCAAAGCACTTGGCCTTCCAAAGTTCCATAGAAACCTATGGAACTTTGGAAGGCTAAGTGCTTTGAAAATATGCCTCAGCGTATATTATATGATTTAGTTAGTGTTTCCTTCGTAGATGGTAATGAAATGTATTTGAAACTTTGTAAGAGCACTCCTTGCTTGTTACCCTAATTACAATAACTGACTATAAATGAAGAGTTGTCCTAGGGGTGGGAAGACTAAACTAGATCCTGCAGTGCCTGTTAGATTCTATCCGTTAATGCTGTGGTACAAAATTTTTAAAACTAAGTGGAAAAGACTATGGAGATTAGTTGATAAAATTTGCTTTTTATATTTTTATTTTGCCTAACACTAACCTACAATTCCTCCTTTAAACCCCAATCTTTATGTTCCTAAAACACAAAGCAAAATAGCGTTCACTTACCAGAGAAATGTTCTCTTCTCTCGGAACTGTTGTAGTCGTTTTGGTCAAATAGGTTGGTAATGACCATGAATTTAGTTTTTCTCTTTATTTGCTTTTGTTTGGATTCTGAGGCCCTGGTTTCCATCAGATTTAAGCCAAGTTTTGCCTTTTGTAAGATATCTTTAATGTTCTTTTTGAAGTTTATGTATATGGTAACATCGTCAGCATATATGAATGTTTTGAATCCTGCTGTTCTAGTCTGTTGGCTAGTGGTGACATCATTACATTAAACAGAATGGGCGATAATGGAGAACCCTGAGGGGCGCCACAGTCCGATGACCAAGGAGAGGATAAGGTTCCTTTCATTTTCACTTTGTAAGATCTTGATTTCAGGAATCCTTGAAACCATTTGTGGACTGTCACATATACCAAAGTTGTCTAGTATGTTTAGTAGGATATTATGATCTTCTACATCGAATGCGTTAGACATATCGAACTGCATTATTAAGATCTTAGACCTTATGCTAATTTCTGAGATTTGATACTAGGGTAGTAAGGACAGTCTCGGTGCTATAGCATGGTCTGAAACCTGATTGCAATTTGTGAAGTAGGGAGAAATGTGAAAGGTAGCCCATAGTTTGTGCTGCTACTATTCCTTCCATCACCTTTACCACCAAAGGAATGGAGGCTACTGGTCTGTAGTTTGTTACATCAGTTATGGTGATTGAATTGTTTTTTTTTTGTATTAGTGTTAGGATAATAGAACCTTTATTATCATGGGAAATGCCGTGGAATAGTAGGAAGGAGATATGCTGCTGAAGCAGATTGATGAATATATTAGGAGCTTCCTTCATAAGGTAACTAGGGCAAGGATCTAGTATGCATTGTGAGTTTGAATATTTTAGGAGGTAATGTTTTACTGTGTCATGGATTGGTTGGAAGGAAGACCAGACTCTGTTGGTGGCTATTCTGTCACGTTTTCCAAAGCAGGAACTAGGATCGGGAGCCCTTGGGCCACTGCCGAGGAGCGGCAGTGGCAGGCAAAACCACCCCACACAGGGATAAGACAGACCTCTGACAGGGACGGCTAGACTTCACCTGCACCTGGCCATCCTTCCCCAGGAGTTAAGCCCCTGGGTGCAGGTGGCCGGCAGGACTTGCCGGACAGGGCCGGAACTGGATACCAGCAGGATACACAAAGGGACTAGAATACACAGGGAGGCTAGGCAGAATACTAGACTAGGACTGTCAGACAGAGAACTGAAAGCTGCAAACAGCCACTGAAACAGGGAACAAACACTGATAGACAGGAGACAGAACTGAAAGCTGCCAGGCAGCCACTGAACAAGAAACACAGGCAACTAAGAACTAGACAAAGACATACAAACAAGAAACAAGACTGGGAAACAAGCAATACAGAACAAGAAGCTACACAAAGACTAAACTAGAATCAGGCAAGAATTACAGACTATAAACTGGACTAGGCCGAAGTGCACCAGCACCCCAACGTACCAGGGACCTTGGACGATGCAAAGGCAAAGCAAAGAGTTCCCAAATGGCTAATAAGCCCAGCAGCAGCTGAGATTTAGCTGCAGCAATCACAAGGCAGCTACGGGTGCTGTGCAGGCTCAAACAAGACAAGCAAGTCTGGCAGGCCGGAAGATCCGGACTGGACTGGGCTGAAGTCTGGAATGGGAAACAGCACACAAACAATCCAATGCAGCCACCAGGTCTGGCCACCAGAGGGCAAGAGGAACACAAACCAAAACACAGGCAGAAAGCATACTGAAGCACAGAGAGGCTTAACACACACAGGTGCAGTATAGTGGAGTAATCAGAGCCATGCTGGAAGCAGCCAGCACACAGAGACAGAACTAACTCAGGAAGAACAGACAGAGCCAGCTCAGAAGCTGACCGCCGGAAATAAGGTGAGCCTGAGAGGGGTCATGACTACAATCATGACATATTCCTCTGTGTGTCTGACTGTTTTTCGTAAATATCTTGATGGTTGACTTTTAATTTGAGGACTCCTCTGAGTTTAACTATTTTTTGTTCAAAAAAAGTAGCCAGTTGCTCTGCTGTTGGTGGAGACTGTGTGGTTGTGGTTATTTCTTTTGTGGATAATAGGCTTTTTTATCAGATTGAAAAGTTTACTGGTATTAAGGAAATTACCACTGATTATTTTGTCATAGTATTGAGCTTTTGCAATTTTGATCTCATTTTTATATGTTTTGATGGCAGTTTTCCAAGTTCATTTGTTTTCGTTTGATTTGTCTTTAGCTCATTTCCTTTCCAGTTTTTTACGTTTTGTTTTCAAAAGGATAGATTGATTTAACCAAGGTGAAATTTTATGGGTTGGTTTGGATGTAGATTTGAGGGGAGCTATGTTATTTAAGACATTTATGCTTAGGTCATCCCATTTAATCATGAAGTTGTTATTGTCTGCTGGAAGAAGAGCAGGATTATTCAAGACGTTAGACCAGAACGTCGTGGCATTTATTTTTCCTCTAGTTTTGTGAAGAATCGTAGTGTTTTTATTTTTCATTGATTTTGTATTTTCTTTCCAATAGAGGGAAAACTCGAGTTTACTGTGATCTGACCAGGGACTTTGAGTCCAAGTATGGTTAGTAACATAGTAACATAGTAGATGATGGCAGAAAAAGACCTGCATGGTCCATCCAGTCTGCCCAACAAGATAAACTCATATGTGTATACCTTACCTTGATTTGTACCTGCCTTTTTCAGGGCACAGACCGTACAAGTCTGCCAGCAGTATTTCCCGCCTCCCAACCACCAGTCCCGCCTCCCATCACCGGCTCTGGCACAGACCGTATAAGTCTGCCCTCCACTATCCTTGCCTCCCAACCACCAACCTCTCTTCCCCCACCTGCTCCGCCACCCAATTTCGGCTAAGCTTTGAGGATCCATTCCTACTGCACAGGATTCCTTTATGCATATCCCACGCATGTTTGAATTCTGTTACCGTTTTCATCTCCACCACCTCCCGCGGGAGGGCATTCCAAGCATCCACCACCCTCTCTGTGAAAAAATACTTCCTGACATCTTTTTTTGAGTCTGCCCCCCTTCTATCACCCCAAGATCCCTCTCCCCCTCAGTACCTATCAGACTCTCCCCGCCTAACACATAAGTCTCTCGTGGGTTTCTACTCCCTAAATGCATCACTTTGCATTGCTTCGCATTGAATTTTAATTGCCAAACCTTAGACCATTCTTCTAGCTTCCTCAGATCCCTTTTCATGCTTTCCACTCCCTCCTGGGTGTCCACTCTATTGCAAATCTTAGTATCATCCGCAAATAGGCAAACTTTACCTTCTAACCCTTCGGCAATGTCACTCACAAATATATTGAACAGAATCGGCCCCAGCACCGATCCCTGAGGCACTCCACTACTCACCTTTCCCTCCTCCGAACGAACTCCATTTACGACCACCCTCTGTCGTCTGTCCGTCAACCGGTTCCTAATCCAGTTCACCACTTCGGGACCTATCTTCAGCCCATCTAGTTTATTTAAGAGCCTCCTGTGGGGAACCGTGTCAAAAGCTTTGCTAGGGTTTTACACAAGAGAAATGTGCCACAAGATAAATATTGTTAGAAAGTCTGAATTCTTAATTAGGCTGGATTAATAGTAACTCATTTTGAGGCTCAGATGAATTTTTTTCTGCTGCTGGCTGGAGTGTTGAAGGTGCTCTTTTCTCTGTACTTGGATGGTATTTGATTGAGGTTCAGCTTAATTCTTTCTGCTGCTGGATGGAGTGGTGAAGGGGTTCCTTGCTGGAAAAGAAGTCTTTTTTGGCAGATTTGTTGAAGGTCCAGAAAGATTCAGTGAAGGTCCAGAAAGATGTAGATCATCCCACAGTCAGGGTCATGGGAGAAGAGAAGAGAGGGAGCAGACTGTGTTCCAGGTTTTATAATTTCTTGTTACGCCAATAGGCTGAAGTTAGGTGAGGTGTATTGATCCAATGAAAACTCAGGGATAGCTGAAACTAGTTCTTTCTGGTTTTGCAGATGGAACAGGGTAACTGGTCACATGTTTAAACTATACACACCCAGAAATACTTAACAAGATTAGGTGGGTCATGGTCTGAGAGTTTCACTGTCTTTTGTTAACTCAAGTCTCTTTGATTGCTGTCAATCTTCTTTCTTAATTCTTGCCTAGCCTGTCTAATAACATCAGAGAAAAACAGAGAACCAAGGAGCATAATTAGATTTTTGCTTATTTATCGTGTTCACAAGAACAATTATATCAAGCGTATTCAATAGCGTATCATGCCAGTGTTAAAACCTATCAACTGTGGACACCCTTTTATTTAACAGCATCAAAAGACAGGTACAAATCAAGGTAAGGTATACACAAAATGTGGCACATGTGAGTTATCTTGTTGGGCAGACTGGATGGACCATGCAGGTCTTTTTCTGCCGTCATCTACTATGTTACTATGTAATATACAAACGTTGTTCTTTGGAGATGTGATTGTATCCACCCAGCTAGTTCTAATGTTACAAGCTATCAGTGGCTTTCAGGGGGAGGGTGGAGGTCAGGCCTGTTTTTCTGATACTGCTCAAATTGCATTAGCAAAACATTTTTTATATCAATATATATATGTTTTCTAGCAAAATCAATAATTCTGAAAGTTCTTCATACCGTGCTACAATACTAATAGCCCCTTACTGGCCACGACAAGCATGGTTCCTGTTTCTCGTCTGTCTAGCAATAGAAGAACAATCTGCCTGCCTCTGTGCCCCAATCTGATCATTCAACAACATGAAACTGCTTCATCTGAATCTTTCATTCTTGATGGTCTCTGCCTGGAAGTTGAAGGGTTGTCATTAAATGGTTCTCTACAATAAACATTGGAACAGCTCCTCATTGCAGCCAGAAAACCATCAACAAGGAAATCTTACAATTTAGAATGGAAGATGTTTTCTGTCTGATGCGTAAGCCATGGTCTCCAGGACACCTCTATGTCCTATCTAGTATGTGCTAGAATACCGCCTTCATTTTTCTCAAGCAGGATTAAAGACTAACTCCATCAAGGTTCACCTCGGTGCCCTATCGGCATTTCAAGCAGCCCATTATTTCCAGGTTTCATTTGAGATCTCTTTAACTTAAAGCCCCCCCCCCCCCCCCTTAAAGCCACCTATCACACAATGAAACCTAAATGTGGTCCTGACTCAACTCATGCAAATTCCATTTGTGGCTCTCATATCCACAAACATCAAAATTGAAGTAAATGAGTAGCCTAGCGGTTAGTACAGTGGTCTGAGATCATGGGGAACTGGGTTCAATTCCAGCTGTAGCTCCTTGTGACCCTGGGCAAGTTACTTAAGCTTGAGATTGTAAACTGTTTTTCTCTGAGGACAAGCAGGCTGACTGATTCTTACAAGTGGGTCGACAATCCGTGTCGGCCAAGGAACCGGTATAATTAATAGCAAAAAGAAAAAATACTTTGCTAGAGCCTTCTGGTTCATGTGCTGCACCGCACATGCACAGAGTGCCTTCCCACTTTTTCCCCGCGTGAGGAGCTATGGACTTTTTGCTGTCGCTCCTTTCTTACGCCGGGGAAAGAGCCTTTTTGTGCCTTATTATGCAAATATGTTCGTGTTCTTCTTCCCTTTCTTTCACTATTGTTTAAAAAAAAAAACCTTAATATTTTTAGTTTTCTTTATTTTCTTTGCGGGCTGCACTTAGGTCTGCTCAGTCAGGCTTCCCATTTTTGTGCTTTTATTTTTCTGCACAATCGAGTCTTTTAATTTTGCCGAAGCCATTTTCCCTTCCATGTCATTGAAGACTCCCAGTGACTTCAAACGTTGTATTCGGTGCAACCAGACCATCTTGGGTACTGTTTGGGCCTGTTGGTGCTGCGTCTCAGAACAAAAAAAATCCAACACCTCACCCACACAAATTCCCCAGCTGGTTTCTTAGCAACAACTATAAACAAAAGAAGCTTCTTACATTACTAAAGTTTTATTCTAATCCAAGAGCAGGAAAATAAGAAATAATAAAAAGTTTAGGAGCAGCGCACAGGAAACAGGATGGTAAGGAAGCATAAACAAAAGGGGAAATGCCATGGAAATGGTCGTATATTCCTTAGCCCTAATAGAGGCTGGGGAAGATTTTCATCAACCCACCTCGCCTTCCAGACCAGGCATTTATATAGGGTTTCCAGCCCTGAAGTACAAAGAACTGTTTTTTTTTCTAAGGAACACATCATACAGGAATACGTCATGCAGGATATGTCATTTGTTTGTTAAAAGGCCTAGTGGTTAGAGTGGTGGACTTTGGTCCTGGGGAACTGGGTTCGATTCCCACTGCAGGCACAGGCAGCTCCTTGTGACTCTGGGCAAGTCACTTAACCCACCATTGCCCCAGGTACAAATAAGTACCTGTATATAATATGTAAGCCGCATTGAGCATGCCATGAGTGGGAAAGCGCGGGGTACAAATGTAATAAAAAAATAAAAAATAAAATAAATATCTCTCTATATAAAAGGCACCACCAACGTTCTATGAAGCCTCCAGCCGGAAGTGTGAAGGGGGAGAGATATCCGGTTTCCCCATGAGTGTCTGCCCTGCCCTCGCTCTCTCTGTAACACAAACAGTGAAGGAAAACACAGCAAAGCATGAAATCAAATCGCTCTCTCTGTAACAGTGAAGGACTCAGAGGGGGGAGGGGAGACAGGGCAGAGGGCAGGGACACACATACTCCCACATGCACACAGAAGAAAACCTTGCTAGCCCCCCGTTTCATTTGCATCAGAAACGGGGCTTTTTTACTAGTATATATATATATATATATATATATATATATATATATATATTGCATTTCCCTAAAAGATACATCCTCAGTGCTTTGGTAAATAAGCACATCCTCAGTAAAACAATCTTTATCTTCCTTCAAAGGATTCAGGATTCCGTTTCCACCGACCCCCTGCAATATGCCATTATCCTATCCTGATTGCAGAATTCTGTCTCTCTCCTCTGCCAGCACCCTGCACCTGTCACATGGAAATTAGTTCTGCAACCTAAAAGTCTCTAGAGGCTCTTTGAACACACTCATCATAAACAGTGAATGGCATGACTCATTGTCTTTCAATTACCTGCCCAGAGGAAGGTAGGAAGGGGTGAGGTACTTGCTTGACATCAAATGGCCTTGCTTATATCGCTGTAATCCACAGAAAAAAAAGGTCTTCACCTCTTATGGTCTGTAGATTAATTCTTTATTTCCATATCATCATGCTGATCAATCCATAGACTGGTGGGTTGTGTCCATCTACCAGCAGGTGGAGATAGAGAGCAATCCTTTTGCCTCCCTATATGTGGTCATGTGCTGCCGGAAACTCCCCAGTATGTTCTCTATCTCAGCAGGTGGTGGTCACACACAGCAGCAGCTCTGGCTAGGCCTCCAAGCCTAATTCTTAGGTTTTGTTGAGTGCCTGAGGTTGAGGGCTCTTCTTGAGCAAGTGCAAACCTGGTGGCGCCAGGTCCCTCCTTTTCTCCCCCCTCCCGCTGGCTCCGTTAAAAAAAAAAAAAAATTTTGGACGTCCTTAAAGGCGTTTATTTCGATGTTTATTTAAACGTTTATTGCAGCTACTCACTGGGACACCAGGTCGTTATAGCTCGGAGCGAGAAGCAGGTAATTTTTACCTTTTTATAGCGGGCAGGGGGTTCCCCGATCGATCTCCACGCGGCCTATGGCGTCAGAGGGCGAGGGCGCGAAGAATCGCTCCCCGGACCGCGTGTGCGCTTCTAGCGGGGATGCGGGGGTCTTAAAGTCTGATTCGCCCTTGTTTGGGTGTCAGTTCGGAGGCCGGTCAGTGTCCCATGTCTTCCTCCGGTGCGGCGGTTTTTCCCGCCATAAACGCCCATCCCCTGCTGCTCGCCTCCGCCATCTTGGCCGGCCACTCTGCTCGGACGGCTTCTTCTTGGGCCGCCCTTGAGCTGGGAGACGTTAATGCCATGGCCGCCCTTGATTTGGGCGACGGCAAAAAAGCGGCTAAAGTTAAGCGCCGTTCTTCCCGCGCGGCTCCTTCGCGGAGTGTTGCGCCGGACGCCATCTTGGATGCGCAGCATGTTTCTCTCCCGCTCTTGCGAGCGCCGGTTGAGGGTGCGTCTAGGGCTGTGGCCCAGGCTGCTGAAGTGCACAGTCTGGGGGGTTTCTCCCCCGAGTTTATTTTGCTGCTGCATCAGGCCTTCCTTATGCAAAACGCTGCCCCTTCTCCCTTGTCCGATAAAGGGGTTGAGGCCCCCGGACGTAAACGCCCTCGGGTGGGTTCCCAGGCCTTAGAGGACTCTGTTTCCTCAGATGTAGATGAGGGCAGCGTATCTGAGTTCTCCCAACGGTCCTTTGGGGATTCCTTGGAGGAGACGGATTCCCGCTCGGATGGAGCGGATGACCCCTCTGCAGCGCGGATCTTTCGCTCAGAGGATTTGCCCAACCTGTTAGTGCAGGCCATGAGCATTTTGAAGATTTCCTCTCCAGAGGACGTCTCTCCCTCAGCCCCTAGAACCTTCCACGTGCATGATGCCATGCACACCTTAATTTCGGCTCAATGGGATGTCCCGGAAGCGAGCCTCAAAGTGGCTAGGGCTATGTCCCGCCTCTATCCTTTGCCTGAATGTGAACGTGAGGCCTTTCTTTGGCCTACCGTGGATTCTTTAATCACTGCGGTGACTAAGAAAACGGTGTTGCCGGTGGAAGGTGGCGCGGCCCTAAAGGACGCCCAAGACAGAAGATTGGAGGCGGCCTTAAGGTCGTCCTTCGAGGCGGCTGCCTTAAGTTTGCAGGCCTCAGTTTGTGGCTCTTATGTGGCCAGGGCGTGCCTGACGATTGTGCAGCGGGCTTCCCCCTCGGATCTTTCCTTGAGGGCTGATTGGCCGGCCCTGGAATCAGGCTTGGCTTATTTGGCAGACTTACTGTATGATGTCTTGAGAGCCTCGGCTAAAGGTATGGCTCAGACAGTCTCTGCGCGGCGGTGGCTTTGGCTGAAACATTGGTCTGCTGACCACGCCTCTAAGTCCTGCCTGGCTAAGTTGCCTTTTAAAGGCAAGCTGCTCTTTGGGGTCGAGCTGGACAAAATTGTGACCGATCTCGGCACGTCTAAGGGCAAGAGGTTACCAGAGGTCAGGGCTCGGGCCAGTGCTCGCCCCGGTATCTCCAGAGGACGGTTTCAGGAAGCCCGTCGGTACCGCCCGGGCAAGTCGGGCTCCTCTGCCCCCTCTTCCTTCAAGAGGAATTTCTCCCCCAAGCAGCATTCCTTTCGCAGAGACCGCCGTCCCGGAGGTGCGCCCTCCGGTCCTCGCCCAGGGTCTCGTGCCCAATGACGGGGTCCTGGTCCATGGCCCAGTGCAGATTGGAGGACGCCTGTCCTCATTTATGGGCGAGTGGACCAGGGTAACTTCAGACGCTTGGGTGCTGGAAGTCATCAGAGACGGCTACAAGCTAGAATTCTGCCGACCCTTAAGAGACGGGTTTGTACTCTCTCCCTGCAAGTCTCCGGTCAAAGCTGTGGCAGTGCAGCAGACCTTGGACAATCTGATCCGCCTGGGTGCGGTCGTTCCGGTGCCAGAAAATCAGCTTGGCAAGGGACGTTACTCCATTTACTTTGTGGTACCAAAGAAAGGAGGTTCTGTACGGCCTATCCTCGACCTCAAAGGGGTCAATCGGGCCTTGAAAGTTCGGCACTTTCGCATGGAGACTCTCCGCTCTGTTATAGCGGCAGTGAAGGCAGGGGAGTTCCTGGCATCCTTGGACATCAAGGAAGCGTACTTGCATATTCCCATCTGGCCTCCTCATCAATGCTTTCTGCGTTTTGCAGTCCTGGGCCGACACTTCCAGTTCAGAGCCCTCCCGTTCGGGTTGGCTACTGCTCCACGGACCTTCTCCAAAGTAATGGTGGTCATCGCGGCCTTCCTGCGAAAGGAAGGAGTACAAGTCCATCCTTATCTGGACGACTGGTTGATCCGAGCCCCCTCTTATGCAGAGTGCGGCAAAGCTGTGGACCGGGTGATTGCTCTTTTGAGCTCCCTGGGGTGGATCATCAACTGGGAGAAAAGTCAGCTGCGCCCGACTCAGTCCCTGGAGTATCTGGGAGTTCGATTCGACACCCAAGTGGGCAGAGTGTTCCTGCTGGACAATCGGATTGTCAAACTTCAGGCTCAGGTGGACCAGTTCCTAGTAGCCTCTCCGCTTCGGGCTTGGGACTATGTGCAGCTGTTGGGCTCTATGACGGCCACGATGGAAGTAGTGCCCTGGTCCAGGGCTCATATGAGACCACTACAACACTCTCTGCTGCAGCGCTGGACTCCGGTGTCGGAGGATTATGCTGTGCGCCTTCCCTTGGACCCAGCAGTGCGCAAGGCGCTGAGCTGGTGGCTGAAGACAGACAAGTTGTCTGCAGGGATGCCTCTTGTGACCCCGGAGTGGATTGTCGTCATGACGGACGCCTCTTTGACGGGCTGGGGAGCCCACTGCTTGGGAAGGACAGCGCAGGGGCTCTGGTCTCCTGCAGAGGCAAAGTGGTCTATCAACCTCCTGGAACTCAGAGCCATTCGGTTGGCGCTTTTGGAGTTCCTCCCGGTACTGGCGTTGAAGCCAGTACGGGTCCTGTCGGACAACGCCACGGCTGTGGCCTATGTCAACCGCCAGGGAGGTACCAAGAGCGCCCCTCTAGCCAAGGAAGCCATGAATCAATGCCAGTGGGCGGAAGCGAACCTGGAACAGCTGTCAGCTGCCCACATTGCTGGAGTCAGGAATGTCAAGGCGGACTTTCTCAGTCGCCATACCTTGGATCCCGGAGAGTGGCAGTTATCGGCTCAGGCGTTCTTGGACATCACGAAGCGCTGGGGCCAGCCGAGCCTAGATCTGATGGCGTCATCGGCCAATTGCCAAGTGCCGGGCTTTTTCAGCAGAGGACGGGACCCTCGATCTCTGGGAGTAGATGCTCTTCTCCAACAGTGGCCGACACAAGAGCTTCTCTATGTGTTCCCGCCCTGGCCCATGTTGGGCAGGGTACTAGACCGGGTGGCAAAGCATCCGGGCCGGATAATCCTGGTGGGTCCGGACTGGCCCAGACGTCCCTGGTATGCGGACTTGATCAGGCTCTCAGTGGACGACCCTCTGCGGCTGCCAGTGGAGCAGGGCCTGTTGCATCAGGGTCCCATGGTGATGGAGGATCCCTCCCCCTTTGGTCTTACGGCCTGGCTATTGAGCGGCAGCGTCTGAGGAAGAAGGGCTTCTCAGACAAGGTCATCGCCACTATGCTGAGAGCGAGGAAGCGCTCTACTTCTACTGCTTACGCCAGGGTTTGGCGTACCTTTGCAGCGTGGTGTGAAGCAGGCTCACTTCTCCCTTCACTGCTCCAATTTCTTCAGTGCTGGCGTTCCTGCAAGAAGGTCTGGAGAAAGGCCTGTCGCTCAGTTCCTGTAAAGTCCAGGTAGCGGCTCTGGCTTGCTTCAGGGGCCGCCTGAAGGGTGCTTCCCTGGCTTCACAGCCAGATGTGGTACGTTTTCTCAAGGGAGTTAATCACCTGCGCCCTCCTCTGCACTCAGTGGTGCCTGCGTGGAATCTCAACCTGGTGCTAAGAGCCTTGCAGAAGCCGCCTTTTGAACCCTTGTCGAGGGCATCTCTGAAAGACCTGATGTTGAAAGCAGTCTTTTTGGTGGCTATCACTTCAGCCAGAAGAGTTTCCGAGCTCCAGGCACTCTCATGTCGAGAGCCTTTTCTGCAGTTCACTGAGGCAGGAGTGACTATTCGCACAGTGCCTTCCTTCCTTCCCAAGATTGTTTCTCGCTTCCATGTGAATCAGCAGCTCTGTCTCCCTTCCTTTCGTAGGGAGGACTACCCAGAGGAATACTCTGCTCTCAAATATCTGGATGTGAGACGAATCATCATCAGATACTTGGAAGTGACCAATGATTTCCGGAAATCGGATCATCTGTTTGTCCTGTTTGCAGGTCCTCGTAAGGGTCTGCAGGCTGCTAAGCCTACAGTGGCAAGATGGGTCAAGGAAGCCATTGCAGCGGCTTATGTGGCCGCGGGGAAGGTGCCGCCTATCCAGCTGAAGGCTCACTCCACTAGAGCTCAGGCGGCCTCGATGGCAGAGGCCGGGTCCGTCTCCTTGGAAGAGATTTGCAAGGCGGCAACTTGGGCATCGGCCCATACCTTCTCCAGGCATTACCGCTTGACTGTGGCTGCTCGGGCGGGGGCCCGGTTTGGAGCTTCAGTGTTGCGGTCAGGGATTTCAATGTCCCGCCCTGGGTGAGTACTGCTTCGGTACATCCCACCAGTCTATGGATTGATCAGCATGATGATATGGAAGGTAAAATTATGTATCATACCTGATAATTTTCTTTCCATTAATCATAGCTGATCAATCCATAGCCCCTCCCAGATATCTGTACTGTTTATATTCTGGTTGCATTTCAGATTCAAGTTTAGTCTTCAGTTCCTGTTCAGGAGGACTTCGTGTTCAAGTTTTTTCAATTGGATTATTCAAGAGTTGAGACGAGTTTGTGTTACAGTGAGCTGCTGCATTCCTCTCCCCTCCGTTTTACGGGGCTGGATTGAGACATAAATTCTGCCGGCGCTCCCTCCCGCTTCGTGCGGCTGTAGGGCAGCTTTGTACACCTCCCGCTTCGGCGGTGTTAGGGTCAGTCAGCTCCTCCCGCGGTTGCGGTTGCAGGATAAGCCAGATCCCCCCGCATTGGCGGGTGTGGTGTCCCTCCCCCGCTCCGCGGGGATGAGCTGGACGGATTCCCCTCCCCCACTTGTGTGGGGATGAGCTGGGTTAATTCCCCTCCCCCGTTTCTGCGGTGGTGAGCTGGGCAGAATGTCCCTTTGTGGGTGTAATTCTCTAAGTGCTGAGTCCTGCGGATGTAGCTTGGATATCGACATACTGAGGAGTTTCCGGCAGCACATGACCACATATAGGGAGGCAAAAGGATTGCTCTCTATCTCCACCTGCTGGTAGATGGACACAACCCACCAGTCTATGGATTGATCAGCTATGATTAATGGAAAGAAAATTATCAGGTATGATACATAATTTTACCATTAGATATTTAGCAGCACTGAAACTGCATGGTCTATGCCTTCATAAGTACATGTCCACCAACATCTCCCCCCCCCCCCCCCCCCCCCCCCGGAAAAAAAAGAAGACTGTTCCGTTCTTCAGTGTTCAGCCAATGGAGACAAGATAGGGTGCAGAGTTCATGAGCCATGCTTACTACAAGTAAGAAAGGGGCAAATAGTGGCTGAAGAAGAGGAGCGAGAGAGAATGTGATACTAAAAAGTATGCAAAACCTGTGTTCAGGAACCAGGAGGAGAAATTAAACACAAGCAGAGGGAACCAATGTCTCAGGATCCGTAGTGGGAGTAGCAGTATAAGAACTTCATGGGGCATAGTTATGTGAAGTATTTGCTGATATAAAAAGGATTTTAGGTGGAGTGAATAATTTGTGTAAACGGGGTGATGCAACCAAGCAAACAACAAGATAGGATCAATGCAACAATAAAGCATAACAGTCCAATAAAAAGAGATCTGAAGGTACCACCTAAATTAGAGAACCAAGAGGTGAAAGCATCCCACCTGGACATGTCTAATAGACCCTTGTAAGTGTCTGCACCTACATGAGTAACAGCTAGCGTGTCTTGTACAGCATTAACTATAATCTCAGACTTAGAGTTTAAAAGAGTACAATATGTGGAAGAATTAATCACGTAATATAAAATAATCTGGGGTTCACTGAATGTGGTTTCTTCTAACGTTCTCACAAAAAATGTTAGAAACCTAACTTCACATCAGCATCATATAAGATTCATTATTGTATAAGTGCAAATTGATGTATATTAATATATTATTGTAGTGCTCAGATTGCAGTGTATGTACTACAGCCATAAAACAGCTTTTAACTGTGAATAACTGTGACCCTAACATCACTTTTGAGATTTTGGTTGGGGGGGGGGGGGGGGGGCACCGGGTTAACTTTCTGGACATTCAGATTGAATATAGTGCTGATGGTTTACATACTCAATTGTATCGTAAACCCACGGATACCAATTCCCCCCTACATTATTCCAGTTTTCATCCTATGGCACAGAAAGAGGCTATACCATATGGACAATTTTTACGGGTTAGGAAAATATGTGACACCAATGAGGATTTTGTATTTCATGCTAATAATATGAGGAAAAGATTCGTGGATCGAGGTTATCCAAAAAAGACTATTAATAAAGCATACAAGAGAGCAGCTAATAATCAGAGACAATGGCTATTGACCCCGAAGAATAAAACAAGTTCAAATAGTGATTACATCACGTGTACTACCATATTCTACAATGTCCACCCACATTAAGAGGATTATTAGGAGCCATTGGCCCATGATGCGCCTGCATGGTATATCAACCAGCCCTCGTTTTGCATATACAAGGTCAAGAAATTTGGGGGAGATCCTAAAACAGCAGGCAGGCAACACAATTCCCATACGTGAAAGAGGACATAAGAGATGTCACAATTGTTCATATTGTAGATATGCATGACCTCGCAGGTGGTGCATGGTATCAGATGTCCCTGCGATAAATGGTACATTGGACAAACCAAAAGGAAGATCAAACAGCGCATTTGCGAGCATTTAAGTAATCTTCGTATTCAAAAGAGAGACGCTTCGATGGTGAGCCATTGGGAACGTATGCACCATAGTGAAGAAGATTTGTCTTTTGTGGTGTTATTTCATCTTCAGTTCAGATCGGGAGGCAATGTGGGCCTTCAGTTGTTGAAAAAAGAAGCTCAGTTCATCTATAACTGGCAGACTACATTTCCCAGGGGTCTCAATAAAGCCATTGATTGGTGGGCGATTGCACACATGAGATGATTAGCAAATGAGGGCTTTATAAGGAAGGTGCGCATGTGCCAGCGTTTTTCGACCATGATGGGATTGCGGGCTGTCGCCTTCCTGTGAGTTGCCATTTCAAATATAGTTTTAAGAAAGTATTGATTTATAATGTGTCTATTGAAGAAACAAGATTATTGCAAAGGTGTATAATATGATTATTGTTGATCTTAATTTAGATTTTTGTTCTCCTGAAGACGCCAGTTTGGCGAAACATGCAGCATGTAGAGAACATGAACATTTTTAATCACGAAACACTTGAGCACAAATATGGATATTAGCACAAACAGCAACAGAAGAAAAATATTTAAAAAAGATAACAGATTGTCAGTGTCAACACAGCCTGATTACTCACAGGGATCCCGAAGCATATGATCCATCATAATACTCAAAGCTAAGTACTATCTTTTTTGATTTTTCAGCAATTACAGGAAGGGAGGGAGGCTAGTGCTGTGATGGTGGGTCCCAGTGATATGTCATAAGCTGTTTTATGGCTGTAGTACATACACTGCAATCTGAGCACTACAATAATATATTAATATACATCAATTTGCACTTATACGATGATGAATCTTATATGATGTTGATGTGAAGTTAGGTTTCTAACATTTTTTGGAAGAATTAATCATGCCACAAGATTCCCCTCCTACTAGTTGCACCATACTCAGCAGCAAGAGCAGAGGGTCCAAGTGGCAGCCAGACTATGGAAGAAAGCGCATCATGAACTTGTTTAGACAGTGGGGAAGTAGCGTTTATATACTCGAGTGCAAGGGTAAGGGATTCTTCCCTAGCTGAAGAAATGTATCTGCGCACTCTGGCATGAACAGGATTTGGATTAACCTTGGTGTATGAAACAAACGGAAGGAGTTGGGCCAAATAGCAAGTACCTTTCCATATTGGGGGTAAGGCCTGATAGGCCAAGAACCACAAACTCAACAGTGTCCCACTAAAGCATCTAATCCCTCCGGGAAGGGGAGATTAGGATCATAACCTAGCATGTGCATCAGCTGCATAGACAATGCAACAGATGTGCATTCATTCCATAGTCTACAGAATAAAGTGTAAGGACCATAGAAAGGCCAGGGGTTACCAGTACGGACATTGTGCATTTTAGAGGTAGGGGTAGAGGCTGCCAAGCGGGCAGTGAGGGGATCTAGGTAACTGGAAAAGAAGGTAGAGTGATTAAGAGAGGGCTGGGACTGCCACGTTCCATTAGGAAGAAGGTGCATCAGACGGATAGAAGCATCAATATTGCCCAGAGCAGGGCCTGAGCCATTGTTGGTAAAGCAGAAAGGAATGGGGGTAGTTGGATCAAACAGGACAGGGAAAGAAGCAGAAGAAGACAAATTAGATGAAGACCACAATTGGACACGATCATCATCTACCTTATCATTTTTGCACTGAGCATAGCTAGGTGGAAAGCAAATCAGGTTACCAGCGATCTGGCTAGAGGCCTTATGTACAGGGGCTAGGCCAGAGCTAGGTACTATAGGAACACATACCACATAATTAGAAAGACCTGATAGGCTAGCAGAACTGGTCAAGTACTGGACAAAGAGGTTATTTTCCAAAAGGTGGGAAAAAAAACAGGCACAGCAAAAGCAAAGAGACAGAAAGGAGATAACAAGAAAGTGGAGACACAAGTGAGAATGCATGACAGGGTAGAAGGTATATATATATATATATATATATATATAAGAGGTAATACAATAATAAAAGCAAACAACCCCCCCCCCCCCCCAAAATGGGCAAAAATAGTGAATAGCCTTATTTTTTTATACATAACCAATATGTATTCAGGAGAGAAACTATTTATATGTACTGATTGTGTTACCCACAAAACTAAAGGTCATGAACAGTCACTTATGCTGATTATATATAGGGTATAAAGTCCTAGAAAGTATTTGGAGCAATTGTCCAAAATTTAGGATGAGTGAGGTGCAGGTTTCACTGTAGAGATGTGGTGCCAGGTATCTGAATCCTGAATCTGAACTGCAAAGGGTGCAGAGCCAGTGATCTTGAAAGGACCTTTGTATCTTGGCTCTGCCCACGATGCTGGACGTTGGTTCTAAGTAGACAAAGTCACCAGCTGAGCATCTGAGAACTGGGCGGGCACCTTCATGTTCTGCTGTGCTATGTGTCGTGGATAGACGAGATCCCTTGCCACCTGCAAAGCAGAAAAATAGAGAGAAAGGTCATCAGCAGAGGAGACAGGAAAAGGTGTATAGGGACCCTGCAGATCACGTCCGGTGAGGTGTAAAGCCTGACTGCCTCAGACACCTGTTTATGAGAGAAAAAAGTGCCAGGGGCAAAACTTGCAACCAAGTTAGACGTGGAGTCTCCATCAGAATTTTCCTTAGAGTTGTTTTCAGGATGCCATTAGTGTGCTCCACCAGGCCATTTGCCTGGGGCCTGTAGACGCATACACAGTGTTCTTTGATGTGCAGTTTTTCTGTTAGCTCCTGTAAAAGACAGTTACGGAAGTGTGTCCCGTTGTCCGTGTGTATCCTGGAAGGAAAACCAAATCTGGGGAAGAATTCTGTTAACAAACATTTTGCCACTACTTTAGCAGATTCGCTGGAACATGGGAACGCTTCTAACCACTGTGAGAATGGGCACACGCATACCAGTAAATATCTTTTACCCTGGCATGGGGTCTGCATATCTGTGAAATAAATATGTAAGTCCAGGAAAGGTCCTACCGCTTTTGGGAGGACTGCAGGGAGAGATAGTACCTGTTTCCTGGATTGGGAAGTAGTCTGCTGACACACTGAGCATAGAAACAAAAAATTCTGTACAACTTGTTTCAAGTTGGGCACCCACCATTTCTGTCTTATGTCATTTATTAAGGTGGATGCTGGTATATGTCTCCAATCTCATATCTATTCCCCTCCTCCCCCCCTCTTCCCTCCCCTTCTCATGTGCACTGTGGAATGCCCACTCGGTCTGCAACAAACTTCCCTTCACCCACGATCTCTTCATCTCTCATTCCCTTCACCTGCTTGCCCTAACTGAAACCTGGCTCCCCTGATGACTCTGCCTCAGTTGCGGCTCTATGCCATTGAGGCTATCTCTTCTCCCACACTCCCCGCCTAGTTGGCCGCGGAGGAGGCATCGGGTTACTACTCTCGCCCTCCTGTAGTTTCCAACCCCTCCTCCTACCACAGTCTCACTGCTTCTCATCCTTTGAAGTCCACTCCATCCGTCTATTCTACCCGTTGCCACTCAGAGTGGCAGTCATTTACCGCCCCCCTGATAAATCCCTCTCTTCCTTCCTCACCGACTTCGATGCCTGGCTTTCTGTTTTTCTTGAACCCTCATCTCCATCCCTCATTCTCGGAGACTTTAACATACACGTTGATGACCCGTCCAACTCTCAGGCTTCTCAGTTCCTCACTCTAACATCCTCCTTCAACCTCCAGCTATGTTCCACCACCCCTACTCACCGTGATGGCCATTGCCTTGACCTCGTCCTCTCCTCTTCCGGCTCACTCTCCAATTTCCACACCTCAACTCTTCCTGTCTCTGATCATCACCTGATCACCTTCACACTTCTTCACCCTCCCCCTCAGCCCCGCCCAACATTAACCACTACTTCCAGGAATCTCCAGGCTATTGACCCTCCCCCCTTATCATCTAGTATTTCTAATCTCCTCCCCTCCATCATGTCCTCCGAGTCTGTCGACGAGGCTGTCTCCGCTTACAATGCCACTCTCTCCTCTGCTCTGGACACCCTTGCACCATGCACCTCCCGTCCCACAAGGCGTACTAATCCCCAGCCCTGGCTGACCCCTTGCATCCGTTACCTTCGCTCCTGCGCCCGATCTGCTGAACGCCTCTGGAGGAAATCTCGCACCCATTCAGATTTCCTTCACTACAAATTCATGCTATCCTCCTTCCAGTCCTCACTATTCCTTGCCAAACAGGACTATTACACCCAATTGACTAATTCTCTCAGCACTAACTCTTGTCGTCTCTTCGCCACCCTTAACTCCCTCCTCAAAGTGCCCTCCGCTCCCACCCCCCCTCGCTCTCTCCTCAATCACTGGCTGACTACTTCCGCGACAAGGTGCAAAAGATCAACCTTGAGTTCACTACCAAGCCACCTCCTCCTCTTCACCCTTCAACCCTCTCCCTCAACCAACCAACCCAGACCTCCTCCTTTCCTGATATCTCCGAGGAGGAAACCGCCCGCCTTCTTTCCTCCTCAAAATGCACCACTTGTTCCTCTGATCCCATCCCCACCAACTTACTTAACACCATCTCTCCTACTATCACCCCCTCCATCTGTCATATCCTCAACCTCTCTCTCTCCACTGCAACTGTCCCCGACACCTTCAAGCATGCCGTAGTCACGCCACTCCTCAAAAACCATCACTAGACCCTACCTGTCCCTCCAACTACCGCCCCATCTCCCTCCTACCCTTCCTCTCCAAGATACTTGAGCGCGCAGTCCACAGCCGCTGCCTTGATTTTCTCTCCTCTCATGCCATCCTCGATCCGCTTCAATCCGGTTTTCGCCCTCTTCACTCGACAGAAACAGCACTCTCTAAAGTCTGTAATGACCTGTTCCTTGCCAAATCCAGAGGCCACTACTCCATCCTCATCCTCCTGGATCTATCCGCCACTTTTGACACTGTCAATCATGACTTACTTCTTGCCACACTGTCCTCATTTGGGTTCCAGGGCTCTGTCCTCTCCTGGTTCTCCTCCTATCTCTCCCACCGCACCTTCAAAGTTCACTCTCATTGATCTTCCTCCACCCCCATCCCCTTATCTGTTGGTGTTCCCCAGGGATCGGTCCTTGGACCCCTTCTCTTCTCAATCTACACCTCTTCCCTGGGCTCCCTGATCTCATCTCATGGTTTCCAGTATCATCTCTATGCTGATGACACCCAACTGTATCTCTCCACACCAGACATCACCGCGGAGACCCAGGCAAAGGTATCGGCCTGCTTATCCGACATTGCTGTCTGGATGTTCAACCGCCACCTGAAACTGAACGTGTCCAAGACCGAGCTTATCGTCTTTCCACCAAAACCCACTTCTCCTCTTCCTCCACTTTCTATCTCAGTTGATAACACCCTCATCCTCCCCGTCTCATCTGCCCGCAACCTCGGAGTCATCTTTGACACCTCTCTCTCCTTCTCTGCGCATATCCAGCAGATAGCCAAAACCTGTCGCTTCTTCCTCTTTAACATCAGCAAAATTCGCCCTTTGCTCTCTGAACACACCACACGAACTCTCATTCACGCTCTCATTACCTCTCGCCTGGACTACTGCAACTTACTCCTCACCGGCCTCCCACTTAGCCATCTATCCCCCCTTCAATCTGTTCAGAACTCTGCTGCACGTCTCATATTCCGCCAGAACCGATATACTCATATCACCCCTCTCCTCAGGTCACTTCACTGGCTTCCGATCAGATACCGCATTCAATTCAAGCTTCTCCTTCTTACCTACAAATGCACTCAGTCTGCTGCCCCTCACTATCTTTCTACCCTCATCTCCCCTTACGTTCCCGCCCGTAACCTCCATTCACAGGATAAATCCCTCCTCTTAGTACCCTTCTCCACCACCGCCCACTCCAGGCTCCGCTCATTCTGCCTCACCTCACCCTATGCTTGGAACAACCTTCCTGAACCCTTACGCCAAGCCCCCTCCCTGCCCGTCTTCAAGTCTTTGCTTAAAGCCCACCTCTTCAATGCTGCGTTCGGCACCTAACCCTTACCGTTCAGTGAATCCAGACTGCCCAAATTTGACTGCCCCTATCGGACCGACCGTTCACTTGTCTATTAGATTGTAAGCTCTTTGAGCAGGGACTGTCTGTCTTTGTTAAATTGTACAGTGCTGCGTAACCCTAGTAGCGCTCTAGAAATGTTAAGTAGTAGTAGTATATGTAGTGATGAGTGCATCTGGCCTAACATCATTGTTAAGGCCTGAAAAGAAATGCAAGGGTTACCTGAGGGGTGAAACCATATCCCATTCTGGGACTGACATCCTGCACTTTCCCATTGCTTCAGCTCAGTCTGGAGAGCTTGTGACTGCATCTCCTTCAAGAGATCTGTAGGTTGGGATGGCTGGAACTGTTTGCCTGAGTGCAAGATAATTAACTGTAGAGGCCTGCTATCTCCCTTCCAGGGCTTGTCTCTAGCTAGTTTGGCCTCATGGTCACAAATGTCATTCATGGAAGAGATCCAGTCCTTGCCTCCAGTATGTGCTTGACACTTAATTACAGCTACTGGGACCTGCTGCTCCAATCTCCGATGCAGTAGCCAAATTATGTCACAGAGAATGGATAGATGAGACACAGGGGGGGTACCATGCCCTGTGAGCATACCTCTCCTTACCCATCCGTCCAGATTCTTAGTCAGTGCCTGGTGCACATATTGTGAATTGTCAGTGATGACTGGGTGTATGAGCTCAATGCCACCCTGCAGGCATAAAGCTCTGCTGATTGGGCTGTGTTCTTAGATTGGTCCAGGAACCCTGCCTGTACCATATCCCATTCCCCATACATGGAGTCATGATAGGCCCTAATAACTGCATATCCTACTGCCAGTGGCTGATCCTGTGTGCTGGAAGCAGACCCATCAATAAAAACAGTTACGCTGCCTGGGATGAGGGTCTCACCCGCTAACCACTGATTCTCTTTTGCACATATATGGGATTCTGGGCCTGGAATATTCATCTTTGCCAGCACAGTGGATGGATTTTCCGCCTCCACTGTACTGTGCAAAGTCACTGAGGGATGTGAGAGCAGGAACAAGGCGGTTGCCTGCCTGGAATTGGACAATAAACCTGTGCATTGCTTCAAGATCACTTTAACACAATGAGGAACATATAATTCCAATTGTATCTGGAAGAACAGAACATTCAGGTGTTGTATTGCCATAGCAGCAGCCCACAGCTGCTTCAAACACATGGAGTATCCTCACTCCACAGTCCTTAATGGACTTGACCAAAACATGATCAGTTTCTGAGACTTCCCCTGTTTCTGTGTCACTACTGTATGTATAGAAATTTCATCTGCTGAAATGTACACTTGCAAAGGCTGTCCTTCAACCGGTGTAGAAAGTGGTTGAGCCTTTTCCAGAATATCCAACACATGGTGAAAGCTAACTGTTGCTCTGTATCCCATTGTATTCACCTGGAACCCTCCCCTGGCTGAGTACCCTTCAGAAGCCTCCGAATGGGCTCATTGACTGTGGCATATCCTGGTATCCAATCCCTACAAAAATTCAGCAGCCCCATAAGTGCTTTCATGTCTGACACTCTCTTGGGGTCCCTTACTGCCCTCAAGTCTGACATACGGCTCTCATGCACTAGCTGTGATCCTACTGTAATCGTGGTTCCCAGAAAGATCACTTCTGTCTGGCACAGCTGGGCTTTGGACTTATTCACCTTGTACCCAAAATGATCTAGGGCTTTAAGTACCTGAACAGTAGTTGCTGTGCACTGCTGTCGGTCAGGGGCAGATATCAGGATGTCATCAACATACTGATATAAACCCACTGTCCGAGGTAACTGCTGTTGCACATGCTTTAAATCTCCAGACAGAACTTTATTAAAAACGGATGGACTCTCACAGTAACCCTGAGCAAAGCGAGTCCAAGTGTACTGTTGCCCCTCATAAGAAAAAGCAAATAAATCCCAATTTTGTTCATCAATCCCAATACACCAAAAGGCATTACTGAGATCTAAAACTGAAAAATGAGTATGGTCTTCTGGGATTCCCTGTGTCGCTAAGGTGGTGGGGTCAGGTATCACTGGGAATTCTGCCTTCACTACATCATTAAGCTTGCGTAAATCCTGAACGATTCTCCACTTCCCATTAGGTTTTCGGACAGGACACAAAAGAGTATTGTACTCGCTGCTAATGGGAACTATAATACCATGCTGCATAAGTGTCTATTTCTTCCCTGATTCCTTCTATTGCCTGCTTGGAAAGGGTGTATTGTCTAATCTGTGGACCATCACAACCTTTCGTGAGAAAAATAGAGACACTATCTATTGATTTAGCCCTCCCATATGGCTGCTGTGGAGTTACCCAAACTGAGGGTGGGACCTCCTCCCACACATTTGATGCCATTACTAAATTGCATGGAGCTGACAGTATGGTACATGTAAAGTCCCACTGCAGACACTCCCACACTGTGTAATCATCTAACTTCCCTTTCTGAATCTTCTTCCACTGTCCCCTGGAGGAGGTACCTATTGGTCGCCCTATTACCCCCACCCACCAGGGCTCATCCTCACCCCGTAGGGTGGCCCACAAGAAAATCTCTTCCTCTCCTCTCAGACAATGTCTAGCTGTAAGATGTACTTGTGTCTGGGCAGCATACATATCTTGACCCACTAGGGGTTGCATGGCACCTGTACTACAGGGAATCAGATCCTCAAAATTCCACTAACTGGCAATTGCTTGGGTCATCAGTTCAATCTGCCCTGGCTCAGGCTCCCACCAGAGCACTGGGGCTACAGACATGTAAGCCTGAAATCTTTTCAAGTGTTCTGCTCTACAGTGGATCTATACTCCTAACTTAGTAAATCTTTTCCCAGTAAGTTAATGGGAGAGTCAGGGGCATACAAGAATTTTGCCTCTATTTGTTCTCCCCCCCCCCCCCCAACTCTAAGTTTAAAGGCACTGTATATCTTAACTCGTGGGACTGTCCAGAGAATCCTATCATGTTAGTAGTTTCTGAGGAAAGAGGAAATGGGCATATGTTCTGACCCGACCCTATGATGGATATGGTGGCCCCAGTGTCAATCAAAAATTGAACTGGCACAGTAGCCAGCCTACCCTCCATAACAGGATCTTCTAGCCCAATCTCTGGCCTCAGAACCTGCTGTGGTGCTAGTCATTGGGGACCTGAACCTCCCCATGGTGCATTCCATGGGGCTCGGAAATTCCCTCCCCTCAGGGCCTGATGTTTTGGAGCTGGACCTGCATAGCACTGTCCCCTAGCCCTGCACCCCTGCTCAGGTGTCCTATCTGTCCACAGTTCCAACACTGTGACTGTGAAAAATCTGGTCTCTGTGGGTAGTCTGTTCTCCCTGTCCCCTGCTGAATCTGTCCCTGCCCTGCCCCCACTCCTAAGGAACTAATCAAGGCTAGCTGTGTCTCTGCCTGCTCTATTTGTGTGGAGAGAAATTTGTTCTCTAATCCTTTCTCCTTACTTGCCATTCTTGTCTGCCTGTTGCTGTGTTCTCTGCATAAAATGCACAATAATCTTGGCCCAAGACTTATGTTCTATGGCCACTACACCATCCAGGTCCTTTTGGACTTCTATAGGGAGTCCTTTCTTTAAAATATGATAAAATAAAATGTGGGAGTTCTCATAATCCCAGGGTTGGCCAATTTCCAATTGCCACAGGTCCTGCAGCACCTTTATATAGTGATGAGCATCTTCCCCCGGGGCCATCACTGTACTGGACACATTGCTAAAATTGCGGGTGTCTCTATATCGCTGCCTCAGAGCTCCCCAGAGCGCATTGCGCATGGGACCAAACTCAGCACTGTCATTATCAGTGCTCTGCAGCGGCACTCCTGGAAATCCTGCCATTCTAAAAAGTTCATCCGTATTACCCCCCCCCACTAGTCTGGCTAGCAATGCTTTTACATCACCCACAGCTCTACAGTATGCACCAATGTAATCTGTTCAAATTTATCTATAAAGGCTGAGGCTCCTTTCTCCAGAGGAGGTAAGGACCTGCATACATTTTCCAGATCCATAAAGGACCAAGGAACATATCTTAATACTGGAGCTCCAGCCCTGTCCAAATGGTTAGTCCTAAGTAAAGGATTCATTGATTTCAGTGGGGCTGACTTACGGGGGTGCTTAACTGCTACCAGTGTTCTCCCCTGCTTGTCCGGCTTCTGCTTGCTTCAGGTATGATCTGCTGGTCTTTCTACCAGTTCTGACTCATTACTTTCTTCTCCCTGATTACTACTCTGTTCCCCATCCGTGTCCTCCTCCTCCTCTTCCTATCTCCCATCATCTTCATCTTCCTTCTTATTTACCTTCATAATTTTTCTGACTTCCTTCTCCAAACCTCCCTCTTTCACCCACTGATCTACATACTCATCCATCACTAAGGGCCCCCACAATCCTGTAGGATTCAGGAACCCACATGCCCCAATCCACATACTATTGCCCTCATCTGTGTTGGGATAGTTAATAGGCACCTACTTCACTGCTTCCTTAGGGGGGTTAGGGTAAGTTCCCCGGTCACACTGAGCTGCCTCTCCTAATATTATGGATACAGAGGCAGTGGGAACCAGGGCTGCTTGCCCTATAGATGGCTGCATCTCCAGCACTTCTCTAGGCTGTGCCAACAATTCCTTTTCAGACCTGTCTATAGCTGGGGCAGAGGTGATGGCTGCTGTATAACCGGTAGCAGTAGGCCGTATGGGCAGCTGCACCTGATTTGGATGTTTAGAATCTGGGGGCAGTGTTGCAGACCCTTCCCCTAACATACATTGCTTGGAGACTGCCACATAGGGTGGAGGGGTCTGTGCTGCCTGATCATAACCACTGTTTGCCATAGTGTCCTATAATCCCCACAAATTTAAATGTTTCTCCTTACTGTATTTCTTAGTTTTAGTGCATTCTATCCACAATTTTTTTTATTTTTTTTTTAATATAGCCTTTTATTGTTAACCAAGCATTATACAATCCAACCAAAACAGAAACAGAATTTGCTTGTACAAGCAATCATCCCCATCCCCAACTGTATAGATTCTCTCCCCTCCCCCCTACTCCAGTGGTGGCTGATTCTGCTCTTTAGATTGTTCGTATAGCGTCCATATTTTTGTGAAGGTCTGCATAGTCCCTCTCCGTATTGCCGTTAGCTTTGACATCTGGTAAAGGAAATCCACTTTCTGAGTCACCACCTGCATTTCTGGCATTTCCACCTGTTTCCATGCTCTGGCCAAGGCGATTTTAGCTGCTACAAAGTATTAGCTCGCCAGCCTATGGTGCCAGCTAGGTACCGATGCCGGCCTAAAATGTAGCAGGCAGTGTCTGCGCCCCCTGGGTATGGTTTTTGGATTACTTTATTGACCAGCTCTACCACCTTAGTCCAATATGTTCGTGCTTTCGTACAATCCCACCTTATACGGATAAATGTGCCTCTGTGGCCACACTCCCGCCAACATTGTCCTGACAATCCCGGGTACATTTTCTGCAATTTGGCTGGAGTATAGTACCACCAATATAGCATTTTAAACCCATTTTCATTTAAAGATTGTGCTAGAGATACTTTAAGCAAATACTTATAGTTCCTCCTCCATACTTCTTTAGGATAAGAATGTTGTAACGCCCCTTCCCATCTCGCATGATATATTATCTGGGGGTCTGTGTGGCCTAACAGCGCTAAATAGATACGCGTTATACTCCCCTTACCACCCCCTCTGCACATGGCTAATTCCAGGGCTGTATCAGCTAATTCCAATTCATCCGTGTTCTCGCCTCTTAATAAAGTTACGGAGGCAACAGTAATAAGCTAAATCCCTCTCTGCTAGTCCATATTCCTCCTGTAGGTCAGCAAAGCTAGCCCACTCTGCGTTGTTCCATATTTGTCCCAATGTACGCAAGCCCACTTTGGCCCAGGTGTCAAATACTCTTTCTGACCTTCCCAATGGGAATCCCGTCGCCCATCTAATTGTTGTTTGCCGATAATAGGTCCTCTCAGGGAACATAAGTTTCCTAATTTGATACCATGTCGTGAGAGGGTGTTTCAAAGCTAGAGGCATCTTTTTTAGTATATGTGCTAGCTCTTCCCCTGGTATCCATAGTAGGTCCTCAATCTCACGGCTACCCAACCATGTCCGTTCCCAGTGCAACCATTTCTTTGAGGCCCCCGAGGTACATTCCGCCAGTACCCGAAGCTGGGCTGCTTGATAATAAAGAAAAAAATTAGGGACTCCCATGCCTTCCCGCTCATAAGTTTGATACATCATTGTTCAGCGCACCCTCGGTGGGCGTTTCCTCCATATGTATGCAAACATTTTGCGATTTAATGTTCCAAAGAAGGAGGTCGGGATTGGGATAGGCAGCGCTAGGAAGAGATAGAGTACCTTAGGCAGCATCATCATCTTGATAGCATGGATGCGTCCCTTCCAAGGTATATTAAGACCTTCCCAGCCATTGAGTTCCTTAAAAAGCTCTTCTATTTTATGAGGAAAATTTGCGAGAAAAAGGTCTTCTACCTTTGGTGTGATCTGTATGCCCAAGTACCTAATAGATTTCTGCGCCCAGACAAACGGGAAGGCTGCTCTGAGGCCCGGCAGGTCTCCCGATGCTACTGTAAGATTGAGAAACACTGATTTAGTTAAATTAGGTTTAAACACAGACAATTGCCCATAGTGTGTCATGTGCTCTATGACCCGTTTTACTGAGAGCTCAGGTTGTGCTAACGTGAGCAAAATATCATCAGCGAATAGCATAAGTTTATGTTCCCGCCAACCTCTCACTATCCCCCGTACCTCTCTATCCTTCCTCAGCAGGCAGGCCAATGGCTCCAAATATAGGGCAAAAAGGAGTGGGGATACCGCACATCCCTGCCTGGTCCCCTGCCCAAGTTTGAACATTTTAGTGTATGATCCATTAATTTTTAGTGTGGCTAAGAGGTCTTTATATAGGAGCTGAAGCCAAGCTAGGTATCTCCCTGCAATCCCTACTCGTTGTAGCACCTCAAACAAAAATGTCCAATCCACGCGATCAAACGCTTTCTCGGCATCAATTGATAGCAATAGTGCCGGCGTTTGATCGTCCCTTACTTGTTGTATAACATGTATCAGACAACATATATTATCAAATGTTTGGCGCCCATTTATAAATCCCGCCTGATCTGCGTGGACTAAACCCAGCATTCGTTCCTGCAACCATCTCTTCAAGATAGCCTATCCTAACGATTCAACCTAACCAAAACTTGCCCACATGATTCTTATTGACAACTGTTATACATTGACCATGTTTCCCATTATCCTTTTTGCTACCACATATCCATTCCTCTCTATCTTCCTACGCCTACCTCCCAACGCTCATTTCCTTCTGCACCCAATCCCTCCCCTGCTCAATTTACTTATCCGTTAACCCCATTATGTTTGCTTTTACTACAAACTATATATTCTTCTTACGACTTTGTAATTTCTTTATATTGTTACTATGTAAGCCGCATTGAGCCTACCATGTGTGGGAAAGCGCGGGGTACAAATGTAATAAATAAATCTACGGGCCAGGATTTTCGTAAAGATCTTGTAATCCACATTGAGGAGTGATGTCGGCCTGTATGAGCTACATAGCTGGGGATTTTTCCCTGGTTTTGCTATTAAAGTTACACCCGCTAGTCTCCACGAGAGAGGGAGTTCTTGGGCATCTTCCAACACATGAAATAGTCGTAATAGCACCGGACCCAGGTGTTTAGCGAACAGCTTATAGAATTTTGTAGGGAATCCATCAAGGCTCGGGGCTTTACCATTGGCAAGATCCCCGATTGCCCAGTTGACATCCTCAAGCGTTATGGGGGCAGATAGGGCTTCAGATTCTCTACGCGTCAACTGGGGGATATCCACTCCCTGCAAGTATTGCCCAATTTCTGCTACCTCTGACGTCTGTTCTGTCGCATAGAGTGTCTTATAATAATCCAAAAAAGTGTCTTGTATTTGCGCATTCTGAGTGACAAATTCCCCTACTAAATTCTGAACGCCCCCGATATAGTTACGTTGGGCTTGTTTTTTGAGCTTGTTGGCCAGCAAACGCCCTGCCTTGTCCCCAAATTCAGATTGTTCCTGCTGCACCTGTTGTAATTGTGCAGCTAAATCTGCTAGCTGAATTTCGTTTAGTTTTAATCTCAGCTGATGTATTTTCTCCAGCCCTTTAGCGTCCGCTGGCCTCTCTTTATGCTCCTGCTCCAATCTCCAAAGTTCCTCCCTAAGGTTGGCCTCCTGTGCTGTGCGATCTTTAATAATATGGGCACGCAACGCAATCAATTGCCCACGGAGTACAGCTTTAAGTCCCTCCCATAGACTGGTCGGATGGGCCCCTTCCACATCATTAAATTCGAGATACTCTACAATATATTTTTCTATCACTGGGATATTTTTCATATCATGAAGGATAGCCTCATCTAATCTCCAATATCTGGGGCCTATTACTTTAGTGCCAGCTCTAAACACCAGTACCACTGGCGAGTGATCAGACCATGTACGTGGTTCGATAGATATCTCCTGTATTTTATTTGCCAGCAGCCCATCACCCAACCATCCATCTATTCTAGAAAAAGAGTGGTATTTGGAGGAATAGTATGTATAATCTTTCCTTGATCCCTGATTAGTTCTCCATAGATCTAGCAATCCCCAGCGGGCCATAAAGCTTTTAAGCAACTTCCTATCTGCTTTGGCATAAGTAGCCTGTCCCGTGGAATTATCTAGTGGTGGGTATAGTGTTATATTAAAGTCTCCCCCTATCAGTAAATAACCTTGCTGATGTCGCTGCAGGACCTGTTCTATCCGCTCCATATAAGGACCTTGTCCTTGATTAGGGGCGTAGACATTAAGAATAGTGTATTGAACATTATATAAGGAGACCACCATCAGTAAATACCTACCCTCTACATCATGCACAGTTTTCACTACCTGCCAAGGGTGGGCCCCAGATAGCGCTATCACCACCCCTCTTTTTTTAGGGGTGGCTGTACAAGAGGAAAAATACATTATAGTAAATCGCCTATGAGATACCAACTTCTCATGGCATTTTTTGAGATGAGTTTCTTGTAAAAAAAACTACATCCGCTTTTAAACGCATCATCTCTTTGAACATTAGTTTGCGCTTCATAGGCGAATTAAGCCCCCTCACATTCATGGTTACACAGCGGATCACTTTATCTATCATGTCCAACCATATAGTTTATGACATAACCACCACTTGTTCCCCCCCTCCCTCCTCCCTATTCCCTGTCCCCCTCCCCGCCTACCCGTAATCCAAAAACAACACGTCCCTCTCACCAGATAGGACATGTCTGTGGCGGTGTAACTCAATGTCCCAACCAACTTGCCAGCCTGCTGGATGTGTCCGGCCCTCTTGCTGTTAATAGAGGAAGTCCTTGCAGCGTGTCTGCTGAATAGCCAAAAAGGTAAAGGAGTGACATTTATAATCCATATGGGTGCAGTGACTCATGTGTCCTTGTCAACTATGCTTGTATGCCCCGATATTTGTCGTCTCAGGCGTCCGCGTCCTTGGGAGACCTGCTGCCATTTCGACTTGGAGCTCAGTAATGGGGCCTTCGATGATTGCGACTGAGCCGCATCCGCCGCTGCCTCTGGATCAAGATATTCTTGTGCTTCATCCATTGAGGTTACTCTGCGCTGTTTACCCTCCCGATAAAACACCAGGGCAAACGGGTGCTGCCATTTATATTTGATGCCATCTGCCCGCAATCGTTCTGTCAGCGGACGCAATTCTCTTCTACGCTTAAGTGTTGTGGCTAAGATATCCTGAAATAGTTCTATAGGGAAGGTTTCCCAAGTGATAGGGCCATTCACCCTCGCCTTATGCATAACTTCCTCTTTAATTTTGAATTATGTAAAACACGCCACGATATCTTTAGGCACGTTAGCTTTACGCGGTCCCATTGCCCGGTGTGCTCGTTCTATCTGGACGCTCTCGGGGGTCACAACATGCTCTGCCGTAGATAGGAGGTGGGCTGCCAATGTCTGCACCACTTGTTCACAGTTATTGTATTCCGGCAGCTCAGGTAGGCCCCGGATCCTAATGTTTGACCGTCGACTTCTGTTCTCGAGGTCTTCCACTTTATCAATGAGAAAACGGACATCTGTCTGCTGTTCTTGTAAGTGTTTTTCAATCTTACTTATAGAGCCTGCATGTTCCTCAAGTCCAGCCTCAGCCTCATTCACTCTATTCCCCAGCTCTGTTATCTCTCCCCGCAAATCTGCGCCCAGCCTGGGCGAAGTCTCTGTGCATCTCCTTCATTTCCGATTTAAGGTCCTGGAACCAGGTGCATAATTGGTCCCATTTATCCAGCTGTATTTCGCCGTCCCCTTCTTCTCCAAGCTCTGTGGGGGGTGACTGGCGATCGTGGCCGCATGGCGCTCCCGCTCGCGTTTTTTTCCGCGGCCTACACCTCTGGCGCCTGCTCACGCTGCCGGTATCCATAGGTGTTTAAATCCATCTGTTTGAGCTTGGAGTTTGACATCGCTGGGTCCGCGCACTATCGTCCTCTCGTTAACATTGCTCAGATTTCCTCGAGGGCTCAGACTGCAGCTGTTTTTCTCCTCTTTTTAGGCTGGGTATCGGGAGCTCCGCTTTTAAGCTGCCATTGCGGAGCGTGACATCATTTCCTCCCCCTATCCACAATTTTAAAGCTGTTAGAGTTTCTTTGTCAAAACTGCCTGACTGAGGCCATTTAATACTCAATTTTTTAGTACCACTAACCCATTTCTTATGGCACGCCAAAATCTCCTTTTTGTAAGAGGGAACTGCCTTCGAGACCAGCTCTAGAGGAGTTTGCATGATTACATCAAAACAAATTCTATCTTAAAATCTTAAAGCAGAAAGAGGAAAGAACACAGAGGAAAATATAAAAATAAACCCTCAAAATACACCCCAAGTACTTACTACAGCCGTCTTCCTTTTTTCTCACCGTTCACCATGTGTCCTAAGAACCGTACCCTCAGTCAGTTGCTAGTTTGGACCAAATCTCTGGATTTTGCCAATTGCAACATGTGCACCTGTCAGCAGTCGGCGGTTCTGATCCAAATAGAACCGAGCAGAAACACTTCTTTTGTTTGGGCCTGTTGGTGCTGCTTCTCAGAACCAAAAACCCAACACCTCACCCGTACAAATTCCCCAACCGGTTTCTTAGCATCACCGGCCTGGTAAGTACCAAAAACAACTATAAACAAAAGAAGCTTCTTACATTACTAAAGTTTTATTCTAATCCAAGAACAGGAAAATAAGAAATAATAAAAAGTTTAGGAGCAGCGCACGAGTAACAGGATGGTGAGGGAGCATAAACAAAAGGGGAACTGCCATGGAAATGATCGTATATTCCTTAGCCCTAATAGAGGCTGGGGAAGATTTTCATCGACCCCCCTCGCCTTCCAGACCAGGCATTTATATTTATTTATTTATTACATTTGTACCCCGTGCTTTCCCACACATGGCAGGCTCAATGCGGCTTACATAGTAACAATGTAAAGAATTACAAAGTCTTAAGAAGAATATACAATTTGTGGTAAATGAATATTAATGGGGTTAACGGATAAGTAAATTGAACATAGCAGGAATTGGGTGCAGAAGGGAATGAGCGGTAGGAGGTAGTCGTAGGAAGTTGGAGAGGAATAGATATGGGATAGCATTAAGGATAATGGGAAACATGGTCAATGTATAACAATCGTCGGTAAGAATCGTGGGCAGGCTTTAGTTGTTGAGTCGTTAGGGTAGGCTTTCTTGAAGAGATGGGTCGTCAATGCTTTTCTGAAGAGCAAAAGGCCGTTAATTGTATGGATGGATCTTGGTAGAGCGTTCCAAAGCTGGCTACCCAAAAAGGAAAAATTGGATGTGCAAAAGGATTTGTACTTAATACCTTTGCAGTTGGGAAGGTGTAGATTAAGGTAAGTACGGGAAGATGTCAAACTGTTTCTGGTTGGGAGGTCGATAAGGTGTTTCATGTAGGCGGGGGCTTCTCCGTGTAGTATCTTGTGAATTATTGTGTGAACTTTAAAATTAATTCTTTTTTTTTAACCATTTATTTTATTATTTTCATATATAAACATAACAGTGTGTAAAACATTTCTAATACAACCAAAATGCTAACCAATGATTTCCATACCAGTTTCACATTGCTAGGTCTTATCTTCCATTTTAAAGCCCACCCTCCCTCCCCCTCTTCCCCTCCCAGCGTTCAATCAGCTCTATCCTTCTCAGTATTACCTTATACATTATTGTCCAGGAGTATGCTGTGAGGCTAGCCATTGTTCATAAGACTTCCAAATTTTTTGATGTTGCACTAGGCGGCCAGTCCGTAGTGCTGTAAGTTTTGACATTAGGCAGATATAATCCAGTTTCTGCAGGACTCTCTGAAGGTCAGGTAACGTTGGTTGTTTCCAGGCCGCTGCCAGCACCAGCTTGCTTGCCACAAATAGTTGTCCAGCAAACTGATGTACTGGACTCTGGATTCCTTTTGGTTTAAAATGTAGCAGACAATGGTCCATTTTCATTGGGTATTTCACCCCAGTAACCTCATGCAAAAATTTCAGTATCTCAGCCCAGTAGGTCTGAGCGTGTGTGCAGGCCCACCAAATGTGGAACGTATCTCCTACTGCATCGCATTGCTGCCAGCATTTAGCTGAGCCTGTCCGAAACATCTTTGCAATGCGATGTGGAGTATAGTACCAGCAATATAATATTTTATGTCCATTTTCAATCGTGGTACTAGAAATCGAAATTTTAAGCAGAGATCTAAATGCTAGTTTCCATTGTGGGAGTGTGTATGTCTCCCCTAAGGATTCATTCCATTTAGCCAAATAGTGTTCTACTGGGTTGGAATATAAAAGTAGCACTCCATAGAGTCTTGATATACTGCCCTTCCCCCCCTCCCCCTCCCCATTCCATTTTCTATCTTGGTTTCTGGTAAGCTAAGCTCTCCCTTTGCCCTTCGATTTATAAAATCCCGCACTTGGTAGTACTGGAAGGCTTGTAGGGGGGATAGCCCATGTTCTTTACAAAGCTCCTCAAAAAGTATCGTTTTATTCTCTTCCCACATTTGGCCTAGTGTACACAGTCCCATATCCTCCCAATTACAATAGGCCATATCCTGCCTACCTGGTCCAAAGTGTGGAGCAAATCTAAGATACATGTGCCAATAAAACCTACGCCCCGGGAAAAACTGTTCTCGAACCTTGCTCCAGGTAAGCAGAGGCCACTGCATCAATGGCGGGCATCTTTTGATTAGTTCATCCAACTCCTGTTTAGCTAGCCATGGTATAGCCCTAAGCGGGAAGGGGCCCATCCAGCCTTGCTCTATTCTTATACCTAGTTTCTCCGTATCTGTAAAAAAAGCAAAAGAGGGGACCCCCATCCCACCTCGCTCTCTTGGTTGATACATGACTTCCCTTCTAACACGTGGGGGTCTTTTTTTCCAGATAAATGAGAAGATGTTTCTCTGGAGGCCTTGTAGGAAGCTATCAGGGATTGAGATCGGCAATGCCATGAAGAGGTATAGTATCCTCGGGAGTATTACCATTTTTACTGCGCTAATCCTCCCAACCCAGGACAATTGTAAACCCTCCCATCTCTGCAAATCTTGAAGGAGCCGCCATACTGTCTCGGGGAAGTTAAACTGGAAAAGTTCATCAATATGTCTTGGGATATTGATCCCTAGGTGTTGAATATATCGCGGTGCCCATCGGATTGGGGCTGTATTTTGCAATCTGGATTTTTGTTCAGTGGGGATGTTTATATCTAGTGCCTCAGATTTGTCTAGATTAATCTTGAAACCCGAGACTCTCCCATAAGCATATAATATCTCTAGTACTTTCGGAAAGGAGGTCTGAGGGTCTCTCAGCAGAAGCATAATGTCATCAGCAAAAAGGAGAGCTCGTGTTTCCAACCTTCCCAACCGTGGCCCCCTAATGTCAGGATGTGTCCTAAGCTTGACTGCAAGTGGCTCCATTACTATAGCAAAGAGCAGGGGAGACAGCGCAAATCCCTGTCGCGTCCCTCTATATAAAAGAAAGGGCTCTGTGACCCTCCCATTTATTCTGATGGAAGCTTTGGGGGTTTTATAGATTAGGTGGAGCCAGTGAATAAATCGTCCCGAAAATCCCAATTTATCTAGCACTCCAAACAAGAAGGACCAACTCACTCTATCAAACGCCTTTTCGGCGTCTAGTGACAAGATGCATAATGGGACTGTGTGTCTTGCGCATGGTATACCATGTGCAGGGCTCTTCGTATATTATCGAATGTCTGTCTCCCATGGACAAAGCCTGCCTGATCTTCGTGGACCAGGGAGGGCAAGTGTTTCTGCAGCCGCATTGCCAAAATCTTAGTAAAGATCTTGTAGTTTATCCCCAATAGCGAGATAGGCCTATAAGATCCGCAGAGCTGCTGGTCCTTCCCTGGTTTGTGAATAACCGTGATATTGGCCAGGTTCCATGTTGGTGGGAGCCCCGGACTAGTCTCCAAAGAATTGAACACCCGCAGTAACAATGGGGCCAATAGCTTCCCAAATATCTTATAAAATTTGTTGGTAAATCCGTCAGGGCCCGTCGCTTTTCCTGCTGGGAGTCCCTTGATAGTGTGGAAGACCTCTTCTAATTCAATGGGGTGTGATAGCATCTGGTTAATACTGGTCGCCAGTCTGGGAAGCTCTGAACCCTCTAGATATTTTTTCTATGTCTGCCTTCTATACCTCTTCACCTCTAGCATACAGCTTCTCATAGTACTCTTTAAATGCTAATTCTATGTAGTCAGAGTCTGTGTGTGTCACCCCTCTCTCATCTCTCAGGCTCGCAATTATATTGCGGGTTGCTTGCTGTTTAAGTTTGTATGCTAGGAGACGGCTAGCCTTATTTATTTATTACATTTGTACCCCGCGCTTTCCCACACATGGCAGGCTCAATGCGGCTTACATAGTAACAATATAAAGAAATTACAAAGTCGTAAGAAGAATATACAGTTTGTAGTAAAAGCAAAAATAATGGGGTTAACGGATAAGTAAATTGAGCAGGGGAGGGATTGGGTGCAGAAGGAAATGAGCGTTGGGAGGTAGGTGTAGGAAGATAGAGAGGAATGGATATGTGGTAGCAAAAAGGATAATGGGAAACATGGTCAATGTATAACAGTTGTCAATAAGAATCATGTGGGCAAGTTTTGGTTAGGTTGAATCGTTAGGATAGGCTATCTTGAAGAGATGGGTCTTCAGTGCTTTTCTGAAGGGCAAAAGGCCATTAATGGTACAGATAGGTCTTGGTAGAGCATTCCAAAGCTAGCTGAAAAGGAAAAAGGGTCATTCCATGCCAAGTGGTCCAAACCTTCACACCATCATGTCTCCAACCCTGCTCAAACTCCATCTGCTGCGCGAGTCAGGTGTCAAACGAAGCCTCCCAAAACCCGAGGTCTCCAACCGCAACAGCTGCAGATCCAGACCCCCCTCTCTGAAAGGCTGCCAGTCCACGAGCGCGCAACATCCACCAAAATGCCACTCTGGGGGTCTAACAAAAGCCAAACACATTTATAAGAATGGCCAAAAAACTCAAATCCTGTACAGTTCCTGACCCCAACCCCGACGAAATACATCCCAACACCATGGAGACAAAATCCAGCCAAACAAGCCGACCCAAAGTGCGCACCAAAATTGGTCGCGACCCATCGGAACACACCTGGACCAACACCCAGACCGCAACAACCTCCATGCAAACAATGACATGGACTTGAAACCCCGAACAAGCACTATGCTGGACATAATACTGCCAGATTTGCAACTAACCAGCATCTGTAACCGCCCTGCAGGATCTCTCCAAAGTTGGCACCGCCGGCGCAAATGACAAAATGCACCAAAGTTCAAAGCCAATCATCAAAAAAGAGTCTGCCCAAATCAGCCCGTGAACAGCACCATCCGAAAGAGAAAATTTCCAAATTCATAGTGTGTTTGTTGGGCCTTCTGAAGGTCTTCCGATAGATCCGCCAGCTCCAGGTCGCATATTTGATTTCGGAGCTGGTGGATGTTGTCTATGAGTGCTTGTGAGTGCTCAGACCCACCTCGGTGGAGTCTGGCTTCTTCCTGTTCTAGTTGTCTCCGGAGGGTAGCCTCCCGTGACATCTGCTGTTTCCTAACATGTACCCTCAGCGCTATGAGGTGACCCCGCATAACTGCCTTAAATCCCTCCCAGACCACTATAGGCGAAACTGCCCCGTTGTCATTGAATTGGATATATTCTTTGATGTTGTTTTCTATGCTCACTATATTAATTGGATCTTGCAAAAGAGCGTCATCCAGCCGCCACCCTCTCTGCACTTCACGTGTCTTAGGTAATACCAGCTGCAATAGAACTGGTGAATGGTCCGACCAGGTTCTGGGCAGTTTCTGATGTGACCCCATCATCCCTGCTATAGATGCCTCCCCTAGCCAAAAATCAATCCGGGAGAATGATTGGTGGACTGTGGAATAGTATGTATAGCTACAATCTCACGGATTTATCTGGCGCCACAGATCTATTAGGTGCCAATGGTTAACAAATTCTTGCAGTCTTGCTCTATCTCTATGGCCATATTGGACACTTCTCGAGGAGTTGTCTAAGTGGGATTGCAATGTGAGATTAAAGTCTCCACCTACAATTAGGGAGCCCTCTATATGTTTCTGAACTAATTGATTTAGCTCTGAAAAAAATCCCTTCTGCTGCGAGTTGGGTCCGTAGACGTTTATTACAGTGTAGACCCGTCCCAACAGTGAAAAGACCACCAGGAGATATCGTCCTCCCTCGTGAATGCCATCAACACTCCCTTACTCTTTGTATTGTCCCCATTTGACGCAAAGTATATATTTGGGAATTTTTTATGGTGACATAGATATTCAGATCTGGGTAATAAATGGGTTTTCTGCACTAGGACCACATCTGCACGAAGGCGGAGCATTTCTCTAAACAGGAGTTGTCGCTTTCTTGGGATATTCAGCCCTCTAGCATTAAGCATCAATAGATTGATATCTGACATGTGTTAACTTAATTGGCCTCTCTGTAACCTTCTGGAGTCTTAACTAGTTCGCCTCTCTGTGTATTCGACTTTCGCCTCCTCTGGATAGTCCTCTCCTCAGCTTCCTTATAGGTCTCCTCCCTCCCCTTTCCCTCTTTTCCCCTCCCCTCCTCCCTCCCGCCCCCTCCCCCCCCCCCCCCCCCCCCCCCCCCGAATTTCAAAGCTGCCCCTGTGTATCACTAAGGGCATCCTAGGAAGAAGTGTGAGCTGAACATTCATCTTTCTGTGTCCCCGCAGGTGCTCTTATGTATTAAATCAGAGCCCTATTTAGTTTCAATTCTGAGCCACATTATATAATCGTGTAACAGTATAACAGTGCAACAGGTGTATTCATATTATCAACATAGTAACATACGTCACCCAACCACTCTTCAGAGTCCATCATTTCTTGTCTCTATCATTGGGCGGCTTTATGGGCGTGCCAGCGGTCTTTGGCCCAAGATCTCTTCTGTTACTATCCAGCTTGTCCATCAGCTACATATGAACAGAAGCTCTCCCCTCTGGATTGGTCCTCTCTCAGGTCACTTTGGTTGCCGACTGTTGCCGCTTCAGGCGTCTCTGGCCATTGCCTGCTCATTGCCGTTTTGGTGGTATCACCCGCGTTGGGCCTCATTTTGCCGTTCCTGCTGAATTCGATGTCTCCGTTGCGCCGTCCTCTGGCAAGATTTCTCTCGCCTCTGAGAGTGTCTTTTAAAATTCTTTCTTTGATGGGGAGCCAGTGAAGCTTCTCTCGAAGAGGTGTTGCGCTATCGAATCTTGACCTGCCGAAAATAAGACTGGCTGCCGTGTTTTGGGTAGTCTGGAGCTTTTTCAATATTAGGGACTTACAACCTAAAAAACACTGTTGCAGTAATCTGCGTGTGTGAGTACAGTGGATTGAACTAGGTGTCCAAGGGAAGATTTGATTTCACTCGTTTCAAAATCCACATTATGTTGAACATCTTTTTGTTGATGAATTTAATATGGTTTTCAAATGATAAATGGCTATCAATCGTTACTCCAAGGATTTTCAAGTTGTCTGATATGGGAAGTTTAACCTCTGGGGTGCTAAGAGTATTTGGGAGGAGGAGTGGAGAGTGTTGAGATGAGAGGACTAAACACTGTGTTTTCTCTTTATTTAATTTCATCTTAAAAACATCAGCCTAAGAGGTTAGAGTGGTCATACCTGTGTTTATTTTATCGGAGGTTTCACATAGGTTGGATTTAAAAGGGATAAATATGGTGACGTCGTCAGCGTAAATGACGGGATTAAGGCCAAATTTGGCTAGTGATCTGGTTATTGTTTCATTACTTTTTATTTGACAAAGGTGCAAACAATAGTATACATGCATCCGATCGTTAACGACATTAATTGCAGATATCAAATCCCGGGTATACTTACAATATCATTGTGTCTCTACAAAGTGGTTCTCCTTTATCTTTTTTCCCCCCTCCCCCCCCCCCACACCCCATCTGGGGCTGCTCTCACTCCATGGTCCATCAGTCCATTGTCAATTGTTTATATGTTTAGCAGATAACTCCGTGCTGCTGGCGTTAGTGTGTTCCATAGGGGCCCCCAGCGACGTACAAACTCCTGTTTGTACCGAGGGGGTTGTCTGTTCATTTCAAGTGGAGTGGAGGAGTGGCCTAGTGGTTAGGGTGGTGGACTTTGGTCCTGGGGAACTGAGGAACTGAGTTTGATTCCCACTTCAGGCACAGGCAGCTCCTTGTGACTCTGGGCAAGTCACTTAACCCTCCATTGCCCCATGTAAGCTGTATTGAGCCTGCCATGAGTGGGAAAGCGCGGGGTACAAATGTAACAAAAAAAAAGCGCATAAGTTCTAGCATGCCTCCCCTCCAGTACTGAGCTGAGGGTCCCGTCCCCCCCCCCCCCCCCCCCCCCGGGGCCAGCCAGGCCTTTAAAATTGCCTTTTTTGCCAGTATGATAGCTCTCAGAGCAAATTGGCGCATTCTCCTCGGGGTAGGGTGTGGGAGCCGCAGATTGCCAAACAAAAGTTCTGGGTGAGGCCGCCACTGCACTCGCCAAATCTGGGAAATCTCCTGTAATAAGCTTCTCCAATAGTCCCGGACTTTTGGGGATGTCCAAAACATATGGCCCAGCTCGGCTCCCTCCAACCCACACTTTGGGCACGCTCCATCTGGGGAGAGCCCCATATGAAAAGCTCGTCTTGGCGATACATGTGCTCTGGACACTACTTTGTATTGTAATTCCCAATGTCCTGTGAGGGCAGTGTATTTTTTCATGCCCAGGATATGTGTCTTTATAGTCTCTTGCTTTATTGTAGCTCCCAAGTCCTCGCTCCAGGCTACTGCCAGGCGCATACAGTCCCACTCTGTGCAATTATCTCTAATATATCTGTGATGATAAGCCAGCAGGACCTTCTGCTGTGCCCGAAAGGAGAAGGCCTCTGCCAGTTCTGTTGGGCATAATAAAACATGTCTGTGGGGGCCAGGTTATAGTTTCGGCTCAATTCTGTAAAAGTCTTTATGTGGCCCTCTTTGGAGACCACATGTATCAAATGACTGATGCCCTCTGTCTTCTATCTACGGAATGCCTTATGCAGTAACCCCGGAGCAAACTCCAGGTTACCCAATATTGGTAAGTATGGGTTCACTTTAGGCGTAAAGTGGTAGAGGCGACAAATCCATTTCCATACTGCTTGGGCTGAACTGTAGATTCCAGTGTCTTTCAAGTCTTACGCGATTGCTGCCCTCGGCGTGTGCATGACATATCCAAGATGTAGACCCTGTAGCATGTGGCTTTCCAATGTTGTAGCTGAAAAGTCATTTGTATCTCTGTACCAATCATTGACATGTCGCATACTGCTAGCTACTGTAATATGTCGGAGGCTAAGCAGTCCCAGGCCTCCATATTGTGTTGGTGTCTGAAGTATTGCTAGCGGTATCCGGGCCCGTTTCCCATTCAACAGGAATCTCTGTAGGGCTTTGTTAAACTGTATTTCATCTTTACGAGTCAAGAAAAATGGTAGCACCTGGAACATGTAAAGCCATTTAGGTATAATCATCATGTTAACCACAGCTATGCGGCCCAAGAGTGAGAGCGGGTACCCCTGCCACATCTGCAGTTTTGCTTTTGTGGCTCCCAACAGTTTATATACATTGCTCGCATATAGCTGAGTAAGATCATTTGTAATCATTACCCCCAGGTATTTTAACTGCTCTGTTTCCCAGGCTAAGTTTAAGCTCCCCTTCCACCTCTCCTTGTCTTCCCTTAGGACTGCTAGTGCAGTGGATTTCTGTAAATTCAGAGTAAATCCAGAGTGGTCACCATACAGCGCGATCTTGCACAATAATATAGGTACTGAACGGTCTGGATCCTGAAGCAGTACTAGTAAATCATCAGCAAAAGCTAGCGTCTTTACTGTATGTTCTCCCATGTCCACTCCACGCACCCTGCCCGCCCGTTTCAAACCTCTGAGTAGTGGTTCCAGAGACAATATGAGCAGCATGGGCGAAAGTGGGCAGCCTTGGCGTGTGCCTCGATGAATAGTGAATTCTCTACTACGGACCCCATTAACTATCACCGATGCCCTCACCTCTTTGTACAGGGACCCTATGGCCTCCCGAAACCAGCCTTGTATTCCCATATGCCCCAGCACCCCGAACATAAATTCCCAGTCTACTTTGTCAAAAGCCTTTTCGGCATCTAGGCTTAATATCAATGCTGGGGTGGATTTTGCACTGTGCCATTGCCAAGAGAAACTTCCTGATGTTCCCCCCCCCCCCCCCCCACTTGCCGTTGGCGGACAAAATCTACCTGTTCCTCACCTGTCATCCGGGGCAACACCGGAGCTAACCGGTTCGCTAATATTTTGTCTAATATTGTTTGGTCTACATTTATTAAGGAGATAGGTCTATAAGAGTCTGCACAGTCCCCAGGTCTCCCCGGCTTTGGGATCAGCGAGATTAATGCTATGTTTTCACCGCGTGGGAACTCTCCGTGGCTGATAATTTGACTCTAGTAAGCTTGTAATGCCCCAGTCACCGTCTCTGGAAGGAGCTTATAGAATTCCCCGGAGAATCCGTCTGGCCCAGGGGCCGAGCGTAGTTTAAGTCCCTTAATGACTGCTTGGATTTCTTTGCCCTGGATAGGTCTATTGAACAAATCTATATTGTGCGCAAGCAGTTTGGGCAGCTTTAAGGTGGCTAAATACTCATTTTGCTCTCTTTCAGTTGGTGTTGGTCGTTTAGTGTAAAGATTGGACAAGTGTTGCACAAAAATTTTCGTTATTGCCTCACAGCTTGTTTCTACTTTCCCTTGGGTTCCCTTCATTGTTGTTATGACTCGGTTTGTTTTCCAGGTGCTCATTAATCTACCCGGCAGGGGCCCCGTTTTGTTCCCATACCTATGTAACCGATATTTCTGGTAGAACCGAGATCTGGTCGCTTTTTCATAGAGGTGAGAGTTCAAAGCTATTTGAATAGCCCTCATATGTTCCCGTGTAGCTACTGTCGGCAAGCGAATATGGGCGCGTTTGACTTTTACTAGTTTGAGTTCTAGTTGCAGGATCGCTGTGGTGATCTTCCTGTTCTGCTTCTAGTCAAAGGCTATTACCTCACCTCTTAACACAGCCTTGGATGCCATCCAGAACAGCATTGGGTTATCTTTGTGTTCTGCATTAAACTTAACATATTCTTCCCACTTGTGGCCTATTAGTGAACAAATATCCCGGGAAACGCCATCCCGTGCCCACTTGATAGTAGGGTGGGGCTTCTATGTCCACCCACACCAAAGCGTGATCAGACATCTCTTCCAGCCCAATCTCGGACTGCAAAACCCCTGAGAACAAGCCAGTAGCGATCATTATGTGGTCTATTCTTGAGTATGTACCGTGAGCTCTCGACAGATGGGTAAAGTCCTTCTCTTCTGGGTGCATTGCGCGCCAGACATCCACAACCCCTAGAGTCCGCATGAGTGTACCTAACGCCCGTGTCCGTGGCCCCCCTTGTTTTGCTTCCCATGGATGCAAGCAGTCTTTTTCTGGGTCTACCACTAAGTTGAAATCCCCAAGGAGCACCAGGGTCCTATTTTGTATTGTGGAGCAGAGTCTAACTATTTGTTGGTAAAACTGTGGCTCATATTCATTTGGTCCGTATAAGCCTAGTATCACGTATTCCTTATTATATAACCAAAGGTTAATACATACATAACGGCCCTGCGGGTCTTTAGCTATAAGCTCTGCTTTTGCGGCAATGTTTTTCCTTATTAGTAACGCAACTCCCCTCTTCCTGCCTTCCGCCGAAGCTGAGTAAACTTCACCCACCCAAGCTCGTTTTAGCTTTGCGTGTTCGTGTTCTTTTAACCTGGTCTCCTGTATACATGCAATATCTGCGTCATGTCGCTTTAAAGCTGAAAGAATTTTAGACCTTTTCACTGGCGAGGTTATCCCACCTATGTTCCAAGTAATGAGCCTTGTTTTTTTTAAATCTGTGTCATTGTTGATATGCCCACCCTTTCTTAAGTCTCATGTATCTCATTCTTCTGACCCCGGAGGCCTGTAGGTTCTGATAAACAACTCTTATCGGAGAACAATAAGGTTATTTATTCCAAGGTTCCTGGCTCAGCCTAGGGGAAATTATATAGAACCTTGGTTCTGGCACCTTGCCAAATGTTACGGAGAAAAATGAAACCAAGCCACAAATGATATATATATATATTTATTAGAGATAGGAAAATATAGAAACACTCTGCATTAGCTTATGTGCAATTGAAATATCTCTTACTGATAAAAGCACTACCAAAATATATTGTCTAACTATACTCTGATTATTCTGAGACTAAGTACAGCAATGATTAGAACAGTACAAATGACATCCTAATAATCCTTATGAAAACTTATCATCTCTTATGCAAAATACAAATTAGCAGCGTACTCTCTGACCACGAGATGACATAAACCAATCTTCTTGCTTAGATAACCACTAACTAATCCCAGACTAGGAAGTAAATCACCATGATCTTACCGCTGTCCTTATGACGGCTTCAGATAAGAACGGAACAGAATCTCCCCAGACACTGTCTCAGCTGTCTGTGTCTTAGATGAAGAGGGTCGTAAAGGTGGAGGAGTAGCTCTGTATGTGAGGAATGATATGATGGCGACTGAAATGACAGGGACCTGGGGAAAGGAAGAAGCGATATGGATCACCTTAAAAAGAGATGATAGAACCTCTGTCCACATGGGTGTTGTCTACAGACCCCCGACACAATTAGAGGAACTAGATAAAGATCTGATCGCAGATATTCAAAAATTAGGAAAGAAAAAAGAGGTTCTGTTAATGGGAGATTTCAATCTGCCGGATGTAGATTGGAAGGTTCCGTCTGCAAAATCGGAAAGAAGTAGAGAGATCGCGGATGCTTTCTAAAGTGCTCTGCTCAGACAAATGGTAACAGAACCCACGAGGGAGGGAGCGACGCTGGATCTGGTGCTCACAAATAGGGATAGTGTGTCAAATGTCCGAGTGGGTGCACACCTGGGAAGCAGCAACCATCAAACGGTTTGGTTTGATATGACAGCTGAAGTGGAGGGCAGCCACTCTAAACTCAAAGTCCTGGATTTCAAGCGTGCTGACTTTAGTAAAATGGGGGAATACCTGAGGAAGGAGCTGATGGGCTGGGAGGACGTACAAGAAGTGGAAGGACAGTGGTCCAGGCTGAAAGAAGTAATAAATAGGGCCACAGACCTTTATGTAAGGAGAGTAAATAAAAGCAAGAGAAAAAGGAAACCGATATGGTTCTCCATGCAAGTGGCTGAGAAAATAAAGGCTAAAGAGTTGGCGTTCCAGAAATATAGAAAATCTCAAGAAGAGGAACACGGGGAGGAATACTGGATGAAAGAAGCCAAGAGAGAGATACGTCTGGCGAAGGCGCAAGCGGAAGAACAAATGGCTAGAAATGTAAGGAGGGGAGACAAAAATTTCTTCAGGTATATTAGTGAAAGGAGAATGACTAAAAAGGGAATTGTGAGACTAAAAGATACAGCGAAACGTTATGTAGATAATGATGAAGAAAAAGCCAATTTGCTAAATAGATACTTTTGTTCTGTTTTCACTGAAGAAAATCCTGGAGAAGGACCACAAGGGACTGGCAAAAGTACACCTGAGAATGGAGTGGATAGAGCACCGTTCACGAAAGAGAGTGTGTATCAACAACTTGGAAAGCTAAAGGTGGACAAAGCCATGGGACCGGACGGGATCCACCCCAGAATATTGAGGGAGCTCAGAGAGGGTCTGGCGGGTCCTCTTAAAGATTTGTTTAATAAATCCTTGGAGACGGGAGAGGTTCCGAGGGATTGGAGAACGGCGGATGTGGTTCTTCTTCACAAAAGTGGTGATAGGGAAGAAGCTGGAAACTACAGGCCGGTAAGCCTCAATTTGGTTATTGGAAAAGTAATGGAAGCGATGCTGAAGGAAAGGATAGTGAATTTCCTGGAAGCCAATAAGTTGCAAGATCCGAGACAACATGGTTTTACCAGAGGGAAATTGTGCCAAACGAATCTCATTGAATTATTTGATTGGGTAACTGGAGAATTGAATCATCGACATGCTATAGACGTAATCTACTTAGATTTTAGCAAAGCTTTTGACACGGTTCCCCACAGAAGGCTCTTAAATAAACTCGATGGGCTGAAGATAGGTCCCGAAGTGGTGAACTGGATTAGGAACTGGTTGAAGGACATACGACAGAGGGTGGTGGTAAATGGAGTTCGCTCGGAGGAGGGAAAGGTGAGTAGTGGAGTGCCTCGGGGATCGGTGCTGGGGCCGATTCTGTTCAATATATTTGTGAGTGACATTGCCGAAGGGTTAGAAGGTAAAGTTTGCCTATTTGCGGATGATACTAAGATTTGCAACAGAGTGGACACCCGGGAGGGAGTGGAAAGCATGAAAAAGGATCTGAGGAAGCTAGAAGAATGGTCTAAGGTTTGGCAATTAAAATTAAATGTGAAGAAATGCAAAGTGATGCACTTAGGGAGTAGAAACCCAAGAGAGACTTATGTGTTAGGCGGTGAGAGTCTGATAGGTACTGAGGGGGAGAGGGATCTTGGGGTGATAGTATCCGAGGATCTGAAGGCGACGAAACAGTGTAACAAGGCGGTGGCAGTAGTGAGAAGGTTGCTAGGCTATATAGAGAGAGGTATGATCAGCTGAAGAAAGGAAGTGTTGATGCCCCTGTACAAGTCATTGGTGAGGCCCCACCTGGAGTATTGTGTTCAGTTTTGGAGGCCGTATCTAGCGAAGGATGTTAAAAAAATGGAAGCGGTGCAAAGAAAATCTACGAGAATGGTATGGGATTTGCGTTCCAAGACGTATGAGGAGAGACTTGCTGACCTGAACATGTATACCCTGGAGGAAAGGAGGAACAGGGGTGATATGATACAGACGTTCAAATATTTGAAAGGTATTAATCCGCAAACAAATCTTTTCCGGAGATGGGAAGGCGGTAGAACGAGAGGACATGAAATGAGATTGAAGGGGGGCAGACTCAGGAAAGATGTCAGGAAGTATTTTTTAAAAGGTCCAAAAATTTCCACAAAAGTTCAACACAAGAGAGAAACGAGTGGAAACACAGTTTCAAGAGATCAAGCCAGGATAAGAGGTGAAATGCTCCAAAAAACTTTATTGAGGACCCAACACGGTCCGTGTTTCGGTTTTTAAAAAAACCTTCATCAGGGGTCTCACTTCATCTCTCACTCTCATTATAGAAACTGCCTCTATAATGAGAGTGAGAGATGAAGTGAGACCCCTGATGAAGGTTTTTTTAAAAACCGAAACACGGACCGTGTTGGGTCCTCAATAAAGTTTTTTGGAGCATTTCACCTCTTATCCTGGCTTGATCTCTTGAAACTGTGTTTCCACTCGTTTCTCTCTTAGGAAGTATTTTTTCACAGAGAGGGTGGTGGATGCTTGGAATGCCCTCTCGCGGGAGGTGGTGGAGATGAAAACGGTAACGGAATTCAAACGTGCGTGGGATATACATAAAGGAATCTTGTGCAGAAGGAATGGATCCTCAGAAGCTTAGCCAAAATTGGGTGGCGGAGCAGCTGGGGGGAAGAGGAGTTGGTGGTTGGGAGGCGAGGATAGTGGAGGGCAGACTTATTCGGTCTGTGCCAGAGCCGGTGATGGGAGGCGGGTCTGGTGGTTGGGAGGCAGGGAATCCTGCTGGGCAGACTTATACGGTCTGTGCCCTGAAAAACAGGGCCGGTCTTAGGGCGAGGCGGCCGCATAGGGCCCCGCGCTCAAGGGGGCCCCGCGCGGCACGCCTGGGGTCGCCCCGCCCGCCGTTCCCACCCCCCAACGATCGATCGCTGCCTGTTCTGTAAAAAAATTGAGAAGCGCCGAGTAGCAGGCAGCGCCTCGCATCTGCCCTGCTAGTAAAAATCTCCTGCACGTCTTTGGGCCGGCCTTCCCGCATTAAATCCCGCCCTCCTCTGAGGTAATAGGCTATTACCTCAGAGGAGGGCGGGACTTAATGCGGGAAGAGCCTATTACCTCAGAGGAGGGCGGGACTTAATGCGGGAAGGCCGGCCCGACGACGTGCAGGAGATTTTTACTAGCAGGGCAGACGCGAGGCGCTGCCTGCTACTCGGCGCTTCTCAATTTTTTTTTTAAGTTAGTGGGTGCAGCAGGAGAACAGAGTTTGTTAGGTGGGTCGGGGGGGGGGGGGGACTCAGATGGGAGAAGGGTGTGGGATGGGGGTTCTCAGTTGGGGGAGGGAGTAAGGGGGACTCAGATGGGAGAAGGGTGTGGGATGGAGGTTCTCAGTTGGAGGAAGGGGGTAAGGGGGACTCAGATGGGAGAAGGGTGTGGGATGGAGGTTCTCAGTTGGAGGAAGGGGGTAAGCGGGACTCAGATGGGAGAAGGGTGTGGGATGGGGGTTCTCAGTTGGGGGGAGGGGTAAGGGGGACTCAGATGGGAGAAGGGTGTGGGATGGGGGTTCTCAGATGGGGGAGGGGGTAAGGGGAACTCAGATGGGAGAAGGGTGTGGGATGGGGGTTCTCATTTGGGGGGAGGGGTAAGGGGGACTCAGATGGGAGAAGGGTGTGGGATGGGGGTTCTCAGTTGGGGTAAGGGGTAAGGGGGACTCAGATGGGAGAAGGGTGTGGGATGGGGGTTCTCAGTTGGGGGAAGGGGGTAAGGGGGACAGATGGGAGAAGGATGGGGGGAGGGGGTAAGGGGAACTCAGATGGGAGAAGGTTGCAGGGTGGGGGTTCTCAGATGGGGGAGGGGGTAAGGGGGACTCAGATGGGAGAAGGGTATGGGATGGGGGTTCTCAGATGGGGGGAGGGGGTAAGGGGAACAGATGCGAGAAGGGTGTGGGATGGGGTTCTCAGATGGGGGGAGGGGTAAGGGGGACTCAGATGGGAGAAGGTTGCAGGGTGGGGGGGTCTCAGATGGGGGGGAGGGGGTAAGGGGGACTCAGATGGGAGAAGGGTGTGGGATGTGGGTTCTCAGATGGGAGGAGGGGACTGGAACTGGGGTTTGAGAAGGGGCCATATGGGAAATGGGGGCCATGCATGGGGCTGGTGGGAAAATGGGGCATGCGTGGGTCAGGTGGGAGAATGGTTCTGGGGCTGGAAAGGGGGGCTCTAATACAAGGCATGTGGATGAAGGGGGCTGGAACTGGGGGCTGAAAAGGAGGGTAGGTGGGATAAGGGGGCTAGTACTAGGACTGGAGGCTGAAAAGGGGCAGGGGCTGAAACTGTGGGTACTGGGGGCTGAAAAGGAGATAGGGAGAAGTGGCTGGGGCGGAAGCTTGGGACTGGTGAGAGAAAAGGGCTGGGGACTGGGGTTGAAACTGGGGGCTGAAAAGGGGACAGGGAGGAGTGGCTGGGGGCTGAAGCTCGGGACTGGTGGGAGAAAAGGGCTGGGGCTGAAACGGGGGACTGGTGGGATAGTGGGGCTGGAACTGGGGGCTGAAAAAAAGGGGCAGAGAGAGGGGCAGATCCTGGATGGAAGGGGGAGGAGAGGGAGGGCAGACCTGGATGGATGGGAGAGGGAGGGCAAATGGTGGATTGAAAGGGCAGAGAGAAAGGGCAGACAGTGGATGGAAGGGATAGAAAGGGCAGACAGTGAATGGAAGGGGCAGAAATAGAGGGCAGATGTGCACGGAAGGGGCAGGGAGAGAGGGCAGACACTGGATGGCAGAGAAAGAACGAAGACAGATGCTGGATGGAAGGAAGACAGTGAAAAGAAGATGAGGAAAGCAGAAACCAGAGACGACAAACTGTAAATAAAATATATATTTTTATTTTTTTGCTTTAGGATAAAGTAGTATTGTAGCTGTGTTAATAAATGTTTATAACAGAACATGTAAATAAGGTAATCTTTTTATTGGACTAATTTTAATACATTTTGAGTAGAGAAGTGTGGTAGCCGTGTTAGTCCACTCTTAAGGTTATCAATAGAAATCAAACAAAATAAAACATGGAAAAGAAAATAAGATGATACCTTTTTTATTGGACATAACTTAATACATTTCTTGATTAGCTTTCGAAGGTTGCCCTTCTTCGTCAGATCTTCGAAAGCTAATCAAGAAATGTATTAAGTTATGTCCAATAAAAAAGGTATCATCTTATTTTCTTTTCCATGTTTTATTTTGTTTGATTTCTATTGAATACATTTTGACAAACTTTCGGAGAACAAAGCCCCCTTCCTCAGGTCAGGATACGATACTGTAACAGCTCTATAATGTATTGACCTGAGGATGGAGATTTTGGCCTCTGAAAGCTAAATGTATTAGTTCAATAAAATGGTATTATTTTATTTTCTATATTTGTTTTATTTCTATTTGTTAATTTGTAAAGTGGTGATTGGTATTTGTTAGTTATTTTTTCAAATTTACATCTGTTGTCTTTATATTTTGCACAGTACTAGGGGACATTTTCTGTTTCTGTGGTGTTGAATTGTATGCAGAGTCTGGCATCTTGGGGGTTCAGTTTAATTTGTGTCTAAATAGAAAGTTTAAATATTACTACTTATTCTATAGTGGATTAGGGTGTGTATCTGTGTTTGTGAAAAAGACATGGTTTTCAGTTGGCATTGACTGTGCAGGATCGACAAGCCCTGGAGCTGGGGGCCTTGGAGCTCGGAGGGAGGGGTGGCCGGCCCTGGAGCTAGGGTGGGGGCGGAGCTAGAGTGGGGTGGAGTTAGGGTGGGGGCGGGGCTAGGGTGGGGCCCCGTCAAATTGGTCTGCATAGGGCCCCGCACTTGCTAAGACAGGCCCTGCTGAAAAAGACAGGTACAAATCAAGGTAAGATATACACATATGAATTTATCTTGTTGGGCAGACTGGATGGACCATGCAGGTCTTTTTCTGCCGTCATCTACTATGTTACTAGTGCAGGTCTCTCTCAGCAGCAAGCAGGTTTCCGTCCCTCCGTTGGATCTCAGAGCCAATATCTCTGCCCCACGTATTTGCACCAGTTATGCAGGTCACAAGGTTGGTATCAAAAACAGTCTCTGGCTCACCCCCAGCCTTGCTGGATTCCTCAGGTCTTCTTACCAGTTACCCCTCCTTCCGAGGGTCTCCGACTTACAAACTTTCTTCAGTTCCCGCTTTCTCAGTACCTCTCGATCAGGTGACTGCAGGAACCAATCATGGTCTCGTCCAGTTCAGTACATGGGCAAGAAGAGTTCTTTGTTTTGTGACCTTGGAGAATGGTAACTTCTGGTGCCATGTCTGCCTTCCTTCTCAGCTTCTCAGGGTGATAGAAGGGGGTGGTTAGAACACAGAATGTCCTTGGCTTCAGCAAGCCTGTCAGTGATTTTCCTCAAGCTGAAGCTGGATCTTTCTGACACAGGTCAGAGGTGGTAGCATCCATTTTGTTTGTGCATAGGCTGGTATGAACCAAGACCAGCTCAGGTAAGATCACAGGGAAATACCCCTACAGGCCCAGCCCTCCTCCGAGGCCCTTTCTCACAGTTTTAAGCGCATATTCTAGCCAGCTATCTCCAGGCCATAAATTTGCTTTTCCGGAGTGGAGCAACCCCTCCCCCCCCTGCACCCTCCCCTTCCCTTAATTCTTCCTTCAACTCTTCCCAACTATCTTCCCGTCCTCCTTCCCCCTTCCCTCCTGTATAATTATGGTACAGCCAGAGACCCCCCCACTGGAATGGTGGAGGGCTCTGTCATAGAGCTCAGGCCATTACAGACCTTGGCTGAGTCAGAAATCTGATGGCTGACATAACTGGGAGCTTACTGGAAAAGTATGGCCTAGTTTGTAGCCCAGATTGAGGCCTAAAAGTTAAGTCAATAGATATGGAAACAAAATGGAGGATTTCAACACAAAATGGAAGCCCGTATCTGTTACAAAGTGGAATTTTCTCTAATGTAAGTTAGAAAAACAAGTTGAGAAATAAGTGAGTCATAGCAGGTGCAAAGAAAATAGGGAACTAGCTGTTCCAGAGAGGAGGGAGACTTCCTGTGAGCAGGATTGTGGTCAGCTGGTGTGAAAAAGGAAAGGCGTAGCAAGATAGAAGCTACTCATTAGCATGAGCCAATCAGTGACAACCATGACATTAGCATAGATCCAATCAGGTATATCTGCTGTCATATTACCCATATCCTGAGGGCACCTATAAAATTCAGGGTATTTCCTGGTTTAAGTTAGAGAGACAAGGGTTGGCACTCTCTCTCCAAGGGAAACCAATGTGTCCAGCAGAATTGACAAATTACCTAGTTGCTTTCCCTTGTAAAACCTCTAATTGGTAAAAGAAATTATAAAAGATTAGCACATAATTAACACCTGTTTGCAGCTTATTATATTCCTATAATTAATTGATTGTACATGCCTGTTGTCAATCACTGATTTGACTTATACCTTAGCAAATAAACTCCTCATTCCAAATGATGATCTGTGGGCTTCACTTAATGATGAAAGGCTGTAAGTATAAATGCATTGTATAACTTGTAATCTAAATCCAGTTTGTCATAAGGCTGGTATCTTTTCCTTAGACCTAACGTCTCCCTTAGAGGCAATAACTCCTTGATTACCCCAGTACTAGTGTTATTTAGAGATGGAGTCAGATTAAGGTCACTCTAGCCTTCTTGGGGGGGGCTCGGGACCCCCCAATTCTCAACACTCCCCAGGACCTTTCCAATCCCTTTACTTCTCCTCTTACCCCCCATTTCTTACTCCCCCAAACCCTTCTCCAGCGAAGAGTTCTATCCGGATCTCGTCTGTACTACTACTACTACTATTACTACTATTAAACGTTTCTAAAGCGCTACTAGACTTATGCAGCGCTGTACAAATTAACATGAAAAAACAGTCCCTGCTCAACAGAGCTTACAATCTAAATTGGACAGACGAACAGACAGCTAGGGGTGGGGAAATTGCAGTGGTAGGGGAGATAAGTGAAGGTGTTGAGTAAGAGAGTCATGGTTAGGAGTCGAAAGCAGTAGCAAAGAGGTGGGCTTTAAGCCTAGACTTGAAGACAGCCAGAGACTGAGCCTGACGTACTGGCTCAGGGAGTCTATTCCAGGCATAGGGAGCAGCGAGATAGAAGGAACGGAGCTGGGAGTTAGCAGTGGGGGAGAAGGGGGACGACAGGAGACATTTACCCAGCGAACGGAGTTCACGGGGAGGAGTGTAGGGAGAGATGAGAGCGGAAAGGTACTGAGGAGCTGCGGAGTGGATGCACTTGTAGGTCAAAAGGAGAAGTTTGAACCGTATGCGGAAGCGAATAGGGAGCCAGTGAAGCGACTTGAGGAGAGGGCTAACGTGAGTATAGCGACTCTGGCGGAATATAAGACGTGCAGCAGAGTTTTGGACAGATTGAAGAGGAGATAGATGGCTGAGCGGGAGACCAGCGAGAAGGAAATTGCAGTAGTCTAGGCGAGAGGTGATAAGGATACTGTCCCCTTAACCCTCCCCCCAGTGTCGCCTATGTTCAAACCTATGTGTCTTTATTACCCCAACCTCACTTTGGGTCCTGTCCCCATCACACTAACATCCAAACAGTGCATAACAATTTTACAACAGTGAACTTCAACCTATAATGTTGCTGCCTAGGTTGCTTTATCCCTCCAGCAAACATGTACTCCATATACATCACCACACCTTGTCTGCCATGCCCGGGTCTCGGGGCCTTGCCCACAGGTTCTCAGTCATTGGAGTCCATTTTGAATTGTTCTTCTATGAACTTGGTTGCCGCGTCCGGGGTATTAAGTGTGGTCCAGGCAACATTGAGATTAATTTTTAGTTGCGCTGGGTACACCAACATAAAGCGTGTTCCGGCTTCTGAAATTGACTTGCAGGCTGGTCCAAAAAGCTTTATGTCGTGCCTGCAAAGCTACAGAGTAGTCTTGAAAGATCTTAACTGGTGTCTTTTCATATCTTAAATCTTGCCATTTCTGACTCGCTCCTTTGAGTATTTCAGTCTTTTGTATGTAGTTATGCACTTTTATTATAACAACTCTGGGCCTTTCTCCTGGGCGTCCCAGTCTGCCGATGCGATGTGCCCACTCCAGGCACAATTTGCCCGAGCTATCCGAGAGCGCGAATTCTGCCTGAAGCCACTTCTCTAGCAGTGAGCCCAGTAGGGAGTCCGGTACTGATTGTGGTATGCCCACAATTCGCAAGTTTGAACGCCTGGATCTGTTTTCCAGGTCGTCTATGTGTTGGGCTTGCTCCTCTACCTGTTTCCTTAGCTGCCCCATTGCGTCTTTGTGGCCCTCCTCGCTGTCTTCCATTGCAGATACCCATTGCTCTAATTCCTCCGTTCGTTGCTTTGTCTCCCGATTTGTCCAGACAGCGACGTGAACTGCGGTTCAAGCGCTGACTTAACAGCCTCCATGAGCTGCGCTATCTGGGGCGGGGTGAACAGCTTTGCAGTTGGTTCCAGACTCGCCGCCATTTTGGTGTCTTGCCCGCCTCGTTGTTTTTCTGGCTCCTTCCTTGTTGTTTTACCCGGCATAGCCTCCGCACTCCTCACCAAATACTTGTCCATGCACCAGCGCCTGTTAATCGGTATTCCGCCGTTCGTCGTGCGCTTTTGTGAGGTTTAGGCAGGTTTTACCGGGGGGGAAGCCAGGGAGAATAGCGAACCTACGACCGCTCGCCTCAGCACATCTCGCGAGATCCAGTAGCAGTCATCATCATAAGGTTAAAGAGTATCGAAGAAAGCGGAGATCCCTGTGGCACTCCGAATTCCGATAGCCATGGAGATGACATGTTTGTAGGCTCTTTGACTTGGTAGGATCTTGTAGTGATGAAACTTTTTATCCAGTTAATGATGTTGCCATCTATCCCAAGTTTGTCCAAAAGTTTAGTTGGGATGGTATGATTAACCATGTCAAAGGCGCTGGATAAGTCGAATTGCAGAAGGAGGATATGGTTACCAATTGCTATTTCTTGTTTGAATTTGGATATTAAGGTAATAAGGACTGTTTCTGTGCTGTGGGCCAAACGGAAGCCCGATTGTGATTCATGCAAGATGGAGAACTTTTGAATATACTCGTTGAGCTGCGAAGTCACTCTGTTTTCCATCAGTTTTGTAATTAAGGGAATGGAGGCAATTGGACAGTAGTTGGTAATATCGTTTGCAGGTTTCTAGGAGTTCTTTGGTATTGGTGTTAATAATATATTACCATGACTGGTGGGGAAGGAGCCTCGTTGGAGTAGGAAATTTAAGTGAGTGGTGAGATCAGCGATGAAACACATTGGAGCGCTTTTCAGAAGGTAGTTGGGACAAGGGTCAAGGTGGCAATAAGACCTGGAGAGTTTAGAGATGATTTTGGAGACTTCTTCATTAGTAAGGAGGGTGAAAGTGGTCCAATATCGGGTTTCCAGCCCTGAAGTACAAAGAGCTGGGTTTTTTCTAAGGAACACATCATACAGGACTACGTCATGCAGGATATGTCATTTGTTTGTTAAAAGGCACATTAAAAATATATATATATTACATTTCCCTAAAAGATACATCCTCAGTTCTTTGGTAAATAAACACATCCTCAGTAAAACAATCTTTATCTTACTTCAAAGGATTCAGGATTCCGTTCCCACCGACCCCCCGCAATATGCCATTCTCCTATTCTGTCCTGATTGCAGAATTCTGTCTCTCTCCTCTGCCAGCACCCTGCCCCTGTCACATGGAAATTAGTTTTGTAACCTAAAAGTTTCTAGAGGCTCTTTGAACTAGAGAGTTGCACGGGGACAGAAATCCAACCCATCCCCACTGGAATCCAACCTGTCCCCACCCGTCCCCTTAGGAAATTTAACCCATCCCTGCCCATCCCCGTGGGGAATCTCACCCGTCCCCAGAGGGAATCGTACCCGTCCCCGCAAGAATTTAACCTGTTCTCACCCACAAGAATTTAATGGTACATTAAAACAAAATTCCTGTCAGCTCTCTCAGTCTCTGGGTTTGAGCCGCAGCACTGCAGGCAAGGAAGGAACAGAAGCTGGAACACTCTGGTGCGCACATATAAGACTTCTCTGATTCACTGGCACTGTGTGCTAAGAGATCACCACATGCACGCGCCAGTAGGTCAGGTGACATCTGATGCTCATGCTTATGTCAGAGCTGAGGTCTGCGCATCAGCCTGGAAGCAGAGAAGATTAATAGTAAATGACAGCAGATAAAAACCAGATCGGTCCATTCACCCAATAGTCACAATCATTATCAATTCATGATTAAATCAACAATGAATGTGATATTATATACTTGATTATGGTCTTTCTGTGGTGTTTCTGGGACATAGACCATAGAAGTCCGCCTGGCCCTATCCTTATGTTCCAACTGCTGGAGTTGCCCTCAAAGCCCACTCCAGCCTATTCACCTTCTCATTTGCAGGACACAGACCGTAAAAGTCTGTCCAGAACTGTGCTCATGTTCCAGCCACTAAAGTTGCTGTTTAAACCCTTTCCAGCCCATCCAAAACCAGATTGCCATTTATGAGACACAGACCGTACAGGTCTCCCAGTATCGGCCCTAGTTTATCACAGCCAGAGTCACCATGTAAGTGTTATGCGACACATCCACACACATGCTGCCATTTAAGTTTAAGTATTTTATAACTTCCATTTTCTAAATAGAGATCCTCTGTGTTCATCCCATGCCTTTTTGAATTTCGCCACCATTTGTATCTCTACCACCTCCTTAATGGAGGCTTTCCACATCTGTGCTGTTAAAGCAAGGAGGAGGAGGAGACAGCACTCAAAGAACTTGGTACTCGGTAGGTGAGAGGCTGGCGCAAGTGCAGCTTACACTTCCACGGGAACCCCACAGAAACTGCTTCCGTCCCCATGGGAACCCCACAGGAACTGCTTCCGTCCCCACGGGATCCCCGTAGAACTGCTTCCGTCCCCACGGGAATCCCGCAAACCCCGTTCCCGTGCAAGTCTCTACTTTGAACACACTCATCATAAACAGTGAATGGCATGACTCATTGTCTTTCAATTACCTGCCCAGAGGAAGGTAGGGAGGGGTGAGGTACTTGCTTGACATCAAATGGCCTTGCTTGTATCATTGTAATCCACAGAACAAAAAGGTCTTCACCTCTTAAGGTCTGTAGATTAATTCTTTATATTAGATATTTAGCAGCACTGAAACTGCATGGTCTAGGCTTTCATAAGTACACCTCCACCAACAGTACTGATACACATTCTTGGTGTATTCAGTGTCTGGGGCCCGACCATAGCCTGGAAAATTATGTCCTTGTCTTCGTATGAAGAAAAGGACGCAAATTTCCCGAGAAGTTCAGAGAGAGAAACCTTTTGGAGCTCAGTCTGGTCCATCAGCGTTGAGGGGAGGCATCGACATTGGGAGTAGAGGTAGGGATGGCTGCTGCGAGGCCCACAGAAACAGGGAGCGGGTGAGTCTCCACCTGTCTCGTGTGCCGGCCCTCTGGGATCAGCTTCTGTCGGACCCGACCCCAAGGCAACATGAAGATTCCATGTCAGCCTCATCACCGAGCAGCTTTGGTGAGGTGCACCAATCTCCTTTGACACACAGAGCCGGGAGCTCCAGGGCACCAAGGGATCCAGTACCCGAGAAGCGTCGATGCTGGGAGGATCACTCTCCATCCATTCAAGAGGTGCTGATGCAACCGTCTCCCAGCAGCTGAGACCCTGCTTCCACGCCCCAAGTGCTTCTACAACCTGATCTCCAACCGGCCCCGCAGCCTTTACCGATGGAGGCTCTCGACAAGTGTATCTGGGCCTTGCTCCAAGAGGGCTTACTGCAACGATCTGGATTAGCATCGGGGTTGCTTGCGCCTACTATGCCTTCTGCTGAAGCCGACTCTGGCCCACAGCCCACAGTGTGGCCTCCGGCACTGCTTGCCACCCAGGCCGGTTCTCCGACGCCAGTGGAGGAAGCTTCACTGGAGTTAAGTCAGGAACTGACTCCTCGATGTTGAGGTGGGCTCGGTCTTGGACATCCCTGACGGAAGTGCTGTCCGATACCCAGGAGGAACGCTCGTGGGAATCAGAGGAGGATCCCAGGTACTTCTCTGATGAGTCCTATGGGATCCCTTCTGAGCCGTCCCCTCCACCTCAGAGGAGACTGTCTCCACCAGAGAGCCTCTCCTTTGCATCCTTTGTATGGGAAATGGCAGATGCCATTCCATTCCCCATAGAAGTGAAGGATGAGCCCAGGGCTAAGATGCTCGAGTCCTGGACTACACCTCTCCACCTAAGGGGAGGCAGTGGCGGCTCCTCTGCACAAGGTACTCAGAACAATCCTATTGCGGAACTGGGCATCCCCTCTGTTCCTGTGGTCCCCAAGAAAATAGTATCGGATCCACAGGAAACCTGGGTTAGCGAGGTCTCAGTTACCTCACAACTCCATGGTGGTGGATGCCGCTCTAAAGAGAGCTAAGAGTACTAGGGACTATGCCTTGGCTCCCCCATGCAGAGAAGCTAGGACCTTGGATTCTATTGGGAGAAAGATGTATCAGGCCACGATGCTCATCGCCCGCATTCACTCATACCAGCTCTTCATCAGCATTTACTTGCGGAACTCGGTGAGAAAGCTGTCTGACTTGGTTGACATGCTCCCTCCGGAGCAGGCCAAACCTTGTCGCCAGCTGGTCAAGCAGCAGAAGGTGTATCACAAATTCTTGGCCAGGGGCAATTTCGACACTTTTGACGTGCATCCAGAATCTCTGCCCAAGGTATAGCAATGTGTAGGCTTATGGCTGTGCATTTCTGACCGGGACCATTCGGTCCAGCAGAGGATTGCGGATGCCCCTTGCTGGGAAGATAATGTTTTTGGAGAGAAGGTGGATGAACTGGTTGACCACATCAAAAAGCACACAGATGCTATGTCTTCTCTCTCGCGCCAGACGTCTTCTGCACATTCCTCCTCATCTAGGAGGTATTTTGGTGGGTCAAGGAGTGCTTCCTATTCTAGGTATAGGTATGCTCCCGTGGCTCGCCAGCCTTCTTAGGCTGAACCCCAGTGCGCTCGTTCCCATCAACAGCATGCGCCCAAGGCTTCTACTGCTCCCACAAAAGCAAGAAATGAGCTTTTGACTGGTTCCAGCAGAGCATAGCCTCCATAAAAGTGTCCATGCTGGGCAACTTGGCGGTTGAAGGGAGGTTAAAATTTTTTCACCAAAGGTGGCCTCTTATAACCTCCGACCAGTGGGTTCTTCAAATAGTCTTCAAATACACCCTCAATTTGATATCCAAACCTCCAAATTGCCCACCGAGAGCTCATTCGCTCAGCTCTCAGCACAATCAGGTACTTGCAGAGGAACTCTCCTCCCTTCTCAAGGCCCATGTGGTCAAACCCGTTCCTCCAGGGGAAGAAGGGCAGGGATTCTATTCCATGTACTTCCTTGTGCGGAAAAAGACAGGAGGGATACATACCATCCTAGACCTAAGGGTCCTGAACAAATTCCTAGTTCGAGAAAAGTTCAAGATGGTTTCTCTTGACACCCTTGTTCCCATGATTCAGAAAAACAATTGGCTATGCTCTCTGGACTTAAAGGATGCATATACACATATCCCGATACTTCTAGCTCACAGAAAGTATCTTCGATTTCGGCTGGGAACACATCATTTTCAGTACCGCGTGTTGCCTTTTGGCCTCGCGTCAGCTCCCAGGGTATTTACCAGATGTCTAGCGGTAGTTGCTGTGTCGCTACGCAGACTGGGAGTGCATGTGTTCCCTTATCTCGACGATTGGCTGGTGAAGAGCACATCAGAGGAAGGTGCTCGAGAGTCCATGCGAAAGACTATTCAGGTTCTCTAGCTACTAGGGTTTGTAATAAACTTCCCCAAGTCCCATCTCAATCTTGTCCAACAATTGGAGTTTATAGGAGTCCTTCTTGATGAGAAGAATGTCTGAGCTTTCCTCCCAGAGGCATGTGCAGTCAACCTTCTCTCCCTTGTGTCTAAGATTTGGACATCGCAGCAGGTCACAGCTTGGCAGATGTTGAGATTGTTGGGCCACATGGCTTGCACAGTGTATTTTACACCCATTGCATGTCTTCACATGAGATCTGCTCAATGGACCCTGGCTTCCCAGTGGTATCAGTCTGGAAGATGTCATCCGAGTGTCCCCCAAGCTGGTATGCTCTCTTCAGTGGTGGACAATTCAGTCCAATCTGATTTTGGGACTACCATTTCAAATTCCTCTGCTACAAAAAGTTCTGACGACGGATGCATCATCCCTGGGGTGGAGAGCTCATGTGGATGGGTTTCACACTCAGGGAGCCTGGTCCCTCCAGAAAACAGGTCTTCAGATCAATCCCCTGGAGCTTCGAGCGATCTGGAACGCTCTAAAGGTTTTCAGAGATCGGCTGTCCAACCAAATTATCTTAGTTCAAACAAACAATCAGGTTGTGATGTATTACACCAACAAGCAGGGGGGCACCGGATCTCACCCTCTGTGTCAGGAAGCCATCCAGGTGTGGCTTTGGGCACACCGCCACGGCATGTTTCTCCAAGCCACTTTAGAAGGCATGGCCGACAGACTGAGCAGAGTAATGCAACTTCATGAGTGGTCCCTGAACATGGGCATAGCCCACAAGACCTTCCGAGCCTGGGGCACCCCTTCAGTGGATCTTTTTGCCACTCAGATCTACCACAAGGTCCCTCAGTTCTGTTCTAGTCTTCAGGCCCTCGACAGACTAGTGTCAGATGACTTCCTTCTTCATTGGGGGACAGGCCTTCTGTATGCGTATTCTCAAGCAAGACTGTGGAACCATGATTCTGATTGCACCCTACTGGCCGTGACAGATTTGGTTCCCTCTTCTTCTGGAATCGTCCTCCGAAGAAACGTGGAGATTTGAGTGTTTTCCGACCATCATCACTCAGAACCAAGGGGTTGCTTCTACATTTGAACCTCCAGTCTCCGGCTCTCATAGCCTGGATGTTTTGGGTTTTGTTTTTTTTAATTTATTTATAACCATTTAAATTTTTATAAGCGATAAAACAACTTGCTGGAAATACAGAGAAAGTAATATGTAGGAATTATTTCAGTCAGGTAATTCTATTCTCCTCCTTAGACCACTAAATAGGGAGAGTGAAACAAGATAAGGAGATCAATTAAACAGTAAACAGGAAAAAAAAACGTGGTATTAACTTGATTATCCCCAGATATTACTCGTCTAATTTATTATTCCACATTGATCATCTGGTTGGCTTCTTCAAGGCCAATACGGTGTATAGTCAAATCATTTCATTGAAAACATACTTATTGTCCAATATTAGTTAGAAATAATACATCTGATTACATTCTTTCTCTTTTAAAAACCAGAAGTTATTTAACAATATATATACTTAAGTCTCTAATTCAAATCCCACTGATTAAAGTAATCCCAGTTTTCACAGGCTTCACTCCTTTTAAAGTAATAATTTGAGGAAATATTTCTGAGGAAAACTTTAGGAGTCATACCCGGAACTCTGGGAAAAACAATAATCTCGATATTAATCATCTATAATAATATTCATTTTATTATTCAAAATTTCTGGTCTATTATCATTTTCAAAATCATAACCACTTCTTGCTCATGTAGAATCATTTGTTATATCAATTTTTTACTCTCAAAGGGTTCAGTTGAATTGTCCATGTAACTCTCTAATAAAATTATATCTGAAACAAAATTATTTACTGCCACCGTTAGGTCCTGAGCGCCTTCCAGATGATTTCTCATAGGTGTTTAGGAGTGGTTCCGCTGATTCGGGTTCTGCTGTAAACGTCCTCCGTTTCAGCATACACCTCTAACTCACTCCTCCACTCCTTTGGGCATGGTGGTTGAATATTTCGGGAGCGATGGAGTTGTTTTTTCCAGGTCCAAGAGCGTTGACGCTCCTTCGCCGGCGCTAATCAAAGGACTCGCCAACCCTTTCATCTGTGGGCAGTTCGTCGCGCAGCAGTCTCACACTTGCTGCTCAGGAGATAAAACGCTGGCCATCGGCGGCTGACCACCGGTTGTCCCCTTCCTTTCAGTTAAGGTAACTGCAATTGCAGAGAGGAAATTTACGTAAAGACAACGAAACTTCAGAGGGCAGCTGGGCCATTGGGCATACGAAATTCAGGTCACCATCTTACCACTCTCCCAGTCTGGGACACTCTTTGTCTGGTTTCTCCTCAGAGGCCTGTCTGATATGGGTAACCCTTCAGCATAGCCCTCTAAGTCATTGAAACACACAAGCCCCTCCACCCCTACAAGGTGGTGTCCCTTCGGAGGGGACAGCCTGGATGTTGAGAGCCTAGAATTCTCTTCCTTGGGTCTTTCAGAGGGTGTCTCCCGAGTCTTGCTGACTGGCTTCCAGGAAAGATTCCACTAAGAGGTGTTACTCTTTTAAATGGTGTGACAGCAAGGCCGTAGATCCCCTTTCTTGACCTACACAGACCCTGCTCAAGTACCTTCTACACTTATCAGATTCTGGTCTCAAGATCAACTCCGTAAGGGTTCACCTTAGCGCAATCAACGCTTATCAGCGTGTAGAAGGTAAGCCTATCTCTGGACAGCCTTTAATTTGCTTCATGCGAGGTTTGCTTTTATCAAACAGGTGTCATGGAATCTCAACGTCGTTCTCACCCAGCTGATGAAAGCTCCTTTTGAGCCACTGAATTCCTGCCATCTGAAGTACTTGACCTGGAAGGTTGTTTTCTTGGTGGCTGTTACTTCAGCTTTTGTAGGGTCAGTGAGCTCTGACCTCGTATCCCCCCCCCCCCCCCCCCCCCCCCCCAGACTGCCTTAAACAGTCTGGGTATTAACAAGCTCCATAATCAGAAGGACACTGGGATTTAGTGGATATAATAATGTAGTCTTTATTAACCATCTCACCCAAAGGCAGTACAGGCAACTAGGCATTCATATCTGGAACATGGTGGAACCGCGCTTCACGACACCCAGCAGGTGCAGTCTGTCCTCTCTCTTTAGCCTTCTGCCGTCTCTCTGCTCATAACCCAGAATAGTGCCCTTTTTATACACTCATGGCACAATTCATTCCTTGGCCTGTACTTCACTGAGAGCAAGTGACAGCATATTTCTACAATACTAATTTTCATCACAATAGAATAGTCTTCCGCACACACCCTAAGATCCTGCCGCAGGTGGTGTCAGAGTTCCATCTGAACCAGTCCTCATGCCCACCCTGGTGAAAACAGCTTGCACACTTTGCACTGCAAGAAAGCATTTGCCTTTTACATGGAGCGGATGAAGCCCTTCAGACAGTCCGCATAGTTGTTTGTTTCTTTTGACCCCAACAGGAGGGGAGTCACCATCTGTAAACGTACCATTTCCAGTTGGCTAGCAGATTGCATTTCCTTCGCTTATGCCCAAGCCAGGCTGACTCTGGAGGGTCATGTCACGGCTCATAATGTCAGAGCCATGGCTGCGTCGGTGACTCACTTAAAGTCAGCCTCCATTGAAGAGATTTGCAAAGCTGCAACGTGGTCTTCAGTCCACACATTCACATCACATTACTGCCTCCTGCAGGGCACCCGATGTGATAGTCGGTTTGGGCAATCAGTGTTGCAGAATCGGTTTGGGGTTCGGAATCCAAATCCACTCTCCTAGCCCCAATTTATTTGATTCCAGGCTGCACTCTCAGCTAGTTTGTATATAGTTTCAGGTTAATCTGTGTTTTTCCCTTGCCATTGCGAGGTCTAATTGACCGATGTTTGTTGTTTTGGGTGAGCCTGGGTGCTAGGCATACCCCACATGAGAATCAGTCAGCCTGCTTGATCTCAGAGAAAGCGAAGATACTTATCTGTAGCAGGTATTCTCCGTAGACAGCAGGCTGATGATTCTCACAATCCTGCCTACCTCCCCTTGGAGTTGTTTTCTCTTTCTCTTTTTCTTGCTTTTGGATTCAATTGAGGAGTGCAATTGCACGACAGGTGGGAAGGCACTCTGCGCATGTATGGTGCGCTTCGGCACATGCACTAGAAGGCTCTAGTAAAGTCATTTTTTGTTTTTGCTATTATACCGGTTCCCGGGCCGACATGGATCGTCGACCCACTTGTGAGAATCATCAGCCTGCTGTCCTCGGAGAATACCTGCTACTGGTATGTATCTTTGCTTAATTATATAACAGGAAGGTGTTATATCAAATCTCATTACACCTTACCCCCACTTTTTTTTTTGTAGTTGTCAATTCCTCAGTATGTTGAATAAGCGAATTCCATGCCTTGTTTCACTGCCTACCATATGCCTAGACTTTCAATGAGAGAGTATTAATAAGGAATACATAAGAACAGAGCTGGGCAGACTTCTATGGTCTGTGTCCCAGAAAGACCATGATCAAGTATATAATGTCACGTTAATCATTGATTTAAGTATTTAATTGATAATGAATGTGACTGTTGGTCAGACTGGATGGATCATTCAGGTCTTTATCTGCCGTCACTATGTTCTATGAGTGCTCATCCACAATTTCTACCAAAGGTGGTTTTCGAATTTTGTATTGATCAATCCATAGTCCTACCAACCTTTTGCCCACTGCCACACCAAGACACAGCCCAGGAGTGCTTCCACGCCGTGGACTGTAAACATACACTCACCATATGCGTTCAGTGCCTGGCAGCATCAAGGAAAACCGTGCAACTTTTCGTCTTATATAATTGCAATAGACCAGTCATGGAGGTCACAAAGAGATGTTCCTCTAGCTATTGGTCTACACTGATTTCTGCTATAAAGCCTTGAACACACCTTGCCTTGAACACACCTTTCCAGGGCAAACTTTCAGCCTGTCGGTTGCGTGCCAGGAAATTCTCGTTAGGAATTGGGAGTCCCCTCTGTCAGTCCCAGTATTGCCCAAGAAGATCAATGCCATGTCCTGGATCCACAACACACCTGGATTTGATAAACCTCATTTGCCTCACAATTCCATGATGGTGGAATCCACTCTAAAAAGAGCCAGGAGTTCCAGGGACTATGCTTCAGCACCCCCAGGTAGAGAAGCTAGAACCCTGAATTCTTTTGGGAGAAAGATGTCCAAGCCTCAATGATCATCTCCCGAATACAATCCTATCAGCTCTTCATGAGCGTTTACTTGCGAAACTCACACAGTCTTCTCCCCCCAGGAGAGCATCCATGGCCTGGGGAGCCAGGACACCTCAGCATAGCCTGAGGAGTCAGGTATGTTTGGGAGAAGGAAGCTGTGCTGTTTGCTCTCTCTATTTCACCCTCTAGCAGGGGGTGTGGTGGTCCACTCCCATGTGTAGTCCAGGTTCTCAGGTAGGAGAGGGAGGGTTTAAGAAGGCACGCCAGTGTACATGCTGAAAGGCTGGTTATCAGGGGCCATGTCCCAACAATTCTACAGGGGGTACTGGTTAGTGGGCTGTTCTGGGGCCACTCATCTTACTGGGTGGAGGGCCTCTGTATCTACTTGTTTAGATGTGTTCTTTCCTTCCTACACCCATCACCAACCAGTGCATATTTCTATTGTCTGTGCCTCTGTGTGTTCTCACTGTGGCCCTATCTACCACATTCATTCCTTCTGTACCCACCTGGTTGTGTGGCTGTCCGGCAATTTGGCCTCTGAGGTACACAGTGCACCATACCTCTTGGCTCCAGCAGTGTTGCATGTAGATGACAGACATCTTTGGGTTGCATGACAATGCTGTTCGTCATCAGTTGTGGTCTGGACGTGCAAACAGAGAGGTATGTTCAGGAATGCAGTAGTAGAGTGCTAGATTAGGTAGTGCAACAGAGACATTTCCTTCACTTTCCCTATGCAGGCGCTAAAACTGAGTACGATCAGAAGGGCACTGGAAGAGAACAACAGCAAGCTGAAGACACCAGCCAGGAGCTGCCTGCAAAGGAAAAAGCACCGGAGCAATCAAGCACCCTCCTCCCCCCCAACATTTGCAGATGGGGCCAGGAAATTGTAGGAGGCTGATGAGGAGCCACAGGTGACCTGGAAGGGCCCTACCGTCACAGGCACAAGGTGCTGCAGCTGCTGCATGAGGAGGTGAAGGTGCAAAGGGAATGTGCACAGCAGCTGTGGAGCATGCAGCAGGAGAGCCAGCAGGCAGCTAAAACTATGTGGCAACAGCTTCTGGGGATCCACCAAGATTTTCAAGATTACACGGCAACTTTATTGGCCACAGTGGCCATACAGGAGGCACCTGAGTCTCCACCTGGAGTCAGAGAGGCCACCAGTCTGGCAGCACCATCCTCCCTATCATCTGCAAGTGCCGCCAGTCCTGCGTCAGCTGCCGCACTGCACACACCCTTGAAACAGCCCAATGGAACAACAAAAAGGACAGCACCCTCACAGGAAGCACACACTCCATTGCTGGGTCCAGTACCAGAGATGATACCCATCCAGCCAGGTGATCTGTTTTTCATGGTGCAGGAGGGTCTAGTGAGGATAGTGGGAGCCCCACAGGGGAGGAGGAAGATCCAGCTTATTGCCATTTGCTCATGGCTAGGGTTACCATATTTTGTCCTCTGAAAAAGAGGACACATGCCCCGCCCCCTGCCCCACCCACACCACGCCCCCTGCCCCGCCCCCTGTCCCATCCACACCATGCCCCCCTGCCCCGCCCACACATATCCTTTTCGGATCCTCTCCCCACCCTTTCTCGCTCTCACCCTGCCCCCTGTCACATATTTCCCTCCCCTGCCCCCCCATCACCTCCCCTCCCCCTTACTACTACCCCTTGTCACATATTCCCCTACATTCTACCAGTGGGCCATACATTGACCACCAGAAATGTATCACTCAGCTCCCTTGTGCACTTCACCTCAGATCATCAAAGCCAAGTTGTGGGTCCTCTATGCCTGCTATCACTTCACTCTTCAGCACACTTTTCTGTATCTGTGCTGAATAGTAAATTAGCTGTGTTACCAAGGCTTTCTGCAGGGTTAGTTTGTGCGTGAAACCCCTTTCCGCATTATGTACCCAAGTTGTGCTAACCCTGTGTAAAGTCTGAGCACACCTTATTGATTTGGCCCCTTAAATTGTAAGCCCTGGAAGGACAGGAAAATACCTCCCTGTATCTGATTGTAAGTCACTCACAAGTTCTAAAGGAATGAACTAAATTTAAAACCTCGTCCTTTCCACAAAGCTGAATGACACACCTGCTACTTAACTGAAAACACTGACTACAGGGAATTATTATTGCTGGAAGTGTGTTAGGCAGCCTTATAGAGCTCAAGCTTAAAAAAAATGTAATGGCTGATTTCTGAGACATTTTTTCCTGTTTCAACTTCTCTGCTAGAGTTTTTTAAAATAAATAATTGGCTCCCATTTCGTTTCTATTTGCTATATGGTTATTAAACTTCAAGCAAGTAGTTTTAGTTTTGTTCCCGTGGAACATGGTGTTGGGAATGTTATCAGAGCAAACAGTAAGCTTAATTAATTTTCTCATGAAATTAGTTCTATTTCACAGTATAGAAGTGCTGTAGGCTCTGTATGCTGCTTTTCTTCATCAGAGCTCTACAGCCCAGACGATGTAGTCCTCTTTCTCTGTGAAAATAAATTTCATGAGCCTTAGTTTTTTTTTTGTCTGCACACACGCAGCCTGTCTACTGCAAGTTTGTCATGTACTGCTTGTGAGTTTCTGATTCAGAAACAATAGGACCTGAAACAAACTCAGAAACTGGAAAGTCAATCCCAAAGTTTCCCTGCACAGTGTTTTTCACTTTATCTCCACCTAGAATGAAAAATAACTCATCTCTTTAATCATTGATGAATCACAGGAATCCAGATTGCAAAAAGATTTAGCAGTTTACTTAGAGTTTGTGAATTTAGGAGTCATATATGATTCTTCTTAACTCATCTGCTGATCAGCAGCAGGCTGCACTGAGCAGGCAGGCTAATGACAAACGCTGCCTCCCCCCAGTCCCAGGAGGAGTTAAACAGCTGAGCTGGCTGCAGCTGGTCTTCAGTTCAGTACGGCTTCGGGCTTCTATTCTGCTATTTATTTGGCAGCAGCTACAAGCCTACCAACGTCCAACAACAGCCGGCTTCGGGCTTCACTTTGACTTTCTTTGCAGCAACAAACACAGGCTTAGGAGTGACTCGAGGCACGTCAGAAATACAAATACCGTCCCCTCACCTCCCCACTGAACTGTCATCTCTGTCTCTCTCTCTCCCCGGAATTCCCCAGTGCAGCATGTCTCCTCCACCATTCCCAGAACTGCCCTGCTACCACCCAATCCTACCTTTAAGCAAGCAAGCTCATGTCTCAGATCGCCAGCCAGCAGCAGCCCTACTAATTTCCTACTCCAGCACCTTCCGATCGTCCCCCCCAGCCAGAAACAGGAAGTTAAAAGTCAGAGGAACGTGAACGAACGTCAGAGCAGGGGGGGAGTGGAGGAGGCTGGAGAAGCAAAGCTGTGTTGGTGACTCAGAGTCGCTAGCAACCTGAAAAGCAAGTTGGGAAGTGTTTGCGTGTCTGCTTCTTCCGGTTTGTATTCTCACACAGTGATAGAAGGAAGGGGAGGGGATACGCATGGCGCTGCTCGCCTGCACATTTGTCCATAAATCCGGACAAACGTGCGTGCAGGCAAAACCCGCCGGACGCCACGGACATGCCCTCAAAAAGAGGACATGTCCGGGGAAATCCGGACGAATGGTAACCCTACTCATGGCTGGGGGGATGGGAAGGAGAAATAGGCTTGTTATCTACATATTTTTTGTTATTTTTGTTACATTTGTACCCCACGCTTTCCCACTCATGGCCGGCTCAATACGGCTTACATGGGGCAATGGAGGGTTAAGTGACTTGTCCAGAGTCACAAGGAGTTGCCTGTGCCTGAAGTGGGAATCAAACTCAGTTCCTCAGTTCCCCAGGACCAAAGTCCACCACCCTAACCACTAGGCCACTCCTCCACTCATATTTGCCGTGCTGTGGTGGTGTGTAATTTGGGGAAGGGGTGGGGGGATATGAGGGGGAGGGGTAGTGTGAATGAAGAAGGAGGGTAGTGTTGTGCACAAATAGATGATACACTTACCCTTATTGGAAATTGGTCTGTATCTTTCTCTGGGCCTCTAGCTTGTGTACTCCCTGGTTAGCTCTATAGGTGGGAGGTAGAGAGAGGAGCTCCTCATCCTTTGAGTCTGGCGGCTGCTGCTGTGGTTGCTGGTCCTCCTGTGACAGGGCCTGTCCTCTTTGGAAAGCCAGGTTGTGCAGCACACACCAGGCCAAGGAGATTTTGGCTTCTTTTGCTGGCCTGTAAAGGAGCTCCCCTCCAGAATGTTTGAGACATTTAAATCTATTTTTGAGCTGTCCAAAGGTGCCTTCAATGATAGGGCAGGTGGTATTATGCCTCTTGTTGTACTCCTCCTCTGCCTCATTTTGTGGGTGGACTAGGGGAGTCATGAGCCAGGTTCATTGGGGGTAGCCTCTGTCACCTGTGGGGGGAAGCAGAATGACAGACATGGGTGTGTATTGGCCAGTATGGTGACCTTATGGAGGTGGGATAATGGCTGTAGGTTCTAGGGGCATCTTGAGACAGGGAGAGTGTGGAAAGTTTTTTTTTTTTGGAGGGGAGGTGCGTATGGTGTGTGGGAATTCCAGTCCTGCTTACCTAGGAGCCAGCCTATAGTGATCTCCCCTTTGTCAAACCTGTGGTGGATCCCTGAATGCTGAAGGATGAAGGTGAGTAGAGCCTGGGTAGCAGGGACATGCATCCACAATCTCCCCCTGGGCATCACACACAATCTGCATGTTCATAGATTTTCTATTTCTGTAGATGTCCTCTTGTGCCAGGAGGGGAGGGGAGTCTGAATGTGACTTGTGTGCAGTCAGTGATGCTTGTGACCAAGGGGAAATAGTCTATGGTGTAGAACTGAGCCATTATCTGGAGGGCCTGGGCGGTAGTGGGGAAGGTAATATAGTCTGAAGTGTGGGTGAGGAAGGCATCAAGGAACTGGGCCAGACAGTTGGAGATGGAGGGCTGAGTGAGGGCTGCATTAATTGCTAGCACTGACTGGAAGGTGCCAGTGGCCAGAAAAGCAAGGGAGGCAGTGACCTTCAGGTGTACGAGCATGGAATTATTCCTGCATGTCCTGGGCTGGAGGAGGGCTTGTAGCTGGTCACAGGTTCTGTATGGCAGCCCTGTCAAACCGGAACCTAGTCAGGCAGTCCTGGTCATTGAAGCCCAGGAAGCAGGTGCAGGACCTGAAGACTCTCTGAAAGGAATATCTCCTGTGGGGCCTCCTCTCTGAGCCCCCAAACATTTGTTGCATCCATGATTGGCATTCAAGTGGCCCACCACCACAGATGCAACTTGCTGACCTTAGAAATACCACTGTGCACACCTTCACCTATTGCACCTCGTGAGACCCGTCACGAACCCCTGCACCGGCACACAATCATGAGACACACACACCAGATCCCCAAAATACACACTCTCCCACCACCGACAAACATTATAGACACGCTACTGCAGAAGAAAGCACTCACTCTTTCAGCAACAGTGATATGCAATTTATCCTTAAAATCGAGCGTGGTACCGAAAGATTGGAGGGTGGCCAATGTAACACACATTTTTAAAAAAGGTTCCAGGGGAGATCCGGGAAATTATAGACCGGTGAGTCTGACGTCGGTGCCGGGGAAAATGGTAGAGGCTATTATTAAAAACAAAATTACAGAGCACATCTGAGGACATGGATTACTGAGACCGAGTGAGCACGGCTTTTGTGGGGGGAAATCTTGCCTGACCAATTTACTTCAATTCTTTGAAGGAGTAAACAAACATGTGGACAAAGGGGAGCCGGTTGATATTGTGTATCTGGATTTTCAAAAGGCGTTTGACAAGGTACCTCATGAAAGGCTACAGAGGAAATTGGAGGGTCATGGGATAGGAGGAAAAGTCCTATTGTGGATTAAAAACTGGTTGAAGGATAGGAAACAGAGAGTGGGGTTAAATGGGCAGTATTCACAATGGAGAAGGGTAGTTAGTGGGGTTCCTCAGGGGTCTGTGCTAGGACCGCTGCTTTTTAATATATTTATAAATGATTTAGAGATGGGAGTAACTAGCGAGGTAATTAAATTTGCTGATGACACAAAGTTATTCAAAGTCGTTAACTCGCGACAGGATTGTGAAAAATTACAGAAGGACCTTACGAGACTGGGAGACTGGGCGGCTAAATGGCAGATGACGTTTAATGTGAGCAAGTGCAAGGTGATGCATGTGGGAAAAAAGAACCCGAATTATAGCTACGTCATGCAAGGTTCCACGTTAGGAGTTACGGACCAAGAAAGGGATCTGGGTATCGTTGTCGATAATACACTGAAACCTTCTGCTTAGTGTGCTGCTGCGGCTCGAAAAGCGAATAGAATGTTGGGTATTATTAGGAAAGGTATGGAAAACAGGTGTGAGGATGTTATAATGCCATTATATCGCTCCATGGTGCGACCGCACCTTGAGTATTGTGTTCCATTCTGGTCGCCGCATCTCAAGAAAGATATAGTGGAATTGGAAAAGGTGCAGCGAAGGGCGACTAAAATGATAGCGAGGATGGGACGACTTCCCTATGAAGAAAGACTAAGGAGGCTAGGGCTTTTCAGCTTGGAGATAGACGGTTGAGGGGAGACATGACAGAGGTATAGTGGAACAGGTGGATGTGAAGCGTCTGTTCACGCTTTCCAAAAATACTAGGACTAGGGGGCATGCGATGAAACTACAGTGTAGTAAATTTAAAACAAATCGGAGAAAAGTTTTCTTCACCCAACGCGTAATTAAACTCTGGAATTTGTTGCCGGAGAACGTGGTGAAGGCGGTTAGCTTGGCAGAGTTTAAAAGGGGGTTACACGGTTTCCTAAAGGACAAGTCCATAAACCGCTACTAAATGGACTTGGGAAAAATCCACAATTCCGGGAATAACATGTATAGAATGTTTGTACGTTTGGGAAACTTGCCAGGTGCCCTTGGCCTGGATTGGCCGCTGTCGTGGACAGGATGCTGGGCTCGATGGACCCTTGGTCTTTTCCCAGTGTGGCATTACTTATGTAGCACACACACAGCCCTCACACAAACATCAGCAGCACAGAGCATGGGGACAAACTGGAACTGGACAAACAGATGAACACAGACACAAAGCAGGTAGGGATGTGGAATGGGAGGTGTGGGGACAGTGAGTGTTTGGTGGGGGAAGGGGGCGAGATACAGAGGAAGGGATGGATGTGGCTGGGGTGCTAGCAGATGTGGGAGGAGGTGAGAGACAGAGGAGGCAAGGCAGGAAATGTAAAGGTGTAAAAGTTCAGACTGGGGAAAACAGACAAAGGCAACAAAGCAACTCTCAGCACAAACAGCCACTTCCACCTCTCCACTCTCCCGCTCAGCAAAATGTCAAACTGGTCTAAAGACAAGTTTGGCGTTACCCTAGATGCTTTTAAAGCAGGTATAATGCTGGCCACTTTTCTTCCCTCTACTAGAATGTCACTTTGCTACCCATTATGGGCTGGAGACATTCATTGCGTAAGACCACACGTCATGCCAAAACGACCCCTCTGGGAACATTTTCTTGTAAACGACTAGTGGTTTTGGACTTTTCTCTTTTTTTTTTTAAACCTTTAGTTCGATTATATGGCTTAGGTATGTTTGTGCTAGAAAAACATCCATCTGCCTGTTATGCCATTTTATGGATGTTTTTCTGTTTTGAAAATGAGCGTCTTTGCACTACAGATTATAACTTTTTGTTAAAGGAAACAAAGACCTTATAAAGATTTGAACAGCCTTTAATTCATGTCAATTATATCCTCTCACAATCATTGATCTGGGGAAAATTAAAAAAAGCTTAAATCAACTTTTAAATTGAATAACCTACTTTTTTTGTTATATAAATCATGGACACAGACCATGTCTCAAAAATCGGATGAGTAATCTAACAATTTTACTTTCAATATGCTATAGGGTAATATCCTTCAAAATAAGTGCAATGGATAGATAGCTTTCCTGAATCTTTACACTTTTATGCACCACTCTTCTAAGGCTTAAGGTAAGCTATACGTTTTAAGAATACAAGGTTACTCATGTACAGTCTTTACCCTTTAAGTAATTTTCAAAAAGAGCTCTTTAATGTATGCAGAGAGTTTTCATACAGTCCTTCTATAACTTGAAATCATGCTGCTCAGTAAAGTACTATGGAAAAATATATGCTGTGAGACTTAGAATACTGAAGTCCAATATTAAATAATCCTCTACTTTTTCCTTTATATTTCTATAATTGAAATTCCATCAAATTCACTTCACTATGAAGTTGTTCTGATAAGGAAATTAATAATTTTGAACCCAGTTTACTTTGATTGATTTTATTTATTTATTTATTACATTTGTATCCCACACTTTCTCACTAAAAGCAGGTTCAATGCGGCTTACACAGTAATAGATAATACAGAATTTTGTTAGATAAGGTAAGAAATTAAGTATAACGTAGTAATAGAGAATGGATGGGTAGGTAGAGATAGGCGATAGAGAGGGGGATAAGGTGGGAGATAAAGTCTGGGTCAATTTTATTGCTTTCCAGGTTTTTCAGTTGGTATTTAGGACAATATCGTTCAAACCATTGTGGAATAGGTTATTTTATTTCCACTTATTGTTATTTTACATGATTTTAATGTGTGTGGATGATTTAGAGGGGCTTTTAGTGAAGGTTAGCTCGAGTTATCTGCAGCAGGTCCCATTCTATTCATATGGACCCTGCTGCAGATAACTTGAGCTAATCTTTAGTAAAAGATCCCTTTAGCTTTTCCACCTACTCGGTATTTTAATTTTTAAGTGAGGAATTCAACTTTGGGTCTTGTCCTATACACACATTAGCAGTCACATTCTAGATTTGTGTTGCCCAGTCCTTCTAGTCCATTTGTTTTAGTAGATTTTTGTACTACTACGCTCTCCTGGACTGATCACTAATTATTATGTCATTTGAACCATAAATTGAAGGAAGTAAGTGCAATAGGGAAAATTGATCAGAGAGCTACATAAAGTTGATCCAGAATAATTATCACCTTTTCTTCCTGAGGATTTTATTCATAAAAACATGGATGAGCAGGAAGAATTATGGAATGATGTACTCCAGAAGAAAATTGAAGATATTGCCTTCCTTAAAAGAGATCCTTTTGTTGGACATAAGTACAAAAAATGGTGCCAACCTGGATTAAAACTTTTGAAAAAAAACCTAAATTAGGTGTATAGAATGACGGCAAAATCAGTGTACACAAGCTCATAGCACAGAAACTATTATGACAGCCCTGTTAAGTGAACTACTTAGTAACATAGTAAATATTGGCAGATGGTCCATCCAGTCTTTTAATCTGGCACTTTGCACAGGTTCCACTTCCTAATGATTAAACATTGGTATACTTAATCATGCTGAAGTGGAACCTATGCAGAGTGCCAGATTAAAGTCTAGCCACCTTGAGCAGACTGATGGACCTTCGTTTCTAATTCCCAACTGCTAGATTTGCAGCCGAATCCTACTTCAGCCTTGGCAGTTTCTTTAGCTTTTGCTTTGGTCTTTGATTTGTTAGATCACATTTCCTTATGATCACTTATATATCATTGGTCTGAGAGGTAATGTTATAACTTGTTTTTCTTTTTTTCTTTTTTCTTACAAAATAGATCTTCCTGTGTCACCTTCTATTCAATAGTATCTAAGGTGCTTCCCCTCCCTATTTTTAATATTATACAAAGTTTTGGTATAAATGTTTTCTGCAATGACTTTTGGTCACTAAGGTTCCTGCATCTCCACCTAACTAAACGTCACAACAAAACTGCGATGGCTTAAGGATCATTGTTTAGTCCTAAACATTGATAAGACAGTAGCTTGCTGGATTTCAGATCATCCCACATTAATGCCAGACTTATTTGGTAGACCCATGCTTTTGGGTCATTTAGCTATAATCTTTTATGAAAGGTGATCATTTTGTGAGCAGGTGCCATCTTTAGTAAAGAAAGGTTTTTTCGTGTTATGTCAGTGAAACATTGTTTTAACAAGGCGTCATTGAATACTTTAATACATGCTCTTCTTATATCCCATTTCTATTTTCTGAACATGGTATGTGCAAAACATAGTAACATAGTAAATGACGGCAGAAAAAGACCTGCATGGTCCATCCAGTCTGCCCAACAAGATAAACTCATATGTGCTACTTTTATACCACACCTTGATTTGTACCTGTCCTCTTCAGGGCACAGACTGTATAAGTCTGCCCAGCACTATCCCCGCCTCCCAACCACCAATCCCCGCCTCCCAACGACCAATATTAAACATTTGCAGAAGATCACAATGCAAATTAGACATCTGCCCCACTAGCCTAATAAGATCCACCCCCAAACAATTCAAAAAAGACCTCACGAATCATCTAAACCACAGTCTTCAAAATGGTCTCTTTCCCGCGGAGAAAGGTAACATCTTACTCCGCTGCCAAAAGATGCTAAGAAAAGCACAATGGACCTAACCAACTATCGCCCAGTAGCATCTATTCCGCTCACAACCAAACTCATGGAGGGCATAGTGACGAAACAACTCTCTGATTACCTAAATAAACACTCAATTCTGCACGAGCCCCAATCAGGATTTCGGTCAAATCACAGCACCGAAACGGTACTAGTATCTGCAATGAACTCATTCAAACAAGCAATTGCAACTGGTAACAACATACTCCTCCTACAATTCGACATGTCCAGCACCTTCGACATGGTTAATCATGGAATACTATTACATATACTAGAATACTTCGTAGTAGGAGGTACAATTCTCAAGTGGTTCAAAGGATTCCTGACCACAAGATCATACCAAGTAACAACGAATGTGGATATATCACCCGCATGGATACCTGAATGTGGAGTTCCCCAAGGATCCCCCCTATCACCTACTCTCTTCAACCTAATGATGATACCTTTAGTCAAACTTCTAGCCATTCAAAACCTCACTCCCTACATATATGCAGACGATGTCACGATTTACATACCATTTAAACATGATCTAAACGAAATCACCAATGAGATCAACCAAAGCCTCCAAATCATGTACTCCTGGGCGGATGCATTCCAGCTGAAACTCAACGCAGAGAAAACACAATGTCTTGTACTCACCTCACAACACAACAAAAACAACTACTCCACCATAACCACACCATACTGTTCTCTCCCCGTCGCACAAAATCTAAAAATTCTTGAGTCACCATTGACCGAAACCTCACACTCGACGCTCACGTGAAGAACACAATGAAAAAGATGTTCCACTCCACGTGGAAGCTCAAAATAATAAAATCTTTCTTCCCGAGATATATCTTCCGTGCCCTGGTACAGTCAATGGTAATAAGTCATCTGGACTACTGTAATGCACTATACGCTGGCTGCAAAGACAGACTATCAAAAAACTCCAAACAGCCCAGAATACCGCCGCCAGACTCATATTTGGAAAAACTAAATATGAAAGTGCAAAACCCCTAAGAGAGAAACTTCACTGGCTCCCACTCAAGGAACGCATTGCGTTCAAGATTTGCACGATTGTTCTCAAAATTATTAACGCAGCCGCCCCAATCTACATGCTAAACCTTGTGGTCTTGCCTCCCAGAAATGCCACAAGATCATCCCGCAAATTTCTCAATCTGCACTTCCCCAGCTGTAAAGGACTAAAATACAAGCTGATACACGCCACCACCTTCTCCTACATGAGCACGCAGTTGTGGAATGCATTACCTACAGCCCTAAAAGCTATTGACGAAATAACTAACTTCCGCAAATCATTGAAGACACATCTCTTCAACAAGGCCTACAAAGAGAACCCATAACCTTACAAAACTACCTCACTAATCCACCCAGTTATTAAAATCCACCTTCTATCTTGCCTAATACGTTCCTTCTCTCTTCCCTTACTTAATCTTTGTACAATACTAATTGTATCTGATAACATGGAATGATTATGTCATAACTAAACTCTGTAAGCCACATTGAGCCTGCAAATAGGTGGGATACAAAGGCAATAAATAAATAAATCTTTATTCATCACAATGGCGTAGCTACGGGGGGGCCACCCAATAGATCCAAAGGATGCACAAAAAACAGTGAAGCGAGCAATGGTTGGCAGAAGATCTTTGTTCAACAAAAACTACCTGACACAGACTATGTTTCAGCTCTGTGGCCTGCGTCAGGTGTCTAAAAACATATAAAAACATCAAATACTTGTGTTCATGTTCGGTTTTGGTGAATCTGAGCATACGCGACAATTCTCGCATGCTTAATTTCATTAAAATTGAGCATGCACAACGTGAGAGGAAGCAGGGCAGGCAATGTAAGAAGAGCATCACTGGAGAAATTCTTCAGCTGGCGGGGGGTTGGAGACCCCTGCCAGCCAAGGTATGCGGTATTGCGGCAGGGGGAACAGTGGGGAGGTGGGCCAAAATGTGCCCCCTCACTTTGGGCTCTGGTTCCCCCCACTTCAAGGTCTGGCTATGCCCCTGATTCATCAAAAATGATTTTGGTTGTTTTTTTTTATGAAGTTTTAATGTATTTTGGTGTTTTTATATGTTTTTAGACCCCTGACCGCAGGCCATAGCGCTGATACACAGTCCATGTCGGGTTGTTTTTGTTGAATAAGGATCTTCTGCCAGCCATTGTTCCCTTCACTGTTTTTTGTGCATCCTTTGTCTTCTGCGGAGGACTCTTAGATCTTTGCAGGACCATAGAATGGTGCTGTCTCACATTTCAAGAGCCTGCCGGGAATCTGCATTTTCATGTGCATATTTTTTTGGGGGGGGGGGGGGGGACACAGCCCCTACTCTTTGGATCAATCTTCCAAAAATAATTTGTGAGGAAATGGACTTTTAAAAAAATTCAAAGGTTTGATAAAAACTCTCTTTTTTTAATATTATCTTTTGAAATTCAACCTGCAGAGGAAAGAAAGATCTGTTGATTGAAATGGAGGACATGTTTTTTTTCATTTTTTATTTATATATATATATGTATTTTTTGGAATGGATGTGTTAGGTCTGTCCTTTTATAATTTATGGAGTTCTTTAAATGATTTGTTTTTATTGTAAACCACCTTGATCCAATAAGGTTGATAAGACGATGTTACAATTTATATCCCCTTCAGACATGATCTCTCTGAAATCTCCAGTGAAATCACGCACTGTCTGAACGTCATGGATTCTTGGGCTAACTCATTTCAACTAAAACTAAAGTAGAGAGGTGTGGTAGCCATGTTAGTCCACTCTTAAAGGTTATCAATAGAAATCAAACAAAATAAAACATGGAAAAGAAAATAAGATGATACCTTTTTTATTGGACATAACTTAATACATTTCTTGATTAGCTTTCGAAGGTTGCCCTTCTTCCTCAGATCGGAAATAAGCAAATGTGTTAGCAGATAGTATATATAAGGGAAACATCAAAGCATCACTTTGACAGTCTGACAGAGTAGGAGGGTGGGGGTATGCATGGGGACATCAAAGCATTTCATTGATATTCTAACAGAATGGGTGAGAGGTGAGAGGAGGGTAATAAACAGAGAAATAAACAGAGAAATACAGCTTTATGGTTTATAATGGGTTAGAAAACCCAGATATTTATTAAATCCTGTTTGTTGGGTGTCAAAATATTCAATCATTCTTATTTCAAAGGTCTTACGTTCCTGTATTGTTTTAAAATTACCTTTTAGTATTCTTACTGTGAAATCACTGGTGCAGTGTTCTGGTCTTGTGAAGTGTTGGCCCACAGGGGTGGGGGCTTGACTGGCACCGGCTATTTTCATGTGATGTCTGTGCAGATTGAATTTTGTCTTAAGCATCTGGCCTGTTTCTCCAATATAGCATCCTTCGTTACATTTTTTACACTGAATGATATATACCACATTGGAAGATGAGCATGTAAAATAGTCCTTTATGTTGAATATTTTTCCTTTGTGAATGACTGTGGGGTCTTGTGAAATGTTTTGGCATAGTTTGCAGCTGGCTGTGTTACACGGAAACGTGCCCTTTTCTTTTTCCGTCTGTGTTGGAAGTTTACTTCTGATCAGCTTGTGTTTTAAATTTGGTGGCAGTCGGAAGGCCAGCACTGGTGGGGATGGGAATATCTCTTTCAGTAATTCATCTTCCTGAAGTAGTGGCTGTAGGTCTCTTATGATTTTCCTCAGTTTCTCCAGCTCTGGGTTGTATGTCACTACAAGGGGAATTCTGTCTGTGGCTTTTTTTCTTTATACTGTAGCAGATTTTCCCTGGGTGTTTTGAGGGAGGAGGCAATATTCTTGGAGATTATTTTGGGGTTGTAGTCTTTCTGTTTGACGGATGCAGTCAGGGTTTTAAGGTGTCTGTCTCTATCCTCTGGGTCCGAGCAGATACGGTGGTATCTTGTGGCTTGGCTGTAAATAATGGATCTTTTTGTATGTGAAGGGTGGAAGCTGGAGTTGTGGAGGTAGCTGCATCTGTCTGTGGGTTTCTTGTATATAGATGTTTGTATACAGCCATCACTGATTGAGACTGTGGTGTCCAAAAAATTGACTTTTTCTGGGGAGTAGTCAATTTTGAATCTGATTGTAGGATGGTATGTAGTGAAGGAATAGTAAAATTGTTTCAGAGTTTCTTCCCCCTCCGTCCAAATCATAAAAATGTCATCGATGTACCGGTAGTATTTTAGAGGTTTGGTCTGGTATGTATTCAGAAATGTCTCTTCCAGCTCAGCCATAAAAAGGTTGGCATATTGGGGTGCTGTCCTGGTGCCCATCGCAGTGCCCATTATTTGTAGATAGATATCATTGTTAAAGCGGAAGTAGTTGTGAGTTAAAATGAATTTGATTAATTTTGTAATAGTTTCTGGTGAGTATTGATGGTCCAGTGTGGATTTTTTTAGGAGTTTTCCACATGCAGCTATGCCATCCGTATGTGGAATGTTGCTGTATAGTGATTCTACATCCATCATGACCAGAGGGGTGTTTGGTGGTAATTGTTTGATATTTTTCAATTTATTCAGAAAGTCTGTGGTGTCTTGTAAGTAGCTGTTAGTTTTGTGCACGAGAGGTTTCAGAATTCCCTCTATGAGTTCAGATATTTCCTCCATGAGCGTGCCAATACCTGATATGATTGGTCTGCCCGGGTTTCCAGGTGTGTGGATTTTGGGTAGCATGTAGAATGTGCCCACAGAAGGCTGGTTTGGTATGAGTTCCTTCAGATGAGGCTGTGCTTGTGTAGGAAATGTTCTGATAAGATCTTTTAGCTGCTTTGTATAATCCTGTGTGGGGTCCTCAGTTAGTTTCCTGTAGTATTTGTTGTCTGAGAGCTCTCTGTGTCCCTCTTCAATGTATTTTTGTGTGTCTATAATCACCACTGCGCCTCCTTTGTCTGCGGGTTTGATGATAATGCATTCGTTAGTTTGTAGAGTTCTTAATGCCGCTCTTTCTGGTGGGGTAAGATTGTACAGAATTATTTTTTGTTTGTTGGAGAGTTATGATTTAACGCTATGTCTGAAACTTTCTATGTAATTATCCAGCTTGTAGTTTTGTCCCTCCTGTGGGGTGAAATAAGTGTTCTTTTGTTTAAGACTGTATTCCAGTCAGTTTGGTGTCCCTCTATTGTGGAAATGTCCTCTAAGACACATTTTTCTGAAGAATTCTTCTAGGTCTGAATATAGTTGGATTACATCAAGTTTGCTAGATGGGCAAAAAGAAAGTCCTTTGGAGAGTACAGAGACTTCATGCTGTGTTAATTGATGGTTCGAAAGGTTTATTATACCCATCTGATCTGCATCTCTGAAGGTGTGATCAGTATTCCTTGGTTTGCTTGGGCTCTGATTTTCACATGCCTCAGATGTATATCCAAGTGTCTCCAAGGTGTCTGGGGATGTTGTTTCTGCAGAGCTGTGGTTATCCAAATATAGGCTGTTTTTCTCTCTGTGATCCTGCAGGAGAAAAGATAGCTTTATTTCTTTCTTGTGGATAGCCATGTGTTGTTTTTCTCTTTGGATGTTATATAGGTCCTCTTTAAGTTGGTTCCTACGGTGTGGATGGAGTTCCTCTATGTTCCTCATGATTTCATCCCTTTGGGTTTGTATTATTCTCTTTTTCTTGTAGAGTTGATGTATGAGTTCATTTCTTATTTTCTGACTAGTGCGTTTGCAGATTTTCTCTGCATAGTCAGAATTGTAAGTGGTAGCCACAAGACCAGAACACTGCACCAGTGATTTCACAGTAAGAATACTGAAAGGTAATTTTTTTTTTCAAATAAGTTTTTTATTTTTATCATAACAGTTCTGACAAACAAAACATAAACCAATGGCTGGTTACACACTCTGATATTTGATTCAACACACAACTCTTACCCACAATCCATAGCATTATCCTCAACAGAACTGTACCCTCCCCATCTTACCTTACCCACCCTCCCTCCCCCTTCCTCTTCAGCCCTGGGGTCAAATCAAATTTTGTTTTACTGTTTCATATAGCTGCCATATTTTTTGATTGATATGCATCTGGCCTTTTCTCAATGCCGTCAATTTCGACATCAGGTGTAAATAATCTACTCTGTTCAACACTTCTTTAATGTTGGGGGTTGCTACTTGTTTCCAAGCTTTCGCCAGTGGCATTTTAGCGGCTACCCAGAAGTGTATTGCTAATTTATGACTATATTTCTTGCTTTTACGGGGCCTTAAGTGCAATAAGCATGTTGCTGCTTGACATGGGTAGTCCTCCTGCACCACTTTCTTCACTAGTTCTGTTACCTGAGACCAGTACACCAGTACCTTTAGACACTCCCACCATACATGAAGAAAGGTTCCACGTCTCCACATTCCCTTCAACAGTCTGCGGAAACCTGGGGGTAAATTTTATGCAATCTCTCTGGTGTGTAATACCACCAATACAGTATTTTATACCCATTTTCAATTAGGGCTTGGGCGATGGAGGGTTTCAACAGATATCTATAGCTACAAGACCACCATTTTGGGGAGAATCTAGTCTGTAGTGCTTCCTTCTACCTCCCGGTATAGAACTCCTGCGGGGTCGAGAGGAGCAACAATGCTCTATACAGCCGAGTAATACTACCTCTTCCTCCTCCCCCTCTCAGCGTCCTTTCAAGTCTTGTTTCCGTTAGCTCTAACTCTTCCCTCGCCCTTCTCTGGATATAATTTCTCAAGCAGTGGTAGTACACTAAATCTCTATTTTCCAGGCCATATTCTTCTTGTATTTCACTAAAATCCTTTATCCCTTCCTGAGCCCATAACTGCTCCAGTTTATATAGGCCTTTAAATGCCCATTGTTGGTATATCTTTTCTGCCCTCCCTAGAGGGAAGTCCGGCGCTTCTCTAATCGCCATTTGAAGGAAGTACTTCCTTTCTGGGAAGACCTTTTTTCGTATTAATAGCCATGTGTGAAGCAGGTGACCCATCCCCATGGGTACCCGCCTTATTATTGCCTGTATGCCTTTCTCTGATAGCCACAGTTTATCCCCCAGGAAGCGCATTCCCAACCACGCCCTCTCCCAGTGTAACCATTTCTTAGTGTTGTAGGGGTCCCAATCCGCTAATATACGCAGCTGTGCTGCCTGGTAGTACAGCTCAAAATTGGGGACTCCCATCCCTCCCTGAGATGGCATTTGAAACATCATTGATCTGCGCACCCTAGGTGGCCGCTAATTCCAAATGTACGCAAATAGCTTTCTGTTCAATTGCTGGAAGAATGTTCTAGGGATTGGTATCGGTAGTGCCATAAATAGATATAGGAACTTGGGCAATAACATCATCTTTATTGCGTGAATTCTTCCCATCCAAGAAACTGTTAGACCCTCCCACCTATCCAATTCCATAAATAGCTCTTTTACTTTTTGAGGGTAATTCGCTTGGAATAGTTGCTCAAATTTAGGGGTGATCGTGACTCCCAAATATCTGATCCCTCTAGGTGCCCACTTAAAGGAGAACTCTTTCTGTAACCGCTGGACTTCCTGCTGGGGCACTGTAAGATTGAGTATTTCTGATTTAGAAACATTGATTTTAAAGCCCGATCTTAAGCCATACTGAGCCAATGTTTGCATCACTCTCGGCAGCGATTGATGGGGTTGTGTCAAGGTCAACAAAATGTCATCAGCAAACAACATGACCTTATGCTTTCTCATACCTCTGACTATACCTCGTATTTCCCCATGCTCCCGAATACGCTTAGCTAATGGTTCTATTGATAATGCAAATAAAAGGGGTGACATTGCACAGCCCTGTCTAGTACCCCGACCTAGTTTTAGTGGCCTAGAGTGAGCCCCATTCACCTTCAGTATCGCCAGCGGGCTAGCGTACAGCAATTGAAGCCATTCCAGGTATCTCCCACTCAGGCCCAACTTTCTCAGCACCTCAGACAGAAAGGACCACTCCACCCTGTCGAATGCCTTTTCGGCATCGACTGATAGCAAAAGTGCTGGGGAAGATAGGTCCTCACCGGCGAATTGTACCACATGCAACAAGGTTCTGACATTGTCAAAAGTCTGTCTGCCTGTATTAATCCCGCCTGGTCCTCGTGTACCAGGCGAGGCAGAAGCCCCTGGATCCTACGGGCCAAAAGTTTTGTAAAAATTTTATAATCTATATTCAGAAGTGAGATTGGTCTATAGGACCCACACTGTGAGGCATCTTTGCCCGGTTTCAGAATAAGAATAATTTCCGCCACTCTTCAGGAATATGGCAGCTCGCGCTGTGACTCAAAAGAGTTATGGCCCTTAATAAAATGGGGGCCAGCCACTTCTTATATAGCTTGTAAAAGAGCGCAGGGAACCCATCCAACCCGGGGGCTTTATTGTTGGGGAGTTCATCTATTGTTTCTATTATCTCTGTCAGGGTTATATCTCGGGATAGCCTCTCCAGGTCTTCCCCTGTGAGTTTTGACAATGCTGCATCCTGCACATATTGTGCAATGTCCTGCTGAGATGCGACCTGCTCTGATTGATAAACCTGCTCATAAAAGTTGCGGAATATTTCCTGAATTTGTTCGGTTTGAGTAACGCGTTCCCCTGTCTGATTAACTATACTGGAAATCCAGTTGCATTGGGCCTGCTTCTTAAACTTATATGCCAATAGCCTACTTGCCTTATTTCCAAATTCAAAGTGTTCCTGTTGCGCTTGTTGGAGCTGTATAGTAATATCCGCTAATTGAGTATCATTCAATTGTAATCTAGCCTGATGTAGTTCTTGCCTCATCTTTCTGTTCGTGGGATCTCTTTTGTGTGCCCGCTCCAGGTTATCTAACCTTGTTCGAAGTGCAGTTTCTAACTCCATTTTTTTCTTATGTAGGTGGGCTTGCAGTGCTAGTAGTTGGCCTCTCAAAATTGCCTTTAAGCCCTCCCAGAGACTATCAGGCCTAACCTCCCCTGTATCATTGATATTTATGTAGTCCACTATGTACTGCTCTAGCTGCGTTACATGTTGGGGATCCAACAGCATGGCTTCATTTAATCTCCATTAATTACTATGTTTCTTTTTCTCTGATCCATTCAGCGTCATAGACAACATCGAGTGGTCCGACCAACTGCATGGCATTATGGTCACCGCTTGAGTCCTTCCTCTAGTTTCTCCATCGCCCAGCCAATAGTCTATCCTAGAGTAGGAATTATATTTTGGTGCGTAAAATGTGTAATCCCTAACAGCTACATGGTGGGCTCGCCAAAGGTCTATCATACCCCATCTCGCCATCCACGCCTTTAATGCTTTCCTATCCCATTTAGCATAGCCCACCGCCCCACCAGAATTGTCCATTTGAGGGTCTATGGTTAAGTTGAGGTCTCCCCCCACTATTAGCTGCCCTCTTGCATGTTTTTGAATGCTTCTGTCTAATTCCTCCAAAATTAACCCTTGCCCCTCATTTGGGGCATAGAAACACACCATAGTATAGTAGCTATTCTGCAGGGAGTCCACTAGCAATATATATCTAACCGCTGCATCTCTCACCGTACGATGAATCATCCACGGGAAAGTGCCTGCGAGGGCTATGAGAACTCCCCTTTTTTTTTTACCATCTGAGCTAGAAGCGCAGTAAATTAGTGGGTAGCGTCTATGCCGCACCAAATGCTCATGACTACGCTTCAAGTGGGTTTCCTGGAGGAATACAACATCCGCCTTTAGACGCAACATTTCCCCAAATACCTGTTTGCGTTTTTGCGGAGTATTAAGGCCTCTAACATTTACAGTTATATATTTGCATTCCATCTATTCAGCTTACATTTACAACGCTCTCATTTCGTCCCCATCCGCTGAGAGGCTTCCAAATCCTTTCCCCTTCTACCCACCCCTGTACCTTATTGATCATCCCCCTCCCATCCCACCCCTCTCTCATCCCCAAAAACCAATGCACCTCTTCTCTATTGAATTGGTGCTTCATAGGAGGAAGTATCATCCAGTCACTTCCAAGCTGATGTCCAAGATCCCTCCCTGAACCAATATTCAGTGACTCTTTGATTGCGAGTCTCTCCTTATCCCGAATTCACAAACACAGATTATCCTTCGGTTAAAATTCACCCTTTTATCAAGACCCTTTGCCAGTATTCCCCAGGGCAGTCTTTAGTCTTGTACTCATGGTAATCGGGGAGCTGACAACTGGCGTTCCAGCCTCATGCGACCCACTCTTTGTCACTTCGGATGGGTCTTTAGTCCTGCTTTTGGGTGCTCCCCTCTGTTGTTCTCGGCATGTGTTCACCATCTGGGAAAATCGCCCAAGCTTCCGCCAGCGTCTTGACTTGATGTTGTTTTCCATCCTTATAGAACACCAGTGCAAATGGGTATCTCCATCGGTATTGGAGACCTAGCTCTTTTAGTTGTGCTGTCACTGGCTTTAGCTCTGCTCGCCGTTTCAATGTTGCTGCCGCTAGGTCTTGATAGATTTCCACACGATAGGAATCCCATTGGAAATCTTCTGCCTGACGCGCTGCCTTTATAACTCTTTCTTTCAGTTTGAAGTCACGGAAGCATGCAATTATGTCTTTTGAAAGGTTATTCTTAACCGGCCCCAGTGCTCGATGTGAACGCTCCAATATCACCTGATCTGGCGTTATAGGGGACTCGGTTTTTTCGACGTCCACCTGTTGGACTACAAACTCTGCATCTTGATATGGTGGCGTATCGGGCAGTCCTCGAAATCTCAGATTACATCGTCTACTACGATTTTCCAAATCCTCTAGTTGTTCCAGAACGCGTTGTTGCCCAATGTCCATGTCAGTGATCTTCCTGTCTATAGCCCCCAACTCTTCAGTGTGGTCATCAAGTCTGGTCTCAGCTTCTTCCACCCTGCGGCCTATGTCCGCTATTTCACTGCGCAGTTCGGCACCCAGGGTCTCTAATTTTGTCGGTGCGGATTTCTTGCAGCCACTGCCTTAGCTCCGGGAAGCCACCATCACCTCCTGTTGTCGACTCCTGCATTTGGAACAGGTCGCCCACGGTCTGCTCCATGAGGATCTCCGGCGTGTTAGGGGATTCTTCCACCATGGCCGCCATGTGCTTATGAGAGCCGCCGCTGATGTAAGCGTATTGGGATAGATTTATCGTCTCTTCGCGGCTCTGCATCTCCGCCATCGCTGCCGGTATTGTTCGTCGGCTAAAATTGTCTCTTTGAGCCCAATATCTCTTGCTAGATCAGGGAGAAATCACTTATTTTCATCTGTGGACTGACGGAGCGCGGCTCTTAAGCTCCCATCAACTCCGCTGACGTCACTTCCTCCCTACTGAAAGGTAATTTTAAAACAATACAGGAACGTAAGACCTTTGAAATAAGAATGATTTAATATTTTGACACCCAACAAACAGAACGTAATAAGGATCTGGGTTTTCTAACCCATTATAAACCATAAAGCTGTATTTCTCTGTTTATTACCCTCCTCTCACCTACGAACACCCATTCTGTTAGAATATCAATGAAATGCTTTGATGTCCCCATGCATACCCCCACCCTCCCACTCTGTCAGACTGTCAAAGTGATGCTTTGATGTTTCTCTTATATATACTATCTGCTAACACATTTGCTTATTTCCGATCTGACGAAGAAGGGCAACCTTCGAAAACTAATCAAGAAATGTATTAAGTTATGTCCAATAAAAAAGGTATCATCTTATTTTCTTTTCCATGTTTTATTTTGTTTGATTTCTATTGATAACAACTAAAACTAAACACCAAAAAAACACATTGTCTTATCCTCTCATCCCCATACAATAATTATAAACCCAGAACCCTAAGCACTCCTGTTTATTCTCTTCCTGTTTCTGATAACCTCAAAATCTTAGGTGTTATAGGTGTTATTATTGATAGCCATCTTACACTTGAGAGCCAAGTTAACTCCATTATAAAGAAGTTGTTTCATTCTATGTGGAAACTTAAACGTATAAGACCTTACTTCCTGAGGGAAATTTTCTGTAACTTGAAACAATGGTTCTAAGCCACGCAGATTACTGCAATGGATTATATGCGAGATGTAAAGTACAGCTTATGAAGAAACTCCAGACAGCCCAAAACACAGCTGCCAGGCTGATATTCGGTAAAATACGATTTGATAGCGCTAAACCTCTCCGATTAAGATTGCACTGGCTCCCAATCAAGGATCGCATTACCTTCAAAATCTGCTCTTTGGTCCACAAGATTGTCTACGGTGATGCCCCAGGATATATGATTGACTTGATAGATCTTCCGACCAGAAACAGAACCAGAGCGCCATGTACCTATTTGAACCTCCACTATCCAAGCTACATTGCACTCAGATACAAATCAACATATGCATGAATTTTTCTTGCTTAAGTACACAAATGTGCAATGCACTACCAAAGAGTGTGAAAACGATTCACGACCATCAAAACTTCAGCGATCATTAAAAACCTATCTGTTTTGCAAGGCCTATCCTACTGGCCCTACTTAAATGCCTCAACTCTACAATGCATCAATTCCTTACATCGCATTGGACATTATATATTCCTTTATTTCCTTGTACCTGTTTTACTCTAACCTTACCTGACCCTTATTTTAAACTGTATTTGTTTAACATCTACCAGACTTGGCGATCGCCGTTATGATATAATGTAAGCCACATTGAGCCTGCTAATGGGTGGGAAAATTTGGGATACAAATGTTACAAATAAATAAATAAATATCAAATTCTAATAAACTGTAACTGTATATAAAATTTGAAAAACACATCCTGGCTCAGCGCTCTTGTACATCATATTTATTTATTTATTTGTTGCATTTGTATCCCACATTTCCCCACCTATTTGCAGGTTCAATATGGCTTACAATGTTTCCGTCATGACTTATGCCATTTCAGAATACAGATACAATTGGTAATACATATAGAACATGGATGATGTAATGAACAGTCAGGTAACACATATTTAACATGGATTACATACAATTGGTATCACATATTGAACGTGGATTACATATTGAAATTAGACAATACGATATAGGGTGAAGCTGACTTACTCCAAAAACCCAAAGTTATTAGTAGCTAGATCTCATTACATAAAATTGAACCTGTGCTAAAATAGCATGAGTTAGTGGTTAAATAACCTACTTAACGGTAGACCACGTTGAAAATTGCTTCCCTTTGTTTGCTGTTGTTACATTGCTCATAGCATTGTTTTTTGCTTATTTTGTAATAAAACTTGGAACATCAGATGCAACAGTTCTCTTATTTAGTATCAGTCTTGAGTAGGCCTCTGGCTAGCATGCCAAGCAGTCTGTGGCTGGTGGGGCTGCCCCATCCCAAACACAGCCTGTAAGTTACACAACTTTGGTTTCTGAGGACTGTGTTCCATTATCAAAGAAATTTCACAAGTTCAACCAGTCAGAGTTGAACAGGCTACTGCCAGATCATAGTAAGCTTCAGTTCTTCCTTCCCTGTGCCTCCTTAACCTCAGTGTGGCCCTGTCTTTTAACCTCCCAGGTATTGATGTCCTGGCTCACTTCCTCCCAGGGCGGAACCAGTGCTCTTAAGGTGGCCCAGGCTATCGGTGGGACTTTTCTTAAGGATGAGGGGCAGTGTTCTATAAACCCCTTCACGAGGGGGGGGGGGGGGGGGGAGAGGGGAAGAAAACTGCTTCCCCAAATTTCACATCCTAAGACACCACTCTGCTGCACAGTTTTGTTTTGTTTTTACAAAGTTTATGATAAAGCTGAAAGCAGGAATAGCACTTATCTTTTAGGAAGATTGATGTGCTATTGAAGTGTAAAACACAGCATAGACTTCTCCCTCCAGCATAAAATCCAGCTAGTCTACTGCTTGTTTTCAACCTCTGCTGGCAACCAGCCTGACCATAGTAAAGAAAACTGTCAGGACAGCCGAAAACTTGTCAGTGTGTCAACCACAAAAAAAATCCCTATATTTTCCTTCTAACTTCTCTGCAATATTATTCAATTATATTGGACAGAACCAGCACCAAGAGTAATCCATGAAGCTCTCTACTAATTTCCGTTCTCTCCTTAGAATGAATTCTGCATTCCACTGTGCTCTATCATCTTGGTACCTATTCAGGATACTCAGTTGTGCCTACTATGAGGGGCAGTGTCAAATCAAAGTAAGCTATATCCAGTGGTTGCCTTTGATCTAATTCTCTAGCCACACATGGAGGCCAAGCAGAACTGCTTTTTTTTTTGTTTCAACCAAAACTAAAACTGCCTCTGAACCTGCCTGAAAGCTTTCAACTGAAACTTCAGACAAAGCCAAAAACTCAAAATTGGTTGTGTGATTGTGAACCAGTGATGGCCACCGGGGATTGTCAAAATTTGCTGTCTGCATCCTTTTTCTAAACCACAGTATCCAAGCCAGAATATAATAATCTAAATAATAAAAGACTGTATTTCGATCGCTATGATCGGGAATAGCAACAGCTGAGGCTAGCTCCCGAGATCTTCCTCTTGATCAGGTTGTATTCGGCAATCTTGACTGCTGATTTCCCCCTGAATCATTGTGGGAAGAGAAGAAGATAGAGCGGACAATATTTTAAGAAGTAAGGCTGAGATTATGGCTTTGAAACCGCCATGCAAAGAATGAGACAAGCAGAAAGGGATGGAACCTAAAATGGCGGGCACATGCGCAGCTGCGAGTCCTCAGGGATCTGACATGTGGACAGCGGACTTGGTGGTGGAGATAAAAACGGTGGTTGAGGAGGCGTTGGACTCTAGATTGCAGCAGCTAATGGATAGAATAGAGGAGGCACATGAGAGACTGGATAATGTCTGCTTGGAGCTAGATGCTGGCCTGCATAGAACGTCAACATTAGAAACGCGGATTATGTGGAAGAGCAGGAAGGCCTGAAAAAGCAGATGCTTGAGCTAGAAAGCAAGCTAGATGACTTAGAAAATCGTTCACGTCGCAATAACTTGCGGTTGGTTGGATTACCTGACGCTGCTAGTGGCACGGATCTGGTAAACTTTTTGGAGTCATGGCTGCCTACGGCGCTGCATTTGGAAGACTGCATGATGCATTTTCACTTTGAAAGAGCCCACAGATTAGGCCCCAAGAACGGGATGAGAGAGAAGCCTAGAGTGGTGATGTTCAGAATTTTGAACTAGTCGCATAAACGGCTGGTCCTTCGCACGATTCGAGAAGGGATGACGCTTCAACATCAAAACACTAAGGTACTGTGTTTCCAAGATTAATTTTTACAAGTGCAACAGCAGAGGAAGGCCTTTGCACCTGCGTGCACTTTGCTGGTTGCACGCCATATGCGGTTTGCATTATTGTATCTACCTAAACTTAGGATCACGTATGAGAATCAAACACACTTATTTACTAAAGCTGGAGATGCTCTTGTTTTCCTGGAGGCACTGCCAAAATCGACCTCGACGGAGTCAGTACCTTGAATTCTTGGCCTAAAAGAGCCAGGGATGATCGATGGAATTACAATCTGAAGATTAGACAGATGAAAATAGCTTCTATAGAACCATTATGATTTATTATGCTGCAGAGAAACTGTACACATTTGAAGACTTACTGACTATTGATTACCATACGATGGGGCTGTTTTTTTTTTTTCTTTTGTCTTCTCTCAGTTAGAGAACTGTATCCTTTGGGTAATACAAACCTATATTTTTATATTACTGACTAGATATAACGGGTTTCTAGACTATAGGACTGAGCTTATCTGTAGTAATTTGGAATCTAGTGCTGATTATGATGTTGAGAAATGTATGGCTTGGTAAAATGTATGCATATAGGGCTGCTTAGCTAAACTAAGTTCTCGAACCTCAAGCTGTTAGTTGAAACATAAATATTTGGGTGGGTGATTTGAGAATAGGAGGAAAGGAATATGTGGTGTACACAAGAATATATGGATGTAAGGAATCTGTGGAGAAGAGATGGTTGATTAGATAGAACAAATGACAGCAGCACTATAATGTATTGGCACATTGTTTGTTTTTTTGTAAAGAGAGATATTATGGGATGATAATGTATGGTAATGGGAGTTGTATGGTAGCGGAACATTATAGCTGAGAGGGAGGGGGATGCGATCCTTACGTGACTGCTCCTAGGAGGGGTGGGGATAGAATAGGGATTGGTTGTGGGATGAGTGGGTGGGGGAAGGGGGGATGGGGAAGGGTATTTGATGAGGGAGCGATACACAGAGATTTATACATAGGAGGGAATGATTGGAATAGGACACTTTCTTGGTTATGGAAGATTAAGGTAGACCGGTGGTGATGTAGTAGTGGGGCTGGCAGATTAGACAGGGTATGTTGGAGGATGGGACAACGTACCTGGATTGTATGGGGAATTGAGTTACCTTATAGATCCTACATAGGGGTTGTTACATGAGGGATTGGAAAGTGTACTCTTGGAATGTGGGAGGCATATCATCTCCCATAAAAAGGAAAAAAATCTTGCAAAGTCTGCATCATAAAGGAGCTGCCATTGCTATGATTCAGGAGACTCATCTTTCTGCAGTGGAACACTGTAAATTACAAACCTGGTGGGTTGGGGACTATATTGAAGCTCCAGCTAGAGGGAAAAAAGCTGGTGGTGTAATACTATTTCATAAAAGTTTGAATATTGAGAAAGTATCATTGGAGACAGATCCAGAGGGCCCCGCTACATTATAGCCCATTTGGTGATTGACGGGGTTTCTTGTGTTTTGTGAAATGTTTACGCTCCTAATAACTATGATAACACAATTTTTTGGAACATTATTCACAAAATTCAAAAGTTAGATGGGCTGCCGATTATCATGGGAGGAGATTTTAATGTAGTGGCGGACCCAAATTTGGATAAATCACACTCCCTAGGGGGCTTTAGTTATGATGAGACAAAAGGGATTCCATTGTTGTGTGAGATGCTAGAATTATTGGATGTTTGGAGGGTGTTACACCCGAATGAAAGGGATTACATGCATTTATCACGAGCTCATCAAACCCAGTCTCACATAGATTATCTGTTTATAAGTGAGAGACTCTTTACTAGAATGTGTTCAGCTACCATTGATCCCAGTGCGATATCGGATCGTGCCCCAATTTGGGTTGCATTGAAGGGGAAGCACACTGGGATGCAGTTTCGACGGTGGGCCTTTCCTTTGGACCTATATTAGGATAGAGAGTTTATGGAGTATATTAGACACAAGTGGAATGAATATCAAGAGTTTAACGACCAGCATAGTGACGACACTGTTTTATTTTGGGAAACAGCTAAGGCTGTCCTTAGAGGCGATACTATTGCTTATAGCGTCGTAAAGAGAAAACGGAGAGATGCGGCTATACTCCAGCTGGAAAAACAAGTGCGTACTTGTCAGCAGCAATATGGTCGAAAATCATCTACTGAAGTTCGGGATCATTATTTAGCTGCACAAAATTCCCTTAATGAGCTGATACATCAAAGAGCTAAAAACATCGGCCTTATACTATCAATATCAGATTTATAAGCATGGAAATAGGGCAGGGAAGATGTTGGCAAGGTTGGTACGCCATAGTCAGGGACCAAGAAAGGTATTGACCCTTCGGGATGATTTTGGACGGTTGATTCACTCTGATAGAGATATTGTACAGTCTTTCAAGTCATACTATCAACAGCTATATCAGATGGACAATAATCAGGAACTGGAGCCAGATGTCTATTTGCATAGCTTGGATCTTCCCAGGTTGTCGGAGGTTCAGGCGGCAACACTGAATGTTCTAATAGATCTAGAGGAAGTGCAGAGAGTCGTAAGCAAGAGCATGTTGTATAAGGCCCCAGGGCCTGATGGGTATAGGGCCAAGTTTTACAAAATAATGCTTCCAGATATTCAACATGTTTTGGTTCAACTATTAAACATGATTATAGAGAATCAGCAGTTGCCTGCCACTTTAAGATTAGCGGAGATAGTGGTTTTTCCAAAACCGGGAAGGGATCCAACTCTCCCGGAATCTTATAAACCAATATCGCTGATTGGGTATGAGGCGAAACTTTTGGCTGGCATTCTGGCCAATTGTTTGGCGCGGGTTTTACCATCGGTGATAGCTGAGCCTCAGGTGGGCTTTATACGGGAGAGGCAAGTGATAAAAAATATTCATACTATTTTGGCCTCGTTGGAGTAAGTGCAGAAGACATGAACTCCCACGCTCTTAATTAGTTTTGACGTGGAGAAAGCGTTTGACAGAGTTCAATGGGAGTTCCTGTTTGCAGTATTGCGGGCATATGGTATTGAAGATTTCTTTGCTAGAGCTATTCGGACATTATATAACAACACAACTGCACGTGTTATGGTAAATGGACATGTTTCGGACCCCTTTCCTATTCTTAGGGGAACTCGGCAAGGATGCCCGCTATATCCGTTATTATTTGCCATCACATTGGATCCCCTGGTTAGGGAGATCATAAGTAATTCAGATATACGTGGAGTTCAACTGGGAACTTATAAGTTTAAGATGTCGGCATTCGCTGATGGCCTATTAGTACATCTGTCTTTCCCTGATCGGTCTCTGCCAGCATTTTTAGAAAGTTTTTCTGAATATGGTTAATTCTCTGGGTTTCGACTTAATATGCATAGGTCAGAAGGATTACCAACATTTCTGGAGGTACGCACTCATTGGAAGGGCCCATTCCTGTTAAAATGGGCTGCAGAACAGTTTCGCTATTTGGGAATTGTATTAACTAGCAACATGAATAACTTATATATATGATTCTCATATAGAAGCAGGAGAGTGTGCAGAGGGCACACTCTCCTGCTTCTATATGAGAATCATTTCAGAGTTCCTGAGGAAGTTTTGAACGAAACCCTGCAGAGTTGGACTCTTGATGATTGATTGATAAAATATTATTTGGGAGCATGATTGATATTTATGTCTACAATATTATGCCTTGAAGCCCAGAACAAAGGAATTAACGGCTCAGGCTTGTCGGTGGAGAAGACAATAGCCACAAAGTAATACCCGTCTTTACAGCCCTAAGGAGAGGCTCGCGACGGATAAGTGCCTTCCTTTATACACTATATAGTTTAAAGACCTAGATGGGGTCTATCTTTAGTCTTCTTTGAGGACTTTTGGAACATTAAGGCGTCAGCTTGAAATATATATTTTGATTATAAATTTTAAAGACACGTTGTTTGAATTACTCACTGAGGAGTGAAGTGATTAGAGCACTTATGTGGTTTTAGTGGAAGTTTGGTATTGGTATATATATAAAAAAAACACAGAGGGATTCAGTGATTGAGACGATCAACCACCCGTAGAGATGGTATAAGTAACTTGCCATGCCTTGCCGTGTCTCTTTTTGGGCGAGTTAATACTCTGAGAATCCTCCTAAAAATCAATAATTATTATTAAGAACATTAAAGGGATTTCAAGCTGGCACCTTAATAGATGTATCCAAGTTTGCAGATTCTGGCTTGTATTTGAGTGACTCTGGTATTGTCCGGCTAGTCATAGTTTTTGGTTGCAGTTAATTCAATATTGGGAGCGTTTATTGCACAAACCAATTTTAGCCACACCAAAATCAATCAATTATTTATTTATTTATTTAACACATTTATATCCCACAGTTGCAGGCTCAATGTGGCTTACACAATACCATAAAGTTCCGGTTCAATATTACAGATACATAATAAAGTAGAAAGCATGATAAGAAACATAAGTATAAGCTACAAGGAATGAAGAGGGGGTGATAATAAAAGTCTAGTTTTATCCATATTTAGCAGTGTCGCAGGAAGTAAAAGTTAATCTGGTTCAGAGGGATAGACCTTCTTAAACATGATGGTTTTCATTATTTTCCTGTGGTTATGGATAGATCTTACAGCTTTGGGCAAAGCGTTCCACAGTTGTGTACTTATGTAAGAAAAGCTGGATGCATAAGTAGATTTGTATCCAAGTCCATTACAGTCTGGATAATGCAGATTTAAATAAGTACGGGATAGGTTGGTACTGTTTCTGGGTGGTAGTTTTATAAGGTCCAGCATGTATCCAGGAACATCACCATAGATAATCCTGTGGACAAGAGTACAAACCTTGAAGGCAACACGTTCCTTGGTGGGAAGCCAATGCAGTTTTTCACGAATGGGTTTGGCACTTTCAAATTTTGGTTGGGTGGGACAAGATGCTACACTTGGTCAGAAAGCGTCAATTTGTCTATAAAGCAGCTGTAGTAGGGAAAAATGCATCTTGCAGTGTTGGACCCAAGAAACAGCTCCCAATTTTTGGGCTTGGAAAAATGCATTTCATAGTCTTCTGTTGATGGAGGCAAGAGAGGCAGGGCAGACTCCAAAATGAAGGAAAAAATTCTGGTCTGTATGGGACCCATATATTATGGCGCTGCCTCCAAGGATACGTAGTCTCCTTCTGAATCAAGTTTCGTTATAATATTGGGAAGATGATAATTATTCACAGGTGGTAGATTGGAAGGCTGGTCTTGGGGTGGTACTAAACACAGGGTTTGGTATTATCTGGTGTTGATAAGAAGAATACTGATGTTGCAAGCTCTTATTAAACTATAAGTGGGACTTCCTATGTATAAGAGAAGCTAAGGTATTGAGTGGTAGGGTTGGGTTTAGGAGGAGGGGAGGGGGTGGGTGCGGAAGGGAAGCTGGAGGAGTTGATAACTCTATCTATCTGCCTCACACCCCAGTCACTACACATACACCTGTTACACCTCAATCACTACTTATGGCCCCTGTCCACATTCTCTTCCTTGCCCTGTCCCTTCCTAATCTTTTTCCCCTCCCCCTACCGCTGTCTACCGCTGGATATCTTTGCCCACCCCTGTCCCCTCCCGTCCTGCTTGCTACGGCAATACCCTATTTACCCCCATCCCCCACCACCTCACCATCTCTCTTGTCTCCCTCCTCCTTCCTAGCTCTTAACCTTCAACACTTCCTTCCTGCCATTAACCCATCACCATTCCTCCTAAGTGCATCCCGTCTTCGTCGCCCGACCTCCCCCACCCTCCTCCGCACTCTCTTGCTCCTCCTCTTGCTATCCGCGGGAGACATTAATCCTAATCCAGGCCCCCCCTCACCTGTCCTCCTCCTATCCATGCAAACGATTCCCGTGATGTCTCCAATCTCGTCTCTATTCCCCTCCTTCCCCCCTCCTCCCTCCCTTCTCATGTGCCCTATGGAATGCCCACTCGGTCTGCAACAAACTGCCCTTCACCCACGATCTCTTCATCTCTCGTTCCCTTCAACTGCTCACCCTAACTGAAACCTGGCTCTCCCCTGATGACTCCGCCTCAGTAGCGGTCCTCTGCCATGGAGGTTATCTCTTCTCCCACACTCCCCGCCTAGCTGGCCGCGGTGGAGGCGTCGGGCTTCTACTCTCGCCCTCCAGTAGTTTCCAACCCCTCCTCCTACCACAATCTCACTGCTTCTCATCCTTTGAAGCACACTCCATCCGGCTATTCTACCCATTGCCACTCAGAGTGGCAGTCATTTACCACCCCCCTAATAAATCCCTCTCTTCCTTCCTCACCGACCTTGATGCTTGGCTTTCCATTTTTCTCGAACCCTCATCTCCGTTCCTCATTCTCGGAGACTTTAACATACATGTTGATGACCAATCCAACCCTCACGCTTCTCAGTTCCTCACTCTAACATCCTCCTTCAACCTCCAGCTATGCTCCACCACCCCTACTCACCGTGATGGCCATTGTCTTGACCTCGTCCTCTCCTCTTCCGGCTCTCCCTCCAATTTCCACGCTTCAGCTCTTCCTCTCTCCGATCATCACCTAATCACCTTCACACTTATCCACCCCCCCCCCCCTCAGCCCCGTCCAACTTTAACCACCACCTCCAGGAATCTCCAGGCTATTGACCCTCCCACCCTATCCTCTAGTATTTCTAATCTCCTCCCCTCCATCATGTCCTCTGAGTCTGTCGACAAGGCTGTCTCCACTTACAATGCCACTCTCTCCTCTGCTCTGGACACCCTCGCACCATCCACCTCCCGTCCCACTAAGCGTACTATTCCCCAGCCATGGCTGACCCCTTGCATCTGTTACCTTCGCTCCTGTGCCCGAACTGCTGAATGCCTCTGGAGGAAATCCCGCACCCATTCAGATTTCCTTCATTACAAATTCATGCTATCCTCCTTCCACTCCTCCCTATTCCTTGCCAAACAGGATTATTACACCCAATTGACCAATTCTCTCAGCTCCAACCCCCGCCGTCTCTTCGCCACCCTTAACTCCCTCCTTAAAGTGCCCTCTGCTCCCACCCCCCCCTCGCTCTCTCCTCAATCACTGGCCGATTACTTCCGCGACAAGGTGCAAAAGATCAACCTTGAGTTCACTTCCAAGCAATCTCCTCCTCTTCACCCTTCAACCCTCTCCCTCAACCAATCAACCCAGGCCTCCTCCTCCTCCTTTCCCGACATCACCGAGGAGGAAACCGCTCGCATTCTTTCCTCCTCGAAATGCACCACCTGCTCTTCTGATCCCATCCCCACCAACCTACTTAATATCATCTCTCATACTGTCACCCCCGCCATCTGTCATATCCTCAACCTCTCTCTCTCCACTGCAACTGTCCCTGCCACCTTCAAGCACGCTGTAGTCACACCTCTCCTCAAAAAACCATCACTTGACCCTACCTGTCCCTCCAACTACCGCCCCATCTCCCTCCTACCCTTCTTCTCCAAAATACTTGAGCGCGCCGTTCACAGCCGCTGCCTTGATTTTCTCTCCTCTCATGCTATCCTCGATCCACTTCAGTCCGGTTTTCGCCCTCTACACTTGACAGAAACAGCACTCTCTAAAATCTGTAATGACCTGTTCCTTGCCAAATCCAGAGGCCACTACTCCATCCTCATCCTCCTCGATCTATCCGCCGCTTTTGACACTGTCAATCATGATTTACTCCTTGCCACACTGTCCTCATTTGGGTTCCAGGGCTCGGTCCTCTCCTGGTTCTCCTCCTATCTCTCCCACCGCACCTTCAGAGTCCACCCCATCCCGCTATCTGTTGGTGTTCCCCAGGGATCTGTCCTTGGACCCCTTCTCTTCTCAATCTATACCTCTTCCCTGGGCTCCCTGATCTCATCCCATGGTTTCCAGTATCATCACTATGCTGATGACACCCAGCTGTATCTCTCCACACCAGACATCACCGCGGAGACCCAGGCAAAGGTATCAGCCTGCTTATCCGACATTGCTGCCTGGATGTCCAACCGCCATCTGAAACTGAACATGTCCAAGACCGAGCTCATCGTCTTTCCACCAAAACCCACTTCTCCTCTTCCTCCACTTTCTATCTCAATTGATAACACCCTCATCCTCCCCGTCTTATCTGCCCGCAACCTCGGAGTCATCTTTGACTCCTCCCTCTCCTTCTCTGTTCATATCCAGCAGATAGCCAAGACCTGTCGCTTCTTCCTCTTTAACATCAGCAAAATTCGCCCTTTCCTCTCTGAACACACCACCCGAACTCTCGTCCACGCTCTCATTACCTCTCGCCTTGACTACTGCAACTTACTCCTCACCGGCCTCCCACTTAGCCACCTATCCCCCCTTCAATCTGTTCAGAACTCTGCTGCACGTCTTATATTCCACCAGAACCGATTTACTCATATCACCCCTCTCCTCAGGTCACTTCACTGGCTTCCAATCAGATACCGCATTCAGTTCAAGCTTCTCCTTCTTACCTATAAATGCACTCAGTCTGCTGCCCCTCACTACCTCTCTACCCTCATCTCCCCGCCCGAAACCTCCGTTCACAGGACAAATCCCTCCTCTCATTACCCTTCTCCACCACTGCCAACTCCAGGCTCCGCTCATTCTGCCTCGCCTCACCCTATGCTTGGAACAACCTTCCCGAGCCCATACGCCAAGCCCCCTCCCTGCCCATTTTCAAGTCTTTGCTTAAAGCCCACCTCTTCAATGCTGCGTTCGGCACCTAACTCTTTCAGGAAATCCAGACTGTCCCAATTTGACCGCCCCTATCAGACTCACTGTTCATGTGTCCTTTAGATTGTAAGCTCTTTGAGCAGGGACTGTCCTTCTATGTTAAATTGTACAGCGCTGCGTAACCCTTGTAGCGCTTTAGAAATGTTAAGTAGTAGTAGTAAGATATTAAGGGGACTTGGAGTAACTAAACCTATTTCTGTTACAATTGCTTATGATATAGTATTTACATAACTGTGTTTGTAAGATTATGGTGTGTTTTATGTTTCAAGTATATAACATAAAGGTTGCATCGAAGGGAGGGGAGAAAATTGTAAAAACTTTGATTATACAATATACAATCTTGCTTATATTGATGGATCTTAGATGTTAATCTGCTGAATATTGCAATTTTGGATGTATTTTGACTCGTTATCATCAATAAAAATTTGATTAATAAATAAAAGACTGTATTTCACCTCCATGCAAAATATCCTCCACACATATGGACCACAGCTAATGAAAACTGAAAACCATGGTGCTTTTACAGTGGTTGACTTTTTGCCATATTCAGAGTTGCAGCTGACATCACTCCACAGAGAGGCTAATTCCTAAGGGACTTACCATCCTATTTTTACAGACTTAAATTCCTGCTAAAATGTTTATATCGGAAGCATTTATTTGAAGAGCATTCTCTTTACCAGATAAAGTATTGTGCAAGATCATATCTGCAGTACAAAAAAAAAAAAAAGAATACAAGGGTAGCCCCTTTCCAGGACTACCTTACAGTCTCTCGTGGTCTAGTGGTATAGTAAGGGCAGGAGCAATGCCCCTATCACAGCAGCTATTTTGTGAGAAGAGACAGAATGGGCAAGTGTAACTGGATACCACTTTTGTGCCAACTACACCCCTAGACTACCAGAGATTGTAAGATGGGCCCAGAGGGGGCCTACAGGTCAAAGGGGGGAGGCACTCAGGAGGTCTAGGAGGTTGGGGGGGGGGGGAGGAGGAAGGGAAGGAGACAAACGGGACAAAGCACAAATTTTCAGCTTCCACCTAAAACATAAGGTCATTTTCGGTCAAAACCAAAAACATGGGCAAATATTAAAATACCTTTTCAGCTGAAAACGAAACTGGGCAATAAAAGAATCTTGGTGCCATAACCAAAATTTGGTCAGCCTCTATTTACTAAAAAAAAAAAAAATTACCATCCTTGCTTGACATGGTCTGTCTCTGGAAACCATAATGCCCCATCTCCATTAATTTTCCTACCAACACACCACAGTCATCTTTTTCCAGTGCCATAGAAGCACTCTCCAGAGGTCTATCAGTGTGCCCTTCAGAGCCTCTTTGAGCTCAGTTTCCTAGAATGTATCTCATTAGGCCTCGTGGGTTTGTCTATGTTTAGTTTTGCTATTCCTTGCCGTGGCTCTTTAATTCACTCTTCCCTACATGCTGCACAGGAAGAATGAACAAGTGCCTTCCCTCATCCCTGTTCTTGTTCTTAATTTTTTTTTTTTAATTTGAGATGTCTGTTTATATAAAATTGTTCCAGGCAGCGTATGAAATATAGTAGAAATGAAACACAAAACAAACTAATAATCTCTACTTCAGAAAGCAGGAACCAGGAAGAATTCTGCTGACAGATCAGGCCCCGAAAGGGCACTGAGGAGCCGGTGACCTCTTTTTCCCCAAGGAAGCGTCCTCCCCCAAGGGATTGAAGATTGACCTAGTCTCAGTCCACATTGGCTCTGGTATCAATGTACACCAGACAAGGAGATTATGAGCCTCGAGAAGATGGCTTGGGGCTCCCAAGGAGATGACAATGCCTTAGCATTATGTCAGGTCAGAACACATCACATCTTTTTATGCATCAAGGCAACTGTCGGTAAAGACTTGTGTCTCTGCTGGTGCAGTCACATCTGTGGAAGCCTTCAGGCCTGAATTGGTGACCTGATCTTGGCTTGATGGAGGCTGTCACCAGTGAGGGTGAGCTGCGATCATATCAGGAGTGCTTTGAAGGTATTGAAGCCTTAGATGCATTGGTGCTCTCAATACCTTGCTTTGAGGGTTGGACCAATGCTGATGCTTCTTGGCTTCTCCCTGATGCATAGAATCGGAGTCCCTTGGAGTTGATGAAGACAGATGAATTCTTCCTAGACCATAGGGTAGGATCAGAGGATGCTCAATCCCATTGTGCACTACTGATGATTGATGCCGAGGTAGGCGGAGACCTTCTCAATGCAGATGTATCCCCATTGTATGATGCAGTGCCCGGAGCCACTGAGACTGATGCCTCCAATGGCAAAGTTGATGGACTGGATTTCTCGGCTCCAAAGATTCATTCATGTTGCTTCTGACAAACTTTGATTCCTCTTTTTGGCAGCTATGAACAGAGTTTGCAAAAAGAAAGATTATTAATGGTTCCCAGGCACTGTAGGCACCATTTATAAGTGTCCGTGAGGGACATACTCACGTTGCACTCGGTGAACTTCTTAAAACAACTGGGAGTTTTAAAGAGCATGTCTGAAAAAATAGCCAAGGTGAAATAAAATGGCTTAATTTTGAAAAATAATAGGTTTCCTGGCCTGGAGCTTGGGGCCTAGGGAACCACAAAAAAATAAAACTTCAACGTATTGTATTGTATTTTGTGATTTCTATTCTGCCTTTAACCAAAACAGTGCAAAGCGGATTACAAATCTATCAAATGAAAATTCAAGTCAGACAGAATTACAAAAACATAATCAATTTACAATCTCTAAATTAAATAATCAGAGCTAATATTAAGCAATCAGGATTGTTGATATAAAAACAGACATGATTTAAGTGCTTTACAAAAAAATAAAATATGGCTTAATAAGATGAACTTCTTCAGGGATAGCGTTCCTAATCTTTGCACCCTGAAAAATGAAAGAACGTTTCCAAATTGACTTGGAGACCTGATGGAAGGAGGACAGTGGGATACTGTCATACTGGGGTACAAATTATATCATAGTGATAGGGTGGATCAAATTGGTGGAGGGGTAGCATTGTATATTAATGAGAGCCTTGAATCAAATAGATTGAAAATTCTGCAGAAAACAAAACACTTCTTGGAATCACTGTGGATTGAAATTCCATGTGTAAAGGGGAAAAGGATAGTGATAGGAGTGTACTACCGTCCGCCTGGCCAGGATGAACAGACGGATGCAGAAATGTTAAAGGAAATTAGAGACACAAACAAACTGGGCAACACAGTAATAATGGGTGATTTCAATTACCCCGATATTGACTGGGTAGGGAGGTACAATTCCTTGATGAAATCAAGGACAGCTTTATGGAGCAGCAGGTACAGGAGCCAACGAGAGAAGGAAAAATTCTAGACCTAGTCCTTAGTGGAGCGCATGATCTGGTGCGGGAGGTAATGGTGCTGGGGCCGCTTGATAACAGTGATCATAATATGATCAGATTTGATATTAGCTTTGAAGTAAGTATAAATAGGAAATCAAATACGTTAGTGTTTAACTTTAAAAAAGGAGACTATGATAAAATGAGAAGAACGGTGAAAAGAAAACTTAGAGGAGCGACTGCGAGGGTCAAAAATTTACATCAGGCGTGGATGCTGTTCAAAAATACCATCCTGGAAGCCCAGGCCAAATATATTCCGTGTATTAAAAAAGGAGGACGGAAAACCAAATGACAGCTGGCGTGGTTAAAAAGTGAGGTGAAGGAAGCTATTACAGCTAAAAGAATATCCTTCAGAAAATGGAGGAAGGAACCGACTGAAAATAATAAGAAACAGCATAAGGAATGTCAAGTCAAATGCAAAGCACTGATAAGAAAGGCTAAGAGGGACTTCGAAAAAAAGATTGCGTTGGAGGCAAAAACACATAGTAAAACATTTTTTAGGTATATTAAAAGCAGGAAGCCGGCAAAAGAATCAGTTGGACCGCTAGATGACCGAAGAGTAAAAGGGGCAGTCAGGGAAGACAAAGCCATAGCAGAGAGATTGAATGAATTCTTTGCTTTGGTTTTCACCGAGGAAGATTTAGGAGTGATACCGGTGCCAGAAATGGTATTCGAAGCTGACAAGTCGGAGAAACTTAATGAATTCTCTGTAAACCTGGAGGATCTACTGGGGCAGTTCTACAAATGGTAGAGTAGCAAATTTCCTGGACCAGATGGTATTCATCCCAGAGTACTGATAGAACTGAAAAATGAGCTTGCAGAGCTATTGTTAGAAATATGTAATTTATCCTTAACATCGAGTATGGTACCGGAAGACTGGAGGGTGGCCAATGTAACGCCGATTTTTTAAAAAGGCTCCAGTCTGGGAAATTATAGACCGGTGAGTCTGACATCGGTGCCGGGCAAAATGGTAGAGACTATTATTAAGAACAAAATTACAGAGCATATTCAAAAGCATATTCAAAAGCCCCTTTCTTTCCGAGCACTCTACCAAAACCCTCATCCACACCCTTGTCACCTCTCGTTTAGACTACTGCAATCTGCTTCTTGCTGGCCTCCCACTTAGTCACCTCTCCCCTCTCCAGTCGGTTCAAAACTCTGCTGCCCGTCTCATCTTCCGCCAGGGTCGCTTTACTCATACTACCCCTCTCCTCAAGACCCTTCACTGGCTCCCTATCCGTTTTCGCATCCTGTTCAAACTTCTTCTACTAACCTATAAATGTACTCACTCTGCTGCTCCCCAGTATCTCTCCACACTCGTCCTTCCCTACACCCCTTCCCGTGCACTCCGCTCCATGGATAAATCCTTCTTATCTGTTCCCTTCTCCACTACTGCCAACTCCAGACTTCGAGCCTTCTGTCTTGCTGCACCCTACGCCTGGAATAAACTTCCTGAGCCCCTACGTCTTGCCCCATCCTTGGCCACCTTTAAATCTAGACTGAAAGCCCACCTCTTTAACATAGTAACATAGTAGATGACGGCAGAAAAAGACCTGCACGGTCCATCTAGTCTGCCCACGATAAACTCATATGTGTATACCTTACCTTGATTTGTACCTGTCTTTTTCAAGGCACAGACTGTATAAGTCTGTCCAGCAGTATTTCCCGCCTCCCAACCACCAGTCCCGCCTCCCATCACCGGCTCTGGCACAGACCCCGTATAAGTCTGCCCTCCCCTATCCTAGCCTCTCAACCACCAACTCCTCTTCCCCCCGCCACCCAATTTCAGCTAAGCTTCTGTGGATCCATTCCTTCTGCACAGGATTCCTTTATGCCTATCCCACGCATGTTTGAACTCCGTTACCGTTTTCATGTCCACCACCTCCCGCGGGAGGGCTTTCCAAGCGTTCACCACCCTCTCCGTGAAGAAATACTTCCTGACATCTTTCCTGAGTCTGCCCCCCTTCAATCTCATTTCATGTCCTCTCGTTCTACCGCCTTCCCATCTCTGGAAAAGATTCGTTTGCGGATTAATACCTTTCAAATATTTGAACGTCTGTATCATATCACCCCTGTTCCTCCTTTCCTCCAGAGTATACATGTTCAGGTCAGCAAGTCTCTCTTCATACGTCTTGGAACGCAACTCCCATACCATCCTCGTAGCTTTTCTTTGTACCGCTTCCATTTTTTTAACATCCTTCGCAAGGTACGGCCTCCAAAACTGAACACAATACTCCAGGTGGGGCCTCACCAACGTCTTATACAGGGGCATTAAAACCTCCTTTCTTCTGCTGGTCACACCTCTCTCTATACAGCCTAGCAACCTTCTCGCTACGGCCACCGCCTTGTCGCACTGTTTCATCGCCTTCAGGTCCTCAGATACTATCACCCCAAGATCCCTCTCCCCGTCCGTGTCTATCAGGCTCTCCCCACCTAACACATACGCCTCCCTTGGATTTCTACTCCCTAAGTGCATCACTTTGCATTTCTTCGCATTGAATTTTAATTGCCAAATGTTAGACCATTCTTCCAGCTTCTTCAGATCTTTTTTCATGTTTTCCACTCCCTCCGGGGTGTCCACTCTGTTGCAAATCTTGGTGTCATCCGCAAAAAGGCAAACTTTACCTTGTAACCCTTCGGCAATGTCACTCACAAATATATTGAACAGAATGGGCCCCAGCACCGATCCCTGAGGCACTCCACTACTCACCTTTCCCTCCTCCGAGCGAACTCCATTTACCACCACCCTCTGGCGTCTGCCCGTCAACCAGTTCCTAATCCAGTTCACCACTTCGGGTCCTATCTTCAGCCCTTCTAGTTTATTAAAGAGCCTCCTGTGGGGAACCGTGTCAAAAGCCTTGCTGAAATCTAAGTAGATGACGTCCATAGCACGTCCTTGATTTAATTCTCCTGTCACCCAGTCAAAGAATTCAATGAGATTCGTTTGGCACGATTTCCCTTTGGTGAAACCATGTTGTCTCGGATCTTGCAACTTATTGGCTTCCAGGAAATTCACTATCCTTTCCTTCAGCATGGCTTCCATTACTTTTCCAATAACCGAAGTGAGGCTTACCGGCCTGTAGTTTCCAGCTTCTTTCCTATCACCACTTTTGTGAAGAGGGACCACCTCCGCCGTTCTCCAATCCCTCGGAACCTCTCCCGTCTCCAAGGATTTATTAAACAAATCTTTAAGAGGACCCGCCAGAACCTCTCTGAGCTCCCTCAGTATTCTGGGGTGGATCCCGTCTGGCCCCATGGCTTTGTCCACCTTTAGCTTTCCAAGTTGTTCATATACACTCTCTTCCGTGAACGGTGCTTTATCCACTTCATTCTCAGGTGTACTTTTGCCAGTCCCTCTCGGTCCTTCCCCAGGATTTTCTTCAGTGAAAACAGAACAAAAGTATCTATTTAGCAAATTGGCTTTTTCTTCATCATTTTCTACATAGCGTTTTGCTGTATCTTTTAGTCTCACAATCCCCTTTTTAGTCTTTCTCCTTTCACTAATATACTTGAAGACGTTTTTGTCTCCCCTCTGTACATTTCTAGCCATTTGTTCTTCCGCTTGCGCCTTGGCCAGACGTACCTCTCTCTTAGCTTCTTTCAGTTCCATCCGGTATTCCTCCCCGTGTTCCTCTACTTGAGATTTTTTGTATTTCTGGAATGCTAACTCTTTAGCCTTTATTTTCTCAGCCACTTGCTTTGAAAACCATATCGGTTTCCTTTTTCTCTTGCTTTTATTTACTCTCCTTACATAAAGGTCTGTGGCCCTGTTTATTACTTCTTTCAGCTTGGACCACTGTCCTTCCACATGTTGTGCGTTCTCGCAGCCCATCAGCTTCTTCCTCAGGTATTCCCCCATTTTGTTAAAGTCAGTTTGCTTGAAGTCCAGGACTTTGAGTTTAGAGTGGCCGCTAACCACATGAGCCGTTATATCAAAACAAACCGTTTGATGGTCACTGCTTCCCAGGTGCGCAGCCACTCGGCAGCCACTCGGACATTTGACACACTATCTCCATTCGTGAGCACCAGATCCAGCGTCGCTCCCTCCCTTGTGGGTTCCGTCACCATTCATCTGAGCAGAGCACTTTGGAAAGCATCCACAATCTCTCTACTTCTTTCCGATTTCGCAGAAGGAACCTTCCAATCTACATCCAGCAGATTAAAATCTCCCAACAACAGCACCTCTCTTTTCTTCCCCAACTTTTGAATATCAGCGATCAGATCTTTATCCAGTTCCTCCAATTGTGTCGGGGGTCTGTAGACAACACCCACATAGACCAAGGTTCTATCCTCTCTTGTTAAGGTGATCCATATCGCTTCTTCCTTTCTCCACTTCCCTGTCATTTCAGTTGCTGCGATATCATTTCTCACATACAGAGCTACTCCTCTACCTTTACGTCCCTCTCTATCCTTCCTAAAAAGATTATAGCCTGGTATGTTTACATCCCATTCATGGGAACCATTGAGCCATGTCTCTGTGACTGCAACTATGTCCAAGTCAGTCTCCAACATCAGGGCTTGAAGGTCATGAATTTTATTGCTTAGACTGTGAGCAGTTGTGGTCATTGCTTTCCAACTACATTTCCTAGTATGTGTTTTGGGTTTAGTGATTTGTGAGTGTCTTTTCTCTTTGGGTACCTTCTCCTCTTTTTGTTCCCTCTTCCTTGCTTTTTCTTTTTCTTCTGCTTCAATTTTAGTTTCAGGAACATCACAGTGCTGTAGTGGAGCAAAAGAATTTTGTAGTGGCAACACTTGTGTGGGCGAATGCTTCTGTGTCACATGACGAATTCTGCCTGAGCCTACTGTGAACCATCTGTTCCTTTGTGGTTTTATTCTCTGAGGCAGTGGTGAGAAGTTATGATTCTGCACAGTCCTATAAGTTGCTTTAATTGCATCTAATTCTTGCATTACTTTATAGAGCTCTTGTTTTAAAATAGATAGCTGAAGACAGATAGGACAAGCTTTAAGTTTCCAGATGATTGGCCTTGAAACTAAAGCAGCACAATTATTGCAGAGAATAAAAGTCATCCTGATTGGTTGAAATGGGTATGAACAGGTGTACTATGTTCGAGTATCAGCCTGCAAGACTGCCTGTGTATGACTGTGGAGTAAAGTTAATGAGGTTTGGTTTGTCTATAAATGAGTGGACAACCCTGGGGTGGATGGGTTATGGGGAGGGTGGGTGGGATTATAAGTCCCAATGGGTCAGCTAAGTGCTGCTATCAAGGGAATTCTCTAGCTGAATGGACCAAAATGGTAGTGTCTGATCCAGGACTTTACAATTTATTTTACTTTTTAAAACTGCCCTAGATATTAATAACTTTCCTTTTAAATAAATCCAGATATTGCCAATAATTATAGCAGTGTCAGCTATGTAAAAATGCCCCTCCCTCTATCAGAGTTTGGCAGGAACAGAAAGAAAGAAAGAAAGACAGAAAGAGAGGTTTACCAGTGCTAATTAAATTGATTAAGCAACAAGCCTTAAAATTTTAAGACAATATCAGGCAGGTTTCTCACCTAACGCCAGTCAATTTGAGAAGTATGGGATTTAGGGGTCAGAATAAACCTGTCCGTTTTGCAGGAGCTTGGTTCAGTCCCAGCACCTGGAAGTTAGAAGTAAAAGTGGTATGTCCTTTAGTTTGAGTCCAACCCTGCTTGCCCCCAGCTGTGGGGGTGCTTAAGTCCCAATGGGTCAGCTAAGTGCTGCTATCAAGGGAATTCTCTAGCTGAATGGACCAAAATGGTAGTGTCTGATCCAGGACTTTACAATTTATTTTACTTTTTAAAACTGCCCTAGATATTAATAACTTTCCTTTTAAATAAATGTAGATATTGCCAATAATTATAGCAGTGTCAGCTATGTAAAAATGCCCCTCCCTCTATCAGAGTTTGGCAGGAACAGAAAGAAAGAAAGAAAGACAGAAAGAGAGGTTTCCCAGTGCTAATTAAATTGATTAAGCAACAAGCCTTAAAATTTTAAGACAATATCAGGCAGGTTTCTCACCTAACGCCAGTCAATTTGAGAAGTATGGGATTTAGGGGTCAGAATAAACCTGTCCGTTTTGCAGGAGCTTGGTTCAGTCCCAGCACCTGGAAGTTAGAAGTAAAAGTGGTATGTCCTTTAGTTTGAGTCCAACCCTGCTTGCCCCCAGCTGTGGGGGTGCTTAAGTCCCAATGGGTCAGCTAAGTGCTGCTATCAAGGGAATTCTCTAGCTGAGTGGACCAAAATGGTAGTGTCTGATCCAGGACTTTACAATTTATTTTACTTTTTAAAACTGCCCTAGATATTAATAACTTTCCTTTTAAATAAATCTAGATATTGCCAATAATTATAGCAGTGTCAGCTATGTAAAAATGCCCCTCCCCTCTATCAGAGTTTGGCAGGAACAGAAAGAAAGAAAGAGAGGTTTCCCAGTGCTAATTAAATTGATTAAGCAACAAGCCTTAAAAATTTAAGACAATATCAGGTAGGTTTCTCACCTAACGCCAGTCAATTTGAGAAGTATGGGATTTAGGGGTCAGAATAAACCTGTCCTTTTTGCAGGAGCTTGGTTCAGTCCCAGCACCTAACGCCAGTCAATTTGAGAAGTAACATTGCTTTTGACTCGTAACCACTTGTAACAACTCGCCTCCACCTACCCTCCTCTCTTCCTTCCCGTTCACATTAATTGATTTGATTTGCTTACTTTATTTATTTTTTGTCTATTTGATTGTAAGCTCTTTGAGCAGGGACTGTCTTTCTTCTATGTTTGTGCAGCGCTGCGTATGCCTTGTAGCGCTATAGAAATGCTAAATAGTAGTAGTAGTAGTAGTAGGATTAATGAGACAAAGTCAACATGGATTTAGTGAAGGGGAATCTTGCCTCACCAATCTATTACATTTCTTTGAAGGGGTGAACAAACATGTGGATAAAGGGGAGCCGGTTGATATTGTGTATCTGGATTTTCAGAAGGCGTTTGACAAAGTGCCTCATGAAAAGAGGAAATTGGAGAGTCATGGGATAGGAGGTAGTGTTCTATTGTGGATTAAAAACTGGTTAAAAGATAGAAAACAGAGAGTAGGGTTAAATGGTCATTATTCTTAATGGAGAAGGGTAGTTAGTTTGGTTTCGCACGAGTCTGCTCGGACCGCTGCTTTTTAACATAATTATAAATGACCTAGAGATGGGAGTAACTAGTGAGGTAATTAAATTTGCTGATGACACAAAGTTATTCAAAGTCGTTAAATCGCGAGAGGATTGTGAAAAATTACAAGAGGACCTTACGAGACTGGGCACCTAAATGGCTGATGACGTTTAATGTGAGCAAGTGGAAAGTGATGCATGTGGGAAAGAGGAACCCGAATTATACAGTGGGGGAAATAAGTATTTGATCCCTTGCTGATTTTGTAAGTTTGCCCACTGACAAAGACATGAGCAGCCCATAATTGAAGGGTAGGTTATTGGTAACAGTGAGAGATAGCACATCACAAATTAAATCCGGAAAATCACATTGTGGAAAGTATATGAATTTATTTGCATTCTGCAGAGGGAAATAAGTATTTGATCCCCCACCAACCAGTAAGAGATCTGGCCCCTACAGACCAGGTAGATGCTCCAAATCAACTCGTTACCTGCATGACAGACAGCTGTCGGCAATGGTCACCTGTATGAAAGACACCTGTCCACAGACTCAGTGAATCAGTCAGACTCTAACCTCTACAAAATGGCCAAGAGCAAGGAGCTGTCTAAGGATGTCAGGGACAAGATCATACACCTGCACAAGGCTGGAATGGGCTACAAAACCATCAGTAAGACGCTGGGCGAGAAGGAGACAACTGTTGGTGCCATAGTAAGAAAATGGAAGAAGTACAAAATGACTGTCAATCGACAAAGATCTGGGGCTCCACGCAAAATCTCACCTCGTGGGGTATCCTTGATCATGAGGAAGGTTAGAAATCAGCCTACAACTACAAGGGGGGAACTTGTCAATGATCTCAAGGCAGCTGGGACCACTGTCACCACGAAAACCATTGGTAACACATTACGACATAACGGATTGCAATCCTGCAGTGCCCGCAAGGTCCCCCTGCTCCGGAAGGCACATGTGACGGCCCGTCTGAAGTTTGCCAGTGAACACCTGGATGATGCCGAGAGTGATTGGGAGAAGGTGCTGTGGTCAGATGAGACAAAAATTGAGCTCTTTGGCATGAACTCAACTCGCCGTGTTTGGAGGAAGAAAAATGCTGCCTATGACCCAAAGAACACCGTCCCCACTGTCAAGCATGGAGGTGGAAATGTTATGTTTTGGGGGTGTTTCTCTGCTAAGGGCACAGGACTACTTCACCGCATCAATGGGAGAATGGATGGGGCCATGTACCGTACAATTCTGAGTGACAACCTCCTTCCCTCCGCCAGGGCCTTAAAAATGGGTCGTGGCTGGGTCTTCCAGCACGACAATGACCCAAAACATACAGCCAAGGCAACAAAGGAGTGACTCAGGAAGAAGCACATTAGGGTCATGGAGGGGCCTAGCCAGTCACCAGACCTTAATCCCATTGAAAACTTATGGAGGGAGCTGAAGATGCGAGTTGCCAAGCGACAGCCCAGAACTCTTAATGATTTAGAGATGATCTGCAAAGAGGAGTGGACCAAAATTCCTCCTGACATGTGTGCAAACCTCATCATCAACTACAGAAGACGTCTGACCGCTGTGCTTGCCAACAAGGGTTTTGCCACCAAGTATTAGGTCTTGTTTGCCAGAGGGATTAAATACTTATTTCCCTCTGCAGAATGCAAATAAATTCATATACTTTCCACAATGTGATTTTCCGGATTTAATTTGTGATGTGCTATCTCTCACTGTTACCAATAACCTACCCTTCAATTATAGGCTGCTCATGTCTTTGTCAGTGGGCAAACTTACAAAATCAGCAAGGGATCAAATACTTATTTCCCCCACTGTAGCTACATCATGCAAGGTTCCACGTTAGGAATCACAGATCAAGAAAGGGATCTAGGTGTCGTCGTCGATGATACGTTGAAACCTTCTGCTCAGTGTGCTGCTGCGGCTAAGAAAGCAAATAGAATGTTAGGTATTATTAGGAAAGGAATGGAAAACAAAAATGAGGATGTTATAATGCCTTTGTATCGCTCTATGGTGCGACCGCAACTCGAATATTGTGTTCAATTCTGGTCACCTTATCTCAATAAAGATATAGTGGAATTAGAAAAGGTGCAGAGAAGGGCGACGAAAATGATAAAGGGGATGGGACGACTTCCCTATGAAGAGAGGCTAAAGCGGCTAGGGCTCTTCAGCTTGGAGAAAAGACGGCTGAGGGGAGATATGATAGAGGTCTATAAAATAATGAGTGGAGTTGAACGGGTAGATGTGAAGTGTCTGTTCATGCTTTCCAAAAATACTAGGACTAGGGGGCATGCGATGAAGCTACAATATAGTAAATTTAAAACGAATCGGAGAAAACTTTTCTTCACTCAATGTGTAATTAAACTCTGGAATTTGTTGGCAGAGAATGTGGTAAAAGCGTTTGGCTTAGCGGAGTTTAGCAAAGGTTTGGACGACTTCCTAAAGGAAAAGTCCATAGACCGTTATTAAATGGACTTGGGGAAAATCCACTATTTCTGGGATAAGCAGTATAAAATGTTTTGGACTTTTTTGGGATCTTGCCAGGTATTTGTGATCTGGATTTGCCACTGTTGGAAACAGGATGCTGGGCTCGATGGACCTTTGGTCTTTCCCAGTATGGCAATACTTATGTACTTATGTACTTTGAGGTCATCTTTTTAGTAGAAGGAAAGTCTAATGATAGATATTTCCTACTTCTAAGCTGACTTCTCTTATTTGCAAGGAGTGGAGGAGTGGCCTAGTGGTTAGGGTGGTGGACTTTGGTCCTGGGGAACTGAGTTCAATTCCCACTTCAGGCACAGGCAGCTCCTTGTGACTCTGGGCAAGTCACTTAACCCTCCATTGCCCCAGAACGCGGGGTACAAATGTAAAAAAAAAAAAAGCCCACCCACTAATTCTGAGTTAATGCCATAAAAAAACTTTTGTATATCAGACATGCAACTTTAAAATGAATGCGAGATTTGATTTTTAACCAGTGTACTTAAGCTATTTAATAGAGGTATGTAGCTTCATTAAATTTACCTAGATTAAAAATCAGTCTTGCGGATGTATTCTGTAATAATTGGAGTATTTTCTTTAACTGTTTGTTAATTGTACAATATAAAGAATTGCAGTAATCCAAATGCGGTGCCAGAACTGCTTGGCTATCATTCTAAAATTTAAAAGATTGTTTAAAAGCTCTAACAGCCTCAGTTTAGGCAGATGAAAGAAAAACTTCTTCACCAACTCATTTATCTGACTTTCAAAAGATAATTTGGAATCTAGAATTATTCCCAGACATTCCTGATAGTAGAACTTTTTGTTGATCTCCAAACCATACTAACTTTGTTTTTTGAGCATTTAGTTTAAGAAAATTAGCAGTAGCCCAATTTTCAACATTGAAAAAGTACTTTCAGTGGAGTTTTGGACCGGGCAAAGTAAAAATATGTCATCTATATATGACAATGGAAATAAGTTCTTATCTTTTAAATATCCTCCCAGATGACTCATATACACATTGAACAATTGAAGTGACAGTAGTTTTCCCTGAGAGACGCCACACTCTGGTTGCCAGCTTTCTGACTCAATGCCATTTTTTTACAACTTTATACTGTCTATTCCTCAGAACAGCTGAGAGATGACCCCCCCCCCCCCCCCCCCCCTCACCCAATCCCCATTTCACGTAACCTGTTCAAAAGTAAGCTGTGATTGATGGCATCAAATGCTGCCGATATATCAAACTGTAAAAGAATCACATCTCCTCCAAGTAACATTAATCTCCTTATCTCGGTTAGAAGAGCTGTAGGCATGGTCTCCTTGCTGTGCATTGGAGGAAATCCATGTTGTCAAGAATGTACAATGTTCTGAAAATGTGACTAAAGGAAAATGGGAAGGAATCTGACTCTGAGTAACATGTACATGAAGGAGTAAAATAACTGAAGAAAAGCTGAAACAGAAAGCAACTATGACAGAGAAGAGATGTGAGCTGAGTAAATAGCATCCTAACCACTCAACAGAAAGAAGATGACTGATCTGGTCCTGCGCAACAGAAGCAGAAGGGAAGATGGTTGCATGCACGGTGCTTTGCTCTCAAATGCTTCTACAGAGTTGCTGGGGACTGGTAGCTGTGCCAATTGGAGGATATCAGTCATCAGTCAGAATAGTGACATCCTGCTTGTATTTGGAGAACTTACCTACTTACTCTGTTACATACATATCTCTGGAAGTTAGGTGTGAGTACTTTCAGCAGCTCTGTGGCTGCCTTAAGTGCTCATGCCTAAATTATAGGCACATATATCACCTCTTATGCAAGTTTTCTATAAAGGAAAGTGGGTGCCTACAGAATATGTGGCCTCTGGTCACCTCTATATTTATTTATTTATTACATTTGTACCCCGCGCTTTCCCATACACGGCAGGCTCAATGCGGCTTACATAGTAACAATATAAAGAAATTACAAAGTCGTAAGAAGAATATACAGTTTGTAGTTGCACTGTTATTGAATTTACTTCCCACAGTGTTCCCTTTCCCTTAACCCCCATTTTGTCTTTTGGAGTATTTGAAAGTTGGCTTTTTTCTGACTTCAAGGAAATCTTAGTGCTTTCTGGAGGCTCTTTTAACCGGCCATTATTGCACTCTGAATGTTTCTTGCTCTTCCTGTTTTGCTTGAACAGAAATATTTTCTTTTGGGTTATTTTCTACACAGGAAGGACAGCAACAGCTTGGTTCGGAGTGTATCCTATCCTTGGATCGTAGTAGCTTGCTTGGAGAAATTCAAGATTTGCGGGCTCAGTTGCGAATGACCCAACTTCGGAATCAGGAAAAGCTGCAGGAGTTGCAAGAAAGTGTTACTTGTGCAGAGGAGCATGGGAGCAAGCGTGAACATCAACTGCGTAAGCAGGGTAAGGACCCATAGCTGCTTCAGTCTGTAAGTCTGTAGTGATATTCACAAATAGTTCCTATTTATTTGATATACTTCAAATCAAATAAAATATAATGGTTTACTATAATAGAATTTTAAAAATGGGGGAAATAAACATCTATATATAAACAAGGAGGCAGGAAAAACTCAGGACAAATATAAGGCATGAAAGTAACGAATCATATAAACACAAAAGGTAGAATATGAAGAGGGAGTGCACATAAACCATGTACCTTGTAACCACAAGCTTCAAAATCTGCATTAGCCAGAATTCAAATGGACTATGGAAGAGAAAATCAAGCACAGACAGCCTTGCTAAAGCAAAATGTTTTTAAATGAGATTTACATTTCGTGAAGGAGGACTCAGATTTGATGCAAAGAAGTAAAGAGGTGTGTGTTACGTCTGTGCTTTCCTCGCCCTCTGGTGGCCAGTACAGGTGGCTGCTATGGACCATCACTCATTCCAGATTTTAGCTGAGTCCGGTCCGGATCTTCCAGGCTGCCAGGTTTGCTTGCTTGGATTGAGCCTGCACAGCCACCATAACTTCCTGGTGATTGCTGCAGCTGAGTGTTTCCTGTCTGGGGTTATTAGCCATTTTGAAACTCTCTGGCTTTGCCTTTGCATCGCGTCTAAGGCCCTGGTATGTTGGGGTGCTGGTGCACTTCTGCTGAGTACAGTTTCTAGTTTGGTTTCCTGCCTTGATTCTTGTCTGTTCTAGTTAGTCTGTGGATAGTTAGATTAGCTTGTTGTTTGTTTGTTAGTCTTGTCTCTGGGTTATAGTTTTGTGTGTAGTCCTTGTCTGTTTGTATCTTAGTGGCTGCTCTGCAGCTTTTAGTTTTGTGTCTTGTTAGTCAGTATTTTGCTCCCTGTTTTAGTGGCTGTTTTCAGCTTTCAGTCCTGTCCTTTATTTTACCCTTTCCTTGCCCTGCTGTCCCTGTATGTTCCTTTCCCCTCTGACCCTCAGTCCCTGTTTAGTCTAGTTGGGATCCTGTTCCTGCCCTGTCCTACAAGTCCTGCCGGCCACCTGAAGCCAAGGGCTCAACCTTTGGTGAAAAGTGGCCAGGTGCAGGTGAAGCCTAACTGTTCATTAAAGCTCTGCCTTGTCACTGGTGTGGGGTGGTTTTGCCTGCCGCTGCCGCTCCTCGGCAGTGGCCCAAGGGCTCACAACCTAGTTTCCTGTTTTGAAAACGTGACAGTGTGGTAGCCATGTTAGTCCACTCTTAAAGGTTATCAATAGAAATCAAACAAAATAAAACATGGAAAAGAAAATAAGATGATACCTTTTTTATTGGACATAACTTAATACATTTCTTGATTAGCTTTCAAAGGTTGCAGAAGGGCAACCTTCGAAAGCTAATCAAGAGATGCAAAGAAGCAAATCTTTCCAAAGAGTTTGGGCTGAAACACCAAAACAAAAGCTATGAGTGCCATCCAGACATACTTTATGGTGAGAGGGAATAGTCAAAAGATGATGCTTAGATGAGCAGAGGGTTCGTAAAGGAGAAAAAGGAATTCTACTAGTGTACAAGAAAGAAACACAGGAAGACTTGAAGGGAAAAAACCTGATAATTTTGAATTGGATCCAGTAGGGGACTGGCAATCAGTGTTCAGTTTGCAGAAATGGAGTGACATGATCATACTTTTTGTTATTTAACAAAATATATCCATTAAACTACTATTTAGTAGTTTAATGGATATATTCTAAATCAGTTGCAGTCTCCATAGTTGAGAGATGGCAATACCCAGGTACAGAGAATTAGTCATCCAATTTAAAGATAATGTAAGAATCAGCTGATGTAAGGAATGAACTGGGTGAAATATTGAAGGACAGGGAGGGAATGTTGTTGGTGTGGGCTTCCTTTCTGTTTAAGTGGGCTGATACAGTTTTAAATACCATGGAGTCCACATTGCAGTGGAGAACTTGCTTGTGTATGGATTGAATTATGGAAAGTTAATTCCTAAGTTGGAAAAAGATTTAAACATTTGGGACTACTTTAATTTCATGTGGCTTAGCTTATAGCAAACATAAAGATAAACATTCTCCCAAAATTGTTTTACATTTTCCTCACCTTGCCACTGGAAATACTGGAGGGAGTGTTGCGGCATCTGCAAAGGAAATTGTTTTAGTACATCTGAAAGTACAGATCCACCCGGATCTCCCCATATGGTGTTGTATCAGAGTAAAGTTCAGGGGGCCTACCTGTGTTCACACTTAAATGGTTACTACAGGGTCATGCAAACACAGGCAGTGCTGGATTGGCAAAACCCTCAGAGGATGAAGATATGGACACACTAGAGTAGGAGATTGGGGGGAGATGCCTCTATAAGGGTCTTGGGTGTAAAAAGACCAATGTTTTGAGCCTGTTTACCTCAGTTCATCTTCGAGTTAGGGACAGGGGGTATGCCCAATTGTTATGGGAAAGGTGGCAATCAAGTTTTTTACCTATATGTTTTAATAAACAATTTGAAGTGGTTTACACACACTCCACTTTTTGGAGATGGGAGGATAAAGGTGTTTAGAACTGATTTGCAGGTGGTTGGTAGTGATGGACAGTTGATCTCTTTTGAGAAGCTGAAAGAATGGTTTGGGCTGGGGATAATAACTTTCTGGACTATATGTAAGTACAGGGCAAATGAAAGAGAGGAAGTCCAAAGCACAGGAAACCAAGTCAAGCAAAAAAAAGCAGAAAAGATGTCCAAGAATGTGTTTGCATCCAAAGTTTATTGAAGGACCCAACATGTCCATGTTTCGGCGGAACGTGTATGTCAGGTGTCGTCAACGTAAGTGACACAATCAGAATACTCTCCTCTGTTCTTCAAAAATCAGTGGGTAATACCAACACATACAAATGTTAAAACAACATAGCCATCCACACAACTAAGTAGAAAATGCTGTCAAGACTCTAAAATGTCAAGTCACTAGCCTGTCTTGGCAGCATTTTCTACTTAGTTGTATGAATTGGCTATGTTGTTTTAACATTTGTTTCCTTTCTATCCATAGACCAGTCCAGACGAATGGGTTGTGTCCATCTACCATGAGATGGTGACAGAGAAAAATAGTTCCAAGTAAATTGCCCCATAAGGGTATCTGGAATGTTCAGTATTTTTCTCTGACTCCAAGCAGATGGTAGCGGATCATGCAGCTCCTCTGTGGTGCTTTTCTGTCAGCTCCTGATTCGATTCGTCTGGATGTCAGTTGAGCAGAGGGTTGTTGCCGGCCGGATTAGCTCAAGTCATGTTGACAATTCCTTACTGAGTTCGGATGATACTCAGTAACATAGTAGATGACGGCAGATAACAACCTGTATAGTCCATCCAGTCTGCCCAACAAGATAAACTTGGATTCTACATATGTATACTTGATCTTGATTTGTCCTTGCCATTTTCAGGGCACATACAGTAGAAGTCAGCCCAGCACTGGCCTTGTTCTCCAGCTACTGAAGCTGAATCTGTCCAGTCACGATCACGGTAGAGACCATAGACGTCTGTCCAGCACTAGCTTTGCTTCCCAATTACTGGTGTTGCCATCTAATCACTTCTAAGCTTGTTTGGTTCCTTGCCTTCTTTACAGGATTCCTTTGTGTTTATCACACACATTTTTGAATTCCAATACCATTTTCTTCACTACCACTTCCTGCAGGAGGGCATTCCAGGTATCTGCCATTCTCTTCGTGAAAAAGTACTTCCTGACTTTATTCCTGTGTTGGCCCCCCTGCAATCTCAATTCATGTCCTCTAGTTCTACCACCTTCCCGTCTCTGGAAAACGTTTGTTTGTAGATTAATACCTTTCAAATATTTGAATGTCTGTATCATATCACCCCTATCTTATTTCTTCTAGGGTACACATGTTCAGGTCCTCAAGTCTCTCCTCATGCATCTTGTGATGCAAACCCCATACCATTTTTGTTGCTTTTCTCTGAACTTCCTGAAGTCTTTTTATGTCCTTAGCAAGATACGACACCAAAAACTAAACACAAGTACTTCAGGTCCCTCATTCCCCAACCTGGGTGACACCTGGTAGTGCTGGGTCTTTTCCCCCACCTCAGCAACATTCCAGCGACACTATAGCTGTACTTCTTCCCTGTTTATATGGAATGAAGTGAGGCTAAGATTATTATTCTAAGATTATTATTTTTTTCCCCTTTGTCTGTATGTGACATATTCTTGAAGCCTTTACTGCTAGCAAGTTTGAGATTTATATTTAACTCTTCTGGTGGGTTGTTTGCTGAGGTAAGTGCTGTTTTACTGCACATTTTCAGCAGTTTTGATGGACTGACATGTCCGTGCATTTGGGGTTGTATTTTTTAATCCATCTCCCATCCGTTGTCAATTGGTGGAAAGTTTCTGTTGCCTGAGCCATATTTCCAGTTGCTAGCACCACTACCAACATTTTCAACCCCATTTAATTTGTTTTCTAATGTTTTAGATGGTATTTAATTTCTTTTGCTGGATATTTGTTAATTTTCTCATCAGCATTTTTTAGTCTCCTATGCAGCAAATGTCTCACCATTTTGGCAGGTTCCTGTCTTCCAGACTAGTTTGGCCTTTTTCTTGCCTTCTTTATATGTTTGTCAGTACATTTCAGTTTACCTTCGGTGTAACAATAACCTTAGGTTGCCTCCAATTGTACAGCCCTAATTTAGCTATGTTCTTCTGTCATATGGAAGTTAAAAAAAAAAAAAAAAGGGCAGAAGGAGAGAGACATAATATTCTCTATTTGGCCTTTGCGTGGTTCACCGTATGGGCTCCCTTGTTATTTCCCTGCCTTCCTTCCTGACTTCTTTTTTTGCATGATTTTTCTTCATGAAGATAGTTTCTTTTTTTCTCAGCTGTGCAGTTGAATTAGCTTCTGCATTTTGGCTTTCTTTCAATTCTTTGTATGTGCCTACAGTATCTCAGCTTGGGAATTCCATACCTCTGGGCTACGGAGAAAGCAGCAGTAACCTGCTTATAAAAGCGGTGTCCATCATCATTCCATAGTACACCTGATGGCATATGTTACACAGTTGACCACTGGTACATAGTACAACTTCCAGTTTGTTTTATGGTGCTATACCAGCTACCACAGGTGCTATCTAGAAGCAGCACATTTTTGTGCCTTGTTAGAACAGTGTGTTCACCACTTCTCAGCCCAATTGGATGTAGTCCCCCTACAGCTTCTAACATCTACTACAACGTCTGCTCGTGCTTAGCTGTAATGTGTGCTGGGCTGTAACTTCTGTTCAGTAATGCCAACATTTACTTGTTCCATTCTCTCTCCTACTCTGTATCAGCAGCCCTTTGTGGTTCATTTCAATGATCTGTTGTGCTTCTCAGGGCCAGCATCGTTATCTGTTATTTCCTTCTAGCATGTTTTTGCTGTGCACAGATGATTCTCTTTACTGCAGTGAGATGCAGCATCCTGTGTTTTCCTGAGAGAGAACCCTCATCTTAGTTCTGTGCAAAGGGAGAAGCCATTTAAACTCCCCTTTTATCAGGCGCCAACATCACAGTAGCCTCAAAGGTTGACACTGTAGCCAAATCTGTATTCAAAGACTCCAAAACAGCAGAAACATCCAGCGGTGGATCATTCTGAACTGTATTCTGGTTAGCCACAGATTAGTGGTTAAATAATATACTTGAGAAAAAGGTGGAATACTTTCTTCAGCAACCCCTAATATCTCTTTCATATATCTTTTAAGCATATCACTAGGAGTAACAGCAAACAACTTAGGAAAATTAAGAAAGTGGAGATTATTACTCCTAATGGAGTTTTCAAATGATTCAGCTCTCCTCCTCAGATTAGATATATCCTTCACTATGCTGTTTTGAAGATTTTGAACATTCTCAAGATCCTTTTCTTGTTTCTTCACTTGCTCAGTTAGAGTTTTTAATCTGGTATCTGTTTCCTTAAACTTCACCTCCAAATTAGTCAAATCTTGGTCCAATGTTTGGACCTGGGGGCACAAAGCTTTACCCAGTTCCCCTATTAGGGACCACAGGCTTCACCAAAGTTACTTCAGCAGGCTTAACAAAGGATAACGTGGGTTGAAGAGGATTTCATCTCAGTACTCACAGCCTCCAACTCCCCCAAAATAGAAAAGAAAATCCAGGCACTCAGAGACTTTACAAGGGAGGGAGAAAACTGGAGGGGGGGGGGGGGCTCATTGAAGGGTAAAATGGTAAATGCACCAGGGAAAAACATAGTAACATAGTAGATGACAGCAGAGAACGACCTGTACGGTCCATCCAGTCTGCCCAACAAGATAAACTCATATGTGCTATTTTATATGTATACTTGACCTTGATTTGTATCTGCCATTTTCAGGGCACAGACCATAGAAGTCTGCCCAGCCCAAGCCCCGCCTCCCAACCACTGGTACTGCCACCCAATCTCTGCTAAGCTTCTGAGGATCCATTCCTTCTGAACAGGATTCTTTTATGTTTATCCCATGCATTTTTGAATTCCATTACCATTTTCATCTCCACCACCTCCCGTGGGAGGGCATTCCAAGTATGCACCACTCTCTCCATGAAAAAATACTTCCTGACATTTTTCTTGAGTCTGGCCCCCTTCAGCCTCATTTTATGTCCTCTAGTTCTACCGCTTTCCCGTCTCCGGAAAAGATTTGTTTGCGGATTAATACCTTTCAAATATTTGAACGTCTGTATCATATCACTCCTGTTTCTCCTTTCCTCCAGGGTATACATGTTCAGGTCAGCGAGTCTCTCCTCATATGTCTTGTAATTCTTTTTACATCCTTAGCAAGGTACGGCCTTCAAAACTGAACATAAATCTCCAGGAGGGGCCTCACCAACGACTTGTAGAGGGGCATCAACACCTCCTTTCTTCTGCTGGTCACACCTCTCTCTATACAGCCTAGCAACCTTCTAGCTATGGCCACTGCCTTGTCGCGTTCAGATCCTCAGATACTATCACCCCAAGATCCCTCTCCTTGTCTGTACATATCAGACTCTCAACACCTAACACATACCTCTTTCATTGATTTATACTCCATAAGTGCATCACTTTGGGAGTAGAAAGGGTACAAAAGGTCAATACAGCAGTCAAACATACTTCAGTTGTCGTTGAAAGCCCAAGTGTAAAACCATGATTTTAAGGAGATCTTAAATTGCTTCAAGGATTGTTTGGCACGAAGTAACCGAGGCATTTGTAGGAGCAACACAAGCGCTACTGAAGAACTATAAGGAGTACTATATCAGCCATCCATGTGACTATATGAACCTATATGACATACATGGTCCTTCAGACATTGCACTATCCAGCATTAAGAACCTAATTGTAATGTGGAAATTCAGACATCTCCTCCATAAAGACTGTAAGACATTGTGGAGACAACAAGTCTAACAGAAGAATAACAACTCTTGTTTACTGTACAGAAAATGCTGATAAAGGACAGTATTATCAGCATTGGCGCAGGTTAATCAGAATTGACGTCAGTGCAGCAAGCTGTTATCAGAATTGACGTCAATGCAGTACACTTGGAGCTACTTGTTTATGTTCTTCAAGGAGACAAGGCTCATGATTTCTCCATAAAAGGCAACTCTTATCACAGCTACAGGGCTGTGTGTCAACATCACATCCGAGGGATAAGATCTGCGTTGGACAAGATGGACATTGGAGGAATTTGCTGACATCTGAAAGACTATTTCATCTATTTCTGTAATCAAATTGTCTTTGTCTTTATTCCTTTTTATTTTGTCATTTGCTGCTACTGTAAGAGTATGAAGTTAGTTTGTTCTGTTGTTTTGGTGCAGTGGGCTTTGATCTAAGGATAAGGGGTGATGCATTTACTCCTGACACTGTACTGACTAATGTTAGTTTTGTTTGGGACCCATTTCTGTCATAATTTATTCTGTCAGGTACACTAATACACCAATACTATCTGTTTTGCACCCACACATTGAGTTCCAAAGGGAAGGAGCAGCAAAAATGAAGGCTCTGTGCCTAGTAGATTCTAAACTGACCTGTTTCGGGCCTGGGACAACCGAAAGGTGATCATTAAGAGACCGAAGTGAGCGGGATGGACAATAGGGAATGGTGAGTGATGACAGGTGGTCAGGAGGGCCAAGCAGGACAGCCTTAAAAGCAAGTAACAGTGTCTTGTAGATGAGTTGCTGCTCTACTGGGAGCTCATGGTGGCCAATGTAACGCCCATTTTTAAAAAAGGCTCCAGGGGAGATCCGGGAAATTATAGACCGGTGAGTCTGACGTCGGTGCCTGGGAAAATGGTAGAGGCTATTATTAAAAACAAAATTACAGAGCACATCCGAGGACATGGATTACTGAGACCAAGTCAGCATGGCTTTTGTGTGGGGAAATCTTGCCTGACCAATTTACTTCAATTCTTTGAAGGAGTGAACAAACATGTGGACAAAGGGGAGTCGGTTGATATTGTGTATCTGGATTTTCAAAAGGCTTTTGACAAGGTACCTCATGAAAGGCTACAGAGGAAATTGGAGGGTCATGGGATAGGAGGAAATGTCCTGTTGTGGATTAAAAACTGGTTGAAGGATAGGAAACAGAGAGTGGGGTTAAATGGGCAGTATTCACAATGGAGAAGGGTAGTTAGTGGGGTTCCTCAGGGGTCTGTGCTAGGACCGCTGCTTTTTAATATATTTATAAATGATTTAGAGATGGGAGTAACTAGCGAGGTAATTAAATTTGCTGATGACACAAAGTTATTCAAAGTCGTTAAATCGTGACAGGATTGTGAAAGATTGCAAGAGAACCTTGCGAGACTGGGAGACTGGGCGGCTAAATGGCAGATGATGTTTAATGTGAGCAAGTGCAAGGTGATGCATGTGGGAAAAAAGAACCTGAATTATAGCTACGTCATGCAAGGTTCCACGTTAGGAGTTACAGACCAAGAAAGGGATCTGGGTGTCGTCGTCGATAACACACTGAAACCTTCTGCTCAATGTGCTGCTGCGGCTAAGAAAGCAAATAGAATGTTGGGTATTATTAGGAAAGGTATGGAAAACAGGTGTGAGGATGTTGTAATGCCGTTGTATCGCTCCATGGTGCGACCGCACCTTGAGTATTGTGTTCAATTCTGGTCGCCGCATCTCAAGAAAGATATAGTAGAATTGGAAAAGATGCAGCGAAGGGCGACTAAAATGATAGCGGGGATGGGACGACTTCCCTATGAAGAAAGACTAAGGAGGCTAGGGCTATACAGCTTGGAGAAGAGACGGCTGAGGGGAGACATGATAGAGGTATATAAAATAATGAGTGGAGTGGAACAGGTGGATGTGAAGCGTCTGTTCACGCTGTCCAAAAATACTAGGACTAGGGGGCATGCAATGAAACTACAGTGTAGTAAATTTAAAACAAATCGGAGAAAACTTTTCTTCACCCAACGTGTAATTAAACTCTGGAATTCGTTGCCGGAGAAAGTGGTGAAGGCGGTTAGCTTAGCAGAGTTTAAAAAGGGGTTGGACGGTTTCCTAAAGGACAAGTCCATAAACCGCTACTAAACGGACTTGGAAAAATCCAAAATTCCAGGAATAACATGTATAGAATGTTTGTACGTTTGGGAAGCTTGCCAGGTGCCCTTGGCCTGGATTGGCCGCTGTCGTGGACAGGATGCTGGGCTCGATGGACCCTTGGTCTTTTCCCAGTGTGGCATTACTTATGTACTTATGTACTTACAGAGTAGTGGAGAGACATGATCATATCCATGGGCATGACATAGGAGGCATATGGCAGTGTTCTGAAGAGCCTATAACTTTCTTAAACATGAGTGAGGGCAGCCTAGATAAATGATATTGCAGTAATCCATTCTAGAAGTAAGTAGGGAAATAAGTGAGTGGAGAGTCATGGTCAAAATACCGTCTAATAGAGTGTAATTGTCTTAACATAGTAAAGCCAGATTTACATACAGCTGAGATTTGTTTTGAAAAGGAAAGTTGAGAATCTAAGATAACACCCAAGTAACAGAAAGATTTAGAAGGCTGGATCATAGTCCCAAATAAATTTAGGGGAAGGACTGGTACTGAGCAGCCCCCATTAAACTAGCATACTACTGTTTTTGAGTGTTCAGCACCAGGTGATGTGAGACAAGCCAGCGAGAAACTGATGATAGACAGTCTTGTAAAGGATGAATATCTGGTGAATAAGGCTTCATGGGAAAGATCAGCAAAATATCAAATGACAAGGAAATGCCAAAGGCCTGAATAAGGGAAAGGGGATGGGCTTGATATACCGCCTTTCTGTGTTTTTTGTAACTACATTCAAAGCGGTTTACATAGTATATACAGATACTTATTTGTACCTGGGGCAATGGAGGGTTAAGTGACCTGCCCAGAGTCACAAGGAGCTGCAGTGGGAATCGAACCCAGTTCCCAAGGATCAGAGTCCGCTGCACTAACCACTAGGCTACTCCTCCACTCCACTCCTCCTCCATTTCTGAGCAGCAAGAGGGCTCAGAAATAGGTTGAAAAGAAGAGGGAATAGGATTGATCCCTGAGGAACAGCACAAAGTAATGGACAAGGAGCTGACATAGAAGAAGCAGTGAGAACTCTATATCAACGGCCCATGAGAAATGAAGAAAACCAAACAGGAACTGAACTGGATATTCCAAGCGAAGAGAATCTAGCTAATAATAGACAGTGGTTAATTAAATCAAAATCTGCTGATAGATCTAAAGAAACTGCAAGAAGGATATAGTGCTTATCTAAGTGGGAGTAGATTTCACTTAAAAGCTGTCAAGACTGTTTCTGTACTAAAATGGGGCCTGAAACCAGATTGTTTTGGATGTAGAGCAAAAGATTTCTCAGAGTTTATCAGTTATACAAAAAACATTTATCAAGTATTTTGGACGGAAAACATAGATTGGATACAGGTCGCAGTGGTGCATTTTGTTTTAACACAATATATAAAGTAGTATGAAGGCAAGCATTACATTCATCAAGTTCTAGTTCAGAGAAATCTTCTAAAGTTGTAGAATTAGGGGAATAGCGCCTATCTATCTTGTAAACGGGACCGCTGCGCCAGTAGGGGGAGGAAGGAAGTCTCCTCCCCAGGATTAATCCGAGCCCCACAAATTTCCACCAGCAGATACCTTCAAATATTCTTTTTCTTTTTATTTTGTTTCCAAGTTACAAACAAAAGTTTCAGTCCAGCCCTGGGTTAGGACTGCCCCAGGCAGGGTTGTGCTGCCCCTCACCCAGCAATCCAAAGTCTCGGCCCTTTCTTGAGGGCTGCAATAGTCCCCTTTGAAAATACTTCCTTTTCAAAGTAGGTATCACAAGCAGTGCTGGCCTTTCAACAGGATTGTTCCCTCCTGTCGAACCAGGGTTTCCAGCTCCCACCGTTCTTATACACAACAAACAGGAGCAGCTGGGGAACCAGGCTTATAACTCTTCCAGCCCTCTGCCCTTCCCCCATAGCAAACAGTTGAAATCAAAACAGGCTTCTTCCTTACAACAGGTTTTAAATCAAAACTTTTAAACACATAGCTTCCCCCCTTTAGGTGCTACCTTCCTCAGGGCTCTCCAGCTCCCATTCCATCCTGCTTTCTGCTTCCTGCTCAGCCTCTTTAACCCCCTCCTCCACCCAATCCATCCCCTCCTCCTCCTGCTTCTCACCCCACCCTTCCCTCTTACAGGTGGGAGACATGATGTATTGATTACGGAGCCAGGGGAACTGGGCTTCTTCCTTCTCCCTCCCTCTTGTGGTCAGAGTTGGTATAGATCCATCTTGTCTATCCCTGGGGCTCCCCTTGCTGGGATGGGCAATGCATTCTGGGAGACGTAGTTCAGGATTTTGTTGTTTCATTTTGTACCTCTGGGCCGTAGCCTTGTCACAATCTTTATAAAATAGGTGCCTTCATGACCAGGCAACCTACGTACCCTGTTTATAAAATTACTTTCCAAATTTCAGTAATGTGTGTTACTAAAAGAAATGTGACAAAATGTATTGTTTATGTTTTTTAAAAAAATGCTAACAACTGTTTTCTGAGAAACTAAAAAATAAAAATCAAACAACTTTTTTGGATAGAATTACAAGTCAGCAGTGTAAACAGACTAAAGTTATATCTTAATTATTCAGGTATTCAAAACAACAAAATAAACCCAAAACAAATCTAGTTGTTCATGGCTATCATGCTGTGAAAGAAAAACATCAAAGTATCACTTACAAAATGTAAGAAGCAAAATAACCAACAGATAATTGTCTACATCTGGTACCACAGACAACATCTGTTGTTGTGACTTTGATTTGATAATACAGTAATATGTAGGTTGAAGTAATGGATATTTTTGTCAATTCTAAGCTAGCTATATTGGCTAAAAATTCAGTGGGGACTTGCTGATTTTCTGACCAAGATTAAGATCCCCAAAAAAGTACAAAACATTTTATGCTGCTTATCCCAGAAATATTTTCCCCAAGTCCAATTTAATAATGGTCTATGGATTTTTCCTTTAGGAAGCCATCCAAACCTTTTTTAAACTCTGCTAAGCTAACCGCCTTTACCACATTTTCTGGCAATGAATTCCAGAGTTGAATTACACATTGAGTGAAGAAAATTTTTCTCCGATTCGTTTTAAATTTACTACATTGTAGCTTCATCGCATACCTCCTAGTCCTAGTATTTTTGGAAAACGTAAACAGACGCTTCACATCTACCCGTTCCACTCCACTCATTATTTTATAGACCTCTATCATATCTCCCCTCAGCCGTCTTTTCTCCAAGCTGAAGAGCCCCAGTCGCTTTAGCCTTTACTCATAGGGAAGTTGTCCCATCCCCTTTATCATTTTTGTCGCCCTTCTCTGCTCCTTTTTTAATTCCACTATATCTTTTTTGAGATGCGGCGACCAGAATTGAACACAATATTTGAGGTGCGGTCGCACCATGGAGCGATACAAAGGTATTATAACATCCTCATTTTTGTTTTCCATTCCTTTCCTAATAATACCTAACATTCTGTTTGCTTTCTTAGCCGCTGCAGCACACTAAGCAGAAGGTTCCAACATATCATCAACGACGACACCTAGATCCCTTTCTTGGTCTGTGACTCCTAACGTGGAATCTTGCATGATGTAGCTATAATTTGGGTTCCTCTTTCCCACATGCATCGCGTTGTACTTGCTCACTTTAAACGTCATCAGCCATTTAGACGTAAGGTCCTCTTGTAATTTTTCACAATCCACCCGCAATTTAACGACTTTGAATAACTTTGTGTCATCAGCAAATTTAATTACCTCACTAGTTACTCCCATCTCTAGGTCATTTATAAGTATGTTAAAAAGCAGCGGTCCCAGCACAGACCCCTGGGAAACCCCACTAACTACCTTTCTCCATTGAGAATACTGACCATTTAACCCTACTCTCTGTTTTCTATCTTTTAACCAGTTTTTAATCCACAATAGGACACTACCTCCTATCCCATGACTCTCCAATTTCCTCTGGAGTCTTTAATGAGGTACTCTGTCAAACGCTTTCTGAAAATCCAGATACACAATATCAACTGGCTCACCTTTATCCACATGTTTGCTCACCCCTTCAAAGAAATGTAATAGATTTGTGAGGCAAGATTTCCCTTCACTAAATCCTTGTTGGCTTTGTCTCATTAATCCATGCTTTTGAATATGCTCAGTAATTTGCTCATGTACATTACTACCGATAGTAATGTACATGAACATTTCAGTACTGCAATCAGGTAATAATGTTCAGTTATAGAAATGGTTCTTAGGTAAGACTAAATCTACAAAATAGTAAACTAGACGTGAGCTGTGCATCAAACTTAGGTGTAGTGGGTGCAAATCGTTCGGATGTTACCAGTGATCAAGTAGGACTGAAAGTGATCTTATGTTGATTGAATCCCGGCGAATTGCTCGCTTGTATCAGTAGAGTTGATCGGAGGTAGACAATCTGTCGGCAGCAATGGAGGCTCCGGTCGCAATTTCCTAATCCTAGGCGACGTGTGCATTTTCGGTAGGTCGTTTTTTCACTGGGCTCGCTTTTTCGTTCCGCAGGGTTTCGTTCTCAGGGCTCGGGGGCTCCTCTGGAGTTTGAGGCTGCAGCTTCTCGGTAGGCCGCTTTGTTCAGTTTAGCATGCCACGTGCTCTCTTTGCCGTCTAATTTTGTGTTCCACACGTTGCTCTGGTCCGGTGAGGGGTTGAGGATCGGACGTTTGACTTCAGGTGGCAGCAGGCTCTTCCATGGGTCAGTTATGGGTCGATTTTTGGATCCCGCAACTCTCTTGACCCTAGGCGCCTGATTTATGGGAGGGTGGGGCTCGGATGAGTTTGCAGATCACTTCGAGACCTCGATACAACCTGGTCCCTCTTGCTGTTCACTTCTAGTTCTCGGTCGTGTGGGTAGAGCACGCCTGACCGAGAAGTGCCTCTTGCGTACCTCGTGGAGAGAGGTTCACTTGTCTCTCTCTGCTCGAGGAAAATGTTGAGCAATCATCGGGCTCCACCGGGATTGCGTCGGCGGTCTTGAGCACCCGGAATTCTGATTTATGGCTTGTGGAGTGTCCGTGTGTGCCTCGTGGAGAGAGGTTCACTTGCCTCTCTCTGCCCGAGGGAATCAATAATCGACCGTCGGGCTTCACCGGGATTGCGTCGGCGATCTTGTGCACCTGGAGCTCTGTTTATGGCTACGGCTTTGGGCTTGCTCCGTTGTCACGGTCTGATGCCGTTTCGGAGGGGTCGGAGCTCACTCAGATAGGTCCTACCTCGGCGCCATCTTGGATCTGCTGAGGAAGGGGAGAGGAAAAAAAAAAGCCTCCGATTTTTGTAAGTTTAGTTTGAAGCCTGAATAGTATCCATATTCCATAATAACATCCAGCACTGAGCCTAAGGAACTCTGAGGATTTGTGATGGTAAGCAATATATCATCTGCATATGCCAACACTTTAATGGAGAGCTGAGGTAACGTGACTCCCGTGATCGCCGGGTCTTTCATAATGGTGCAGAGAAGGGGTTCTAAATATAATAAGAATAAGAGAGGGGACAGCGGGCATCCCTGCCAAGTTCCCCTAGTCACCCGAAAACTGGGGGAACATAAACCATTCACCAGCACCCGAGCCACCGACCAGATTTATAAGGTGCCCACTGCTTGCAAAAACCACCCCTTCATCCTTAAATAACGCAACACTTCAAAAAGGTAGTCCCAACATACACGATCAAAGGCTTTCTCAGCATCCAGTCCAACAAGCAGCATCGGCTGTTGCGAGGCCTCGCCCTGGGCCACCGCCAACAAAGCTCTACGAACATTCAATCCTGGGTGACGCCCTCTAACAAATCCCACTTGATGTTCTCCCACTAAGGTCAGAATGTGTGTAGCTGGCCTGTCTGCTAATATTCTTGCTAAGATTTTCACATCCACTTTAAGCAGTGAGATTGGACGGTAAGCCCCAGGAGAGTCTGGGGATTTACCTGGCTTAGGAATAAGCACTATAAGCGCTTCATTAACTCGAGCGGGGAACGTTCCCCCCGAAATTGCCTCCTCGAAAAATAACGTAAGCGGAACACTCACTTTCTGTACCAGCATCTTGTAATATTCCAAAGAGAACTCGTCAATCCCTGGAGCAGTTCCCAATGTCAAAGATTTGATTATCTGTTGGACTTCTCGCGCGTGCAGTGGGGCACTTAATTGACTGCTAGCCTCAGGGGAGACGGTTGGGAGACGCAAATCGTCGAGGTAGTCTAATAGTGATGGGCCACCCCACTCCACATCCGCCTGATAGATCTATGAGAAATAATCATAGAAGAGTTGCATAACATTGTTGGGATTAGATTTCCTAGAGCCATCTGGTGCCACTAAGAGGGATGAACGTCCGGGCTGACCACGCTTTCACTACTCGGGCAAGTAGTTTACCCGGACGATTACCAAACTTATGGAGTTTGCAGCGACAAGAGAATAACTGTTTTTTCATACGTTCATGAAGCAAAGAGTTCAATGCAGCCAAAGTGGCTTTCACATTCTCAAAGTTAACCCCCGATGGATTTTTTTATATGGGTCGCCTTGGCTTGTTGGTAACGGCGTTCCAACAGGAGGATCCCCTGGGTGATTCTCCTGTTTTGCGCAATCACATAGCTAATAATCTCATCCCGCATCACTGCCTTTGATGTTTCCCAAAACAAATCTGGGGCGTCCCTATGACCAGCATTGGTTTCCGCAAAGAGTTCCCATTTTTGAATCAAAAAATCCCGAAAGTCAGTGTTGTCCGAAAGATAAGATGGAAATCTCCAAGCTTTCATCGCCCCTACATCCGGGCCCAGCGATAAATCCACCCAAATAGGCGTATGATCTGAAATTGCCATAGGGCCCAGATCCGCGGACACAACCCACGAGGAGCGAGGTGGCTAGTAGGATATAGTCAATATGAGACTAAGTCTGGTGGGCCCGAGACAGATGTGTGTAATCATGCCGCGACGGGTAAAATAATCGCCACGGGTCCACCAGATCCAGTAGCCTGCAGAGATAGGGCAAACCCCTGCCCTTGGGCAACGCACGCTGTGCCCACAGGCGAGGAGCGGTCTGAAGTTGAGTCCAGGACCTGATTGAAGTCACCCACAACAATGCACGGGGCCGTGTCGTATCTAAGTTCCAAATTGACAAGTGTGTGGAAAAAAGCTAGCTTCATATACGTTAGGCCCATACAGTGCGCATAGATAACATTCCTGACCCATATAGTTTAATTGAATTAAGACATATCTGCCCTCAGAGTCTCTTTCCACCAATCGTGACATGCGAGGCAGACCCCGTTTTAACCCCTCCGCCAGCCACCCGAGAAGTGACACTCCCCCACCCATTGCTGGCACAGCTTCTGATGCTCCCTGTCTGAGAGTTTCGTTTCCTGTAAGCATGCTGTGGAGGCCCCGTGGCGCTTAAGGGTCAACAAAAGTTTGGTACGCTTAGTAGGAGATGTAATCCCCGCTACATTCCGAGACACTATTCACACTGGTGGGGTCCTAGGCATACCAATCATTCAGGTCCCACATTGCAAATGCTTTCAGGTCTCTATCAGGCCCCCAGTTGCCCAGCCTCAACCAGGGGGTATCCAAGCAAACCGAAGGGTGTACAACACCCTCTGCGTGACACTGACATCCATATGCCCACCATACACATCTACCACTACCCAAACTGCAACCCAACATTCACACCATCCTCCAGTCGACTCCCTACCCCCCACCCAAACCAACTCCCCCCTCCCTTCCTCCACCTTCCTTTCCCCCTCCCCCCAAACATAACAAACCCCAGATCTCTACCCTACTCCTAGGTAACCAGAACCACCCCTCTTATGAAAGGGCAGTCAATGTTACGCCCCTCACCTGGTGCCAGGCCTGCGCGGCCAATTCGCCGGCGAGTCGTGGTCCATCGAAGATAGCCGGCTATCTTGGTGTTGGTTAAGCTTCAGGAAGGAAGAAGGGTCTGTTTGTTTCCTATTTCTGGCAACCGTCATCTGGGTTGGATCAATGGCCGCAGCCATCTTGGATAGATCAGGTCCTGGGAAGCCATCTTGGAGTAACGAGGTCAGGAAGGAAGCCCATATCTGGACGTAGGCACCTCTGTTGATGGGGGCAGCCATCTTGAATCAGCTGCACATGCTTGACCCTAATTCCTCCACTACTTAAGGCCCTGCCTTCAGTCCTTCGTTGCTTCGGCCTCAGTTGTCTCAGAGGTCCACGCCCGCCGGAGTTCTGTTCACCAGCTTTCCTCAGTTCCTGTATTCCTGTGTACCAGACCTCGGCTTGTTTTCCTGACCACGATTGTTTGCTGCCTGCCTAGACCTTGGACTGTTTTGACTATTCTTTGCCCTTCGGATTACTTGGCTATTGGACTGTGTCTGCTTGCCCATCAGACTGGTCAGTGGCTGTGCAACCCCGCCGGTTCCAGAAGTCCTGGTGGCTGCCTGCAGCTGGAAGCTCTACTCTTGGTGAACGGTGGTCACTTCCCAAGTGAAGCTAGGGGTTGTCTGGATGCCTGACCGAGTGCGGCGTCACTCCATCTCTGCCGTGCTCAGTCGGGGCACAGGGGCTCACTACTACCGGGTCATAACAGTCAAGGAACGTCTAGGATGCTGTGGGGTCCCCATGCCCAGACTTTTAACATAAACTCAAGAACAAAATGCATGGCTCCCAGAGGGATAACACAGAGTCAATGCCTGAATATACATTAACCAGGAATGTTCACTCTCCATGAAGCAATAACTCACTACACAGGGGCCCGAGTGTGTTGATCCCCCACATCCTGGCTGGTCCTGCATACGGGTCTACCAGCCACGCTCGAGCCTATCAGATAGACTCTGCAATCATCCAATGTTCTTAGTCCAAAACTCATACTGTAATCCAATTTTGGACTAAAATAGAGCAGTCCCAATTCCGAACTCATCAAACTGATTCATGGCCAACTTGGCAACCAACGAAGATGTTCTCCCAAGTACAAAGCAACATTTGGTCCCGGGCACTAACCAAATCACTACTCAAGTATCCGGCTGGTTAAGTCACTCCGACACTGCTTCAGGCGTGCCAAAGGATTTCCAGGTGCCATTAATCAGAACTTTCAAGGTGGCCGGGTACTGCAGAATGAAACAGAGTTGTTTTCCCACCAGTTTAGCACAGGCTACCAAAAATGCGCAGAGCTTGACCGTTGGGGCTGCAGAATAGTCCTGGAAGATTCTTATCAATTCACCATCGAATTTTGTGGCCTCTCTGCAATTCTTGTAAAGTCGCAACAGAGTAGCTTTCTGAGAGTAGCATTGATCTCTCCTAGGCTTTGGGTCTACACAGTGGGCCCTTTCAAGGCTCCTCAAAAAACCGTCATTAGACCTTTCCTGTCCTTCCAACTACCGTCCCATCTCCCTCTTACCCTACCTCTCCAAGTTACTTGAGCGTGCCGGTCACAGCCGCTGCCTTGATTTTCTCTCCTCTCATGCCATCCTTGATCCGCTTCAATGCGGCTTTCGCCCTCTATATTCGACTGAAACAGCGCTCACTAAAGTCTGTAATGATATATTCCTCGCCAAATCCAAAGGCCATTACTCCATCCTTATCCTTATTCTCCTAGATCTATCTGCTGCTTTTGACACAATTTATTTATTTATTTATTTGATACTTATATCCCACATTTTCCCACTCATGCAGGCACAATGTGGCTTACAGAGTATTAAATAAGAGTACAAACTTAACAGCTTAGGCAAACATTAAGAAGTAAGTAGGAGGGAAGAAACTAACAAAGTGAACTAGGTAGGGTAAGGGACAAGGGATGCTTTAATCAACATGGTAACTTGAGGGATAAGTCTTAGCAAAGAGGAATGTCTTTAACAACTTCTTAAAAAGGGCATGGTCCACTTGAGTTTTAAGGTGACGAGGTAACGTGTTCCAGTGTTTGGGACTCCAATAACGGAAAGACGAGGCAAAGATTTTCTTATACTTGACTCCCTTACAATTCGGAAAATGAAGGTGGAGATAGGACCGAGCAGCAGGGTTGGCATTTCTAGGCGGAAGGTCGATCAAGGGGAGCATGTATTCCGGGGCAGCCCCATAGATGATTTTATGTGTTAGGGAGCAGATCTTAAAAGCAATTCGCTCCTGTACTGGCAGCCAATGAAGTTTAAAACGCAGGGGGTCGGCGTGTGCAAAACGCCTTTCATTTAGGATGAGCCTCGCCGCAGTGTTCTGAGCCGTTTGGAAAGTTTTCAATAAGGAGGCCTGGCAACCCACATAAATACCACTACAATAATCCAGGTGGGATAGGACAAGCCAATGGACAAGGGTACGAAACAAGTCTCTGGGAAGGAGGTATCTGATGCGCCGAAGCCTCCACATGGCCTGGAACATTTTTTTGGAGACCAAGTGTACATGATCAACCAGCTGGAGATGTGAATCCAGATGCACTCCTAAAAGTCTCAGGCTGTTGGCAATCGGGAGGGCAGAACCCTGAACTGGAAGCATTGTGTCAGTTACATGAGCGTGCGTGGACGAGAGGATGAGACAATGAGTTTTTTCCCTGTTTAGCCTGAAGCGAAACACCCTGGCCCATTGTTCTAAAGTGGAGAAACAGGCATCTATGAGGTTGGCAACTTCTGATACTGTGGATTGAAAAGGGATATAGACTGTAATATCATCCGCATAGATGAAAGGATTTAGGTCCAGATTTGCAAGTGCTGTGGCTAAAGGCATCATCATTATATTGAATAGGGTAGGTGAGAGGGGAGAGCCCTGAGGGACCCCACAGGAAGCATTCCACGGTTCAGAAGTGTGGGAATTCACCATGACCTGATAGGACCTTGAGGTCAAGAAACCCTTGAACCAATGCAAAACTGGCCCTCCTATACCAATAGAATCCAGTAGATGGAGCAGGAGTTCATGATCTACCATGTCAAAAGCACTAGACATGTCAAATTGTAACAGAAGAATCTTCCGTCCAATAGATAGTTCTCGTCGAAAGTTGGATAAGAGGGTAACCAGGACAGTCTCCGTGCTGTAATGAACTCGAAAACCTGATTGTGAATGATGGAGGATATCGAAATTAGTCAAAAATTCGTTGAGCTGAACATTGACCAGACTCTCCATCAGCTTGATAACTAGAGGTATAGAAGCCACTGGGCGATAGTTAGAGATGACATCTGGCTTGATCTTTAAATTTTTTGGGATTGGGGTGAGAAGGATGTTTCCATGACCTGGCGGGAAGAATCCTGCGCTTAACATATAGTTAAGGTAACAGGTCAGTTCTACAATGTAACATTTTGGTGCGACTTTTAGGAGATGAGTCGGACATACATCTAATCTGCAGCTTTTATTTGTGAATTTACGTAGAGCAGCAGTCACCTTGTCGGGTAACAGGCGATTGAATTTGATCCAAAAGCGGTCAGCAGGGCAAGCACCCGAAGGCACATCCAAGGATGCCAGAAAGTCATCCACATCAGAGAGGCAACTGACGGTTGAAGACCGCAGGGTAAGAATTTTCTCCTTGAAGTAGGTTCCAAGTTGTATAGCTGAGGGAGGATCAACACTGGAGCGTTCTAGCTTGCAAGTATCTAGAAAGGTGTTTAGTAGTTGATATATCTGTCGGATGTCCCGGCCAGCCGCCTGCATCTTAGATGAAAAGTAGGTGCGCTTTGCAATTCAATCATAGTCTTCTTCTTGCCACACTGTCCTCATTTGGATTTCATGGCTCTGTTCTTTCCTGGTTCTCCTCTTATCTCTCCCACCGTACCTTCAGAGTATATTCTGGTGGATCATCCTCCACCCCTATCCCACTCACAGTTGGAGTACCTCAGGGATCTGTCCTTGGACCCCTCCTTTTTTCCATTTACACATCTTCCCTGGGTTCTCTGATCGCATCTCACGGTTTCCAATACCATCTTTATGCTGACGACACCCAGCTCTACCTCTCCACACCTGACATTACTGCTGAAACTGAAGCCAAAGTTTCAGCCTGCTTGACCGACATAGCTGCCTGGATGTCAAACCGCCACCTGAAACTGAACATGGCCAAAACTGAGCTTACTGTCTTTCCCCCCAAACCCACCTCGCCTCTCCCCCCATTCTCTATTTCAGTAGTTGGCACCCTCATCCTCCCTGTCTCATCTGCTCGCAACCTAGGAGTCATCTTTGATTCTTCCCTCTCCTTCTCTGCTCATATCCATCATAACATCAACAAAATTTGCCCTTTCCTCTCTGAGCACACCACACGCACCTCATCCACACTCTTATTACCTCTCGCCTAGATTACTGCAACCTGCTCCTCACTTGCCTCCCACTTAGCCATCTATCCCTCCTTCTATCTGTTCAGAATTCCGCGGTACGTCTTATTTTCCGCCAGAGCTGATATGTTCACATCAGCCCTTTCCTGATGTCACTTCACTAGCTTCCGATCCGTTACCGCATACAATTCAAGCTTCTCCTACTAACCTACAAATGCTCTCACTCTGCTGCCCCTCCTTACCTCTCCACCCTCATCTCCCCTACATTCCTACCCAGAACCTCTGCTCACTGGACAAATCCCTCCTTTCTGTTCCCTTCTCCACCTCTGCTAACTCCAGACTCCGCCTTTTCTGCCTCACTTTACCCTTTGTCTGGAATAAACTTCCTGAACTGATACGTCAGGCCCCATCCCTGCCCATCTTCAAATACTTGCTCAAAGCTCATCTTTTCGACTCTGCTTTTGACACTTAACCTAACCATTACTCCTCTATTCAATACCACTACCAATCTGTCTGTATTATGCATTTGCATACCTTAATTGTCTTTAGCTGTTTAGATCTATTAGTCTGTCCCTTTGAACTATTGTGTAATCAGATGTACTATGCTGTCCTAATTTGATTGTCTCTGTTGTTATGTCCTTTAGATTGTAAGCTCTTTGAGCAGGGACTGTCTCTCTTCATGTTTGACTGTACAGCGCTGCGTAAGTCTGGTAGCGCTTTAGAAATGTTGAGTAGTAGTAGTAGTAGGATTGCCCTTCCCTCTGCTGCATCCAGGAAAGTGGCCAGGAGCCAGGTTTCCAGTGTCTGTTTAAGTTTTGTTTCAGCAATGGATTCCGGAAACCCGACGAACCTCAGATTATCACGACGGGAGCGATTCTCCAGATCTTCAAGCTTCTGGTGATATTCTTGTGTTAAGCATTCCAACTTTTCCAACTCCCCTGCATGGGTTTGTTGCACATCCTCCACCTCCGACACCCGCGCCTCCAACTCCCCAGTTCTGCACGTGAGTTCTGAGGTTAAAGCTGTGAGTCCTGTAAGTTGACCTGATAGTTGTGTAAATCTAGGATCCAGGGCACGCACCACTAAGTCGGTGAGTTCTGGAATAAGATTGTCAGGAGGTGAGCGGGGCAGCGAGGCCGCTGGAGATGCGGCCGCCATGTTGGTATCCAAATGCTTCTGTTGCTTCTCTTTTCATTTCGAACATTTAGGAGCCTGCGCTTCACAGCTCGGGTTAGATATTTGTCCATATGTTGTGAACTACTCGAGTCAAAAAATCTAGTTTCTAAGTTCCAGGAGACATGCAAAAAAGTCAAACTGTGGATGGTGCCCTGAGCAGCTGAAGTGACACGCGTCTTCCACTGCTCACAGCATCACGTGACACCCCCCCCCCCCTTCCCAGCTTCCTGCTTTTAATATACCTAAATAAATTTTTACTATGTGTTTTTGCCTCCAACACAATCTTTTTTTCAAAGTCCCTCTTTATTGAAATAACAAAAGCAGCAGCTAAGAACTTAGCGTATAGTCGGCTAACTGTTATTTAACCCGGCTAGGAGCTGCTCCTGGCCCGGTTAAATAGCACTGAATATCGGGCCCTTAGACTTTATTGCACATTGTAATTTCTTGTTTATCTACCCTTTGTTTCAATAGCAGTTCTGTTACAAAGTCTTATCTTTTCACAACAAATGGATTTTGTCTTAGAAACTATGACCAAAGTATTAAGTCTACTTACATTTCTCAGACTGAACTAAATATTCTAACTAACCCCAATGCTAGAAGAATGATTACAGCCTTACAAATTTCAGTGCAAGGCACAACCACCTCTGAGTTTTCTCCCAGGAAGTGGAGCTAATGCTAGGAGAGGCAGTATTATTCCCAATCCCAGCTTAAGTCTCCTAGACCCTTGGTGTGTGAGACCTAGAAAAGGGCCACTGAAACAAAGGGTAGATAAACAAGAAATTATAATGTGCAATAAAGACTAAGGGACCGATATTCAGTGCTATTTAAACGGGCCAGGACCAGCTCCTAGCCGGGTTAAATAACAGTTAGCCGACTATACGCTAATATTCAGTGCGAGATAGCAGGTTATCTCCACTTAATATTAACACTTTGCAGCAGCTCTGAGATAATATGTCCCTTAATGTCTTGGGCAGTGTGTCAAAACAGTGACACAAAATGCAAAGTCTTTGTCTCTTTCAAAGCATTTAGTAAGTTTCAGTTATCAATGCTGTGTATAATCCATGCCTGTGCTCTATAAACAGTCACTGTGACTGGTTAAATGGAGTTAGCAGTACCACTCAGAAACTCATTATCTTGTGGACATCAGATGTGCAGCATCTTCAGAAATAAATCAGGGCTAGAAGCTGGTTTGTACAAGTATATAGAATGTAAATAAGCTGTCTTGGTACATGTGGGTACCAATGACATAGTAACATACATACATAGTAACATAGTAGATGACGGCAGAAAAAGACATGCACGGTCCATCCAGTCTACCCAACAAGACAAACTCATATGTGTATACCTTACCTTGATTTGTACCTGCCTTATTCAGGGCACAGACCATACAAGTCTGCCCAGCAGTACTTCCCGCCTCCCAACCACCAGTCCCGCCTCCCATCACCGGCTCTGGCACAGACCGTATAAGTCTGCCCTCCACTATCCTCGCCTCCCAAACACCAACCCCTCTTCCCCCCACCTGCTCCGCCACCCAATTTTGGCTAAGCTTCTGAGGATCCATTCCTTCTGTACAGGATTCCTTTATGCATATCCCACGCATGTTTGAATTCCGTTACCGTTTTCATCTCCACCACCTCCCGCGGGAGGGCATTCCAAGCATCCACCACCCTCTCTGTGGAAAAAATACGTCCTGACATCTTTCCTGAGTCTGCCCACCTTCAACCTCATTTCATGTCCTCTCGTTCTACCGCCTTCCCATCTCCGGAAAAGATTTGTTTGCGGATTAATACCTTTCAAATATTTGAACGTCTGTATCATATCACCCCTGTTCCTCCTTTCCTCCAGGGTATACATGTTCAGGTCAGCAAGTCTCTCTTCATGCGTCTTGGAAAGCAAATCCCGTACCATTCTCGTAGCTTTTCTTTGCACCGCTTCCATTTTTTTAACATTGTTCGCAAGGTACAGCCTCCAAAACTGCACAATACTCCAGGTGGGGCCTCACCAACGACTTGTACAGGGGCATCAACACTTCCTTTCTTCTGCTGATCACACCTCTCTCTATACAGCCTAGCAACCTTCTCCCTACAGCCACCGCCTTTTCACACTGTTTCGTCGCCTTCAGATCCTCGGATACTATCACACCAAGATCCCTCTCTCTATACAGCCTAGCAACCTTCTCGCTACGGCCACCACCTTGTCACACTGTTTCATCGCCTTCAGATCCTCGGATACTATCACACCAAGATCCCTCTCCCCCTCAGTACCTATCAGACTCTCACCACCTAACACATAAGTCTCTCTTGGGTTTCTACTCCCTAAGTGCATCACTTTGCATTTCTTCGCATTGAATTTTAATGCCAAACCTTAGACCATTCTTCTAGCTTCCTCAGATCCTTTTTCATGCTTTCCACTCCCTCCCGGGTGTCCACTCTGTTGCAAATCTTAGTATCATCCGCAAATAGGCAAACTTTACCTTCTAACCCTTTGGCAATGTCACTCACAAATATATTGAACAGAATCGGCCCCAGCACCAATCCCTGAGGCACTCACCTTTCCCTCCGAGCAAACTCAATTTACCACCACCCTCTGTCATCTGTCCTTCAACCAGTTCCTAATCCAGTTAACCACTTCGGGACCTATCTTCAGCCCATCGAGTTTATTTAAGAGCCTCCTGTGGGGAACCGTGTCAAAAGCTTTGCTAAAATCTAAGTAGATTACATCTATAGCATGTCGATGATTCAATTCTCCAGTTACCCAATCAAATAATTCAATGAGATTTGTTTGGCACGATTTCCCTCTGGTAAAACCATGTTGTCTCGGATCTTGCAACATATTGGCTTCCAGGAAATTCACTATCCTTTCCTTCAGCATCGCTTCCATTACTTTTCCAATAACCGAAGTGAGGCTTACTGGCCTGTAGTTTCCAGCTTCTTCCCTATCACCACTTTTGTGAAGAAGGACCACATCCGCCGTTCTCCAATCCCTCGGAACCTCTCCCGTCTCCAAGGATTTATTAAACAAATCTTTAAGAGGACCCGCCAGAACCTCTCTGAGCGCCCTCAATATTCTGGGGTGGATCCCGTCCGGTCCCATGGCTTTGTCCACCTTTAGCTTTCCAAGTTGTTGATACACGCTCTCTTCCGTGAACGGTGCTCTATCCACTCCATTCTCAGGTGTACTTTTGCCAGTCCCTCGTGGTCCTTCTCCAGGATTTTCTTCATTGAAAACAGAACAAAAGTATCTATTTAGCAAATTGGCTTTTTCTTTATCATTATCTACATAGCGTTTCGCTGTATCTTTTAGTCTCACAATTCCCTTTTTAGTCATTCTCCTTTCACTAATATACCTGAAGAAATTTTTGTCTCCCCTCCTTACATTTCTAGCCATTTGTTCTTCTGCTTGCGCCTTCGCCAGATGTACCTCTCTCTTGGCTTCTTTCAGTTTCATCCGGTATTCCTCCCCTTGTTCCTCTTCTTGAGATTTTCTATATCTCTGGAACGCTATCTCTTTAGCCTTTATTTTCTCAGCCACTTGCTTGGAGAACCATATCGGTTTCCTTTTTCTCTTGCTTTTATTTACTCTCCTTACATAAAGGTCTGTGGCCCTATTTATTACTTCTTTCAGCCTGGACCACTGTCCTTCCATTTCTTGTATGTCCTCCAAGCCCATCAGCTCCTTCCTCAGGTATTCCCCGATTTTACTAAAGTCAGCACGCTTGAAATCCAGGACTTTGAGTTTAGAGTGGCCGCCCTCCACTTCAGCCGTCATATCAAATCAAACCATTTGATGGTCACTGCTTCCCAGGTGTGCACCCACTCGGACATTTGACACACTATCCCCATTTCTGAGCACCAGATCCAGCATCACTCCCTCCCTCGTGGGTTCCGTCACAATTTGTCTAAGCAGAGCACTTTGGAAAGCATCCACGATCTCTCTACTTCTTTCCGATTTTGCAGACGGAACCTTCCAATCTACATCTGGCAGATTGAAATCTCCCATCAACAGAACCTCTTTTTTCTTTCCTAACTTTTGAATATCTGCGATCTGATCTTTATCTAGTTCCTCTAATTGTGTCGGGGGTCTGTAGACAATACCCACGTGGACAGAGGTTCTATCCTCTCTTTTTAAGGTGATCCATATCGCTTCTTCTTTTCCCCAGGTCCCTGTCATTTCAGTCGCCATGATATCATTCTTTACATACAGAGCTACTCCTCCACCTTTTCGACCCTCTCTATCCTTCCTAAATAGATTATTGCCTGGTATGTTTGCATCCCATTCATGGGAACCATTGAGCCACGTCTCCGTGATTGCAACAACATCTAAGTCTGCCTCCAACATCAGGGCTTGAAGGTCATGAACTTTATTGCTTAGACTATGAGCATTGTGTGGCCATCGCTTTTCATCTATATTTCCTGCTATGTGTTTCAACATTTGTGATTTGGAGTTTCTGGAAGCCAAATTTATGCTCTTAGGTAGAAAGCTCAAATCCAGATCCTCTAGGGTAGCATTTTCTGAAATGCTACCTGTTCCACGCGCAGGGCCAAAGAGACAGGCAGAGCTCTGGCGTCTCAATGCGTGGATGAGATGATGGTGCAGGGAGGAGGGTTTTAGATTTGTTAGGAACTGGGCAACATTCTGGGGAAGAGGGAGCCTATTCATCACGGAAACATGGTTCCACAGCCCTACAGACCCTGCCATCATAGAGACATGCCCAGCAGAATACAAAATCACCCACTGGACAAGATATGGAAAAAGAGGTGGCAAAATAGCAATAATTTACAAATCCGAGTTCACCATCACAACCACTGGCGAATCCACCTCACCACAACTTGAAATCGGCTCGACAAAAATCACTCATCCGAACCTACAAGGACACCTCAGTGCAATCCTATTCTACAGACCACCAGGAAAATGGAAAGACTCCCAAACGTAACTCATGGACTTCATCTCGAATACTTGTGTCTCTGCCTCAAACATCCTCATAATAGGAGATAGCAACCTACACCTCGAAGACGACACCTCAACAGGCACACAAGAATGCAAAGAATTCTTAAAACTCTGGGATTTACACGCACCTAATACTCAACCAACGCACGTTAAGGGACACACACTAGACATCATTACACACAAATTCGACTCAGACTCAACTCTCCAACTTACAGACACAAGATGGACACCCGCATTATGGACAGACCACCATAAAGCATATGTCTCCCTCCACTGGCGAATAATGCACAAAAACGCAATCAACAAACATGAACAAACAACATACACCACGAGAGGAAAAATAGACTCCACAACATTCTGGCAACAGGTTTACCAAAATGAATGGTCAACAAATACAGACACCATCCAATTCTTCCAAGAGTGGGATGACATATGCAAAACAACATTGGACACAATTGCCCCAATCCAAACCAGAACATCACGCAGGAAAAAATGAAATCCATGGTTCACCGAAGAGCTGAAAAAACTCAAAACACAAGTCAGAAAGCTAGAACGCGCATGGAACAAAAAGAAAGATGAACACACACTAAATGCCTGGAAATCACTTCGGAGGAAATACAAATGTACCATAAAACAGACTAAAAGACTACACTACAAAACAATAATTGGACCAAACTACAAAGACACACACAAACTCTTCTACCTTGTAAATAAATTGCTAGACACCACACCAGTTACAAACAACAGCAAAGATACACCAGGGGTCGACGACCTTGCGAAATACTTCAAGGAAAAAAAAATTATACAATTACAACTTAAAATACCCACTAGCCCTACTGAATACGCCACACTCCTAAACTGTCTAGACCCAGAAGACGGAATATACCCAGTAGACAGGATCTGGACCGAATTCGAACTACTGTCAGAGGACATCATCTCTAAAACGCTCAAAAGATTCGCCAAATCCCATTGCAAACTAGATATCTGCCCAAATAATCTCATGAAATCAGCTCCTCAACAATTCATAATAGACCTAACGAACCACATGAATTTCATGCTACAAAATGGACTTTTCCCAAAGGAAAAAGGAAATATTTACTCACCCCAATACCCAAAGACACACAGAAAAACGCAAGCGAAATAACTATTCCACTAATAACCAAAATAACCGAAGGGATGGTAACCAAACAACTCACAAATTATCTCAACAAGTTCGCAATACTGCATGATGCCCAATCAGGATTCCGGTCAAATCACAGCACAGAAACAGTGCTGGTTACCCTAATGACCAAATTCAAACAAATGATTGCTACAGGCACCAACATACTCCTCCTACAATTTGACATGTCAAGTGCCTTTGATATGGTTGACCACGGAATTCTATTACATATACTTGAATATTTCGGCATTGGAGGCAATGTCCTAAACTGGTTCAAGGTATTCCTAACCTTGCACTCATATCAAGTCACATCAAATTCAACTACGTCTGCTGCATGGACATCTGAATGTGGAGTACCGCAGGGATCCCCCCTCTCGCCAACTATTTTCAACCTAATGATGATCCCCTTGGCAAAACTTCTATCAAATCATAACCTTCACCCTTACATATATGCAGATGATGTAACGATATATATTCCCTTCAAACCAGACATTAACGAAATCTCCAACGAAATCAACCAAAGTCTACACATCATGAACACCTGGGCAGATGCATTCCGATTGAAACTGAATGCAGAAAAAACTCAATGCTTGATACTTACCTCCCAATACAACACGAATAAATTTACCGCTATTAACACACCTAAACTACAACTGCCAATCTCCGAAACTTTAAAAATCCTTGGAGTCACTATTGACCGCCACCTAACACTTGAGACCCACGCAAACAACACAACCAAAAAGATGTTCTACTCCATGTGGAAACTGAAAAGAATAAGACCATTCTTTCCGAGATCCGTTTTCCGCAGCCTAGTGCAATCACTCGTATTCAGTCATCTGGACTATTGTAACTCATTATACGCAGGTTGCAAAGAACAAATACTGAGAAACTTCAAACAGCACAGAATACAGCAGCCAGACTCATCTTCGGAAAACCAAAATACGAAAGTGCAAAACCCTTACGTGAGAAACTGCACTGGCTCCCACTCAAGGAACGTATCACCTTTAAAGTATGCACCTTAGTCCACAAAATCATCCACGGTGAAGCCTCGGCATTCATGTCTGATTTAATAGACCTGCCACCCAGAAATGCTAAAAGATCATCCCGAACTTTCCTCAATCTCCACTTCCCTAACTGCAAAGGCATAAAATACAAAGTACTGCATGCATCAACCTTCTCTTATATGAGCATGCAACTCTGGAACACACTATCACGCAACCTGAAAACGATCTACGAATCAACCGACTTCCACAAACGATTGAAGACTTATCTCTTTAAGAAAATTTACTGCAAGGATCATAACACAAGAAGTCCACACACACTAACAGAAATACATCAATACACCCTCTTCTGAATTCTCTTACCCCGTATTTTCTCCACAATTAATACTCCACCCACATATAAAATTGTTATACTATAAGGTTTTCGTGCTATTGTTCTATCGCCCTATCTTTTCCCCATTGTAACATTCCATTGTTTCTACGCTCCAAATGATGTTTTGACTTGACTTTGTCTTCCCATAACTCCTCATAATGTAACCCATAATCGTACTGTAACATATTGTATTTCCATCATTCACAATGTATTGTAAGCCACACTGAGCCCGCAAATAGGTGGGAAAATGTGGGATACAAATGCAATAAAATAAATAAATAAAAAATATTCTGAAAGGATGAGTTCCACCTTAACCAGGGTGGGACCAGGCTGCTGGCATCGGCATTTAAAAAGGAGATAGAGCAGCTTTTAAACTAGAAATGGGGGGAAGGCCGACAGTCGCTCAAAAGCGCATGGACCGGGATAAGGTATCTTGCAAGGATACCTCACAAACAGGGAAGATAGGGTTTCTGGATAGTGAGGTTGCACAACAGACAGTGGTAGGCCAGATGCCCTTAAATACAACTAAAGATCAGACAAAAGATGACAAATCAATAGTGTTAAGTACTAAGCATCATGCAAATAGGAACAACAGACATACTCTGAAATATCTATATGCAAATGCTAGGAGTCTAAGAAATAAGATGGGAGAGTTGGAATATATTGCACTAAATGAAAAATTGGATATAATAGGCATTACTTAGACCTGGTGGAAGGAAGATAACCAGTGGGACACTGTCATACCGGGGTACAAAGTATATCATAGTGATAGGGTGGACCGGACTGGTGGAGGGGTAGCATTGTATATTAACAAGAGCCTTGACTCAGATAGATTACAAATTCAGCAGGACACAAATCACACCTTTGAATCATTGTGGGTTGAAATTCCATGTATAAAGGGGAAAAGGACGGTGAAAGGAGTGTACTACCGTCCGCCTCGCCAGGATGAGCAGGTAGATGCAGAAATGATAAAAGAAATCAGAGACGCAAACAAAATGGGCAATGTGATAATAATGGGTGACTTCAGTTATCCAAATATAGACTGGGTAAATGTAACATCGGGACACACTAGAGAGGTACAATTCCTTGATGAAATCAAGGGCAGCTTTATGGAGCAGCTGGTGCAGGAGCCGACGAGAGAATAAAAAATTCTAGACTTGGTCCTTAGTGGAGCGCATGATCTGGTGAGGGACGTTATGGTACTGGGGCCGCTTGATAACAGTGATCATAATATGATATCAGACTTGAAGTAACTATACTCAAGAAGTCAAATACATTAGCATTTAACTTTAAAAAAGGAGACTATGATAAAATAATAAGAACGGTTAAAAAAAACTTAGGGGGCCAACTGAGACGGTAAAAACTGTACAACAGGCATGGACGCTGTTCAAAAATACCATCCTGGAGGCCCAGGCCAAACATATTCCGCGAATTAGAAAAGAAAGACGGAAGTCCAAAAGACAGCCGGCGTGGTTGAAAAGTGAGCTGAAAGAAGCTATTAGGGCTAAAAGAAATGCCTTCAGAAAATGGAAGAAGGAACCGTCTGAAAATAACAAGAAGCAGCATAAGGAGTGTCAAAGCAAATGCAAGGCACAGATAAAGAAGGCCAAGAGGGATTAAAAAAAAAAAGATAGCATTAGAGGCAAAAAAACATAGCAAAACTTTTTTCCGGTATATTAAAAACAGGAAGCCGGCAAAAGAATCGGTTGGGCCGCTGGATGACCGAGGGGTAAAAGGGGCGATCATGGAAGATAAAGACGTAGCGGAGAGATTGAATGAATTCTTTGCTTCGGTCTTCACCGAGGAAGATTTGGGTGGGATACCGGTGTTGGAAATGGTATTTCAGGCGGACGAGTCGGAGAAACTTACTGACTTCACGGTAAACCTGAAGGACATAATGGGGCAGTTCAGCAAACTGAAAAGTTGCAAATCTCCTGGACCGGATGGTATTCATCCTAGAGTACTGATAGAACTGAAAAATTAGCTTGCGGAGCTAGTGATATGCAATTTATCCTTAAAATCGAGCGTGGTACCGGAAGATTGGAGGGTAGCCAATGTAACGCCGATTTTTAAAAAAGGTTCCAGGGGAGATCCGGGAAATTATAGACCGGTGAATCTGACATCGGTGCCGGGGAAAATGGTAGAGGCTATTATCAAAGACAAAATTACAGAGCACATCCAAGGACATGGATTACTGAGACCAAGTCAGCACGGCTTTTGTGTGGGGAAATCTTGCCTGACCAATTTACTTCAGTTCTTTGAAGGAGTAAACAAACATGTGGACAAAGGGGAGCCGGTTGATATTGTGTATCTGGATTTTCAAAAGGCATTTATTTATTTAGTTAGTTATTACAGTTGTATCCCACGTTTTTCCACCTCTTTGCAGGCTCAATGTGGCTTACAATATATCATGGATACTGGAAATAAGAAGAGGATATACATTTGGTTTTACAGAAGGATTTTGTGTTACATGGTCATGAAGTAACAGATAGTGGTATTACAGAAGACATTATCAGATATTAGAAATACAAGATAGTGGTATAGCAGGGACATTGTAAGACATTAGACGTGTTACAACGTTTCTGGGTGTATTTGGAGATTTTACATGTTTTGATCTTTGTGGTATACCTTTTCAAAGAGATGAGTCTTTAGTAGTTTACGGAAGTTGTCCAGTTCATAGGTCGCTTTCAAGTAACGTGGTAACGCGTTCAAGAGTTGCGTGCTCATGTAGGAGAAGGTGGAGGCATGTATTAATTTGTATTTCAGTCCTTTGCAGTTGGGGGAAATGAAGATTAAGGAATGTTCGAGAAGATTTTTTTGCATTCCTGGGTGGCAGGTCTATTAGGTCTGACATGTAGGCTGGTACCTCATGAAAGGCTACATTGGAGGGTCATGGGATAGGAGGAAATGTCCTATTGTGGAGTAAAAACTGGTTGAAGGATAGGAAACAGAGAGTGGGGTTAAATGGGCAGTATTCACAATGGAGAAGGGTAGTTAGTGGGGTTCCTCAGGGGTCTGTGCTAGGACCACTGCTTGATTTAGAGATGGGAGTAACTAGCGAGGTAATTAAATTTGCTGATGACACAGGATTGTGAAAAATTACAGAAGGACCTTACGAGAGTGGGAGACTGGGTGGCTAAATGGCAGATGACGTTTAATGTGAGCAAGTGCAAGGTGATGCATGTGGGGAAAAAAGAACCCGAATTATAGCTACGTCATGCAAGGTTCCACGTTAGGAGTTACGGACCAAGAAAGGGATCTGGGTGTCGTCGTCGTCGATAATACACTGAAACCTTCTGCTCAGTGTGCTGCTGCGGCTAGGAAAGCGAATAGAATGTTGGGTATTATTAGGAAAGGTATGGAAAACAGGTGTGAGGATGTTGTAATGCCGTTGTATCGCTCCATGGTGCGACCGCACCTTGAGTATTGTGTTCAATTCTGGTCACCACATCTGAAGAAAGATATAGTAGAATTGGAAAAGGTGCAGCGAAGGGTGACTAAAATGATAGCGGGGTTGGAACTACTTCCCCATGAAGAAAGACTAAGGAGGCTAGGGCTTTTCAGCTTGAAGAAGAGGCGGCTGAGGGGAGACATGATAGAGGTATATAAAATAATGAGTGGAGTGGAACAGGTGGATGTGAAGCGTCTGTTCACGCTTTCCAAAAATACTAGGACTAGGAGGCATGCGATGAAACTACAGTGTAGTAAATTTAAAACAAATCAGAGAAAAGTTTTCTTCATCTAACGCTTAATTAAACTCTGGAATTCATTGCCAGAGAATGTGGTGAAGGTGTTTAGCTTAGAAGAGTTTAAAAGGGGGTTAGACGGTTTCCTAAAGGACAAGTTCATAAACCACTACTAAATGGACTTGGGAAAAATCCACAATTCCATAACATGTATAGAATGTACGTTTGGGAAGCTTGCCAGGTGCCCTTGGCCTGGATTGGCCGCTGTCGTGGACAGGATGCTGGGCTCGATAGACCCTTAGTCTTTTCCCAGTGTGGCATTACTTATGTCCTTGATTCTTCACACACAGCAGAATGGAAAACTGGCAGTGTCACAGGCCCATAGTGCTTTACAGTAGACTCCATGTTAGATTGGTTCTGCTGCACACCAAAGACTGGTTAAGCTGTTGCCCTACAATAAACCTGTTCTTGCCTGAATGTACATGGACCTGTGGATTAAAAACTGGTTGAAGGATAGGAAACAGAGAGTGGGGTTAAATGGGCAGTATTCACAATGGAGAAGGGTAGTTAGTGGGGTTCCTGCCTGAATGTACATGTTAAATAGTATGGACCTAGCCTCTCCACCTCACTCCAACCCATGGTCCGATACATGTCTACAATTGTGGGACAACTAACTAAAGTAGAACTCATAGGATAAAGACATATTTGCCATTATACCTGATTCGTGGCCGTCTAATAATAGCCCATTTTGTAGTGTTCGTTTGATAAAAAAGGCACAATACCGCAAGCAAGAACACACAACCTACACCACGAGAAGACAAATTGACCCTGTAACATTTTGGCAACAGATCTACACTAACGAATGGAAAACACAAACAGACTCCATACATTATCTACTAAAATGGGACGACAGATGCAGGAACACACTAGACAAAATCGCACCACTACAAACAAGAACCGCACGACGACAAACCTCAGTACCTTGGTTCAACGAAGAACTGAAAACAAAAAAAACACAAGTCAGGAGATATGAACGAGCATGGGAAAAAATGAAAAATGATCATACAGTGAGCACATGGAAACAAATGCAAAGAAAATACAAATATACAATAAGACAAACCAAAAGAGCATACTACAAAACCAAAATAGGACCAGACTACAAAGACGCACACAAACTCTACCAACTTGTGAATAAATTATTAGACACCACTCCGGTTACTACAACCAGCATAGACACCCCATCAGCAGAAAACCTTGCCAAATACTTTAATGAGAAAATTATAAAACTACGAGCAACGCTACCATTCAATACCACCGATCACGAAAAATTCATGGACTGTCTGGACCTTACTCCCGAGGAATACCCAGCAGATCAAATCTGGACAAACTTCGATCTCTTAACCGATGAAACCATCACCCAAGCAATCAATACATTCACCAAATCTCACTGTAAACTGGATATATGTCCCAATAACTTAATAAAATATGCCCCCCATTGCTACATAACAGACCTCACGTCATATTTGAACTATATGCTACAACATGGTCTTTTCCCTAAGGACAAAGGAAATATACTACTCACCCCTATGCCCAAAGACTTAAAGAAAAAAATTAAATGACACAACCAACTACCGTCCAGTAGCGTCCATACCTATGGTAGTCAAGCTGATGGAAAGCATGGTAACTAAACAACTTACTGATTACTTAAACAAATTCACAATACTACATGACTCACAGTCAGGATTTTGATCTAACCACAGTATTGAAACAGTGCTAGTCACTCTCCTAGCCAAATTCAAACAAACAATTGCAACCGGAAATAATGTGCTTCTCCTACAGTTTGACATGTCCAGCGCGTTCGACATGGTCAGTAACCAAATACTATCGAACTTCCTACAGTACTTCGGGATTGGAGGAAATGTACTCAAATGGTTTGACGGCTTCCTAACCACAAGAACATATCAAGTGATATCAAACTCAAAAACATCACAGTGGAAACCAGAATGCGGAGTGCCACAAGGATCACCGCTCTCACCAACCTTTTTCAACATAATGATGACACCATTAGCTAAGACGTTATCCAACCAAGGACTCAACCCGTACATCTATGCAGACAATGTCACAATCTACATCCCGTTCAAACACGATCTAACTGAAATCAGAAATGAAATCAAACACAGTCTCCAAATAATGAACTCGTGGGCGGATGCATTCCAACTAAAGCTAAACGCAGAAAAGACACAATGTCTTATTCTCTCCTCACAATACAACACGAACAAACCCACCACCATAAATACCTCAGATTACACTCTTAATATCTCAGACAGTCTGAAAATTCTTGGAGTTACAATTGACCAGAATCTCACATTCGAAACCCATGCGAAAAACACAGCAAAGAAAATGTTCCACTCATGTGGAAACTAAAAAGAATCAAACCTTTCTTCCCAAGGGAAATATTCCGCAGCCTGGTACAATCAATGGTGTTAAGCCATCTAGATTACTGCAATGCCATCTATGCAGGATGCAAAGAACAAATCCTTAAGAGGCTTCAGACTGCCCAAAATACAGCAGCCAGACTCATATTTGGAAAAACGAAATACGAAAGTGCTAAATCCCTAAGAGAAAAACTTCACTGGCTCCCACTAAAAGAACGAATTGCGTTCAAAGTTTGCACCCTGGTCCACAAAATCGTTCATGGTGAAGCACCAATCTATATGTTAGACCTCATAGACCTGCCAACTAGGAACACAAACAGATCAGCCCGTACATTCCTGAATCTCCACTACCCCAGCTGCAAAGGACTAAAATATAAGTCTACATATGCATCTAGCTTCTCCTACATATCCACGCAACTTTGGAACACACTACCAAAGGCCATAAAAACAATGCATGACCTAACAATCTTCCGAAAACTGCTGAAAACCGACCTATTCAAGAAGGCATACCACAACATTCCATCCTAACCACATACTTTAAATGAACTAGACAAAACCGTACCCCCACACCTGACTGATGACCAAATGACTACTAATGAAAATTACGCAGCACGCACTATCATTTTATTTCTTATGTCGGAAACGAACTCTCTATAGCTGACTAACCAACTTATGCTATAATTAACTCTATCACTCAGGAACCTCTATGCAATATCAAATTGTATCATATTTTACCATGTATGCACCTTAAGGTAACATCATTTGTAATTCTCGTCCCGGAAATGGCGATCGCCATTATGGCGTAATGTAAGCCACATTGAGCCTGCAAATGGGTGGGAAAATGTGGGATACAAATGCTATAAATAATAATAATCTGTCTTGGCACTAGATAACTTCTCGTACTGACATTTAAATGCATCCACTCTGCAGCCCCCCGTTACCTCTCTGCTGTCATCTTTCCCTACATTCCTCCCCATGAACTTCGCTTGCTTGACAAATCTCTCTTGTCGTCCTCCTCCTCCTCCACTGCTAACTCCAGGCTTCGCTCCTTTTCTCTCGTGGCACCTTATGCCTGGAATAGACTTCCTAGACCTATATGTCTAGCTCCATCTCTACCTGTTTTCAAATTTATGCTGAAAACCCACCTTCTCACTGCTGCTTTTAGCTCCTAGCCACAATTGCCCTCCCCTTGTTCCTTCTTCCCTTCTCACCCATTAGTTCCCTCACCCGTAACTGTCTTGTTTGTCTGTATTACTTAGATTGTAAGCTCTTTTGAGCAGGGACTGTCTCTTTGTGTCAGGTGTTCAGCGCTGCGTGCGTCTGGTAGCGCTATACAAATGCTAATAATAATAATAACTTTACTCATTTGCTGATTTGCTTGGGGGATATGTAAATGTTGGGTGGAATGCAGGTTTAAGTGAAGAAAAAGAAAAAAAATAATTGGCTGCTGTTGGTGAGAACTATAGAGCCATGACAAGAACGCCTTTCTCTCTGTCTTCTAGTTGAATTATTGGAGTACAAACTGCAGCAGGAGATGTCCATGGTGAATGATCTGCAATGCTCCCTTAACTGTCAGCAGGAACAGTTGGCAGAGCAGTTCCAGCACTTAAAAGAGGAACAGAACACCACTTCAAACCTACGGAATGAATTATGGAATAGTAAACAAGAACTTGAGAGGCTGTTATCATCACATCGAGCAATGCAACAGGAAATCAGCAGACTAAGGTACAAGCAGGGGTCTGTAACCTGTGGCTCTGCCATGTAGGCACTAAAATGTAGCAATACAGGGCAAACAGTATAAATGCAAGGGATATAGGGAGGGGAGGGGGCTGAGAGAGAATAACTTCTAGAGGTTGAAGGGATTTAAAAGCAAGAGAAGCTGCTAGAGATGGAGGAGAGATTGAATGTGTGTTTGTGAATGCTGTGGATAGAAGGAATTGAGAGAAAGAGAGTGACTGTTAGACACAAGGGGGTTTGTTTGAGAGGGTGGATGAATATGTGGTGTTTTCATTGCTTTTTTTGTAGGAAAAAAGGTACCAGTACTCATTATGGGTGGGGTTGCCATATATGGCTCCGCCCCTATAGTAGCCACACCCACAGTTGCCACACCCCTTATATCAGCCGTGGCGCATATAAGCAGTATCATTAAAATTACTATACCAGTATAGGAGCAAAAAATAACTTGTGATTTTTTTTCATTATAAATAATTTCTGCAAGCTGTTACAGCTCTAGTATACCCATTGCAAAATAAGACAGCAGATGTAAATTCTCAAATTGGACATCTTCCAAACAGTAAAATGAAAATAAAATGATTTTTTTCTACCTTTGTTGTCTGGTGACTGTTTTTCTGAACATGTTGGTCCCAGTCTCTGATTCTGAGGCTCTTATCTGATCCCTTAACTCCGTTTCCAGGGCTTCCTTTCCATTTATTTCTTTACTTTCCTCCTTCATTTCTTGCCCTACATTCATAGGTAAAACCTGGGTCCTCTGCGGACTTGACTGGAGGAGGTATAGAGTGGATCCAGCTTTTGCCTATAATCCATGTGCAGATTTTCTCCTCTTTTCCCTTTCCCTCACCTTGTCAGTATGCATCTCCTTCCTCTCTCCATCACGTCCAGCATTTTTCTTCTCCCCCTCCATCCATGTCCAGCATTTCTCCTCTCTTCTCCCCTCCATCCATGTTCATCTCACTTCTTCTCTCTTCCCTTCCCTCTATCCATGTCCAGCATTTCAACTCTCTCTCCTCCCCTCCATCCATGTCCAAAATTTCTCCTCTCTCCCCTAAATCCTCCTCTGTCTTCCCTCCCCTCCATCCATGTCTAGTGTTTCTCCTTTCTCTCTTCCCCTCCAACCGTGTGCATCTCTTTCCTTCCCTCCACCATTTCTCCTCTCTTCCCTGCCCTCCACTCCATCCATGTCCAGCATTTCTCCTCTCTCCCCTCCATCCATGTGCATCTCCTTCCTGTCTTCCCTCCACTCCATCCGTGTCCAGCATTTCTCCTGCCCTTCCCTCCATCCATCCATGTCCAGAAACTGTGCTCTCTCCCCTGCCCTCTCTTCCCATCCATGTCCTGATTCTCCTCTGCTCTCCCATCTGTGTCCAGCAACTCTGCTCTCTCCCCTGCCCTCTCTTCCCATCCATGTCCAGATTCTCCTCTGCTCTCCCATCTGTGTCCAGCGATTCTCCTCTCTCCCCTGCCCTCCATGTCCAGCAATTCTCCTCTGCCCTCCCCTCCCCTCCCATCTATGTCCAGCGATTTCTCCTCTCCCCTGCCTTCCCCTCCCATCCATGTCCAGCAATTCTCATCTCTCCCCTGCCCTCCCTGTCCAGCGATTCTCCTCTGCCGTCCCCTCCCTGTCCAGCGATTCTCCTCTGCCCTTTCCTCCCCTCCATGTCCAGTAACTCGCCCCAGGCCTCCACCCCCCCCCTTTTAAGCCCCCATCGACTTTCAGTGCCCCAGCGCCACCTGCCCGCCCTTAGCTTCCCGACAGCCCCACCACCACGCCCCCCCCCCCGTGACGCGTTTAAATCTTTTATTATTTTTTTTAACATGAAGTCACAGCGCCAGCGTTAGTGAGAGGACCAGGCTCGCCTTCCCTTCATTCCCTCTCAGTGTCCCACCTTCCTGTGACGTAGTTTCCTGTTTCCGAGAGGGCGGGACACTGAGAGGGAACAAAGGGAAGGCAGGAGGAGGTGAGCCTGGTCCTCTCACTAATGCCGGCGCTGCGACTTCATGTAAAAAAAAATAATAAAGATTTAAACGCGTCGTGGGGGGTGGTGGGGCTGGGGCGCTGGAACTCGACGGGGGCTTAAAAGGGGCGCTGTGGGTGGCAGGAATGGAAAGCAGGGCTGGGGAGCTAAGGGCGGGTAGGTGAGCCTAGGAAAAAAAGGTGCCGGTACACTGTACCGGCGTGTACTGGCACAAAAAAACCACTGGGGTTTTAAATGAGGGTCCTAATTTACAAAAGGGTAGCAGCTCTTAAAATATTTTGGGCAAAGAGGAAAGAAATCATGAAATGCTTCTTCTAGGAGGCTAAGTGATAGGGAATATACATAGCATAAAGTCAAGGCAGATGCTGAATAGAAAAAGCAAGTGGGGGATGTACAGAGCAGGGTAGGGTGGAGTATTAGCTGGACGAGAAAGATGGACTCAGATATGGGATACAGCGATGGTGACTAAGGTGTATGTCTTTTAGCCCTCCCCAGATAATAAACTACAAAAATCTCATAGCCTGGAGTGTCCACCACTCCAGACAATAAAGAACTTATCACTCACCAAATGAGGAGACAAAAAGATATAGAAAGCTATAGATATATGAGAATAATAAAATAATCTGATAAACTGAGTAGTACAATCAGTTCTCATATGAGTGACTAACCGTGACACAAGTGTGACCACTGGCATTAGTTCTCTGGCAACTCTGATCCATGGTTCTAACTCTTATAACCTCGTTTTCCATATACTTATAATTGAAAGTGCATATTAATCATCATGTCAAAGCATATTTCATAAGGACTTATATGTCAAATTGCAAGTGCAAATTCATCATGTTTAATGCTTTTTCTTAACATCAGCAAAGTCAACCTAGTTTGCAAAATCATCTTCCCTGCAACCATATTTAGGCTGCTTCCGTGGTTAGCAGAAAATTCCCCTTAGATTAGCAAAGTTATACATCATTTTCTTCTACAAAGCATATTTCAACCATATCTCCATGTCAGCTCATTTTTCCCTTCAATAAGCAGAGAAGGACATGAGACTCTGTGTCACCCTTGTTTACCAGCTTCTCGGTGACTTGCCCTCTTGACCTGTATTGTGAGGCCTAGCATTTACTCATAACTGTCAGGCTGGCATAGCAGGCCTGTCATTTAGGTGTATGTCCAGCATGTCCCATTTCTACAAGGGATGTACAGAGCATTGAAATGTGGATCAAAGTGAGTGATAAGCAGAAAAAACGGGAGGGGGGGTAATAACAAGATGCTTATGTGAAATATCTACTTCTTTCATTCTTTCCTTTTTTACATCTCCCCTCCCCTGGACTGACCTTTATCTCATTGTATTTCATCTGCCTTGTTCTTTTCCCCCTTCTACTAAGTCTTCTCCCTTTGTTCCTAAGAGACTGTTTGGTGACTCTGCAGCGATTGTCCTAGCATGTCAACTGACAATAGTTTCTCCTAATCCAGATGGCTCTTTCTCATGAAATCTCTTCCTTGCATTCCTCTTTGTCATAAATATTGGACTCTGTTGCCCCTATCAGAAAACTACCTACTCAGAAGCACAGAAGCCCTGCAGCGTACAGCGAAGATCAGCTGAGAGGAGCGCATCTGTGTGGGCCGCGCACGCCGGAATCAGAAGACAGCACTTCTGCTGGCGGGGGTTCGGGTGGAAGGGGCCCGGCCCGGAGGTGGGTAGGGACTGTGGCACCGGGCCCCCCTCAGGGGGGGCGGTGACAACCTTGGTGGGGGTGGGGCCAGGGGCCCGGGGGTGGCCTTGTCCCGGGCCCGGCCCAGTCTCTCAGCGGCCCTGCCCTTGACTTCTCTGTTATATTGTTACCCTGGTTTGCATGCTATTTCTCTGGCTTTTCTTTCCAGATTCAGCATAGTCAAGCCATTTCTACATCTTATGCCATTAGTTTTATTATGTAAACACCTGATGACAAGGCTTGTCATTCTTTCAGCAAGATGCTGTATCACCTTTCAAATTTTAGAAAATGGTGGTGTGAGTGTATATTCCGCAAACATATGAGATATACATTTATCACAGTAAATACATTACATTGGATTACAAAATAGCATAAACACATACTCAAAATATTTAGATCTGCCAGTTTGTGTGTCTCCATTGGAACTACTGCACTCTGCAGGTAAAGCTTTTTTTTCTCTTTCTGCTTTCTGTTCTGTAACCGCTTTTTCCCTCTAAGTAAACACCCTTCCTATCTTACATAAGAACTCTGTAGCATTGCTGGTTACCTAAATCAGCATCAGAACACTACCAGTGCACACAAGTCAGTGTGTATATTGAAAGTCCGGTTAGCTGCTGGGCATTAGAAGAGAAGGGGAGGGGGTGTTGGTGTGCTGCTTTCTCAGTTGGGGAATGCAGGGATCTGCCAGCTCTGGCTTGTGCTTCCACAATCCAGTCTGGGCCTGCCTGTAATCATTTCCCAGGCCTCTGCTTCGGGCACTTCTTGTTAGATGCTGCTTAGGTTTAGCAGTATCATCCAGCCCCAGATCCTAGCCCCCCCCCCCCCCAATATGTCCCTCTTAAGCACCCTCAGCCCCTCTTTTATATGGTTTTTAACTTACATAAAGCTCAGTGTAAATTTTGCCTGTCATGTCTGGGCATACAGATAAGCTTACCCTCGTGATCATTTCAAAGAATCAACAGCTCCATAGGAGGTCCCAAGGTCATAGATGGAGGGCTGCTGAGTGCGATGAGACTCCATTCTGGTCCTTTTACAACTCACCAAATCATGTTGTTTTCATGTTGTTTTCCACTCTTTCTGAGCTTATCTTAGTCCAGCATGTCATGTTCTCAGTAATTATTGGAAAACATAGCTCATGTTTCTTTTTCTTTTACTGTAGTAAACAAGCAAACTGGTAAATTCCATCTAAGATAGACTAACATCTGACACGATACCATTTAATTAAAAATTCCACTGCAGCATCTGTCCATACAGTTGTGGTGTCCCTCCAGGGCTCAATTTTAGCTCCAACACTGTTCAATATTTTCTTGACTTCATTAATTTTGCTGATCCATTCGAAAGGATGCAATCCCTAGCCTTATGCTGCAGTGGTGTAGCCAGACAGCCAATAACTCAAGCAATGTACATGATGCAAAGACGTCCTGCAACTTTGGGAACTACACTGGCCAAACACACAACCCACCCATAAAAAAGGACATACACTAGACATCATCACCCACAAATTCTCACCAGAACCAAATATCACACTAATAGACACAAAATGGACAGCTAGGCCATAGTCCGACCACTACAGTGCAAACCTTTCCCTCCACTGGAGAGCAAAAAAGACACAACAAAAACAACAAACATATACTACGAGAGGCAAAATAGACCCACTAACATTCTGGCAAAAACTCTACAGTGATGAATGGACAATACCTACAGACTCACCCCAATTTCTTCAAGATTGGGATAACAAATGCAGAATAACACTAGACAACATAGCACCACTTCAAACCAGAACCTCACATAGAAAAAACTCAATACCATGGTTTAACGAAGAATTAAAAGAACTAAAAACACAAGTCAGAAGACTGGAAAGAGCATGGAGTAAGAAAAAAGACGAAAACACACACAAAGAATGGAAACAACTACAAAGAAAATACAAATACAACATCAGACAAACGAAAAGGACCTATTACAAAACCGAAATAGGACCAAACTACAAGGATACACACAAACTCTTCTCACTCGTAAACAATCTTCTAAATACTATCAAGGTCACCTCGAACAACTCAGATACACCATCAGCAACCAACCTTGCGAACTACTTCAATGAAAAAATCATAAAGCTCCGACTCATGATACCCACTACCACAATGGACTATACAAATATCCTCGAATGTCTAGACCCAAAACCCGGAGAATGCCCAGCAGATCGATCATGGACCGACTTTGACACGCTCTCACCAAAAGAAATTTCACACTGGCTAGGAAAATACGCCAAATCGCATTACAAAGTAGACATCTGCCCTAACAGTCTAATAAGATCGGCACCCAAACAATTCAAAACAGACCTCACGAAGCATATAAATTACAGGCTTCAAAATGGACTCTTTCCCACGGATAAAGGAAACATCCTTCTCACTCCGTTACCGATGCTAAAAAAAGCACAATGGACCTAACTAATTACCGACCAGTAGCACCTATTCCACTCATGACCAAACTCATAGAAGGCATAGTGACGAAACAACTTACTGGATACCTAAATAAACACTCAATTCTGCATGAGTCCCAATCAGGATTTCGGACGAACCACAGCACTGAAACTGTACTAGTATCTGCAATGAGTTCATTCAAAAAAGCAATTGCGACAGGCAACAACATCCTCCTCCTGCAGTTCAACATGTCCAGTGCCGTTGACATGGTCAACCATTAAATACTAATACATATACTAGAATACTTCGGAGTAGGAGGCACTGTTCTTAAGTGGTTCAAAGGATTCTTGACCACAAGATCATACCGAGTAATAACGAACGGGGACAGATCACCTCCATGGATACCGGAATGTGGAGTCCCCCAGGGATCCCCTCTGTCACCAACATTATTCAACCTAATGATGATACCGCTAGCCAAACTACTAGCCAATCAAAACCTCAACCCCTACATTTATGCAGATGATGTCACAATCTACATCCCATTCAAGCAAGATCTAAATGAAATCACCAACGAGATCAACCAAAGCCTCCAAATAATGCACACCTGGGCAGATGCATTCCAACTAAAACTTAACACAGAAAAAACACAATGTCTTGTACTCACCTCACAACATAACACAAAAAACTTTGACGCCATAATAACATAGTAGATGACGGCAGAAAAAGACCTGCACGGTCCATCCAGTCTGCCCAGCAAGATAACTCACATGTGCCACATTTTGTGTATACCTTACCTTGATTTGTACCTGTCTTTTTCAGGGCACAGACCGTATAAGTCTGCCCAGCACTATCCCCGCCCCCCCCAACCACCAGCCCCGCCTCCCACCACCAGCTCTGGCACAGATCATATAACCCCATACTGTTCTCTTCCGGTCTCACAAAACTTGAAAATTCTCGGAGTCACCATTGATCGAAACCTCACTCTTGATACCCAAGCGAAAAACATGACGAAAAAGATGTTCTACACCATGTGGAAACTTAAAAAAGTAAAACCTTTCTTCCCGAGATACATCTTCCATACCCTGGTACAGTCAATGGTAATAAGCTATCTGGACAACTGCAATGCACTATATGCCGGGTGCAAAGAACAGACAATCAAAAAACTCCAAACTGCCCAGAATACTGCCGCCAGACTCATATTTGGAAATACCAAATATGAAAGCGCAAAACCCATCAGAGAGAAACTTCACTGGCTTCCACTTAAGGAGTGCATTACGTTCAAGATCTGCATGATTGTACACAAAATCATTCATGCAGACGCCCCAATCTATATGCTAAACCTCATGGACCTACCTCCCAGAAACGCCACAAGATCATCCCGCAAATTTCTCAACCTACACTACCCCAGCTGCAAAGGACTTAAATACAAGCTAATGCACGCCACTACCTTCTCTTACAAGAGCATGCAGATATGGAATGCATTACCTACAGACCTGAAAGCAATCAAAGAAACAACTATGTTTCGAAAATCTCTGAAAACATTCTTCTTCAAGAAAGCCTACAATGAAAACCTATAACCTCACTAAGTCCACTCAATTATGAACGCATACCCTCTATAACTACCTTAACAACTCTCTTCCTTCTTCCCTCTCCCCTTCCTTAATCACTACACATAACTAACTGTATCTGATATCCAACTATGACAATGTTATCAAATCTATGTTATAAAACAAAAAGTGAGGAGAGTGAATGAGGATACCAAAAAATATTTATTCACATGAAAAATAAAAATTAAAAAGTGACATAATATACATAAAATGACCCGACACGGCCGTGTTTCGGCCAAAAGGCCTGCCTCAGGGGTCTTTGTAACCTAAGTGAAACAATAAGACAAATGAAGAATATTGTTACAAATATATCATAGACATGAATATAATGAATGAAACAACAGACATTGGCTGAATGTATAGCATAAATGAACAGACAAAACGAACGGAAAATTGTCTGTGACTCAATCTAATAACATGACATTGAGTGATAAAAGTCAAATATATCTATGAAGTTTAAAAAAAATTTTTAAAACAATTGTGGATTATTAAAAATTATTATGAATTATTAAAACGCATAGATTATACTTTAAACAATACATCAATCTGTAAAAATGAACAATATATTTGTATGCAAATTATAAAAAATGAAAAATGTATATGATCTATGCAATTAAAAATATATAATTAAAAATATATGGATTAATATGTAAGTATATGTATTTAAAAGAAAAAATATAAGGATATTTATACATTTATAGTAAACATATGTTAGTCTTAAATGATCATGACAATGAACCAAATCTTATGTATTTTTCACAACAAAATCTAATTGCTACTAAATAGCACATGAATATAATAAGTCAATTATACCCAAAAAGAAAAATTTAAGAATGAAATAAATGAATTGTAAAGTACCTCAGAAAATATGACTCAGAATATGTGCTCCAAGGGAAATAACAAGACACAACTCTCTTGGGTCTGTGTATATAAGAGTAAAAGTGATATAAAAAATAATCAATAAAATACAGCGAAAACAAAATACTTGTGTAGAATGAAACATGTAAGATAATGCTAAAAAATAGAAAAGGTATATATTGTGATATCATGTACCTGAAAAAACGTAAATGTAAAACATCGCAGGTATTGAACGGAGTGCTAAAATGAAGGAGCTAAGCGCTAAGTTAAGAGACATTGAATAAGTGACAATAAATATTATAGACTCTATGTTGGAAACTGAATGTAATGGAATTTCTATATGCGAATGGAAAATTCTATGTATAAATATGCTGATGATGTGATTAATCAAATATGTAGAGGCTGGACAAGCTTACCTCCTCTCTTCTAAAAAATATATTAAAAAGCAAAACGAACTTGTTATGCTGCAAGAGAAACAAAAAACTTGTTATACTGCAAGAAAGGCAGAAACCATGAACTTATGGTAAAATGAGTTTAAAAGTTTAAAATGGCGTGATTTTATGAAATAAACAAAAGAACGTAGTATAATGGGCACTGAAATCTCTATTGTAACATCTATAGAATCGATGCTACTATGTTATTTATATATTAAGGGCACTAAGATCTCTATTGTAACATCTATTGTATCGATGCTACTATGTTGTTTATATATTCACAACCGTTAGGATCTGAATCACTTAAGAAATTATCTGTATCAAACTGTCGGGAGTCTATGAACCAAAATGATCTTCAGTGGAAATTTTTCAAGGCGTTTATTTAATGAGTGCTGCTATATTGATATATATATCTCTCTACAAACATATGAATTTTGAGTCCACAAAAGTTTTATCTATTTAAAATATAGATCTATATTTGTGTTAGAATCTGAATCACCTGAGAAATTATCTGTATCAAGCTGTCGGGAGTCTATGAACCAAAATGATCTTCAGTGGAAATTTTTAGTGGAAATTTTTCAAGGCGTTTATTTAATGAGTGCTGCTATATTGATATATATATATATCTCTCTACAAACGTATGAATTCTAAACCCACAAAAGTTTTATCTATTTTAAAATAATAAAAGTCTATTAACCAAATTGTAAAATTATATGCGTGATGGTTTAATACCAAGGAGCGCAGAAAAAGTTCTAGATCTTAGTGCTTACCTCCTCTCCGAAGAGATGTCTACAAATGTGAAATATATTGAAAAATGGCGGTAGTGTCAGCGTCTCTTAAATAGATGAAATAAAGGAAATGACGTTTTTCAAAAAAATGGAGGGAAAAAGTAAACGTATAATATTCAATTAGAAGCAACTAATGAAATAAGGAAATGAAGTCGGGCTGAAATTCACTTAATCGCGCTAGTTTTGTGGGGAATGAAATATGTTACGGGACTAGGCATTTAGCGAATTGGAAAGGGCCACTGTACTCTATTTACTGTCAAATTAATTTAGCTTTAATTACTCTCAAATTGAATTATATTCATTAGATATGTCCTGGATCCTTTCTTTTGCTTGTTTATATCATATTTTATCTCACGATTATTTTCCTAAATACATTATTTCAAATCCAAGTAGTATCTTTTCCACAAATTTAAATACACGCATTCAAGATCATTTAACAGTTAGATAACGTTGACATTCCATTTTACTTTATACCATGCATTTATCACGTTCATCAATAATCATTTAATGTGGGTGATAATTATCCTTTAGTTTTTAATCACGACAGCATTTATTTCACTTTCAATCTTGGTCACTTTATCTGTTAATTATTGTTTACTGTATATACAATCATTTTCGTTTTGAACCCTTTCCAATTCGCTAAATGCCTAGTCCCGTAGCATATTTCATTCCCCACAAAACTAGCGCGATTAAGTGAATTTCAGCCCGACTTCATTTCCTTATTTCATTAGTTGCTTCTAATTGAATATTATACGTTTACTTTTTCCCTCCATTTTTTTGAAAAACGTCATTTCCTTTATTTCATCTATTTAAGAGACGCTGACACTACTGCCATTTTTCAATATATTTCACATTTGTAGACATCTCTTCGGAGAGGAGGTAAGCACAAAGATCTAGAACCTTTTCTGCGCTCCTTGGTATTAAACCATCACGCATATAATTTTACAATTTGGTTAATAGACTTTTATTATTTTAAAATAGATAAAACTTTTGTGGGTTTAGAATTCATATGTTTGTAGAGATATACAGTGGGGGAAATAAGTATTTGATCCCTTGCTGATTTTGTAAGTTTGCCCACTGACAAAGACATGAGCAGCCCATAATTGAAGGGTAGGTTATTGGTAACAGTGAGAGATAGCACATCACAAATTAAATCCGGAAAATCACATTGTGGAAAGTATATGAATTTATTTGCATTCTGCAGAGGGAAATAAGTATTTGATCCCCCACCAACCAGTAAGAGATCTGGCCCCTACAGATAAGGTAGATGCTCCAAATCAACTCGTTACCTGCATGACAGACAGCTGTCGGCAATGGTCACCTGTATGAAAGACACCTGTCCACAGACTCAGTGAATCAGTCAGACTCTAACCTCTACAAAATGGCCAAGAGCAAGGAGCTGTCTAAGGATGTCAGGGACAAGATCATACACCTGCACAAGGCTGGAATGGGCTACAAAACCATCAGTAAGACGCTGGGCGAGAAGGAGACAACTGTTGGTGCCATAGTAAGAAAATGGAAGAAGTACAAAATGACTGTCAATCGACAAAGATCTGGGGCTCCACGCAAAATCTCACCTCGTGGGGTATCCTTGATCATGAGGAAGGTTAGAAATCAGCCTACAACTACAAGGGGGGAACTTGTCAATGATCTCAAGGCAGCTGGGACCACTGTCACCACGAAAACCATTGGTAACACATTACGACATAACGGATTGCAATCCTGCAGTGCCCGCAAGGTCCCCCTGCTCCGGAAGGCACATGTGACGGCCCGTCTGAAGTTTGCCAGTGAACACCTGGATGATGCCGAGAGTGATTGGGAGAAGGTGCTGTGGTCAGATGAGACAAAAATTGAGCTCTTTGGCATGAACTCAACTCGCCGTGTTTGGAGGAAGAGAAATGCTGCCTATGACCCAAAGAACACCGTCCCCACTGTCAAGCATGGAGGTGGAAATGTTATGTTTTGGGGGTGTTTCTCTGCTAAGGGCACAGGACTACTTCACCACATCAATGGGAGAATGGATGGGGCCATGTACCGTACAATTCTGAGTGACAACCTCCTTCCCTCCGCCAGGGCCTTAAAAATGGGTCGTGGCTGGGTCTTCCAGCACGACAATGACCCAAAACATACAGCCAAGGCAACAAAGGAGTGGCTCAGGAAGAAGCACATTAGGGTCATGGAGTGGCCTAGCCAGTCACCAGACCTTAATCCCATTGAAAACTTATGGAGGGAGCTGAAGCTGCGAGTTGCCAAGCGACAGCCCAGACCTCTTAATGATTTAGAGATGATCTGCAAAGAGGAGTGGACCAAAATTCCTCCTGACATGTGTGCAAACCTCATCATCAACTACAGAAGACGTCTGACCGCTGTGCTTGCCAACAAGGGTTTTGCCACCAAGTATTAGGTCTTGTTTGCCAGAGGGATTAAATACTTATTTCCCTCTGCAGAATGCAAATAAATTCATATACTTTCCACAATGTGATTTTCCGGATTTAATTTGTGATGTGCTATCTCTCACTGTTACCAATAACCTACCCTTCAATTATGGGCTGCTCATGTCTTTGTCAGTGGGCAAACTTACAAAATCAGCAAGGGATCAAATACTTATTTCCCCCACTGTATATATATACAGTATATATCAATATAGCAGCACTCATTAAATAAACGCCTTGAAAAATTTCCACTAAAAATTTCCATTGAAGATCATTTTGGTTCATAGACTCCCGACAGCTTGATACAGATAATTTCTCAGGTGATTCAGATTCTAACACAAATATAGATCTATATTTTAAATAGATAAAACTTTTGTGGACTCAGAATTCATATGTTTGTAGAGAGATATATATATCAATATAGCAGCACTCATTAAATAAACGCCTTGAAAAATTTCCACTGAAGATCATTTTGGTTCATAGACTCCCAACAGCTTGATACAGATAATTTCTTAAGTGATTCAGATCCTAACGGTTGTCAATATATAAACAACATAGTAGCATCGATACAATAGATGTTACAATAGAGATCTTAGTGCCCTTAATATATAAATAACATAGTAGCATCGATTCTATAGATGTTACAATAGAGATTTCAGTGCCCATTATACTACGTTCTTTTGTTTATTTCATAAAATCACGCCATTTTAAACTTTTAAACTCATTTTACCATAAGTTCATGGTTTCTGTCTTTCTTGCAGTATAACAAGTTTTTTGTTTCTCTTGCAGCATAACAAGTTCGTTTTGCTTTTTAATATATTTTTTAGAAGAGAGGAGGTAAGCTTGTCCAGCCTCTACATATTTGATTAATCACATCATCAGCATATTTATACATAGAATTTTCCATTCGCATATAGAAATTCCATTACATTCAGTTTTCAACATAGAGTCTATAATATTTATTGTCACTTATTCAATGTCTCTTAACTTAGCGCTTAGCTCCTTCATTTTAGCGCTCCGTTCAATACCTGCGCTGTTTTACATTTACGTTTTTTCAGGTACATGATATCACAATATATACCTTTTCTATTTTTTAGCATTATCTTACATGTTTCATTCTACACAAGTATTTTGTTTTCGCTGTATTTTATTGATTATTTTTTATATCACTTTTACTCTTATATACACAGACCCAAGAGAGTTGTGTCTTGTTATTTCCCTTGGAGCACATATTCTGAGTCATATTTTCTGAGGTACTTTACAATTCATTTATTTCATTCTTAAATTTTTCTTTTTGGGTATAATTGACTTATTATATTCATGTGCTATTTAGTAGCAATTAGATTTTGTTGTGAAAAATACATAAGATTTGGTTCATTGTCATGATCATTTAAGACTAACATATGTTTACTATAAATGTATAAATATCCTTATATTTTTTCTTTTAAATACATATACTTACATATTAATCCATATACTTTTAATTATATATTTTTAATTGCATAGATCATATACATTTTTCATTTTTTATAATTTGCATACAAATATATTGTTCATTTTTACAGATTGATGTATTGTTTAAAGTATAATCTATGCGTTTTAATAATTCATAATAATTTTTAATAATCCACAATTGTTTTAAAAATTTTTTTTAAACTTCATAGATATATTTGACTTTTATCACTCAATGTCATGTTATTAGATTGAGTCACAGACAATTTTCCGTTCGTTTTGTCTGTTCATTTATGCTATACATTCAGCCAATGTCTGTTGTTTCATTCATTATATTCATGTCTATGATATATTTGTAACAATATTCTTCATTTGTCTTATTGTTTCACTTAGGTTACAAAGACCCCTGAGGCAGGCCTTTTGGCCGAAACACGGCCGTGTCGGGTCATTTTATGTATATTATGTCACTTTTTAATTTTTATTTTTCATGTGAATAAATATTTTTTGGTATCCTCATTCACTCTCCTCACTTTTTGTTTTATATCTCACGGTTCCGTGAGGGTTTTTACCTCCTTTTTTGTTTTTGTATCAAATCTATGTTAGCCACATTGAGCCTGCAAATAGGTGGGGGAATGTGAATACAAATGCAATAAATAAAATAATTTTGAGTGGGCCTCAGCTCAAACTGGGTGGGCACCAAATTTTCTATCAGCCTTCACTCTCCCCTTACTCTCCACCCTTTCCCCGGCACCTCCCATTTCAAAATATAAATACTTTAGCTAATAAGGATCCCCAAGGTCTGTCAGCTGAAAACTTCCTCTGAAGGTAGCCAGAATTTCCTTTTACCAAGCTTGGCAGACTGCAGAAACATCCTTGAGCCACTGGTGCCAGTATCTCATACATGCTTAGCTGATAGTGGCTCAAGGATGCTGCTGCCAACTGCAGAGCTCGTAGAAAAGAGTTCTGGCTGTCTTTGGAGGAGGTCCTCAGCTGGCGATGCTTGAGGGTCAGTGCCTGTGTTAGACATGCTAGGGCCCAGGTCAGAAAATAAATGAGGGGACCTCCCGGATCCTCTCTCCTCTCTACCTTCCCTCTGATCTCCCCACCTGTCAGTACTATCCCTTTGACTTATGCTCACAAAATATAGAACAAGGGATCACAAATTAGAAATAAAAATACAAAGGCAAAAATTAAAAACATAAGAAGAGCCATACTGGGTCAGACTAGTGGTCCATCTAGCCCAGCATCCTGCCTCCAACAGTGGCCAATCCAGGTCACAAGTACCTGGCAGAAACCCAATCAGTAGTTCCTAATTTGGCCATAGCAGCAGTGGTCCTGAAGCCAGCTGCCAGGCACTAAGCTCCTTTCAGAACCCTGCATCAAAGCACTCTAACTCTGGTCAGTGCCAAGGGCTGTGAACAACGTCTCTACAACAACCTAGGCCTCAGTCACACCAATTACAAACACCTGATTTGAGGACAGAACCAAGGCCCTTCAACATGGCACTTCATAGCTCTTCCACTGAGTTGACCCAAAACAAAAGAACAGTTAAGTATAGGTCACTTTAGCATATTATTAAAGTACAATATTCAAAGCAATTGAACAGCTGTACAGATATGCTTCCCTGATCCTTTAATTATACGCTTTGGGGAGGCATGGTAAACCTATTAAATCATAAACTACATCCCCATCACCCCCAAACTCTTATATATTATAAAAGTCAGGAAACAAACTTGGGTAGGAAAAGCTCTGGTGGGGTTTCCCCCACCCCTTCCTGGACTAAACTTTCTTCCCACCCCCTACCTCAGGAAAGTCTCTTCCTTTTCTTGCTCCTATCTCCAAGTGGCCGCTTCCCCCTCCCTTGTAACATCTTCAAGCTTTGCCCCCCTTTCTTGCTTCCCAAGGGAACTATTCTTCCTCTAGCCTGTCCTTGCCTCAGTGCTTTCTCCCAGCAGAAATTCTACCCCCTTCCTTCTAGGGAAACACTGACACCCAGTTCCCCCACCCACATCCTTCCCCAGGGAAAACACTCCAGTGGCAACAGCCATTCCTCCTTCTTCTCCACAGGGCTTTTTCCCACCTGTTCCCTCCTCCAATCTCGCACCAGTGGGGAAAATTTTCTTCTCCCAGCTCCTCTTCCCCCACCCCCATGGGTGAAACTTTCTCCTCCCAGCTCTTCTTCTCTTTCCTCCCTAGGACAACCTCAATCTTGCTTCTGCCCACCTATCCCCTGGCTGTGCTTGTCTCTAGAAAATGTAATTCCCCAGGATTTCCCTCTTTCTCTCCATTGGGAAGCATTTCTTGTGGTCGCCATTTCTCCCCTCTGCTCGCAGACACCCCTCACTAGTCAAAGAAGCTCCAGAACCGGAAGAGCACCAACTCGGCCTGTTGAGGGGAACAGTACTGAAAGTCAAGGTGGGGCGGGAGATGAGAAATACCAGCAGGAAGTGCTAAGCACTGACCCACGGCTGAGCCCGGCGCTGTCCATACCAAGTGAAACTGGTGAAAGCAAAAAAACAAGCCCGATGTCAGGTCCCTATGGGGGAGGGGGCATGGCGTCGCTGGCACTGTTTGCTAACTACATGCACCTACCTGCGTCACAGCCTCTCACGCACACATCCCTGCACCAGGCCACGTGGCTGACAGAAGAGGGCGCGAGATGCCAAAACAACAAGATTGAGAGGGTGATGCCGGACCATGGGAGTCCAGCTTGCTTCCACTATGCTGGGTGTCACATGCGCAGTGCTGCTGGGTGGGCCTGAGCTCAAACTGGTTGGGCTACGCCCCTGTTATGCTGATGACATTCAAATCCTCTGTACACTCCCTTTTTCGTTGTCTGATATAAGACCACTTAATTGTTTTCAGTCTGTTTCTTCATGGTTACTACATAATCTCCTGTTTCGGAACATCAGTAAGTGTCAGGCTATTTACTTTTAAGGTCCTAACACTGTTTCTCTTCTCTCACCCTTAATTGGCACTCTTTCCAACTCTGTATGTAGTGTCCAATTTGACACCTGACTCTGCTTCAAACCCCAAATAGATGGCATTATTAGATCCAGTTTCTTTTCTCCTCCACATTGGAGGAGTGGAGGAGTAGCCTAGTGGTTAGTGCAGCGGACTTTGATCCTGGGGAACTGGGTTCGATTCCCACTGCAGCTCCTTGTGACTGTGGGCAAGTCACTTAACATAGTAACATAGAGGGGAATAATCGAACGTCGCCGGCGAAATAGGTTGCCGGCGATCTAGTTTGGCGGCGGCGCAACAGCTGGCTGGAACCGTATTTTCAAAAAAGATGGCCGGCCATCTTTTTTCGATAATACAGTGTGCATTTCGCCGGGTTTGAGATCGCCACTTTTGTTTTTCCGCAATAATGGAAAAAACTGCCGGCGATCTCAAACCCGGCGAAATCCAAGGCATTTGGCCGTGGGAGGAGCCAGCATTTGTAGTGCAATGGTCCCCCTCACATGCCAGGACACCAACCGGGCACCCTAGGGGGCACTTCAAACATCTTTTATAAACAACCAAATTAGCTTCCAGGTGCATAGCACCCTTCCCTTGTGTGCTGAGTCCCCCAAATCCCCCCAAAACCCACTGCCCACAAGTGTGCACCATTACCCTAGCCCTAAGGGCTGAAGGGGGGCACCTACATGTGGGTACCGTGGGTTTTGGGGGGGTTTGGGAGGGCTCAACATTACCCACCACAAGTGGAACAGGTAGGGGGGGATGGGCCTGGCTCTGCCTTTCTGCAGTCCACTGCAACCAACAACAACTGTTCCAGGGACCTGCATACTGCTGTCTGGGTGCTGGGTATGACATTTGAGGCTGGCATACAGGCTGGCAAAAAAGGTTTGTATTTTAATAATTTTAGTGTGGGAGGGGGTTGGCGACCACTGGGGGGGAGTAAGGGGAGGTCATCCCCCATTCCCTCCGGTGGTCATCTGGTCAGTTGGGGCACCTTTTTGAGGCTTGGTCGTGAAAATAAAAGGACCAAATAAACCTGGCGAAATACTGCTTATCGCTGGGTTTTATTTTTCCATTATCCGCGAAAGCCGGCCATCTGGTAGCCACGCCCAAGCCTGCCCATGTCCCACCTTCGCTTCGCCGCCAACACGCCCCTTTGAACTTTCGCCGGCAAGGCGAAGGGAAAGCGGTGAAGCTATCACAAATGTAGCTTTCGAATATATGCTTTTCGCCGCTTTTGCGAAATCGCCGGCCATATCCCGATTTGTGTCGGGAAATAGCCAGCGATTACTTTCGATTATAAGCTGGATAGTAACATAGTAGATGACGGCAGAAAAAGACCTGCACGGTCCATCCAGTCTGCCCAACAAGACAACTCATATGTGCTACTTTCTGTGTATACCCTACTTTGATTTGTACCTGTGCTCTTCAGGGCACAGACCGTATAAGTCTGCCCAGCACTATCCCCGCCTCCCAACCACCAGCCCCGCCTCCCAACCACCGGCCCTGGCACAGACCGTATAAGTCTGCCCAGCACTATCCCCGCCTCCCACCACCAGCTCTGGCACAGACCTTATACCCTCCATTGCCCCAGGTACAAAATAAGTACCTGTACATATGTAAACCGCTTTGAATGTAGTTGCAAAATACCACAGAAAGGTGGTATATCAAGCAGTGGCGTTCATAGCCTCGACGACACCCGGGGCGGATCGCCAATGCGCCCCCCCCCGGGTGCAGCGCGACCCCCCCCCCCCCCGCGAAGTGACACCCCCCCGGGTGCACGCCGCTGGGGGGATGCCGCTGCGCGCGCCTGTCAGCTCCGAGTTCGCTACACTAATTTAGCGTAGCGAACTCGGAGCTGACAGGCGCGCGCTGCGGCACCCCCCCAGCGGCATGCACCCGGGACGGACCGCCCCCACCGCCCCCCCCTTGGTACGCCACTGATATCAAGCCCCATTTCCCTTTCCCTTTCTTTATATACCACATTCACTCGGTAAAGCATCTCTTGTCCCAGTTGCTTATTTGCATACTGACTATCTCATTAGTCTTATCCCACTTGGGTTTTTGAAACTCCCTCCACAGTGGTCTTCCACAATCATCATTAAAATATCTTCCTCTGGTTCAATCCTCTTCCATTAAACTTTATGGCGCTAAATGCTTTGACCATGTAACCTCATTCATTATCAAAGAACATGGGTTAACCATTGCAGTTCAGATCAAATACAGAGTTATGCTTGTGTATAAAGGTTTAGCTCCAAATGTGATTTGTCTAATCTTCTTATTCCCTATGTTCCATCTCATACTTTGTTTTTTTCACAACAGGCACTTTTCTCCTCCCTCCCTCCCTCCCGACTCTGTCTGGAAATCTCTCATAACTCTGCTTCTCATAGCTTGGCCCCTATCTCTGGAATTCTCTTCCACTTAATGTCAAATTTGAGCCAGCCTTTCCCACATTCAAGAAAAAGAAACAAATCCTGACTTTTCCAGCTCACAGTTGATTTTTATCTTTCTTTTTTTTTTCTTTAGCTGTCTCCACTCTCTTATTTTGTAAACTACTTAGCTACACCATCAGTGTAATTAATGGTATATCAAATCATTGTAATAAATAATTGTAATAAAAAGTACTGCCTATATACATTTCTTTAAAGATAAGCCGTCGGAACTATCCTCAATAATGCAAAAACATTCTCACACTAATAAACACTTGCCCCAGAGAAAATATAAATGTGTTTATTTATCCTTTGTGTGCATGTGTAAAATACATTTTTACATTGCAGCACTACACCAGCTCTACCCAAACTATGGCCCCCAAGGAATGCCTGCACATGGTGCATGTTTAAGTATGTTTCCTTGGGGTAGATGCATCAAGCAAACGTAAAAAAATCAGAAACGTTAAAACCTTTACCGAATTTAAAATAACGAAGCATGCTCCAAAAACACAGCCCCAAAAAGTTTGGTGCGGTATTGGAAAGAACGATGCACCAATCCCCGTCGGTAATCGGCTCGTAAAGCATGCGCAAAGCAGCCAAGCGTTATGCTGGCTGCTCTGCGCATGCCAGAAACGTTCAAAACACAGTCAAATCGCAAGCACATGGCTCCCAAATCAAAATAAAAATAAAAAAAGGATCGGGAGGGGGCAAGGGCGCTCATCAGGAGCGTCCTGTACGGACGGCCTTGCCCCCCCCCCACACTTTCCGCCGCTCCCCCCACCCCGAAAAAGCAAACTTCTAGAAGCCCCTGCCCCCCTCCCTTCCTCACTACTCTGTCACCTCAGCTCCGCCTCCCGACATCCTCCGTCCGCGCCCCGCCCCCTTTTGGGGTCGTCGCCGCCATTCCCCTCCTCCATCGGGCCCCCCTTCCTCTTACCGGGCCCGTGCAGCGCCTCTCTCCTCTGTCCGAAGGCGCTGCACGGGCAAGAAGAAAGCTGAATCAGCTGATGCCTGCCTTCGCGATGGCGCGTCTTTCTCCTGCTGCGCCCGCCCCTGTCTGACGTCAGTAACCTACGTAGGTTACTGACGTCAGACAGGGGCGGGCGCAGCAGGAGAAAGACGCGCCATCGCGAAGGCAGGCATCAGCTGATTCAGCTTTCTTCTTGCCCGTGCAGCGCCTTCGGACAGAGGAGAGAGGCGCTGCACGGGCCCGGTAAGAGGAAGGGGGGCCCGATGGAGGAGGGGAATGGCGGCGACGACCCCAAAAGGGGGCGGGGCGCGGACGGAGGATGTCGGGAGGCGGAGCTGAGGTGACAGAGTAGTGAGGAAGGGAGGGGGGCAGGGGCTTCTAGAAGTTTGCTTTTTCGGGGTGGGGGGGAGCGGCGGAAAGTGTGGGGGGGGGGGCAAGGCCGTCCGTACAGGACGCTCCTGATGAGCGCCCTTGCCCCCTCCCGATCCTTTTTTTATTTTTATTTTTTTATGTGTTTTCTGAGGTCCTTTGGACCAATCACAGCGCTTTTAGCTCTGCTAATGCGCTGGGATTGGCTCAAAGTTTGTTTATTTTTTCACTTAACACTTTTTCCTGGCACAGAGCTGTCCTAACGAGAGGTCCAGACCTCTCGTTAGTTTTCCTGCCTTTTTCCTGCGTAAAGGCAATCGGAAAAGGTTAGTGCATGTCGTTTCAATGGGGTTTTCACACTAATTGCTCATCTCCATTCCGTTTTCGTTAGCTGCTACTACCGTCGAAAAATAGGCTTTAGTGCATGGAAAGGATCGGAAATTCTTCCTTAAGGGATCATTTAACGATGAAAAACGTTTAGTGCATCTGGGCCCTTGTCACTTGCAGCAGATGAATCCAGGAACTAGTGGGTTAAGTCCGCCTACCAGCAGGTGGAAATAGAGATAAACAAACTAAAGGCAGTGATGTCAGAGGGCCAGCTCCTTCCTCAGTTAGTATGTCTCTATATCAGCAGGTGATGGACAGCTTTTACTTCAGCTCCTGGGCCCAAGGCCTCTGAGGGTGCTCCTGGGTCGGTGGCCAGTTTGAGCTGGGGGTGGCGGACTGGTGGTGTCCCCTTTGGCAGCATACGCAGTTGCTGGGTCCCTGCTGTTTCTCAATTTCCCTCTGAACAGGCTTTTGCTGTTCCTTTCCTTCCCTGTTTGTTTCTGCCTCTTCACAAAAAAAAAAAAAAAAGAGAGAATCATAGAATTTGTTTAAAAGAGAAACACAGAAGCACAGGGAAGTGTGTTTTTTTGCTGAGAGCAGGTTTGTGTTTTTCAGTTGCTTGCTTGTCTGAGCCTGCCTCGAAGTGGAGTCGGAGAGTTTTTTTCTTCGGCTCAGCTGTCAGTTCCCGCGCTTTCCTGGTCCAGGGTAAGTCCTGCTGGGTTCCTGTTCGGGGGCGAGTGATGGCAGCGGAGGCGGTAAAATGCTGTTCCTGATGCAGGAAACGGTGTTCGGCGGTGGGCCTTTGCAGCGCGGGGTGCGCTGATTTTGTGGGACTCGACGGAGCAGTCCCCCCCCCTCCGACAGCGTGCTTTCTTACCCGGAGCTGGCGATTCTTGCACCATTTTGTGATCGGTCACGGAGTCGGCTCCGGTAGCGGTTTTTGGCAAAGCTTCTTCTCTGCTGGTAGGGGAGTCGGGGGGGGGGGGGGGGCGTCAGGCACTGTGGCTGGTGCTGCAGGTGCCATGGCTTTGACCTCCTCCGTTGCGGGGGAGGGGTTTTCGCCAGAGTTAATTTTGCTACTCCAGGCGTTTTTGTTGAAAAGGGCCTTGCCCCCCCCTCACGCGGCTGCGACAGCTTCGATTCTGTCAGGGGGTCTGGGGGTAACCAAGAGATGGGGTTTTCCCCAGAGGATTTCTCCTCCCTTAAAAAGTCTAGGTTTTCTTTGGGGTCTGAGGAGGGGTCCTGCATATGGCCTGCAGCTTCCTCCGTGGTGGCTCTCTCAGAGCAGACGGGGGTAGAGGACGTGGAGGACGGTGTCCTCACTGACCAAGCGGAGGACTCTTCTGCCGTGAGGATTTTCCATAAGGAGGAGTTGTCCTCCTTTATCTCAGGCGCTGGAAGCCCTGAATATAGAGGTCCCTGAGGTTGCGTCTTCTCAGGCGGTCAATTTTAAGATGGCTAGTACCAGATAACCTTCTAAGGCCTTTCCGATACATGAAGCTATTGAAGAGTTGATTTCAGCCCAGTGGACGGATCCGGATGGGGAGCTGAAAGTAGCCAGGGCTATGGCCAGGCTGTATCCGGTTTCAGCGGACCATTTAGAGCAATTTGCTCTACCTGGGCGGTCACTAAGAAGACTACTCTTCCAATGGAAGGTGTTATGGCACTTAAGGATATGCAAGACAGACGGCCAGAGGCCTCTTTAAAACGTGCCTTTGAGGTGGCCGCTTTGACACTTCAAGATTCTGTTTGTAGTTCTTATGCGGCTAGAGCTTGTCTCAGTTGGCTACATTCTGTCATGGATTTGATTTTGGAGTCTGATATGCCGGGAACTCCTCAGATGTCGCTGATAGATATTGGGCCGCAGATATGGCCTCTAAGCAGTGGCTCATTAAATTGCCTTTCCGAGGGAAATTGCATTTTGGGGAAGACCTAGAAAGGAGTCTCGAGGTTACGTTTCAGAGAGACGCGACAGTATCGCCCAGGGCGGTCCAACGCAGCCTTTCAGCGTCCTCGTTTTGGGCAGTGTTCTTCCTTTCACAACGAGAAGGGTCCGGCTGGACCCCCTTCTCGTCAGGGGGCTCCTTCTCGGGCCTCCCAATGATGGGGCGCAGGTCCACTCGGGAGGAGAACAGATCGGTGGTCGGCTTTCTCTTTTTCTTCCAGAGTGGGCCAGAATTACTTCGGACCAGTGGGTCCTCGATGTGGTGCAAGAAGGTTACAATCTAGAATTCTTCTCTCCCGTCACAGACCTTTTTCTGGAGTCCCGCTGTGTATCACGGGCCAAGAGGACAGCAGTTCTGCAGTGTTTGCGAGACCTGCTAAGGATAGGGGCTATCGTGCCTGTTCCTCCTCTCGAAAGGCACACAGGTCGGTACGCCATCTTCTTTGTGGTTCCAAAGAAGGGAGGGGCTTACGGCCTATTATCGATCTCAGAAAAGTAAACCAGTTTTTGCGTGTTTGTCACTTTCGCATGGAGACATTAAGGGCAGTTTTTGCTGCTGTTCAACCGGGCGAGTGTTTGACTGCTCTCGATTTGAGAGAAGCTTACCTGCACATTCCCATTTGGCAGCCCCATCAGAGATTTCTCAGATTTGCGGTGCTGGATCAACACTTCCAGTTTCGGGCCCCTTCCTTTAGGAATGGCCACTGCCCCACGCACTTTTTCCAAGGTTATGGTGGTGGTGGCAGCTTTCCTGCGGAAGGAGGGGATTTGAGTGCATCCATATCTCGACAACTGGCTAATTCGGGCGACAACAGCAGAGGAGAGTCGAGTGGTCGCCGACCGAGTGATTGCGGTGTTGCAATCCTTAGGTTGGGTGGTCAATATGGACAAGAGTCATCTGGTTCCTACTCAGAGTCTGGAGTATCTTGGAGTGCAATTCGATACGAAGCGGGGAAAGGTGTTTCTCCCCGAGGGGCAAAGAATCAAATTGCTTTCTCAGGTATGGACCTTATTGAGTCATCGCGCTCCCGAGTGTGGGACTATGTTCAGCTCCTCGGTTCCATGACGCCGACCTTGCAGAAGGGTGTTTCTCTGGCGTCTCCCAATTGGGCGGTAGTCGTGACGGATGCCAGCCTTGCGGGCTGGGGAGCCCATTGTCTTCATCGAGTAGCCCAGGGATCGTGGACCCCTCTTGAAGGGACTTGGCCGATAAATCGTCTGGAGTTGCAAGCAGTCGTGAATGCGCTGCAGAGTTTTCAGGACGTTCTGCAGGGGCAGGCGGTTGGACAACACCATGACGGTGGCCTACATCAATCGGCAGGAGGGCACTCGCAGTCTTCCCTTGGCAGTGGAAGCGTCTCGTCTTCTAGTATGGGCGGAAGCGCATGTTTAGAGTCTGTCGGCAGCGCACATTGCAGGTCAAGACAATGTTCAAGTGGATTTTCTCAGCTGGACTCTTTTGGGCGCAGCGGAATGGACGCTGTCAGACTCGGCTTTCAGCTGATCTGTCAACGTTGGGGAAGACCAGTAATGGATCTCATGGCCGTGGCTTGCAATGCCAAAGTTCCCCAGTTCTTCAGCCGAAAACGGCAGCCAGGACTCGCAAGATTGGACGCTCTTCTCCAGCCATGGCCGGAACAACAGCTACTGTATGTTTTTCCTCCATGGCCTCTGATAGGGAGAGTTTTTTGCCGCATAGAGGGCCTGTCATTCTAGTAGCCCCAGACTGGCCCTGATGGCCGTGGTATGTGGATCTCGTTTGAGCACTCTCAGAGCCACCATTGCGACTTCCGGTGACTTCCGATCTGCTGCATCAAGGGCCAGTTCATATGGAAATCCCTCCCGCTTTGGTTTTACAGCCTGGCTATTGAGAGGCGGCAGCTGAGGAAGAAGGGATTTTCAGGACCAGTTATTGCCACTCTTTTGGGGGCATGGAAGCAATCTACTTCAGCAGCGTATGCGCAAGTGTGGAAAGCTTTCTTGGTGTGGTGTGCTTTGCGTTCTGAATCTCCTTTTTGGGTGGACATTCCGGTTATTCTGGAGTTCCTTCAGGATGGTCTTCAAAAGGGATTGGCATATAATTCCCTTCGAGTGCAGGTGGCCACGCTAGCTTGTTTTAGGGACAAACTGGACGGTTCCTCTTTAACAGCTCACTCTGATGTGGTCCGTTTCCTACGCGGGGCTCTTCGGCCTCCTTTGCGGCAGCCATGCCTGGCGTGGCATTTGAATGTGGCACTGCAAGCCCTCCAGGCCCCACTGTTTGAGCCGTTGAATAAGGTTTCTGAGAAGGATCTAACACATAAGACAGTGTTTTTGGTGGCCATTGCTTCGGCTAGAAGGATTTCTGAAATTCAGGCTTTGTCTTCCAGAGATCCTTTTTTACAGTTTTCTGAAGCAGGGGTGTCGATCCAGACGGTGCCGTCATTTCTACCTAAAGTGGTTTCGGGCTTTGGCTTTCCATGTGAATCAGGCGGTTTGTCTTCCGTCTTTTCAAAGAGAGGATTATCTGGGGGAGTTTGCTTCGCTATGTTTCCTGGACGTGCGGAGAGCCTTGTTTCGGTACTTGCAGATCTCTAATAAGTTCCGATGCTCGGATCATCTCTTTGTGCTCTTGTCGGGATCGAAAAGAGGTGAGGCGGCTTCTAAGGCTTCCATTGCTTGCTGGATTAGGGAAGCCATTGGAGCGGTGTATCTGTTACAAGGGCGGGCGTCTCCAGTGGCCCTGAAGGTGCATTCTACACGGGCACAGGCGCTTCTTGGGCAGAGGCAGAGGCCTTATCTCTGGAAGAGATTTGTCGGGCGGCTACTTGGGCGTCCCATCATACTTTTGCGAAGCATTACAGGCTAGACGTGTCTGCTCGGGAGGATACGAGTTTTGGGGCGGGAGTGTTGGCGCGGGGAGCATCAGCTTCCCACCCTACTTAAGGAATGCTTTGGTACATCCCACTAGTTCCTGGATTCATCTGCTGCAAGTGACAAGGAAGGTAAAATTATGTCTTACCTGATAATTTTCTTTCCTTTAACGTGGCAGATGAATCCAGGATCCCTCCCTAGTTCAGCCGACTGTATTTTTCATTTTCTGCACAGTGTGGCTATATTTTCTTTCCGGGTTTTCTTTTGCAGAGTTCAGACAGATATGGGAACACAGAAAGGATTCCAATTTCTGGATCAAGTTGCAGTTATTTCGAAGTTCTTATTTGGTTCTCTGTTTTTCATAGTGAGGATGGTTTCTGGTTGTTGCTGGTTTCATATTTTTGGCCTTGGCAAATGCTTACGAATGATATACTAACTGAGAAAGGAGCTGGCTGTCTGACATCACTGCCTTTAGTTTGCTTATCTCTATCTCCACCTGCTGGTAGGCGGACTTAACCTACTAGTTCCTGGATTCATCTGATGCGTTAAAGGAAAGAAAATTATCAGGTAAGACATAATTTTACCATGGTATTTTTAGCACACTTATATCCATGTCTTCAGTAGCATAATTTATATTAACCATGCTTAGAAGTAGAAAATGCTTTATGAATTTTACCCCTATGTAGAGAGAATAATGTGGTGCAAGGACTGAGTGGACAACAAGATAAATAGAACAAGGAACTGGGAGTTATATACATGGGGAATGAACAGAAAAAGAAAGCTCAAGTAGAAGGCCTGAAGAATACTGAGCTTTAAAGTATGTATACAGTTTTGATTGAACATGGAACATCGATGAGTCAATTTTGTTGACTTAAGACAGTGGTTCCCAAACCTGGTCCTGGAGGCACTCCAGCCAGTCAGGTTTTCAGGATATCCACAATGAATAGTCATGATAGAGATTTGCATATATTGGAGGCAGTGCATGCAAATATCTCAGGTTTGGGAATCATTGACTTAAGATTATGTTCTTCTCAAATATACCGATCAGAAGACTGACAAATTTAAAGAAAATAATGAGATCCCTTTTGTATGCATTATTCAATTCTCCTATCTGGCTAACAATATTAGATATATTCTTTTTTTTTTTTTATTTATAAGAAGTCTTTATTGTGCAATTCAAAAATACAGATTTGCTGCGATACAATAAAAATGATGCACCTGTCCACAAATCTTACATAAACATAGGTAAAGCCAATACACTTTTCGTATATAACTGTAACATTCAAATACAAACCTTAGTAGACTTCGAGTTATTTTTCTTAAACTTTTCAATATTCGCTAATTATCCCCCCTGTGTCCTACCCGCCCCCCCCCCCTTCCCATTTTCCCCCCCTTCCCTCCCTCCCATTTAATTTAGCGATGTAACCGTACAGGCTGCTGTCATGATAACATCACACTACAGAGTTTGCATAGCGATCAGAGAAATGTTTCCATATCGATTGCCATTTATTCATCTGGCGTTTTCTAACTGCTATCAACCTCTCCATCTCACACACATAGCTCAATTTGTTATGCCATTTTTTGATTGGCGGGACCCCTGTCTGTTTCCAATGGGAAGCTATGGTGACTCTGGCAGCCCCCAGTGCCTGTTGCACCAAGATTTGTTGGGGCTTCTTTAGTCCTGGTGGCTTTACTGAAAAGAGAAAGAGCTCAGGAGTCCACGGAATTGAACATCCCACCCACTGCTGTAACCGAGCATGTACTGACTTCCAAAATGCCCGAACTTTTACACATCTCCACCACACATGACCCATATTCCCTCTTTGTCCGCATCCCCTCCAGCACAGCCCGGAAGAATCCGGAAATATGCGCTGAAGGCGATCCGGAGTGAGGTACCATCTGTATAATACTTTCATTGCATTTTCTTTAAATGGGACATGGCTATACACTCCGGCCACATGTCGCTCTATTCTCTCCCACTCAGTCTCCCCCAGGGCCATTCCAGTCTCTTTTTCCCAACTCTTCCTATGTAGAGTATAGCTAGGTACTTGTGCAGCGATACTGTGATATAATCGACTGATCAATCCCCGTGAGAAGGCAAATTTCTCACATATGTCTTCTAGGCATAGCCGTTCCCTTTTTATGACCTTACGTACAGCCTCAGTTTTAAGGAAATGTGCTAATTGACAATAAGCAAATTCATCCCCATCCTCTATGGAGTATTTGATCTTCAGGGTTTCAAACGGGATCAGAGAATCCTCCTCAAACATCCGACCCCAATTGCTCAGGCCCTCCATATGCCACCGCTGAAAAACCCCCGTTTCGTTCCCGGGTAAAAACATGGGATTAAATGCTATAGGGGCCATACGTGTTAGTATACAACGCCCTTTTGGAAACATGCTATCCCAATAGTGGAGAGTGACACATATGGACGGACACATACCCTCCCTCAGCACTCTGAAAGGCTTAGGAAGCCACACAAGCGATCCCAAAGGCCTCGTCCCCAAGGAATGTTGTTCAATATGCACCCATTGTCTATCAGGGTAATTCTGATGCCATTCAATCGCAGCTTTCCCCTGAGCGGCCCTGTAGTACCATAGAAGATTTGGGACACCCAATCCTCCCTTTCTCCTAACTTGGTAGAGCAACTGGCGCGCTAAACGCGGACGTTTACCCGCCCAGACGAATCGCATAATAGAGTCTTGCATGGATGCAAGGAGTCGCCTGGGCAGCATTACAGGTAGCGCTTGAAATAGATATAACAGACGGGGTAGCACGTTCATCTTAACAATGGCTATCCTTCCGAACCACGAAACCTCCTGATCTCCCCAACGCTCTAGGTCTAGCTTGATGGTGCGGGTCAGCCCCTTATAATTGGCCTCGGTTAGTTCAGATAGATTGGAAGTAATATTCACCCCCAGGTATTTGATGTGTTTTGTAGCCCACCGGAACTGGTATTGTGCCTTCAAGGTCTCTACTATATCCTCTGGAAGTGAAACATTCAAAGCCTCCGACTTTGTCATATTGACTTTGAAACCAGAAACTGCTGAATATTCCTCTATAAGACACAGAAGGTTAGAGAAAGTGGGCACAGGACGAGTGACATATAATAAAATATCATCCGCGAAAAGAGCTGCCTTATGTGTTCTATCCGCTACTCGGGCCCCATACACTCCCGGATCTGACCTTAGTTTTGAAGCAAACGGCTCCATAACCATTGCAAATAAAAGGGGTGACAACGGGCATCCCTGCCTAGTTCCCCTTTGAAGTCCAAACAGATCTGAATTACTCCCATTGACCCGAACACACGCTTGAGGAGAATCATATAGTGCCTGGATCCATTTCCTGAATTGGGCTCCAAATCCCATGGCCTCCAGAACCTTATACATGAAGGGCCAATGGACCCTATCGAAAGCTTTTTCTGCGTCCAAGCTAAGTAGACACAGAGGCCGTTTAGTATTTTTTGCTAGGTATATAAGGTCCAGGGTACGCCTGATGTTATCTGTGGCTTTACGATGCGACACAAACCCAACCTGGTCGGGATGTATGAGTGTCGGCATCAATGGTGCCAGTCTGTTTGTCAGCACTTTAGCCAGTATTTTAACATCTGAGTTCAAGATTGAAATAGGTCTGTAAGAACCACAGTCAACCGGATCTTTATCTGGCTTAGGTAATACTGCAATCCATGCCTCCATCATTGAGGTGGGCAACTTCCCCCCCCTTCCCACCTGATTGAACAGGTCCGCGAGAAGTGGGGCCAGTTCAATTGCAAATTTCTTATAGAATTCATTCGGAAGCCCATCCAATCCAGGCGACTTACAGGAGGGCAGGCCACGCATTGCCTCCTGTACCTCAAGTGGAGTAACGGGTTTATCTAACAATTCTCGGTGCTGGAGTGTTAAGCTTGAAATCTCACTATCAGCCAGGTAGGTATCGATAGATTCCGAGGTGGGTGCGATCTCTTGTGTATACAATGTTTGATAAAATTCCCTAAAGCGTTTACGAATAAGGTCTGATTTATATATTGTGGATCCTGTGCCATCACGTACCTGCTTTACTGTACGATCAACTTTTTGTCTCTTTAATTTAATAGCCAGGAGCCGGCCAGCCTTATTGGCAAATTCGTATACTCCAGCCCTTAACCTCTCTCGGCCCATGTTAAGCTGCTCTGTGTAAATGGAGTCCAGCTTCATCCGTTCTCCACGCAGTTGGGTCAGTATGTGAGGTGATTTATTAGCTTTGTGTTGGCCCTCCAGCACCTGTATCCGGTCCATACATCTCGCTATTTGGAGTTTACGTGCCCGCGAGCGTGTGCTTGCTAGTTTTAAAAAATAACCCCTTGAGACCGCCTTCATTGCATCCCACACAGTAGCTAAGGATGGGCCTGAATTAAGGTTGAACTCTAAGTATTCCTTCAACAGCTTTCTATAGCCGTCTTCCACCTCCTGTTCTAGCAACAAGCTCGTGTTCAGTGTCCATCTCCTATCTTTTATTTCCAATTTTATATTCGGCAAGGTGACCCATACAGGTGCATGGTCGGAGATCGTTATGTTGCCTATTCCAGCCGTTGGACCTTGCTCTACCAGCGAGACATCTACAAATATATGGTCAATACGAGAATAAGAATTGTGCACTGGGGAGTGATATGTATAATCTCTGTCCGCCACATGTGTCAATCTCCATAGATCTAGTGTACCTAGGGAATGTGCCAATGACGCCAGTGCTAGAGCCTCTCTTCTCCCCTCCGTATTGGTAGGTCCCGTTCTATCCAATTCTGGGTTAAGGACTGCATTAAAATCACCCCCCATTATTAAAGGGCCCTGCACAAATAAGGCTAGCAAATTCTTCACCCTAGTAAAGAACTCTGCCTGCCCACTGTTGGGGGCATATACAGATGCTATCGTTAAGTCAACCTGGTCTATTTGGACATGTAAGAATATAAACCGCCCTCCCGGGTCTTTCTTTATTCGTAGCACCTTTACCGCTACTGCTGAGTGGAACATTACAGCCACCCCTCTTTTTTTGGAGGCCTCAGATGAAGCACAATAGACCCCAGGGTATCCCGAGCAGGAGAGAAGTTTTTCATGCTTGCTTCGGAGGTGTGTCTCCTGCAGGAGAACCACGTGTGGCTTCAACTGTTGTAGCTCTTTATAGAGCTTCTGCCTCTTTTGGGGCATATTCAAACCTTTAACATTATAGGATATTATTTTTAATTCAGCACTCATTATTCAAGGTGTAAATAGCGTGCAACTTTGATATTGACAGCAGCTTTACATTCCAGTTTGCACCACAATATAAGCGTAAGAACATTTCAGTCACCCAGCATCTAGTACAGTCTATACATATGTTCCTTTCAGTCACCCCATCCCCCCCTTCTTTGACCTTACCCCAAGATCCCTTTCTTAATCGCATCCCTCCCTCCTCCCACTGTTCTCCCCCCTTCCCTACCCTCCCTTCTAGTTCCCAACCCTTAAAATCCCTCCTAGTTCCCCCATTCCCACCAGGTCTACCTGATTCCATCCCCCCACCAGACAGTGCCTTAGGCACCGAATGGGTTATCAGAGAAAGAAACCTCTCCGATCAGGTTGGCCACCCTTCCCCCTCCCTCACAAAACACAGCTCCCCTCTCTTTAGATTTATTGCTCATGATGCTATTCATCCGTGGCACACCCACCCCTTATAGGAGCATATACCACTTGAAAACTTTCCCACTTCCAGACAGTTTGATAAGTCCCATTATGCTGACATCAATACTTATAACAGAGTTTACCAGTGTACAAACCAATTCAGTTCCTTTATTTCTGAGTCTTCTGACCCACACGCTTCCATTTCTGCAAGCGAGCTTTCGTGGAAGGCGCTATCTCTGTTGGCAGCGCAGATGTCGGGGTCAGGCCTGCATCGTGTAAGATCTGCCATGCTTCAGAGACCCGGCGAAGCCGGAGCTGTTTGCCTTTTAATTCAAAACATACAGCAAAAGGGAAGCTCCAGCGATATGCAATTTTTTCCTTATTTAGGATCTCCAGGACTGGTTTCATTGCCCTCCTTTGAGCCAGCGTGTATAATGAAAGGTCTTGAAACACTGTAATCCGCGCTTCTTTATATTCTAGCGTGGTCAGTTGGCGAGCCCGCTGCCAGACCCGTTCCTTAAATGTGAATGATGTAAAGCGCACAATTATATCTCTAGGCCTGTTTGCCATTGTTTTACCCAGTGCCCTGTGTGCACGATCTATCTCCAACTCTCCAGGGGTGTAGCTCTCTCCCATGATGTGCTCGCAGAGAGTTCGCACGACAGTTGGGATATCTTCGCCGCCGCCATTTTCAGGTACTCCCCGAAATCTCAAATTGTGTCTGCGCCCTCTATTTTCTAAATCATCCAGCTTATATTGTAGCTCCTCAGCCTGGTCAGCCAGTTGACCGATGCGTGCGTCCATGGCCGCGTTAGCCTCTGCTTGCTCGTCGGCTCTCTCTTCTAGTGTCACCACGCGGCCTCCCAGCTCCCGTAGATCCATGCTAATGGAGTCCACGTGTTCCAGAATTTCCACCCTGGACGCCTTAATTTCTTCGCGTATTGCTTCAAGGCATTTCGCTAGATCTTTAGGGTAACTTTTCTTTTTAAGCGCCGAACTTCGCCGGTCCACGTGGGAAGACGCAGTGTCAGAGTCTGATGATTGCCGCTGCTCCGGAGAAGCATGGCGCGACAGGCCTTTCGCCGTCTGCCTTGTCGAGTGGCGCTCTCCCTCCCGCGTCTGCGAAGTCGCGATTTTGCTCATTATGTGGAGCGGGTTATTCCAACCTTGTCCACCCGATTTGGCACTTGATTTGTGATGGGGCACCACAGAAAACAGCTCTATTCAGCGGGGAAGTGCAGGAGCAAGAGTTTTAGGCAGCCATCTAATCTCGTGACGTCACTTCCTCTTCTATTAGATATATTCTTAAAAAACACTGGCATATTTAGGAAAGTGTAGAATGTTTTCATAACAACAGACTTCTGGTAGCACACACCAGATGTCCCAGTCTTAGGAACAAATTAGTACCCTTAGCATTACCTGCATTTAAACCATCTGTAAAACAACATGTTGACCACTTTAAATGTAGGAAACATACTTTTTGTTCTCAGATGATTACCTCAAAATCCTTCAGAGGGAAGAAAACTATTTTTCAAACTGCTCTACAGCCATTGTGATCTATGTTATTGTTTGTCATTGTGACCTCCTCTACATCAGGGGCGTAGCTACAGGTGGGCCCACCCAATCACAACTCAGGCCCACCCAGTCAGCACTCGGAAAATTGGCCATTTAAAAAAAATCTGTGAAGCCGTTTCGCAGGCAGCGGGACACAGTGAGGGAAGGCCCGAAGACGACGAGGTGATTTCCTTCTTTTGCAATGCACGCAGGGCAGACGTGAAGTGCTGCCTGCGAAACAGCTTCACAGATCTTTTTTTTAAGGCAGGGAGGTGGTAGGAGAACTAAGAGGGCTGTCGACGTTGACGGAGCTGGTAGTCGGGTCGGGTCAGGGGGGGTCTCAGATGGGAGAAGGGGACTGGGGTGGGGGGTCTCAGATGGGAGGAAGGTTGGGGAGGGGGTCTCAGATGGGAGAAGGGGTGGGGAGGGGGTCTCAGTTGAGGGGAGGGAAGTCTCAGATGGGGGAGGGGAGGGGGTCGGGTCTCAGATGGGGGAAGGGGAGGGGGGTCTCAGATGGCAGGAGGGGAGGGGAAGGGGGTCTCAGATGGGAGAAGGGAAGGGGAGAGGAGGGGGGTCTCAGATGGGAGAAGGGAGCTGGAACTGGGATCTGAGAAGGGGCCAGTAGGGAAAATAGGGGCCATGCCTGGGGCTGGTGGGGTGGGAAAATGGGGCATGCCTGGGGCAGCTGGGAGAATGGGTCTGGGGCTGAAAAGGGGGGGGCCCTAATGCAAGGCATGTGGATGAAGGCTGGAACTGGGGCTGAAAAGGAGGGTAGGTGGGATAAGGGGGCTAGCACTGGAACTGGGGGCTGAAAAGGGGCAGGGGCTGAAACTGTGGAGACAGGGGGCTGAAAAGGGGACAGGGAGAAGTGGCTGGGGCTGAAGCTCGGGACTGGTGAGAGAAAAGGGCTGGGGTGGAAACTAGGGGCTGAAAAGGACAGGGAGAAGTGGCTAGGGGCTGAATCTCAGGACTGGTGGGAGAAAAGGGCTGGGGCTGAAACTGGGGGCTGGTGGTATAATGGAGCTGAAACTGGAGGCTGAAAAGGGGGGGCAGGTGGGAGATGTGGGTTGGGGCTAGAACTAGGGGCAGGTGGGATAAGGGGGCTGGAACTGGGGACTGAAAAAAAGGGGCGGAGAGAGGGGACAGATCCTGGATGGAAGGGGGAGTGAGAGGGAGGGCAGACCCTGGATGGATGGGAGAGGGAGGGCAAATGGTGGATTGAAGGGGCAGAGAAAAAGGGCAGACAGTGGATGGAAGGGATAGAAAGGGCAGACAGTGAATGGAAGGGGGAGAGAGAGAGAGGGCAGACGGGGGCAGATGGTGGATGGAAGGGGCAGAGATATAGGGCACATGTGCATGGAAGGGGCAGGGAGAGAAGTCAGACATTGGATGGAGGGGACAGCAGAGAGGGCAGACACTGGATGGCAGAGAAAGAACGAAGACAGGTGCTGGATGGAAGGAAGACAGTGAAAAGAAGATGAGGAAAGCAGAAACCAGAGACAACAAACTGTAAATAAAATATATATTTTTATTTTTTTGCTTTAGGATAAAGTAGTATTGTAGCTGTGTTAATGTTTATAATAGAACATGTAAATAAGGTAATCTTTTTATTGGACTAATTTTAATACATTTTGACAAACTTTCGGAGAACAAAACCCCCTTCCTCAGGTCAGGATAGGATACTGTAACAGCACTATACTGTATTGACCTGAGGAAGAAGGTTTTGGCCTCTGATAGCTAAATGTATAATAAAATGGTATTATTTTATTTTCTATATTTGTTTTATTTCTATTTGTTAATTTGTAAAGTGGTGATTGGTATTTGTTAGTTTTTTCAAATTTACATCTGCTGTCTTTATATTTTGCACAGTACTAGGGGACATTTTCTGTTTCTGTGGTGTTGCATTGTATGCAGAGTCTGGCATCTTTGGGGGTCCAGTTTAATTTCTGTCTAAATACAAAGTTTATGATTACTTATTTTATAGTGGATTAGGGTGTATCTATGTTTGTGAAAAAGACATGGCTTTCAGTTGGCATTGACTGTGCAGGATCTAGGATCTGTACTATTCTGTCTGGTTTCGTTTTACAATAGGTGAATTGATGTTCTAGTGCTCACTGTAGTGTTTAAGATGCTTTCCTTTTCCTTGTGTGACTCATAGAAATGACTACTTATGCTAAGGTAGAATTGCTCTATAGGTCCTGAGTGTTCTGTATTCTCAGTATGGTGGTTTTAAGGTTTGCACCATAGGTTCCGAATATGTATGTGGTTTATGTTGCTGTAGGACAGCTGTTGGGCAGACTGTTTATTAAAAATTATTTAGGATCCCAAAAAAAGCTACTCACACCAGTATAGTGCCCACCCATATACGAACGCGGACAGATCACCCCCATGGATACCTGAATGTGGAGTCCCCCAAGGATCCCCCCTCTCACCAACCTTATTCAACCTAATGATGATACCTTTAGCCAAATACTAGCCAATCAAAACCTCAAACCCTACATATATGCAGATGACGTCACAATCTACATCCCGTTCAAACATGTTCTAAATGAAATCACCAGTGAGATCAACCAAAGCCTCCAAATAATGCACACCTGGGCAGATGCATTCCAACTAAAACTTAACGCAGAAAAAAACACAATGTCTTGTACTCACCTCACAACATCACAAAAAACTTCACCATAATCACACCATACTGTTCTCTTCTGGTCTCACAAAACTTGAAAATTCTTGGAGTCACCATTGATCGAAACCTCACTCTTGATACCCACTTGAAAAACACGACGAAAAATATGTTCTACTCCATGTGGAAACTTAAAAGAGTAAAACCTTTCTTCCCGAGATACATCTTCCGTACCCTGGTACAGTCAATGGTAATAAGTCATCTGGACTACTGCAACGCACTATACGTGGGCTGCAAAGAACAGACTATCAAAAAACTCCAAACTGCCCAGAATACTGCCGCCAGACTCATATTTGGAAAAACTAAATATGAAAGTGCAAAACCCTTAAGAGAGAAACTCCACTGGCTCCCACTTAAGGAACGCATTGTGTTCAAGATCTGCACGATTGTACACAAAATCATTCACGCAGACGCCCCAATCTACATGCTAAACCTCGTGGACCTACCTCCAAGAAACGCCACAAGATCATCCCGCAAATTTCTCAACCTACACTTCCCCAGCTGTAAAGGACTAAAATTCAAGCTGATGCATGCCACTACCTTCTCTTACATAAGCACGCAATTATGGAATGCATTACCTACAGATCTGAAAACAATCGACGAAACAACTATCTTTCGCAAATCTCTGAAGACATATCTCTTCAACAAGGCCTACAATGAGAACCTATAGCCACACTAATCCACCTCACCAACCCACTCAGTTAAGAAAGGCCACTTTCTATAAATACCCTAATCACTCCCTTCCTTCCTTCTTCTTTCTTCCCTTACTTAATCTCTGCACAATACTAAATGTATCTGTTATCCTGTAATGACAATGTTAACAAAACTATGTAAGCCACATTGAGCCTTGCAAATAGGTGGGAAAATGTGGGATACAAATGCAATAAATAAATATTAGCTCTGCCCACCTAAAATGTCAGGTCTGGCTATGCCACTGCTCTACATTAGTAAATTGAAAAGGATACTATGAACCAGACTTTCAGAGCACAAGGGTTGTGTGAAACACAATCGTCAGAAGGCACATTGCAACCTTCTTGGCCATTCATTTGAACAACTTAAGATCTCTGCTGTACAACTTATGAGAAGATCATGGCATGGTGGTAATCATGACAAAAAACTATTTCAAGAAGACTGATTTTCTAAATGAAACACTATCCAGCCCCATAGTCTGATTCAAACCCTTGCTTTTCTGTGTTCCTATGATTTGTTTGATTTTTAAGGGGGGGGGAGGTATTCATGTCTTTTTTTCACTTATGATACTAGAAATTTTGTAAAGCTGACTCACTGATATAGTTATATCTTTTATCTTGTTGTTTCATTCTCCTCTCGCTGTACTCTTTTTAGATTGGATGCATTCACACATTGAGTTCCACCTCATTTATGCCTTTTTCTTTTATTCATTTGTTTTATTTGTTCATTATTTTTATCTTTAGTTTTAGGAAGTAGCTTGGGGGGCAATCTTTGTGGGAAGTGGTGGTAACTTCGACGGAATCACTATACTGAATGTTATTAATTTAGAATGTTTTCTAGACTTTGGGGGGAGGGGTTACCCCCTATTCTTTTTTGGAGTTGCATTGTCTATGTACTTCCTTCTGGAATTGTTCTTCATTCATTCAATAAAAAGAACTTTACATAAATAAATGAGCTAAAGACCATATCTTTCTGTAGTTGGAAATTTGGACTTTCCAGCGGGGCTCTCAGATCCCAGATTTCAGTCCTGGGCTGATCAAGGCACTTGTTCAACATGCCATGGATGAGGAGGAACCTAAAATGTTGCCATATGACATGGTAAAAACCACATATCTTCTTACTTCAGCTGACTGGTTTGCTTATCAACATTCGAGTCATTACATTGGTACTCTGCATCATAACCCAGGGGATTTTTCAGAATCGCCCTTTGATGAGAAATTACCTCTTTCTGCAGTTTGTAAAGGCTTAGTGGGCAGCTACTATGGAAGTATGAAGAGGCTACTACAATTGTCACCTCTTCAAAAGGTTGTTGATCACTAGGCACGTGATTTTGGCACTTACACCCTGGACTCTTGCCTTCAAAACCTAACATGGCCCTCGGCTGGTGGAAAGTGTACAATTACAAGAAGCTCATTATAAATTTCTTATGAGCTCCAAAGATGGGTCTCCCTCTAATGGGACCTGTCCTAAATGTCATGCTGTTAATGCTTGCTACCGACACTGTATTTGGTACTTCCAGGGAATCAATTTGTCCTGGATTGACCTTTGGCAGCAGTTGAGCGCCCTTTATCATAGGCATTGGGATGCTACTCCCCAAAGGTGCCTATTGGACGATCTGTTAATGGTAGTAGAGGGTACTCAGATTTCAGCATTATTTCTCCGCAAGGTGGCTCTGGTTTTGAAGAGATGCATCCTGTTGCAGTGGCTTTGTGCGAATCCATCTACTCTAATGTTATGGCAGAATCAGATATACAAACTACTTAACATGGAATGTTCTGTAGAAACTAAATCTACCCGGATTTGCAATACTTTTTTGTGCACTTGGTTTGCGTATTTGGCTACTCTGTCACCAAGAGTACCCTCTGCTGTCCTGAATACATTGGAGGTTGAATTGTGTTCACAGTTTTGAGTGTATGTGATTTTATAGGCACATGGTGGTGGGGAAAGGGCTTTGGGAGGTATTGAGGGAGTGGGCTTGGGGTGGGAAGTATGGAATGGAGGGATATGATGGTAATTTGGTTCTTTGTTGTGACTTTTTCTATGATGATCTTCTTTGTTTGAACTTGATAAATATATTTCAACATAAAAAATTGCCGTTACATTGAACACGCTCCAATCCTCTGGTACCATGTGTGATTTTAAATTACATTTTGCTGACAGTAGCTCTGCCAGTTCATTTTTCAATTCTGTCAGTACTCTGGGATAAAAACCCATCCAGTCCAGGCGATTTGCTACTCTTTAATTTGTCAAATTGCTCCATTATATCTTCCAGACTTGGTTCAGGATCTCTGACTCATCAGCACTGAATACCATTTCTGGCAGTGGTATCTCTCTTTGCCTTCCTTATCAGTGCTTTGCATTTGACTTCCTGTTCCTTACTGTTTCCTATTATTTTCAGTTGATTCCTTCTTCTATTTTCTGAAGGATTTTCTTTTCTTTTAGCTCTATTAGCTTCCTACACTTCACTTTTTAACCATACCAGCTATCGTTTGTCCTTCCTGTCACGTTTTCAAATCTGGAACTGGGTTGTGAGCCCTTGGGCCACTGCCGAGGAGCGGCAGTGGCAGGCAAAACCACCCCACACCAGGGGCAAGACAGAACACTGACAACAGTTAGGCTTCATCTGTACCTGGCCACTTTCCACCAGAAGTTAAGCTCCCAGCTTCAGGTGGCCGACAGGACTTTGCAGGGCAGGGCAGGAGCTGGATAACAGCTAGGCAGCACAGGGACTGAGTGTCAGAGGGGAAAGGAAGGAACATGGGCAGCTAGACAATACAACACCAGGCAGGGACAGGACAAGCTAGGGGACAGAAACAGGAAGCTGCAAGCAGCCACTGAAACAGGGAACAAAACACTGACTAACAAGACACAGAACTAAAAGCTGCAGAGCAGCCAGCAGGATACAAACAGACAAGGACTAAACACAAAACTAAAGCCCAGAGACAAGACTAGCAAACAAACTACAACCTAATCTAACTACACACTGACTGGCAAGAACAGACAAGAATCAAGGCAAGGATTCAAAACTAGGCAGCAGAGCAACAGGCACTAACATACCAGGGCCTTAGACGCAATGCAAAGGCAAAGCCAGAGAGTTTCAAAATGGCTAATAAGCCCAGACAGGAAAGACTCAGCTGCAGCAATCACCAGGAAGCTATGGTGGCTGTGCAGGCTCAATCCAAGCAAGCAAACCTGGCAGCCTGGAAGATCCGGACCGGACTCAGCTAAAATCTGGAACGGGTGATGGTCCATAGCAGCCACCTGTACTGGCCACCAGAGGGTGAGGAGAGCATAGACGTAACACTTCCTTCCTCCTTTTTTAATACAAGGAATATATTTGTTCTGGGATTCCAGGATAGTATTTTTGAATAGCATCCACTCCTGATATAATTTTTTACCTTTGTAGCGGCTCCTCTTAAGTTTTTTTTTTTAAACCATTCTCATTTTATCGTTGAGGGGCATAATCGAACAGGGGCGTCCATCTATAAGGACGTCCATCTCTAAGGACGGCGCCACGAAAGGGCAGGGCAACCCGCATTATCAAAACAAAATGGGCGGCCATCTTTCGTTTCGATAATACCGTCGGAGACGGCCAAATCTCACCATTTAGGTCACACTTAGAGATGGCCGGCTTCGGTTTTCGCCTATAATGGAAACCGAGGACGGCCATCTCAGAAATGACCAACTCCAAGCCATTTGGTCGTGGGAGGAGCCAGCATTAGTAGTTCACTGGTCCCCTCTCACATGCCAGGACACCAACTGGGCACCCTAGGGGGCACTGCAGTGGACTTCACAAATTGATCCCTTACCTTGGGTGCTGAGCCCCCCAAAACCCCCTACCCACAACTGTACAACACTGCCATAGCCCTTAAAGGGTGAAGGGGGGCACCTAGATGTGGGTACAGTGGGTTTTGGAGGGCTCCCATTTACCACCACAAGTGTAACAGGTAGGGGGGGATAAGCCTGGTCCACCTGCCTGAAGTGCACTGCAGTACCCACTAAAAACTGCTCCAGAGACCTGCATACAGCTGTGATGGAGCTGGGTATGACATTTGAGGCTGGCATATAGGCTGGAAAAAAATGTTTTTTAATTAGTTTTTTTTGGGTGGGAGGCACATTTTTGAGGCTTGGTCGTGAACAAAAAGGGACCAAGTAAAGTCGGCCAAATGCTCGTCAGGGACGTCCTTCTTTTTTCCATTATCGACCAAGGACGGCCATCTGTTAACCACGCCCCCATCCCGCCTTCGGTACACTGCCGACACGACCCCTTGAACTTTGGCCGTCCCTGGGGTGGAAAGCAGTTGAGGTCGGCCAAAATTGGCTTTCGATTATGCCGATTTGGCCGGCCCTGAGAGAAGGCCGCCCATCTCCCGATTTGTGTCGGAAGATGGGTGCCCTTCTTTTTCAAAAATGAGTTGGATAGTCTCCTTTTTGAAAGTTAAATGCTAACATATTGGATTTCCAGTGTGTACTTGCTCCAGAGATTATATCAAACCTCCAGTCCCCCCCCCCCCCGACGATCCCATCCCCCCAGGTTCAGGGAGGGCTGGAGATCCGGTGGGATCCTGGGATGCGCTGGGCAGGGCTACAGACCATATAAGGGAGTGATTCAATGGGAGGGGCTGGGCGCCGCCATTTTGCGGCGTTGTCAACCCAAGGAAGAGGAGGGTGGCAGGCTACCTCCCTCCTCCAACTAAGGTAGGGGGGCCGGGAGGGGGTTCTTTTTAACGGCCACTTTTTAGCGGCCGCTGGAACACCAGGGACCATTTTCTGGGGGTTTGTGGGGGCTGGAGACCCACCGGATCTCCAGCCCTCCTGATCCTAGGGGGATGGGATCGTTGGGAGGACCGGAGGTCTGCTGGACCTCCAGCCCCTCCTCCCCCCGTCGCTCACTGGGAGGGAGGGAGGTGTATTGGCCGGCGGCCACTGGACCACCAGAGACCATTTTCTGGGGGTTGGGGGGGGCTGGAGATCCACCGGATTTCCAGCCCTCCCTGAACCTGGGGGTGATGGGATCGTCAGAGGGACCATAGGTCCACCGGACCTCCAGCCCCTGTTGCTCGGGGCAGGGGTAGTTCAGGGCCTGGCGGTCCCATGGACCTCCAGCCCTGTGTTTGACAGGTTTGGGCTTTTGACAGCCCAGACCTGTCAAACAAGTGTGGGAGGATTGTGCTGAGCGCATGCTCGGCACAATTCGCCCGCACTTCTACCCCATGATCAGAGATAATTGCGCTGCTTAAATTTGCATGCATTATCTCTGATTATAGGTCTGATAGCGCCCCACGCTGTTCCAGCGCTATTTAGAGCGCTGTTTGGAACAGCGTGGGGCTTTTGATCATCTGCCTGTCAGTGCAGAAATTTCTTAGCTCTTGGAGAATTTATTTAATCTCTTGAGGCTAAAGAGTATCAGACTTGAAGGAGCTGAGACAGACAGATAGAGGAGACCTACAGGGACATCACCTGAAAGGAGAGCATCACCTGGTGAAGCAGGAAGTGATCTTGTAGCCAGGATCTGCCCTCCAGAGGATTCAATATCCTCTCACACCAAGGATGTGTCTCCAGAGTCATCTACCCAGGAGGTAAGGATTAGGATGTCCGTTTGAGTTGGTAAATCAGTCTGGATTGTAGGTAGTGGGCATGAGGATTGTTTGGTCACTTGCCTTCCTGGTGTGAAGGTGGCAGATCACATGCATCACCTAAAGAAGATTTTAGACCATGCTGGGGAGGAGCTGGCTGTATTGGTTTACATGTGTACCAACGATATAAGTAAATGGTTTGAGGGAAGTCTGGAAGCCAAATTTAGGCTTTCTGGTAGAGATTTGAAATCCAGATTCTCCATTTTCAGAAATGCTCCCTGTTCCTTGTGCAGGACCCAAGAGACAGGCAGAGTTCCAGAGTTTCAATGCATGGTGGAAATAATGGTTCAGGGATGAGGGATTTAGATTTGATAGAAACTGGGCAACATTCTGGAGAAAGGGGAACCTGTTCTGAAAAGATGGACTCCAACTTAACAGAAATGGAACCAGGTTGCTGGCACTAACAGCAGCTTTTAAACTAGAATGGGGGGATGGAGCCAGCAGTTGCTCAGGAATGCATGGTTTGGAGTGAGGTATCTTTGGATACTATTAAAACAGGGAAGTTAAGGCATCTTAATGAAAATACAGCAACAAAGACAAAAAAGTAAGCCAGGAGCCTTTAAGGTATTTCATATACCACGCTATCATAAAAGCGTGGCTTAGATATCTTTATATTAAAACTGATGATAATGTGATTTCTGTGCTATGGCTTTCATGATAACAGGTCAGTAGTCCATATTTAGTATGGTTTATAGTTGGTATTATTATTATTATTACATTTGTACCCCACGCTTTCCCACTCAAAGCAGGTTCAATTCGGCTTACATAGTAATAGGGATTACAGGATATTGATAAAGAAAATAAAAGTTAAATTTTACAGAATAACAAAAGCGATAGGTAGGTAGAGAAGGACAGGGGTGAAGGAGTAGGAGATGTGTGAGCAAGAGTAGAAGAGGCAGGAGGGGGATGGATTACAGGATAAGCATATGGAATTTTGATAGGAAAGATAGTCAAGGTCATTGTCGTTGTCTCCTGGATATGTGATGGGTATTAGGATTCATAGAATTAGTTTGGGTCATTAAGATAGGCTTGCTTGAACAGATGGGTTTTTAGTGATTTCCAGAAGGATAGATAGTCACTGATTGATCTGATAGGTCTTGGGAGGGCATTCCAGAGTTGGCTACCTAAGAAGGAGAAATTGGATGTATAATAGATTTTATATCTCCTTTGCAATTGGGGTAATGTAGATTGAGGTAAGTGCGTGAAGTTTCAGACATGTTTCTGGTGGGAAGGTCAATCAGATTAAACATATAGCTCGGAGATTTACCGTGGATAATCTTATAGATTAATGTATGGACCTTGAAGTTGATACATTCTCTGATAGGGAGCCAGTGAAGTTTTTCACGAAGAGCTGTTGCACATTCAAATCGAGATTTGCCAAAAATAAGTCTTGCTGCTGTGTTTTGGGCAGTTTGAATTTTTTTCAGGATGTGGGTCTTGCAGCCTAAGAAAATACTATTACAGTAGTCAACGTGGCTGAGTATCGTGGATTGTACCAAGTTCCGAAAAGTATTCAGGGGGAGATAAGGTTTTACACCTTTCAGTATCCATATCATGTTGAACATTTTCTTTGTAGTGGATTTTGAGCCTTTCTTTAAAAAACGGCATGGTATTGCAATGTTCAATAAAGACTTCTATAAATTAAAAAAAAAAACGGCAGTAGGAGTAAAAGATATGATGGACTGTTTAGTCCAGAGTAGACCAAAAATAATTAAGAATGCTTAATAATTCTTGAATATAATTTCCTGAAGCCTGAATACATTTAGAAAATGAAGAATATTTTTCTTGTTTAAGGGAGAGCTTATTTTGCTTTTTGAAGAATTTTATATTGATTGAAGTTTGAGGCCGATTTTGCTTTCATCATGGTCTCTGCACCTTTCTTAAATGTTGTTGAATAGATCTAGGTACTGTAGAAATCTGGAACGTACATCCTATATAATAATTCTCACCTCCAACATTCTAATCTTGCTGCCTCAGACCATGGCTCCTTCGGAGTTGGTCTGCTAGGCTCCGTAGATCGCTGACGTCACCGGAAAGGAGACAAAAGGAGAAGAAGCAGGAGGGGTATGTCACCCGCAACACTGACCAACTGCAAGACAGGAGCAAAAGGCCCCGCCCCTGCCGCCCTCGCTGCAACACCATGCCCCCCCCAGGTCTCCCTCCCTCCCAGATCCCCGAGTTTCAGGGTCTCCCTCCCACTACCAGGATCCTCCCTCCATCCCAGTTCCAGGATCCCCCCTTGCTCACAGTTCCAGGATCGTCGTAGCCTCCCTCCCTCCCGTCCACTGCCAGCCCTCCTCCTTACGAATTTTTGAAGTCTCACCCAGTCGGGGTTACGGCGTACGGCGGCAGCAGCAGCAGCAGCATCGGTAAATGGCGTACAGGCTTGGGCCGTCTCTGTCTCTCAGCTCTGGTCCCGCCCTCATTTCCTGGCAGTGGACGGGAGGAAGGGAGGCTACGATGATCCTGGAACTGTGAGCGAGGGGGTATCCTGGAACTGGGTGGGTGGGATGGAGGGAGGATCCTGGTAGTGGGACCCTGACACTCAGAGGGAGGGAGATACTGGGAAGGTGTGTGAAATATGCATGAGGCAGTTTTTTTTTGGGGGGGGGAGGCTGTTGGATCACCTCGGGGGGGGGGGTGGAGGGAGGGAGCGGTGACGACTTCGGGGGGGGGGGGGGGGGGGAGCGGCGGCGACCTGGGGGAAAACTTTGCTAGCACCCGTTTCATTGTGTTCAGAAACGGGCCTTTTTTACTAGTATATCCATACACTGAGTTGTGAGTCTTAAAGGAGCAGACTTTACATTAGAGAACACAGATAGTTTTTCCTCCACAGATAAATACTGAAATTAATCTAAAATTGATAACACAATGAGGCAAAAGAAGGAATATGTCTCTCTGAGCGAATTACACTCTTCACAAAAGAGTCCCTTACAACTCCCAGATCTTGATGCTATTAAGCTTATAACAACTAGAAAAGGAGTGTTTTCATATGGACCTCTTCTCTGGAATTCTTTGCCTGAGGAACTTCGTAAAGTTTTTTCTTAATTTGCCTTTTGCAAACTTTTAAAAACTTGATTGTTTCAACATTATAATGGAATTTTATGTCTATCATATTTTGTTTTAAAAGATTAATTGTAAACTACTTTGACACTAAGATATTTATACATGTGAGGGAGGGAGTGACATAGGGGAAGGAAACACTCCCTCACTGGTCTGGTTCAGGGGCTCCAGGTCCAAGGAGAGAGTGAGTGAGCAAGAGGCCCTGACACAGAGGCCCAGGGAAGAGGTTAAGGAGGAAAGAGTTCCTCAAGAGAATCATAGCCTGTGACCATAATGTTAGCAGACAGGTCAAGGTAGGAGATTTATATTTTTCAGTATTTACTTAACCTGTGATAGCAGTATTTGCAGTTGGGTTCACGTGGAAGGTATACAGATTAAAAGTGAAGTATTGAAGTGAGCCTGTTAAGAGTAGTCACTATGAGTGCTAGCAAGTGTGAGTTAATGAAACTGGACTTCAGGATATCTAAGACAATTAAGTTTCTTTTTGTGTGAAGTGAATGCCTTCTACATCTGTGACAGTAACAGACTTTTGGTACTTTTTGTTCACAATAAAGACTTTCCCTTTGGTTTACCCAGTCTGCTGCTTGTGTTTGTGAAGGGTCCAAGCCTGGCCGCTTGTCCATGCTATCTCAGTGTGGTTTATAAAATCAATAAATCCAGTTCAATATCCCACAGCTAGCAAGTCTAAACAGCGACCTGTAGGAGTAATCAGTAATCGCCATGAAATGTGGTAGGATGAAGGCCTTTATAAAATAACTGTTCTGCACTCTAGTGATAAGTTGTGCTTTTATCAGCTGACCATTCTGAAAACCCTCTAGAGATACACTGTTAAACTCTAAAATCACATGTACTGACAGTAATTACAAGGGAGGGTTTATTTACAATAATGAAATTTAAACTACAATGAAAACCGAAACAACTAGGATAGAAAAGCTATGTATCAATGTTCAGAGTATTACAGGATAAAAGTTAGAATAAAAGTTTTTTTTACTTTAAATGCAAGAAATAAACCCTTGTCAGGAACTGGTTAGGGAACATGGGTTCTCAACCCAGTCCTTAGGACACACCTAGAGGGGCATTTTCGAAAGGGATGTCCAAGTTTTGATGAGGATGGCCTCGCAAAACGTCCCCATCCAGGGGCGGGGAAACCCGTATTTTCGAAACAAGATGGACGTCCATCTTTTGTTTTGATAATATGGTCAGGGACGCCCAAATCCTGAAATTTGGTCTTCCCTAGACTTGGTCGTTTCTGATTTTCGGCGATAATTGAAACCAAGGACGTCCATCTCAGAAACGACCAAATGCAAGCCATATGGTCGTGGGAGGAGCCAGCATTTCTAGTGCACTGGTCCCCCTGACATGCCAGTACACCAACCGGGCACCCTATGGGGCACTGCAGTGGACTTCATAAATTGCTCCCAGGAGCATAGCTCCCTTACCTTGTGTGCTGAGCCCCCCAACCCCCCCCCCCCCCCCAAAACCCACTACCCCCAACTGTACACCACTACAATAGCCCTTACGGGGATGTCCAAAATCGGCTTTCGATTATACCGATTTGGACGACCCTGTGAGAAGGACGCCCATCTTCCGATTTATGTCGAAAGATGGGCGTCCTTCTCTTTCGAAAATGAGCCCACTAGTCAGTCAGCTTTTAAGGATACCCACAATGAATATTCATGAGGTAAATTTGCATGCACTGCCTCCATTGTATTCAGACGTATCTCATGCATATTCATTGTGGGTATCCTGAAAATCTGACTGACTAGGTATGTCCCGAGGACTGGTTTGAGAACACCTGGGTTACAGTAAATACATTCCCTGTGGTACAAAAAAAGGGAAACCATCACTTCCATACACAGGAATCAGCTCAACAAAAGAGTGGAAGAGTTCTATCGCCAGGATGATCCAAAAGTGGTAATAAAAAAAAACTAATCACGAACTTGTAAGATACAATATCCTGAATGGATTTAAGTACAAGCACCCAGTCCTGGATGAACCTAAGTACCACAAATCTAGATTCAAATATACGGTCCCAAGAGCCAAAGTCTTCCCTTTTTCTTTTTTTTCTTTTTTTTCATCTTCCCTTAATTTATATCAATATGTGCTATTAACTCTTTGGTCACAGGTTTATGCTGCAGTATCTTCACTTTAGTTCACCTTTCTTTCTACAGTAGTTTCTACATTTCCATAGTTTTATATTTTCACTAATATGTTTTACACTTTCTGATTTTCACACGCATAATTGTGTTATAGTATCTCTTCCTGTTTGTGTTATGTTGGTTTTTTTCTTTATGTAATTATTGTTTATGTATCCACTTGTAAAAGGACTCCTGAGGAAGGCTGGGAAGCCAAAACACAGCCTGTGTTGAGTGTACCTTTTGGGATTGTGCAAGACTTTGACTCTTGAGACTGTATATTTGGACCTAGATTGTGGTACTTAGGTCCATCCAGGACTGTGTACTTGTACCTAGATCCATTCAGGACATATCTTACAAGTTACCAATAACAGTTTTTTATTACCAACTTTGGATCACCCTGGCGATAGAACTCTTCTGCTCTTTTGTTGTACAAAAATTAAAACACCTGTTTGTTACTCAATGGTGATTACAGGTCTTGACTTATATACAGTGGGGGAAATAAGTATTTGATCCCTTGCTGATTTTGTAAGTTTGCCCACTGACAAAGACATGAGCAGCCCATAATTGAAGGGTAGGTTATTGGTAACAGTGAGAGATAGCACATCACAAATTAAATCCGGAAAATCACATTGTGGAAAGTATATGAATTTATTTGCATTCTGCAGAGGGAAATAAGTATTTGATCCCCCACCAACCAGTAAGAGATCTGGCCCCTACAGACCAGGTAGATGCTCCAAATCAACTCGTTACCTGCATGACAGACAGCTGTCGGCAATGGTCACCTGTATGAAAGACACCTGTCCACAGACTCAGTGAATCAGTCAGACTCTAACCTCTACAAAATGGCCAAGAGCAAGGAGCTGTCTAAGGATGTCAGGGACAAGATCATACACCTGCACAAGGCTGGAATGGGCTACAAAACCATCAGTAAGACGCTGGGCGAGAAGGAGACAACTGTTGGTGCCATAGTAAGAAAATGGAAGAAGTACAAAATGACTGTCAATCGACAAAGATCTGGGGCTCCACGCAAAATCTCACCTCGTGGGGTATCCTTGATCATGAGGAAGGTTAGAAATCAGCCTACAACTACAAGGGGGGAACTTGTCAATGATCTCAAGGCAGCTGGGACCACTGTCACCACGAAAACCATTGGTAACACATTACGACATAACGGATTGCAATCCTGCAGTGCCCGCAAGGTCCCCCTGCTCCGGAAGGCACATGTGACGGCCCGTCTGAAGTTTGCCAGTGAACACCTGGATGATGCCGAGAGTGATTGGGAGAAGGTGCTGTGGTCAGATGAGACAAAAATTGAGCTCTTTGGCATGAACTCAACTCGCCGTGTTTGGAGGAAGAGAAATGCTGCCTATGACCCAAAGAACACCGACCCCACTGTCAAGCATGGAGGTGGAAATGTTATGTTTTGGGGGTGTTTCTCTGCTAAGGGCACAGGACTACTTCACCGCATCAATGGGAGAATGGATGGGGCCATGTACCGTACAATTCTGAGTGACAACCTCCTTCCCTCCGCCAGGGCCTTAAAAATGGGTCGTGGCTGGGTCTTCCAGCACGACAATGACCCAAAACATACAGCCAAGGCAACAAAGGAGTGGCTCAGGAAGAAGCACATTAGGGTCATGGAGTGGCCTAGCCAGTCACCAGACCTTAATCCCATTGAAAACTTATGGAGGGAGCTGAAGCTGCGAGTTGCCAAGCGACAGCCCAGAACTCTTAATGATTTAGAGATGATCTGCAAAGAGGAGTGGACCAAAATTCCTCCTGACATGTGTGCAAACCTCATCATCAACTACAGAAGACGTCTGACCGCTGTGCTTGCCAACAAGGGTTTTGCCACCAAGTATTAGGTCTTGTTTGCCAGAGGGATTAAATACTTATTTCCCTCTGCAGAATGCAAATAAATTCATATACTTTCCACAATGTGATTTTCCGGATTTAATTTGTGATGTGCTATCTCTCACTGTTACCAATAACCTACCCTTCAATTATGGGCTGCTCATGTCTTTGTCAGTGGGCAAACTTACAAAATCAGCAAGGGATCAAATACTTATTTCCCCCACTGTATCCTGTGTAGGTGATGTAAGTCTCTCCCTCCTTGGGAATGGCTGGAACAACAGGTGGTTGTTACAGGCAGTGCTTGTTCTGAAGTGTTTAGATGATAATGATTTGATGAGATAACTTCTTCCCACGGGAGATGCCATTTTACATCATTTTGCTGTCAGCAGTGTCTCCGATGATTAGATAGGTGATTGGCCCATGCCCTGATGTTGTGACTAAATAACACAAGAATGTCTTTTGATGTTATTCTGGAGGCTTTTCCCTGAATTCATGCTCCAGGGAGACTGGGTCAGTATGACTGAGTGTTCCTCTCACATTGCTCATATTTTTTTTGTCTTTCATCTGTTAAATTGTAACAGGGTCACAGGTTCTTTCCTTAGAAGTGCATGGGGCAAAAGTCTGAGTAAAAGTCTTTGCTTTGTTCCAGTACTGAGCACTATATATTATGTGATCCATAGAAGCTATACCACAGCCCTGTGTATCAAGCTGTGTAATACACTGGTTATGTTGTGGCAGGGGCTTTTATCCCTACAGACCTAGGTTCTGAAGTCATAAGGCAAAGCCAGAGTCTTGGAGTACAGCCAAAAAAGTGTCCTCCAGTAGGATGGTAGAGGAGTCAAGATGGAACATAAGGACAGAGCTGGGCGGACTTCTACAGTCTGTGTCCCAGAAACAGCAAAGAAAGACCATGATCAAATATGTAATACTAGTAAAAAAAGGCCCGTTTCGGTGAGCAATGAAACGGACGCTAGCAAGGTATTTGATTTCTGCAATGATTGTGTTGAAAGAGGATGGGTGTTTGTTGGTGGATGTGTCAGTGTGGTTCTTTGATATTTTGTTTGTATCTCACAATGTCAGTTTTTTTTGTTTGTTTGTTTTTGTTGACTTGATAGGTTGTATGAAGGGGGCTTGGAGGGTTTTGTTTTTTTTAGGGGTGTGGAGAGTGGGTTTTTCCCGGAATGGGTTTTTTTAAATGTATTTTTTTGGGGGGGGGGGGGGGGGGTTCGGTGAATGTCCCTTGCTTACAAAGTTTTTTTGTTTGTTTGTTTCTTTTTGTGTTGTGCTGTCAAAGTTGGAGGAAGTGTTTTTGAACTGAGAGGGTTTTCAAGGGGGTTTGGATTCGGGTCTGCTTGTGTTTTTTGTTGGGGGTGGAGGGTGAGAGTCACCTTCATCGTCGTCGTTACGGCTGCAGCAGTCCAAAGCGTGTAGACTCTGTCCTTTTATCTCTCATGTTCTGTGTTCGCACGGGCGGGACCTGAGCTGTGTGAGAGAGAGAAGTGCAGAGTCTGGACGCTTTGGACTGCGGCTGCCATTCGCCGTATCAGCGACGATGGAGGGATGGTGCCTGCAAGTGTTTTGGAGGGATGACACGACGACCCTTTGGGGGGGTGGGGAGGAGAGGGTGGTGTCCTGTACGTCCGCAGGTGTATCGTGACGGGAGGGCGGAGGGTAGGAACCAATTGCTCGCCGATTCGAGAGGGAGTCTGTGGGAGACGAGGGGGAGGTCCAAAGTCGTAGAGGAGAGGGCGGGGGTCCGAAGTCAGATGAGGGGGACGTGGTGAAGTGGCACTTCGGGAGGGCCGAGTGACAGAGCTCCGGGGGGGGGGGGGGGCCTTACCGGCACTGCTGTTCTGTTTTTGCGCTGTTGGCAGTTTTTTTAAAATACTTTTTTGGTTCTCCGTGACTCCGCCCTCAACGTCATGACGTTTGACGCGAGGGCGGGGCACACAGTCATGGTGGAATTCCGATCTACACCATGACGGAAGTTGGAGATTAGCAATTTGGCTTCATTAGAACGTTGGAGTTGTGAATTATGTCCAGAAGGGGCGTGGCTGAGGGCGGGTCTATGGCTGAGGGTGAGTGGTGCTGACAGCCTAGCCTAGGAAGAGTAGATTCAGTGCTTCACTGAACGTTGGAGGTGAGAATTATTTATATAGATCATGTTCATTATTGATTTACTCTAGAACTGAGAATGAATGTGACTGTTGGGCAGACTGGTTGGACCATCCAGGTCTTTATCCGCTGTCACTTACTATGTTACTATATAAGTTCCCAAGTAAAATCAGTGGATTTTGCTTTAAATTGAAATCCGACAACAGACTACTTAGATTTTCAGATCTAATTTTAAGTCTGATGCATTCAAACTAATTGCACAATCACTAATGTTGGCTCATATTATTGCAACATTATTTAGGTTGCAAGGATTTAATAGTAAAGAAACTTCAGACTCTAATGTGTACAACTGCCCATTTAATTTTAGGGATAGCAAAGTTCAATAGAGCCACTCCACTGTTTGTGCAATTACACTGGTTACTCATAGAGGCTCAAATTGTTTTTAAACTTTGCTTTGTTTTTGATTGTGCATGGAGAGACACCTACTTACACATTAAATCTTATTTGTTTATCACTCAAAATGCTGTTTGGGATTCTAGGTGTTTTTAAATTCTTCACTATCCAGATTCATCAAGGGTGGTTTTATCAAATAGCCTTTTTAGGAGTATCTTCTGGGAGATAAGCTAGGGTATCTAGATTAAGGTATTTTATACAATTAATGTGCTACTCTGATAACTCTTAGACGTTTTATAGCTTGATAGTTTTATTGAAACTCACAGCTATTTGGTGAGGTGAGAAATCAAGTCAGGGCTGGGCCTAGCATTAGGCAGTCATCTTGGGCAGCACAATTTTAGGGGTGTAACATAGGCACCCAGTAACCCAGCCATGACATTCCCATCTCCTACCTGCTGCTACCCCTACTGCTGCTACTGATCTTAGGGGCTAAACAACAGGAAACAGTTGTGGGACCCCAGCCTCCATGTATGCAGCTGACAACTTTGCCCCATGTGACATTGATTTCTTGGGAATGTGGCAGTGCCAGCAGAGCAGCAGGCAGACACATAGAGGCCAAAGATTTCAACTTTCCTGTTTTGTTGCTAGTGGTCCAGGGCAAACAGAAGATGCTGAGGGTATATAGGAGAAACAGGAAAAGAAGAAACACTGGATGGAAGGGGTGGGGGGGCGGTGGAGAGGAAGGAAATGCTGAATAGAAAAGGGAGGGAGATCTTGGAGAGAGAATTTAATAGGTTAAAATACTTGATAACCACCCAAAAGTTAGTGGTTTACAACCCAAAAATAAAAATAAATAAAACCAGAAAAGAACGCCCATATACATAGCTTTATGCACTAAAAACTAAATCTTATACAAGGGGCGAAACCATCGACAACCAGTAGAAACAAACAGTGGGTTCACATATTCCTTCCAACCCACTCCCTCTAACAACCGAAGCCCCACATTTTGTAACATTCTCAATCTTTTACCCAAGTAGTGTGGAATCTCCAAATACACTACATTCCCATACAGTTATGCAAAGTTATTTCATCAAAATAGGGTTTAACCAGATGTAACATCCTCAAGGCACAAAGTCCTACAAAAACCACGCGAGACACCTGCTGCTCAAATCGCAGCCTAGAGGGGAAGGAAATGCTAGATGGAAAAGTGGAGATAGTAAAATTTTGAGGACTAAGAGAAAAGGAGATTGGGAGAGCCGGTTGATGGTAAACACAGCAATAAGAAATAAATTGAAAACTGGATAGCAAGAATGAATAAAATCTGGACTGCAAGGCAGAAAAATAAAAGGAAGAAAGCGGAAAGGAACAATCATTGTATCACTAAAGAAAGAGGTGGATATAATAGGCATCTAAGAGACCTTCATCGTCGTGGACAACCAATGAAACAGTGTGTTACTAGGGTGCAAATTATATCACAGCTAGTAAAAAAGGCCCGTTTCTGTCAGAAATGAAATGGGCGCTAGCAAGGTTTTCCTCTGAGTGTATGTTTGAGAGAGAGTGTGTGTGAGAGATGGAGTGTGCGTGTCAGAGAGAGAATGAGAGAGAGACAGAATGTGTGTGTGTTTGTGTGAGAGAGAGTGTGTGTGTGAGACTGTGTGTGTGTGACAGAGAGATAGAGTGTGATAGCCAGAGAGTGTGTCAGAGAGAGTGTATGTGAGAGACAGAGAGTGAGTGAGTGTGCCCCCACCCCCATCTCTCAGGACCCCCCTCCCCCCTTTATGGTCTGAGGACCCCCTTCCACCCCCACCTCTCTGGTCTCAGGACCTCCCTCTCCCCTGCCCCTCCTCCAGCCACCCATGTCCAGCGACCCTCCTCTCCCCCTGCCCCCCCTGCAGCCACCCATGTCCAGTGACCCTCCTCTCCCCCTGCCCCCCTCCAGCCACCCATGTCCAGTGACCCTCCTCTCCCCCTGCAGCCACCCATGTCCAGCGACCCTCCTCTCCCCCTGCCCCCCCTGCAGCCACCCATGTCCAGTGACCCTCCTCTTCCCCTGCCCCCCCTGCAGCCACCCATGTCCAGCGACCCTCCTCTCCCCCTGCCCCCCCTCCAGCCACCCATGTCCAACGACCCTGCTCTCTCACCTGCCTCCCCTCCAGCCACCCAGGTTGTGTAGCGAATTCTTCGGGGCAGGCAGGAAAGATCCCCGGTCCTGCCTGCCCGCTGCTGGATCGCTGTTCAAAATGGCCGCTGATTCCAATGGCGGACTCGCGAGACTTCTGTTGTAGTCTTAGAGGCCGCCCTTGTAAGTGTCGGCGGCCATTTTGAACAGCGATCCTGCAGCGGGGGAGGGCCAGCAGCAGGCAGGCAGGACAGGGGATCTTTCCTGCCTGCCCCGAAGAATTCGCTACACAACCTGGGTGGCTGGAGGGGAGGCAGGTGAGAGAGCATGGTCGTTGGACATGGGGGGCAGAGGAGAGAGGAGGGTCGCTGGACATGGATCAGCTGTGAGGCATGAAATGTTTTTTTTTCTTTTTTCATGGGTTCTGAAGTTCACAACATAATTGCAACAGTGACGTCAGCCTGACTACAGAGCCTAGCTCAGCAACTCCGAAGGAGCCACGGTCACAGGCAGCAAGATTAGAACGTTGGAGGTGAGAATTATTATATAGGATAATAGAATGGATCAAGATGGAGGAGGGGTGATGCTATATGTTAAAGAGAGAATTGAGTCTAACAGAATAAACATTCAGGAAACAAATCCTTATGGGTAGAAATTCCATGTGTGAAGGGAAAGAGAATCCTGGTAGGGCTATACTACTGTCTGCCTAAACAGAATGAATGGGCAGATGATGAAATGTTAAAAGAAATAAGGGAAGCTGACAAATGGAGGAGGGTGAATATTGGAGTGCCACAGGGATCTGTACATGAACCGGTGCTATTTAACATATTTATAAATGATCTGGAAATCAGAATGATTAATGAGGTAATTAAATTTGCAGATGACAGAAAAGTATTCAAGGTTGTTAAAACACATGCAGACTGTGAAAAATTGCAGTAAGACTTTTATTTATTGGGATTTATTAACCGCCTTTATTAAGAGATTCACCCAAGGCGGTATACAGCAGGTACAGTTTAACATAAAACTTACAATTTTGTTAATAGCATAACAATAGTAAAATAACAAAAAATAAACCTAATTACAATAAATGAGGTAAACTTGAAAAAAGTAGATTGAAACCTAATAATAGAACTGCCATGAAACAGTATCAAAAATATACACATTTAACAGCACTGGAATTCAAATACCAGAGATATAATACAATGTTAGCATAATACTATGATACGCCTAATAAGCATTCATTAGTACATTCAACTAACATAGATATGATGCCAAAGAATTTCTACAATACATCTTACCATATAGCTGAGGGATCAAGAGCAGAAATATGATGGGAACAACATGCATGGTACAGAGGCAGTTGGGATAATTTGTTGGTTAGCTAAATTTAAAGCAATGTTGTATAGTTAAGCAAGAGATAAGGAATTGATCTAAGTTAGTGTGTGTAACAAGCTAGTTCAGGTGCAGAATGAGTGTATAGTCAGTCACTCTATGTATTAAAGGCTTGGGAGAAGAGCCAGGCTTTCACCCGCTTTCTGAAGTAGAAGTAGTCTCGAGTTATACATAGCCCATCTGGGAGTAAATTCCAGAGCATGGGCTACTCTTGAGAAGGCTTGCTGGTGGGTATCACATTGTACAATTTCTTTTGACAAAGGTACAGGTAGTGATGATCCTTGAGAAGATCTTAGAGGTCTTAAAGTTTTGTAAAGGGCTAATTTATTCTTTAAGTACTCCAGACCATTTTGTCTGAGGACCTAGAAAATCAAACATAGAGTTTTAAATTTAGCCCTGTAAGGTACTTGTAGCTAGTGTAGCTTTTGCCGGAAGCATGTGATGTGGTCACACCACTTGCAATCTTCTATCAGTTATGCTGCAGCATTCTGAATTAGTAGGAGCTGATACAAACTCTTTTTGGTTTGGCCAGTGTACAGGGCATTATAGTAGTCTAGTTGTGATATTATCATGACATGGACCACTGATTTATCTATTCAATATATGGAAGATTTCATAGCTGCCTTAGGAAACTGGAAGACTTGGCATCCAAATGGCAGTTGAAGTTTAATGTGGACAACTGCAAAGTGATGCACATTGGGAAGCGTAATCCACATCATAGTTACCTGATGCTAGGGTCCACCTTGGGGGTCAGCACCCAAGGAAAAGATCTAGGTGTCATAGATAATACGCTAAAATCTTCTGCCCAGTGTGCAGCTATGACTAAAAAAGCAAATAGGATGTTAGGAATTATTATGAAAGGGATAGTAAATAAGACCGAGAATACTCTAATGCCTCTGTATCGTTCCATGGTGCGATCTCACCTTGAGTATTGCGTTCTCTTCTAGTCGTCGTGCATAAAAAAAGATATAGCAGAATTAGAGAAGGTTCAAAGAAGTGTGACCAGTATGATAAAGGGGATGGAACTCTTTTTGTATGCGAAAAGGCTAAAGAGGTTAGGGCTCTTCAGCTTGGAAAAGAGACAGCTGAGGAGAGAGATGACTGAGGTCTGCAAAATCCTGAGTGGTGCAGAACAAGTAGAAGTGAATCAATTTTTTACTCTTTCAAAAAGTACAAAGACTAGGGGACACACAATGAAGTAACATGGAAATACTTTAAAAACAAATAGGATGAAATAGTTTTTCACTCAATGGAACTCTTTGCCGGAAGATGTAGTAATAGCAGTTAGTTCCTGGAGGAAAAGTCCATAGTCTGCTGTTGAGGCAGACATGGGGAAGCCACTGCTTGCCCCTGGATTGATAGCACGAAGTGTTGCTACTATTTGGATTTCTGCCGTATACTTGCCCTAACGTCCTCATTTAATCTTCAGCTGTGCTCCTCGGCACCCACTCACCAAAATGGTCACTGTCTCGACCTTATCCTCTCCTCTAACTGCTCTCCCTCCAGCTTCTATTCCTCTGATCTCCCACTATCCGATCATCACCTGCTAACCTTCATTCTTAAGCACCCTCCTCCCCAGTCCCACCCAATCTCATCCCCCACCTCTAGGAACCTTCAAGCTATCGATCCCTTTACTCTATCCTCTTGTGTCTCTAACCTTCTCTCTACCACCACCTTACCTAAGTCTGTGAATGAAGCTATTTCTTCCTATGATACTACCACCACCTTACCTAAGTCTGTGAATGAAGCTATTTCTTCCTATGATACTGTTACCGGATATGATTTAAATGTTCTTAATATCCATTAAAAATGTTACAAAATTGTCATAGTCCTAATATGATATTTAAGAACAAAGAGCAGGGGAATATTTTAAGAGCACTCGCTAAAATTTCTTCACCAGTTGCTGATTAAAGCAACAATAATCACAATTGCAATGAATTAAATATTATCTCTGTTGAAATGCAGTGTCCTGCGTTTCCAGATTTAAAGGTATGCACCCAGGACACAAAGAGACTATATTTTTAGCTTCAAAAGGGTTTATTTAATATATTGCAAACGAGAGATAGCTTTTAAAAGGATCTTAGAACAGAAGAATTTGTGCTTAGGAAACAACACAACAGACTTAAATCACAAGTTACTTACAAGTCCATGTTATGGCAGCTGAGAGAGAAAAAGTCTTTTGGAAAAGTTCTATTATTCAGCTGAGTGATGAGCCATGTGGCCGAGGTAGTAGCAGGAGGCTGGACATCCTTCTCACCCTTTATAGGTCTGGAATGGATTGCAGCTGAAGAGAGAATCTCTGTTGTGTGGAACACTTCTTCCTTTTATATTCTTAGTTTGCAGGGAGAAATGAGTGCATGCCCTGGATCATTTGCTTCCTGGTTTGTACTGGACTCTGGGTATTTGCAAAGCATTATGGTCCTGGTTTCATTGGTTTGTGTGTAGTTGTAACATGATAAGTCCTTATCTTCTACACATGTGTGCTGGGTCCTTTGTCTGTAGCCAGCAAGCAGGCAAAAAGTTTTTATGGCTTCCTGTTGGTTTATTGCAAGCATCCTGGCAGAGTTTATAGTAACTCTTGGGTCTGGTTTTCTGCTATCCATCTTTGATCCTTTGCTGTGTTGATATTTACACCCACAATGGTTTTGATCAGTAGTCTTTTGTTAGGGGGAGGAAGGGGGGAGATGAAAGCCAGACCAGTTTCTCTGCTGCAGTCCTTTTAAAAGCTGCATTTTTATATTGGTACCTGATTCAGCACAATTCTACATATTTAATTCTGCTGCATACTTAATTCTGACAATTGAACTGACATATCACGCTACAATACTATTCTGTCCTCTGCTTTTGACCCTCTTGCCCCTCTCATGCCCCATCCTACTAGGCGTACCAAACCCCAGCCTTGGCTAACCTCTAGAATCCGTTATTTTTGCTCCTGCACCCGCTCAGCAGAACTTTCTTGGCTTAAATCCCGTACCCTTGCCGACTTCACTCATTTCAAATTCATGCTGAACTCCTTCCAGTCTGCCCTTTCCCTAGCCAAACAGGATTACTTCACCCATTTGACTAATTCCCTCAGTTCTAACCCTCGACTTCTCTTCGCCACACTGAACTCTCTTCTCAAAGTACCTCCGTCTCCTATTCCCCCTTCTCTTTCTCCACAGACTCTAGCTGATTACTTCCATGATAAAATCCATAAGATTAACCTTGAATTTTCATCCAAACCCTCCCAACCTCTCTCTCCCTTCGTCCACACCCCCTACTCTCCTTCCTCTCCTTCTTTCTCCTCCTTCTCTGAAGTTTCTACTGAAGAAACTGCCCATCTTCTTTCCTCCTCTAAATGTACTACCTGTTCCTCTGATCCCATCCCCACTTACCTAAACACTATCTCTCCTACTATCATCCCTGTCATCTGTCACATCCTTAATCTTTCACTCTCCACTGCAACTGTTCCTACGACCTTCAAACATGCTATTGTCACTCCACTCCTTAAAAAACCCTCACTTGACCCTACCTGTCCCTCCAACTATCGCCCCATCTCCCTTCTCCCTTTCCTCTCCAAATTACTTGAACGCATCGTTCACCGCCGTTGTCTTGACTTTCTCTCTTCTCAACCTATTCTTGACCCACTTCAATCCGGATTTCGCCCTCTTCACTCTACTGAAACTGCACTTACTAAAGTCTCTAATGATCTGCTTCTGGCTAAATCCAGAGGTCTCTATTCCATCCTCATCCTTCTTGACCTATCTGCTGCTTTCGACACTGTTGACCACACCTTACTCCTCGATACGCTGTCCTCGCTTGGATTCCAGGGCCCTGTTCTTTCCTGGTTCTCTTCCTACCTCTTACTCCGTACTTTCAGTGTTCACTCTGGTGGATCCTCTTCAACTTCCCTCCCACTTTCAGTAGGTATGCCTCATGGTTCTGTCCTTGGACCACTCCTTTTCTCCATCTATACCTTCTCCCTTGGTGCCCTGATCTCATCCCATGGTTTTCATTACCATCTTTACGCTGATGACTCTCAGATCTACATCTCCACCCCTGAAATCTCAACCTTAATCCAGGACAAAATCTCTGCCTGCTTGTCTGACATTGCTGCCTGGATGTCTCAACGCCATCTCAAATTAAACATGGCTAAAACTGAACTTCTCATTTTTCCCCCTAAACCCTCATCCCCTCTTCCCCCATTCTCTGTTAATGGCTCTCATATCCTCCCTGTCTCCTTGGCTTGTAACCTTGGAGTCATCTTCGACTCCTCTCTCTTCTTCTCTGCTCATATTCAACAAATCGCCAAAACCTGTCGCTTTTTTATCTTCAACATTAGCAAAATTCGCCCCTTCCTTTCTGAACACACCACCAAAACCTTTATTCACACCCTTGTTACTTCTCGCTTGGACTATTGCAATTTACTTCTCACAGGTCTTCCGCTCAATCATCTTTCTCCTCTCCAATCTGTCCAGAATTCTGCAGCTCGACTTATTTTCCGCCAGAATCGTTATGCCCACACTAGCCCACTCCTTAAGTCACTTCACTGGCTCCCTGCCCGCTTCCGTATACAGTTAAAACTCTTACGGACCTTTAAATGCATCCACTCTATGACCCCTCATTACCTCTCCTCTCTCATCTCTCCCTACACTCCTCCCCGTGAGCTCTGCTCTCTGAACAAATCTCTCTTGTCGTCCCCCTTCTCCTCCACCGCTAACTCCAGACTGTGTGCCTTTTATCGTGCGGCACCTTATGCCTGGAACCGTCTTCCCGAACCCATACATCTAGCTCCATCTCTACCTGTTTTTAAATCTATGCTGAAAGCTCACCTTTTCACTACTGCCTTTGGCTCCTAACCGCTACTCATTTGCCCTCCTCCTCCCCTGTTCCTCTTTACCCTGTATTTCCCTTGCCGGTAATGTCTTGTCTGTCTGTTTTATCTAGGTTGTAAACTCTTTGAGCAGGGACTGTCTCTCTATGTCAGGTGTTCAGCGCTGCGTGCGTCTGGTAGTGCTATATAAATGCTATTAGTAGTAGTAGTATACTTGTGACCTGGATTGGCCATTGTTGGAAACAGGATAGTGGGCTAATGGACTGTTGGTCTGACCCAGTATGGCAAATCTTATGTTCTTATAATAATTGTTGATTTCTATTACCAAACAACAATCGGGGTAGCAGAAAATAATCCAAAGCTAATACAATTACTTCTTCAAACTATCTTACAGAAGAGTGATAAATAGTAATAAATAAATAAAAAGAAGAGATGTGAGAGACCTCAGCATTCACAAACCAAGTAATATACATCTCTCTGGCCTGATGTGCTACTTTCTTTAAATTAGTCACCTTATTTTCTAACTCCTCTTACTCTCTTACCTATCTATGGGGCCCTTTTACTAAGCCACATAAGTGTCTACGCATGCCCAATGCACGCCAAAATGGAGTTACTGCCCGACTACCACATGGCTCTTGCGATAATTTCATTTTTGGCGCATGTCCGATAAGCACATCTGAAAAATATTTTTTATTTTTGGGCGTGCGTAATGGACGTGTGCCAAGTGGCATTTGGCGCGCGTAGGTCATTACCGCCCAGTTACTGAGTGAGTCTTTACCGCTAGGTCAATGGCTGGCGGTAAGGTCTCAGATCCAAAATGGCTGCGTGGCAATTTTCATTTTGCTGCACGTCCATTTTCGACAAAAAATGAAAAAAGGCCTTTTTTATAGGTGCGCTAAGAATGGATTGGCGAGTGCCCAAAACCCACGCTTATGCTACCGCAAGCCATTTTTCAGCGCGCGCGTTTATAAAAGGACCCCTATATTTTCCTCCTTTGCTTATATCCTACGCTGTCTATTAAAATGTTCTTTTACATACTGTGTTGACATTGTAAGTAGTGTGCTATGCTATACTTTGTATTGTTTGAATATTTTTACTGCTGTAATTGTCTATTGCTTATGTTTAATTTATTCTTTCTGTACACCGCCTTGACTGAATTCTTTCAAAAAGGCGGTTAAAAAATCCTAATAAATAAATAGTAGTTTTTACAGAACTATGCCAGTGATCAGACATTTCACTAACTCTCTATATAACAATCAAATGGACAAAAAAATCCTCCACTCCAAAAAGTCAATCACTCATCGCTCTTCTAGAAGGGAAAAAATATATCAAAAAGGTCTTATGCTTGTACATGTACAGCAAAAATGTTAAAAACTATTATTTGAATTTCGCGTAATAATGCAACAAACTCATCTTTGTGGCATAATTGTCTTTCAGTCACTTCCAGTGGTGTACCTAGCGTATTTGACACCCGGGGCCGATCATTTTTTAACACCCTCTCCTCTATATGAAAATATTATTTTTAGTAATAATCCACGAGTCACACAAGGGTGTACCTAGGAAAGGCATCATCTTAAACACTGCAGTGAGCACTAGAACATCAATTCACCCATTGTAAAACTAACCAAGACATTAGTAAAAATGATCCTGCCAACAGAAAACCATATCTTTTTCACAAATATAGAACACTATACATCCTCACCAAGTATAAAATAAGTAACCACAAACTAAAATTAAACTGAACCCCCAAGAGGCCAGATCCCGCATACAATGCAACACCATAGAAACAGTGATGCATGTCCCCCAGTACTGTGCAAAATATAAAGATTGCAGACATAAATTTGAAAAACTGACAAATACCAATCACCACTTTACAAATTAACAAATAGAAATAAAACAAAAAATAGAAAATAAGATAATACCATTTGATTTGACTAATATATTTTTCAATTAGCTTTCAGAGGCCAAAACCTCCTTCCTCAGGTCAGTACAATATACTGCTGTTACGGTCCTGTCTTGACCTAAGGATGGAGGTTTTGGTCTCTGAAAGTTAGTCAAAAATGTATTAAAATTAGTCCAACAAAAAGATCATCTTATTTTCATTTTCTGTTTATCACCACAGCCACAATACTACTTTATTCTAAAGCAAATAAATAAATAAATAAATCTTCTTTTCTACCTTTGTCGTCTCTGGTTTCTGCTTTCCTCGTCTTCTCTTCACTCTCTCACTTCCATCTAGCATCTGTTCTCTTTCTCTCTCCCTTTCATCCAGTGTCTGTCTGCTTTCTCTGCCCCTTCCATCCACTGTCTGCCCTCTCCCCCTTTTCATATGGTGTCTGCCGGCTTTCTCTGCCCCTTCCATCCACTGCCTGCCTTTTCTTTCCCTTCTATCCAGCATGTGCCTCCCTCTCTCCTTTTTTTATGATGCATTCCAGCATCTCCCCCTCTCGCCATCTTTCTCTCTCCACTCTGTTCCCCATCCATATCCATCTTCTGCTTATCTCCTGTTTATTTGACTTTTTTCTCTCCATGTTCACTGTCATTCCCTCTTACTCCCTCTCTCTCCTATCCATAACCTCCCCTCTGTGTCTCTGTCCCTATTCTTCCATGTTCAGCATTTGCTCTGTGTCCCCATCCCTTCCTATGTTCTTCACCCTTCTTTCTCCCTCTCTCCTGCACTCCAAACCCAGGGCCAGTATCTCTCTCCCCTGCTTCATAGTACTACATCTTGTTCTCCCCCTCCCCTGATCTAGCTTTTTCCTAGTCTCCTCTCCTTCATGCATCCCACCTTTCTCTTCCCTCCCCTTCTTGCTTCCCTTAGATCTAGACTAGCATCAATCTTACTCCTTTCTCCACCTTCCTTTTCCCATTTTCCTGCCATTGCTTTCCTTCCTCTCTCCACCACCCTTTCCCCTTAGGTCTGGCATCGCAGTCTCCAACCCCTCTTCCCCTTAGATGTGGCATCACATCCTCCTCTCTCCACCCCCCCTTTCCCTTTGGTCTGGCTGGCTGGCTGACATTGCTTCCCCCCCCCCCCCCCGGATTAGTGCAGTATCGCTCTCCCCCTCCTCACTCCATGCCCGCTCCGCTCCTGCACGTCTTTAAACTTTGAGGTTTCTGGCAGCAGCATCAGCAATATAAGTGCTGACCTGCCTGCCCCGGAAGCACACTCTATACAGCTTCCCGCGTAGGAAGGACGCTGTCCAGAGAAGGCTTCCGGGGCTGGCCGAAGGCAGCGCTTACATTGCTGATGCTGCTGTCAGAAGCCTCGAAGTTTAAAGATGTGCAGAGTGGGGCGGACGTGAAGTGAGAAAGGAAAGAGTGATACCATACTAGTCGGGGGGGATGGGGGGGGAAGGACACCCATGCAGCAGCACCGCACCGGGGGGGGGGGAGTAAAGACGGCAGCACCGCACCAGTCGGGGGGGGGGGGGGAAGACGTACATGGCAGCACCCCCTCACGAGCTGCACTCAGGGCGATCCGCCCCCACCCGCCCCGCTCTCGGTATGTCACTGATCACTTCTAAATGTTCTGTTTGTGAGAAGGATTCCTTGTTTCACAGCCACTGCCTCAGGGGACAAACACCACCAAATGTGTAAAACTCAGACATAAAGACAACAAGACCACCAGAATGGACAAAGAACAACAGTGTCCCACGAATAATCTCAGGAGCAAAGGAGGAGTGGGAATGGAACCAGGCTCTTCAATGAACAGACTGGAGACGGTCAAGATTCAAAATATAATTTATTAAATGAAGACTCTACAAGGTATCCTGTTTTGCCATTGCAAGTGCCTTCTTCAGGAGTCTATATAAATGTAAAAGACATGTAAAAAAACATAAAAAAACATTTGAATAAAAAGCATATATTAATAGTTATTAAAACAATAAAATATGAATAGATGATTAATTGAAAAGTGACGAAGGACAAGTATAGTCAAAAAATATGAAATAAAATGGCAAATGTATACTTATGACATTTACAATATAGCTTAGACATCAAAATCACAATCAGCAGTGGAGGATAAGTGAGCAACTACGGTACTATAAAGTACATTGTATAAAATATGGCGAAACTAGTAAATAAGGCCCGTTTCTGAGAGAAATGAAACGGGCGCTGGCAAGGTTTTCCTCGGAGTGTGTATGTTTGAGACAGTGTGTGTGAGAGTGACTGTGTGAGAGAGAGAGAGAGTGAATGTGCAAGTGTGTGTGTGAGAGAGAGAGAGTGTGGGTGCGAGTGTGTCTGTGAGAGAGTGTGTGTGAGAATGAGAGTGTGTGTGTTTGAATGTGAGTGTGTGCATGAATGTGAGTGTGTGCAAGTGTGTATGATAGGCACAGTGATTGTGAGAGAGTGTTTGACACAGATACAGTGTGTGAGAGAGTATGTGTGCAATTCAGACTGTCTGTGAGACCGAGAGAGTGTATGAGACCGAGAGTGTGTGAGAGTGACTGTGTGACACATAGAGTGAATGTGATACAGTGTGAGACGATAGTGTTTGAGAGTGAAAGAAGACACTGACTGTGAGAGTGTGTGTGAGAGAGAGAGTGTCTGTGTGACAGAGATACCTCCCCCCCCTCCCTCTGTGGTCTCAGTGTGTGTGTGTGACACAGAGAGTGATACAGGGTATGAGTGTGTTTGTGAGAGAGTGTGTGTGATTGTCTTCTGTCCCCTGCCACCGTCGAGTCACCCAGCAATTCTCGTGTCTCCCCTGGCCCCCCTTCCAGCCACCCAGTGATTCTCCTGTCTCCCCTGCCACCCTCCAGCCACCCAGCGATTCTGCTCTATCCCCTGCCCCCCCTCGAGGTATCCAGCAATTCTCCTCTGTCCCCTGCCTCCCCCTCCAGTCACCCAGCGATTATCCTCTGTCCCCTACCTCCCTCCAGCCACCCAGCTATTCTCCTTGGCCCCCCCTCCAGGAACCCAGCGATTCTGGTTTCCCCTGCCCCCCTCCCCGTCAAGCCATTCAGCAATTCTCCTCTGTCCCCTGCCTCCCTGTCCAGCCACCCAGCGAGTATGCTCTGTTCCTTGCCCCCCCCCCCTTCAGCCACCCAGCGATTCTCTCCTGTCCCCCTCTCCAGCCACCCTGCGAATCTGCTGTGTCCCTTGCCCCCCCTTCAGTCACCCAGCGATACTCCTCTCTCCCTTGCCTCCCCTGCAGGCACCGTGCGATTCTCCTCCAGTTCGTTCCCCCAGTCCTGCAGCCTTCTGGTCCGCCCTCGACGTCATCGCTCGTTCCCTCAATCCTGCAGCCCATCACGTTTTGACGCACCCTCAACGTCATCGCTCGTTCCCTCAGTCCTGCAGCCTTCTGGCCCGCCCTCAACGTCATCGCGTCAAACATCGCTCGTTCCCTCAGTCCTGCAGCCTTCTGGCCCGTCCTCGACGTCATCGCATTTTGACGTGAGGGCAGGTCATTGACAGATGGGGCATAGAGCGTGGAGCGATTGACACCACTACGAATGCTTCACAGAGAGAAGCCAGAGTCAGCTTCAGAACGTTGGCGGTGCGTTTTATTATAGTAGATGTGAAAAAATAGCTATTATATACTTATAACATTTAACATATAACAAACGTCAAAATGTAATCGGTAGTGAAAGATACAGTTTACAAAACGTGAAGAAAAATATTAAAATGACAGTATCGAAACTAACATTACTTTGTCTCAAGGAGTTAGTCGAAAAAGCATACTGGATAGAGTTATTTGGGAGTAAACATTCTGGTCTAAAAAGATTACATTTTTATTATTATTTGTTACATTTGTATCCCACATTTTCCCACCTTTTGCAGGCTCAATGTAGCTTACATATAACCATTAATGGCGTTAGCTGGTTTGAACAACTACATGGTATGAATGAATAGAAAGTGATATTGTGTTATAATGAGGTATATGTATGGTAGGAAACATTTGGGGGGAACTTAGAGAGGGAAAGGGGGAAGAAGAGTCAGGTAATGTCCGTTACGGTCTTTGGTTATATTGTGTCGCAAGTGACCGGTATTTTTATGTTGGGTCATTAGGGTATGCTCTTCTGAACAAGTCTGTCTTTAGTGCTTTCTGAAAGTTTAGGTGGTCGAGCATGGTTTTTACTGCTTTTGGCAATGAGTTCCATAGTTGTGCGCATAGGTAGGAAAAGCTGGTTGCATAGGTGGATTTGTACTTGAGTCCTTTGCTGCTTGGGTAGTGGAGGTTTAGATATGATCGTGCAGATTTTGTGGAGTTTCTGGTTGGCAGGTCAAGGAGGTCTGTCATGTATCCCGGTGCCTCACCATAAATAATTTTGTGAACAGTCGTGCAGATTTTGAAGGTGATGCGTTCTTTGATTCGTTGGCCAGTGCAGTTTTTCTCTGAGTGGTTTGGCGCTGTCAAAACGTGTTTTTCCAAATATAAGCCTGGCTGCTGTATTTTGGGCGGTCTGAAGTTTCTTTATGATTTGATCCTTGCATCCCACATAGATTCTGTTATTTTTTTTTATTTATGTCGATTTATATACCATATCTTATTGCAACTGCAAAACAGAATGGTTTACATATGTATAAAAACAACTAATGTTGTTTTTACTAAGGAACTCCATTCATGACAGGGAAAGCACAGCAAATCAGAATTAACTACATAATAAAAACCAATACAAATTAAAAATCTAATATACAGTTAAGCTTTATTTTTTCTGAAAATTTCTATGTACAAAGTCGTGGGCAAAAGTTTGCAACCAATTAGTTTTCAACTGCACTGTATTCTTGATTACTAATATTGTTTGAGCTACTTTGAGGTATAGTCTTTATTTGTTTTAGGGCTAAATATTTACTTTTTAACAGTTAAGCCATCTTTGTAATAAATTTTGCTTAGAAGGTAAAAATTTGGATTCTGCAGTCCTGCCTGAAAATATATGTCACCTTATAAGGTTCTTATTTGTACAATTTTTGGTATAATCAAACCTTTGTTGTTTGTCAGTGTAAGAATAGATAGCAGTCATAGCTGTGAGCAGGGGCGTAGCTACGGGTGGGCCTGGGTGGGCACAGGCCCACCCATATTTGGCTCAGGCCCACCCAGTCTTATTGATCACCAATCAGCTGCCAGCAATCCTGCACAGCTACACACAGTAGTCCAGTCGCATTAGTAAATGTGCAGAAAGCAGTGAAGCACCTCCTACTGCCTTGCTTTGTTTCCTGCTATTCGGGAGTCAAGCATCGGATGGGGGGGGGGGGGAAGAAGCGAGGCTCCACTCTGCACCGCTCCGCTCCGCACCGCACCACTCCGCTATACACCGCACCCTTCTTATGGTGGTTTATTTCTCTCTGCTCCTCTGTCTCCGTTTCCTATGGCTGCCTGCTGCCTCTCCTCTAGCATATGCTCACTTACGCGGTCTGCCCTGCAGTACATGCATCGATCTGGCCAGGTTTCATCTCGTCGTCTCCAGTGAGCCCCCAGCCAGGACCCAAGGGGTTGAATTGAGAACGGGAGACAGCATGGCAGCAAAGGGTTGAGGCCACAGACTCAGAAGTTGGTCTGTTTTCCCTCCCTTGCGCACAGCCATAATCCCCATGCACTCGGGGCAGGGCAAATGGGCCTGTGGGCTGCTGCATCCACGTTGTCCTCCTTTATTGTTGGTGGCGTTTTTGTTTGATCTCGCTTGTGTTTTTAAGCAAGCGGGCTTGTGCAGTATGCGGTTGTACACAGAGAAAGTATAATAACGGGATAACTTTTCGTGGGTAGAGTTGTGATTTATTGTGAGTTGTGATCAGTGTGTCATTTTTTTTTTTTAATTTTATTTTTGTTACATTTGTACCTCGCGCTTTCCCACTCATAGCAGGCTCAATGCGGCGGGCAATGGAGGGTTAAGTGCCTGTGCCGGGAATCAAACTCAGTTCCTCAGTTCCCCAGGACCAAAGTCCACCACCCTAACCACTAGGCTGCTTGTGGGGACACCCTAGCACGTGATGTATTTGTGTGGAGATATTTTCCTCCTGGTGAAGGGCCACTAAAGCAGACATTATGAGAATCAGGTGCTTGACATTCAGATTTCTATCAATCTATTTATTTACTTACTTAATGGCATTTTTATGTATGTAACAACCAATATATGCACTAAGGGATAAGAATTGGGTTGATACATGGGAGCATTTGAAGTCTTTTTTTTTTCCTGTGTCTGTGTCAAGGGAGGGGGATGATTTGTGGGAACTTGCTCGTTTTGTTTTGTGGGGTGCGGTGGTATATTATAAAGGTGCACTTAATATTGTTTATTGCTGCTATTTAAGAGAGAAATATTGGGTGATGGGGCAGAGCTACCATCATACAGAAGTCAAGGATCAGTCTGGGTGTGTGCCAACATTTTCCAGTTCTGTAAAGTCTGTTTGGTTGTGAAAGGCATATATATATATATATATTTTTTTTTTTTTTTTTGGGGGGGGGTTAATCTTTGTCTCCCAGCTCTGTGTTTGTATATAGATGAGTCCCTGGAATAATGATGGCTAAGGGAAAGCAGCAGTAAAACAGTTGGAGCTGAATGACGCTTATGTTTTCCAAATGATGATGCATAGCTTGATGGGATGTCCTTGTTGTAAGACCAGAGTAAATAATTTCTTAGCTTCTTGCCTAAAATTAACCAAGGAGGAACAACTCTATTACTCTGTCTCATTGTATTTCCAGTTTTAGCACAGTATAAGTCATCACAAGGACAAAATATAAGAAAACCAATGGACTACATTAGGGGCTTATAGACCCTGTAGTTATGTTTAAACAAATGAGAGATCTGCATGAAAGAAAATATTTTTTATTATTTTGACTTATGAAACCCACTTGTCCCTGAAACATGTTCAAAATGGAATAATTCATTTGTACAAAAGAGATGAAGTGAAGATGTGATTCCATATGCCCCAATGAAAGGAGAGTTTCATTTTAATTCAATTTAATTTCTTATAAAGCAAAGTTTAAACGATGTATGCCATTGCTGTAATTATTTTTACAGGATACTGTGATGTGTGTTTAGATGTTTGTCATTATAATAGACTTATGCCTTGTCAAGTTTAAGTGTTGCTTGTCTAGTAATTAATATGCAAAATGTTATGTATGTTCTATACACTATTAATCAGAGGATAGAAGAGACCAATTTAAATCACATGAGAAGAGTCCTTTCCTAGGGGTGCCAGCTAGAGCATACACTATTTAGCCAATAGCACATTTAAAGCTATCAATTACACAGATATGCGTACACTTACCTGTTGCTTTTCTGTCCATTTACAGACTCAAAGTGGCACATACTGTGATGCTTTGGGTGTGCAATTGGGTTGGGTGGTGTGTGTTTTGGCTGGCACTTTTGGGAGAAGTTTCTTCTTGTGAAAATTTATGTATATACAGTTGCAGCCTGCCTAGAATTGTGGGATAGTGCAGGATTGACATTTTTAAATTTATTTAAAAAATTTCTGTGTTCCATAAAAGTATGTATGTGGTTTATGTTGATGCAGGACATCTGTTGGGCAGATAATTTTGTCATCAAGTGCATGCTAAGGCATTATTTAGACTATCCCATGAAACATGACTCATACCTATATACATAGTGCCCACCCATATTAGCTCTGGGCCCATCCAAAATGTCAGGTCTGGCTACGCCACTGGCTGTGAGTGATAGGTTTAATGATCTCTTAGACTACTATAATAAGTGTTGTTTGATAAACATGACTGTAACAAAGAATCAGATCCATTAAAATTTGATACTGAGTTGAGTAAAACAATTTGTTATGTTAAAGACACAAACTGAATATTTATTATTTTGTTTACAAATGCAACAAAATGAAAATCTAAAGCATCTATACAGTGTCTATTTGTGAGATATTGTATATATTTGATGTGTTTTGGTTTGATTTGCTTTAGGTTTTTAATACGGCAGCATGGTACATGGGAAAGAGCTTACCTCAGGGAAACGTGCACAGATCGTAAATCTGTACAAAGAAAAGATACCAATAAGAGCAATTGCAAAGAAGCTGAAAGTTGCTCATTCAGCTGTCATAGCAATGATCATACAAGATGAAGAGCTGAACAGTTTTCAGTCTCGGGCACACTCAGGTTGAAAAGTTACAGATGTATAAATGGACAATGTGATCATAAAGGCAGATGTATAAATGGACAATGTGATCGTAAAGGCAGCTAAACTTTGCCCAAGAATATCATCAAGTGTTATCAGAGCCAGAATTGCAGGTAGTCCACTGAAGAAACCAAGTAGCAGGACAATATGCAGGAGATTATTTGATGTTGATCTTATTGGCCTGCTTGAAAAGCAAAGTTATCTGCCAAAAATATCAAAGATCAGCTTGCTTTCTGACATAAGCACAGGCAGTGGACAGCTGATCAATGGGAGTGAATTATGTTTACAGATGAAAGCACTTTCATTCAGTTCTACTGTTTCTGTAGACACGTAAGGAGACCTTTAAATCAGAGACATAACCTGAGGTATGTTATACCCACAGTGAGATGATAACCAAAAGTTATGGTTTGGGGTCCAGTATCAAGATCTGGTTGAGCAGGTCTATGGGTTATGCAAAAGAATATCACAATCAACGGAACTGTTTATTTGAATGTTTTGAATGAGAAACTGTCAAACGTTATGCTTATTTACAACATAACCCATTTCCAACAGGATGGTGCACCATGCCATGGAACAAAAGCTGTTAAAATATGGCTGGTTCATGAACAGATCCAAATGATAGAACCTAGGCCAGGCAACAGCCCAAATTTAAACATTATTGAAAATATGTGGACCACGATGAAGCAGAAAGTGGCCATACACAATCCAGCATCTAAAGCTGTGTGGACTCAAGAAATAACTCTAGAATTCTGCAGAAAACTGACCAGATCAATGCCAGAACACACGACGGTAGTTCTTAAGAAGAAAGGACATCACTATAAATACCTAGCAGAAAATGTCTGCAGACAATGACTTTAGATACTAAATACAACATAGATACAGTGGCGTAGCAAGGGGGGGCGGGAGGGGCGGTCCGCCCCGGGTGTCAGCTCGGGGGGGGGGGGGATGCTCCCTGCCAGCTTCCCCCCCCTCGGCGCATCGACACCCCCCCCCTAGTGTCCACCCTCCTCCGTCCAACCAGCTCCCCATACCTTTAAAAAAATATCGGAATCCGAAGCGAGGCGCAGCGCCTCGCGCCTGCACGTAAAAGAAATGTGCAGGTCTCATCAGGCCTTCTCTCGCTCTGTCTGTCCCGCCCTTGCGGAAATAGGAAGTTACGTCAGCGGAGGGCGGGACAGACAGAGCGAGGGAAGGCCCGATGAGACGGTGCACATTTCTTTTATGTGCAGGCGCGAGGCGCTGTGCCTCGCTTCGGATTCCGATATTTTTTTAAAGGTAGGGAGCTGGTTGGACGGAAGAGGGTGGGTACTGGGGGGGTGTGGATGCGCCGAGGGGAGGGTATGTCATCGTGCTGCACCGGGGGGGGAGTGCAACGGCGAACCGCCCCGCTCCGGGTGGCAGCCCCCCTCACTACGCCACTGCATAGATAATGTGTAACTTTGAAATCTGATTTACTATTGGATTGTTGGTTCAACAATGATATGATAATGAATGTGATTGTTGGGCAGACAGGATGGGCCATTCAGGTCTTTATCTGCCATCATCATTTACTATAAGTCCGACAGTGATTCAGCCAAATACCACAATTAAAAATGTTCTCTGGGAGGGGCAAGCAATGAGACAATTTGAAACAAAATCCAGGTTTTACTGGAAATCTAACTTTTCTTCTTTAAACCAAATAATCCTAATAAATACATGATAGCTATTCAAGAGTGGATGGAGGCAAATAGATTGGCTTTGAATTTGAACAAAACAGAGATAATGATTGTAGGACGAAAGAGGGATGATAGATGGCCTCAGTCATTTGAAAGTGTGTGGTGTGGAAATACAGATTAGGAATGAGATGAAATTATTGGGGGTGGTGTTGGATTCACATCTTACTATGGAATCTCAGATTACCCGTATCATTTATACATCATTTGCTCAATTACGTTTGTTATATTGGCTGAAACCAATGCTGTCTTTTTCTGATTTTTGCACTGTTGTGCAAAGTATGGTGGTATGGAGGATAGATTACTGTAATTCTTTGCACTTGGGGATACCAGTTGCGAAAATTAAAGCATTGCAGATAGTGCAGAATGCTGCAATGGGGGTTGTTATGGGGCTTTCACGGTGTGAGCATATCACTCCCGCTTTGAAGCATCTGCACTGGCTGCCTGTGCAATATAGGATTCATTTTAAGATTTTGTATTTTCTCCATCAGGTTGTGCATGGCAAGATTGCATGGTATTTTCGGTCTGTGATCAAGTTGTTTGTATCTGCAAGGGGTTTGAGATCTGACCACAAAAAACTGGCAACTGATTCATTGATAAGCACGCACTATGCTTGTACATGAGTTAGCAGCCTTCTCAGTTGAAGGTCCTGGATTGTGGAATGTGCTGTTTAGTTATCTATTCTACTGTACTAATGGAGAACATTTTAAGAAGTTTTTGAAGACTCATTTATTCAGGCATTTTAATATCTTTGGCGAGACTTTTTAAGTTTCTGGTTGTTAGGAAACAGTGGGCATTGTCATTGTGTTATATGTGAACGTTATATTGTTATCTGCTTAGGTTTTGGACAGGATATAAATTTTATAAATAAATATAGCATTTTCTTTAATATCAATATGCAGGATCTCAATAAATATTGCAGTTTTTTTTAATGTAATTACAAATTAAACTAGTTGAAGACTAAAGCTACTTGCTTCTCATCTCTGACTTCTGCTGAAGTTAGATGGCTTTTGAATAAATATGCTAAAGCTAATTGCAACTTAGATCCCTGTCCAGCGCATCTCATGGATGATATGCCTGAGAAATTTTTATCACTTAACTGAGTGGTTTAATAACTATCTATCTGAGGCTCAATTTCTTTATGTTGTTTTGACTCCCATCCCTAAAAAACCTAATAGTGATTTGTCATCTCCTAGTAATTATTGCCCTGTAACCAGGTCCTTTATTTACTAAGGGGTCCTTTATTTACTAAAGCTGCAGCAAAATGTGGCCTGCGGTAGCATGGGCACGTGTTTTTGGTGCACACTGGGCCAGTTTTTACCACATCTGGGAAGAGGGCTTTTTCCCAATGGGCCAGGAAAAGGGACTGCAATAAAATTGATACCAGTGTGCGCCTAATTACGACCTAAGTCCTTAATTCCACCCAAACACTACACACGCGGTGACTGCCAATTAATGCCGGAAATGTCGTGAGCAGTAGGGATTTGTCCTGGTAGTATGGGCATGCACCAGATTCAAAATTACTGCCATGGGGCACACTAGCCTGGTGGTAGTCTCATTTTGGCACATATGTAGAACCTATCGCGCCTTTGTAAAAGTGCCCCTAAAATCACTGAAGGACACATGTCACAACTTTTAGATAATCCAGCAAGAAAAGGAGTAGGGTGGGCTGGCTCTGTCAAGAAACCAAGGGAGACGTATGTGCGGCAATAAGTCTTTATTAAAGGAGCATCAAGTGACTTGACATAGCTGCCGTGCTTCGGTGCTTATGCGCCTGCCTCAGGAGTCTACGAAACATATATAAAAACTTAAACGAACATAAAATGTCAAAATGTACAAAAAATAATTGACAATAGAATAAAAATATGTATACACAAAAATATAAATACAATAATACAATATGATTCAACATCTTAAAAATACATATGTAAGAGAATCCAATTTTAAATTTTGCATAAGTGCTCTGGACCTTGTGATGTTTCCAGTGTATAGTATAAATAATGGTTGTCATTTTAGAGAACAAAGCTCTAATCAAATTACAAGATCCTATAAAGGAGAGGTGAAAGGTTATCCATTTGAGCAATTGAAAGAGGACAAGATGTGGTAAAAAATGAGCAATGAAAACAAGAGCACCCGTGTGTCAGTCCATTGTTTAAATAGACTGAAAAGTATGCCAAAATGCCAAAAAATCCGCTTCCACATACAGTGTACATTGGGAAAAGAACAAATTCATGCATATAAAACCAAAAGGCTATGTACATTGCTTAAGTGTTGAACGTATGATGTACATTTGAAATGTCTTTTTATGCAGAGAGAGGGAGATATAGTGAAATAAGGTAGAATGGAAGAAAATAGAATGGAGCAGCATCAAGTAAACTTCGGTTATATCATATACGCTGATAGGGGGTGGTATGTGAAAACAAAATAATAAAATACATAAACATAGAATGATAAAAACACATAAAACCTTGTACAATATAATAAGAAAACAATATAATGCAATAAAAAATGGTTAAATAAAATATGATTAAATAAAATGAAATAAGGACTATATGCCTATGCGTCTTTTCTATGGAGATAGGAAAGGGGTATAATCTATGTCAGCATTTAACCCATGTGGTATTAATTTTAGTTATCCTTCTGCGCAAATTGTCTTTGAACACCTTGAAAACAAAATATTTTAAATCTTGGATGGAATGTCCAGCAGCTTACCAGTGTGCGACCAGTGATGCAGATTCTACATTTCTTCTGAGACAGCTGCGATATTCTATAATGCGTGTCTTGATAGATCATTTGGTTTTTCCCATATAGGCAAGGGGGCATGGGCATAAAATGATGTAGATGACATTGGAAGTAATACAATTGGCACTATGTTTCAGTTTATAATTTTCTCCAGTGCTAGGATTCGTGAAACATGAAATTTCTAAACAATGTTCACACACACTGCATTTTCCACACTTTTTGTGCCCTGCTGAAACATCTTGTGGGTCTTTTGACAGAATTGGTGGCAGAGTAGATGGGACCAAGATCTCTTTAAGATTTCTCTCGCGAGAGTAAGCTATAACTAAGCGTTTATTCTTGAAACAGTCATGTTTCTCCTAAATGTGCCAATGTCGTCTGATAGAGCTCTGTATTTGTCTTGCCAAGTGAGAAAATCTAAGGGTGGGTTTATCAGGTCTAGAAGATAGTAGCTTATCCCCAGGGTTTTCCACTCATTTATAGACAAGCCAAAACTCATTAACTTTACTCCTCAGTCATACTCTTGCAGACTGTTAATCCCAACATAGTACACCTGTAATACTCATTTCAACCAATCAGGATGACTTTTATTCTCTGTAATAATTGTGGTGCTGTAGTTTCAAGGCCAATCATCTGGAGACTTAAGGCTTCTCCTATCTGTCTTCAGCTATCTAGTTTAAAACAGGAGCTCAGTAAAGCAAGAATTGGATGCACTTAAAGCAGCTTCTAGGACCGCACAGAATCATACCAACTTCCCACCACTGCCTCAAAGAATAAAACCACCTAAGAATAGATGGTTCACGGTAGGCTCAGGCAGACACAGAAGCATCCAGCCTCACAAGTGTTGCCCCTACAGAATTCTTTTGCTCCATTACAGCACTGTGATGTTCTTGAAAATAGAACTGAGGCAGAGGAAAAAACAATGAAGTTAGAACAAAAAGATATGAAGGTACCCAAAGAGAAAAGACACCCCCAAATCACTAATGTTGAAACACATACCAGGAAATGTAGATGGAAAGCGATGGCCACAAATGCTCGCAGTCTAAGCAATAAAGTTCATGACCTTCAAGCCCTAGCACATAAGCACTGCCACTCTGGGAAAAGACCAAAGGTCCATCAAGCCCAGCATTCTGTCTCCGACAGCGGCCAATCCAGGCCCCAAGAACCTGGCAAAAAAACCCAAAATTTAATAACGATCAATGTACTTTTCCTTCAGAAATCTGTCCAGACCCCTTTTAAACTCAGCAAGGTCAGCTGCTGTCACTACCTTCTCCGGCAATGAGTTCCAGAGTCTAGCTATGTGCTGAGAAAATAAAAACTTTCTCCGATTTGTTTTAAACCTACCACATTCTAATTTCTTGTGTCCCCTGATTCTATTATTGTTAGAAAGCGTAAACAAACGCTTCACATCTGTCCGCTCTATCCTGCTCATTATTTTGTAAACCTCTATCATATCACCTCTCAGCCGCCTTCTCTCCAGGCTAAAGAGTCCTAGCCATCTTAACCTCTCCTCATAGGGTAGTTGTCCCATCCCTTTTATCATTTTTGTCGCCCTTCTCTGCACCTTCTCCAATTCCTTTATATCTTTTTGGAGATGAGGTGACCAGAACTGAACACAATACTCCAGGTGCGGTCGCACCATGGAGCGATATAACAGCATTATAACATCCTCATGCTTGGTTTCCATCCCTTTTCTAATAATACTCAACATTCTGTTCACCTTAGCCGCCGCAGCACATTGAACTGAAGATTTCAACGTCCTATCCACGATGACTCCCAGATCCCTTTCTCGGTCCGTAACTCCTAACGCGGAACCTTGCATAACATAGCTGTAATTCGGGTTCTTCCTTCCCACGTGCATCACTTTGCACTTGTCAACGTTGAACTTCATCTGCCATTTGGACGCCCAATCCCCCAGTCTCACAACAAGACGACCTGGATAATTTTGTGACATCTGCGAATTTAACTACCTCACTAGTTACTCCCATCTCGAGGTCATTTATAAATATGTTAAAAGCAGCGGTCCCAGCACAGACCCCTGAGGGACCCCACTAACCACCCTTCTCCATCGAGAATAATGGCCATTTAACCCTACTCTCTGCTTCCTATCCTTTAACCACCTCTTAATCCATAAAAATACACTGCCTCCGATCCCATGACTCTCCAGTTTTCTTTGGAGTCTTTCATGCGGCACTTTGTCAAACGCCTTCTGAAAATCTAGATATACAATCTCCACCGGCTCCCCTTTGTCCACGTGTTTGTTCACCCCCTCAAAAAAATGCAGTAGATTTGTGAGGCAAGACTTCCCTTCACTAAAACCGTGCTGACTTTGTCTCAGTAGCCCATGCTTTTGTATGTGCTCTGTAATTTTATTCTTAATAATAGCCTCCACCATTTTCCCGGCACCGACGTCAGAGTCACCGGTCTATAATTTCCCGGATCGCCTCTGGAACCCTTTTTAAAAATCAGCGTTACATTGGCCACCCTCCAATCTTCTGGTACCACACCTGTTTTTAGGGATAAATTGCATATTACTAACAGTAGCTCCACAAGTTCATTTTTCAGCTCTATTAATACTCTGGGATTAATACCATCCGGTCCTGGTGATTTACTACTTTTCAGTTTGCAGAACTGCCCCATTACATCCTCCAAGTTTACAATGAAATCATTTAGTCTTTCTGACTCGTCCGCTTCAAATACCTTTTCCAGCACCGGTATCCCTCCCAAATCCTCCTCGGTGAAGACCGAAGCAAAGAATTCATTAAATTTCTCCGCTACGGCTTTGTCTTCCCTGATCGCCCCTTTAACACCACAGTCGTCCAGCGGCCCTACCGATTCTTTAGCCGGCTTCCTACCTTTAATATACCTAAAAAACTTTTTGCTATGTGTTTTTGCTTCTAACGCTAACTTTTTTTCAAACTCCTTCTTAGCCCTCCTTATCTCCTTTTTGCATTCGGTTTGACATTCCTTATGTTTTATCTTATTGTCTTCAGGCTGTTCCCTTCTCCATTTTCTGAAGGATTGTTTTTGGCTCTAATAGCTTCCTTTACCTTACCATTTAGCCACGCCGGCTGACGTTTGGTCTTTTTTCCTCTTTTTCTAATACGCGGAATATATTTCTCCTGTACTTCTAGGATGGTGTTTTTGAACAGCATCCACGCCTGATTCAAGTTTTTTACCCTTTCAGCTGCTCCCTTCAGTCTTTTTTTCACTGTTCTTCTCATTTTATCGTAATCTCCTTTTCTAAAGTTAAACGCTAGTGTATTTGATTTCCTGAGTTCACTTACTTCGCAGCCAATATCAAAACCGATCATATTATGGTCACTGTTATCAAGCGGCCCTCGCACCGTTACCCCCTGCACCAGATCATGAGCTCCACTAATGATTAAGTCTAGTATTTTTCCTTCTCTTGTCGGCTCCTGAACCAGCTGTTCCATGAAGCCGTCCTTGATTTCATCAAGAAATTTCACCTCCCTTGCGTGTACCGATGTTTCATTCACCCAGTCTATATCCGGATAATTGAAGTCACCCATTAATATTACATTTCCCTTGGAGGCAGACTTAGACGTTGTTGCAATCACGGAGACGTGGCTCAATGGTTCCCATGAATGGAATGCAAACATACCAGGCTATAATCTATTTAGGAAGGATAGAGAGGGTCGTAAAGGTGGATGAGTAGCTCTATATGTGAGAAATGATATCACAGCGACTGAAATGACAGGGACCTGGGGAAAGGAAGAAGCGATATGGATCACCTTAAAAAGAGATGATAGAGCCTCTGTCCACGTGGGTATTGTCTACAGACCTCCAACACAATTGGACAAATTAGATAAAGACCTGATCGCGGATATTCAAAAGTTGGGAAAGGAGAGAGAGGTGCTGTTGCTGGGAGATTTCAATCTGCCGGATGTAGATTGGAAGGTTCCATCTGCGGAATCGGAAAGAAGTTGAGAGATCGTGGATGCTTTCCAAAGTGCTCAGCTCAGACAAATGGTGACCGAACCCACGAGGGAGGGAGCGATGCTAGATCTGGTGCTCACAAATGGGGATAGTGTGTCAAATGTCAGAGTGGGTGCCCACCTGGGCAGCAGTGACCATCAAACGGTTTGGTTTGATATGACGGCTGAAGTGGAGGGCGGCCACTCAAAACTCAGTCCTGGATTTCAAGCGTGCTGACTTTAGTAAAATGGGGGAATACCTGAGGAAGGAGCTGATGGGCTGGGAGGACATATGAGAAGTGGAAGGACAGTGGTCTAGGCTGAAAGAAGTAATAAATAGGGTCACAAACCTTTATGTAAGGAGAACAAATAAAAGCAAGAGAAAAGGGAAACCAATATGGTTCTCCAAGCAAGTGGCTGAGAAAATAAAGGCTAAAGAGTTGGCGTTCCTGAAATACAGAGAAACTCAAGAAGAGGAACACGGGGAGGAATACCGGATGAAACAGAAAGAAGCCAAGAGAGAGGTACGTCGGGCGAAGGCACAAGCGGAAGAACAAATGGCTAGAAATGTAAGGACAAAAATTTCTTCAGGTATATTAGTGAAAGGAGAATGACTAAAAAGGGAATTGTGAGACTAAAAGATACTGTGAACCGCTATGTAGATAATGAGGAAGAAAAAGCAATTTGCTAAATAGATACTTTTGTTCTGTTTTAACTGAAGAAAATCCTTGAGAAGGACCATGAGGGACTTGCAAAAGTACATTTGAGAATGGAGTGGATATAGCACCGTTCACAGAAGAGAGTGTGTATGAACAACTTGGAAATCTAAAGGTGGACAAAGCCATGGGACCGGACGGGATCCACCCCAGAATATTGAGGGAGCTCAGAGAGGTTCTGGCGGGTCCTTTTAAAGATTTGTGTAATAAATCCTTGGAGACAGAGAGGTTCCGAGGGATTGGAGAACGGCGGATGTGGTCCCTCTTCACAAAAGTGGTGATAGGGAAGAAGCTGGAAACTACAGGCCGGTAAGCCTCACTTCGGTTATTGGAAAAGTAATGGAAGCGATGGTGAAGGAAAGGATCGTGAATTTCCTGGAAGCCAATAAGTTGCAAGATCCGAGACAACATGGTTTTACCAAAGTGACATCATGCCAAACGAACCTCATTGAATTCTTTGATTGGGTAACTGGAAAATTGAATCATCGACGTGCTATAGACATAATCTACTTAGATTTTAGCAAAGCTTTTGACACGGTCCCCCACAGGAGGCTCTTAAATAAACTGGACGGGCTGAAGATAGGACCCGAAGTGGTGAACTGGATTAGGAACTGGTTGACGGACAGACGACAGAGGGTGGTGGTAAATGGAGTTCGCTCGGATGAGGGAAAGGTGAATAGTGGAGTGCCTCAGGGATCGGTGCTGGGGCCGATTCTGTTCAATATATTTGTGAGTGACATTGCCGAAGGGTTAGAAGGTAAAGTTTGCCTATTTGCAGATGATACTAAGATTTGTAAAAGAGTGGACACCCGGGAGGGAGTGGAAAACATGAAAAAGGATCTGCGGAAGCTGGACGAATGGTCTAAGGTTTAACTATTAAAATTCATTGTGAAGAAATGCAAAGTGATGCACTTAGGGAGTAGAAATCCACGAGAGACGTATGTGTTAGGCGGTGAGAGTCTGATATGTACAGACGAGGAGAGGGATCTTGGGGTGATAGTATCTGAGGATCTGAAGGCGACAAAACAGTGTGACAGGGCGGTGGCCGTAGCTAGAAGGTTGCTAGGCTGTATAGAGAGAAGTGTGACCAGCAGAAGAAAGGAGGTGTTGATCCTCTACAAGTCGTTGGTGAGGCCCCACCTGGAGTATTGTGTTCAGTTTTGGAGGCCGCATCTTGCAAAAGATGTAAAAAGACTGGAAGCGGTGCAAGAAAAGCTACGAAAATGGTATGGGATTTGCGTTACAAGACGTATGAGGAGAGACTTGCGGACCTGAACATGTATACCCTGGAGGAAAGGAGAAACAGGGGTGATATGATACAGACGTTCAAATATTTGAAAGGTATTAATCCGCAAACGAACCTTTTCCGGATATGGGAAGGCGGTAGAACGAGAGGACATGAAATGAGATTGAAGGGGGGCAGACTCAAGAAAAATGTCAGGAAGTATTTTTTCACAGAGAGAGTGGTGGATACTTGGAATGCCCTCCTGCGGGAGGTGGTGGAGATGAAAACGGTAACAGAATTCAAACATCCTGTGCAGAAGGAATGGATACTCAGAAGCTTAGCCGAAATTGGGTGGCGGAGCCGGTGGGGGGAGGAAGGGTTGGTGGTTGGGAGGCGGGGCTAGCGCTGGGCAGACTTCTGCGGTCTGTGCCCTGAAAATTACAGATACAAATCAAAGTAAGATATACACAAAAAGTAGCACATATGATTTTATCTTTTTGGGCAGACTGGATGGACCATGCAGGTCTTTTTCTGTCCTCATCTACTATGTTACTATGTTCTGTGACTGCTCTGGCATATCCATCTGCTATGTGCTTCTTTGGGTATCCCCTGCTCTCAAATCTATGGGCCATGATGTTAGATTGGTGATTAAATTCTTCAAAATCCGTACATATCGTCTTTAAGCTTAAGAACTGGCATAAAGGAAGATTCTTTTTTAGTCTGTGATGATGAAAACTTGTAAAATGAAGAAATGCGTTTTGATCTGTAGGTTTCTTGAATAAAGTGGTATGTATCCTTATGAATAAGTAAATCCAGGAAACTGATCTCTGTCTCATAGAACTGTATTTTGAAGTGAAGGTTCTCATCTCAGTTGGAGAAATTATCAAGTGATGTTGTATCCCCTTTCCAAATCATAAAAATGCCATCATTATAGCTCTTATAAAGGATTACCTGGTTTTTATATGGGTGATTCTCATGAAATAATTTCTTAAAATGTGCGACATACAAGTTTGCAATATCAGGAGTCATGGCCGTGCCTTTCATTTGTTGATTTGTTGGTAAAACTTCTGTTGAAAGCAAAATTAATTGTTAGTAAGTGCCATGCTTGCAAGTGTAAGGATGAATTTATTAGGGATATGTGTATGAGTAGTTTGGACTCTGAGGGTTTCTTCAATAATCTGGAGTGCTTCATATTGCAGAATATTGGTATACAATGAGTTTATATCCAAAGTGACCATGAGAGTGTTTTCAAGGTCTCCATCAAATTCTTGTAATAGATTAATCATGTGGGTAGAGACTCTAATATATGAAGGTACTAGTAAAACAGGCCCGTTTCTGACACAAATTAAACGGGCGCTAGCAAGGTTTTTCTTGGAGTGTGTATGTTTGAGAGAGTGTGTGTGAGAGTGACTGTGTATGGAAGAGAGAGTGAATGTGCGAGTGTGTGTGTGTGACAGACAGAGAGTGAGACTGGGTGCGAGTGTGTCTGTGAGAGAGAGAGTGTGTGCCATGGGCCCACATCCCTCCCTCCCTCCCTCCCTTCCTCCCAGTTTCAATGTCATCCCCCTCCCTCCCTCCGAGTTCCAGGGTTGTCCCCCCTCCCTCCAAGTTCCAGGGTCGTCCCCCTCCCTCCCTCTGAGTTCCAGGGTCATCGACCCCCTCCCTCCCTCCGAGTTCCAGGGTCGTCGTCCCCCTCCCTCCCTCTGAGATCCAGGGTCGTCCCCCTCCCTCCGAGATCCAGGGTCGTCTCCCTCCCTCCCTCTATCCAAGTTCCAGGGTCATCGCCCTCCCTCCCTCCTTCTCTCCGAGTTCCAGGGTCGTACCCCTCTCTCCCTCCGAGTTCCAGGGTCGTCCCCCCTGCCCTCCCTCTGAGTTCCAGGGTCGTCGTCCCCTCCCTCCCTCCGAGGTCCAGGGTCCTCCCTCCGAGATCCAGGGTTGTCCCCCCTTCCCTCCCTCACTCCGAGTTCCAGGGTCATCCCCCCTTCCCTCCCTCACTCCGAGTTCCAGGGTCGTCGTCCCCCCCTCATTCCGAGTTCCAGGGTCGTCGTCCCCCCCCCTCATTCCGAGTTCCAGGGTCGTCCCCCCTCCCTCCCTCACTCCGAGTTCCAGGGTCGTCCCTCCCTCCCTCCGAGTTCCAGGGTCGTCATCCCCCTCCCTCCCTCCCTCACTCCGAGTTTCAGGGTCCCCCCTCCTTCTCTCTGAGTTTCAGGGTCCCCCTCCCTCCCAGTTCCAGGATCCCCCTCCCTCCCACTTCCAGGGTCGTCGTCCCTCCCTTCCTCCCTCCCTCCCTCCCTTCGAATTTTAGAAGTCATCTTCACTTAATAAGTCGGGGATAAGGCAGCCGTCAGCAGCCGTAAAAGGTGTGCTGGCTCGACCCTTCTTTCTCTCTCAGCTCTGGTCCCGTCCTCATTTCCTGTTTCCGCAAGGGTAGGACCAGAGCTGAGAGAGAGAGAAGGGCCGAGCCTGCACGCCTTTTACCGCTGCTGACGGCCGCCATAAACCCGACTTGGTAAGTGATGATGACTTTTAAAATTTGGAGGGAGGGGGCCTGGAAACTGGAAGGGAGGGAGGGAGGGACGACAACACCCTCATGCGTGTGACATCGCGTTCCGTGGCCTGGCAACTCTGTAGCATTCCCTTCCAGTGATTGGTCACTGCTGTTTGTGACGAACCCGGAAGTACGTGACGTCAGTTCAGGAGATGGATACGAGCATGGAGATGGAAGGCTTCACTTCCACAGAGTCAGCTTCAGAACATTGGAGGTGCTTTTTATTATATAGGATGAGTAAGGCCTAACAAAAAAATCAACAAAAACAGAAAAGGGTTCTAAAACAAAGCCATTGCAAGAAATAATAGGTCTGCCAGGAGGATCTCTGAGCGATTTATGAATCTTAGGTAGTACGTAAATTGTAGGAATAGTAGGATTGTCTGGAAGGAGAAAGTTGGCTTCTTTGTTAGTCAGATATCCTGCTTTCGATGCAAATTCTACAAGGGACGAAATATCCTTCTGTAACTCTGTAGTTGGATCTGAAGGTAAGGATGCATAGTATCTTCTGTAATTTAGTTGTTTTTCTATTTCTGTAACATACTTGGAACAGTCAAGAATAACTATTCCACCTCCTTTGTCTGCCAGCTTGATGACTATGTCAGTGTTTTGGGCCAATTTGTGCATGGCATCTTTCTCTTCTTTTCATAGGTTATAAAATTGTGGTCTTTTTTTCTTTTCAATCTTCAGGAGATCTTGTTCCACACAGGCATTAAATGCTTGGATAAGTGGGTCCACAGGGCCGGAAGGAATCCAGACCGAAGGTTTATTGACTACCGAAGTATCAATATTGGGTGGTTGTTGGGAGAAACACTGTATAATCTGTAATTTCCTTGAAAACTTATTTTTAAGATTTTGAATCATATTGTATTATTGTACTGTTTTATAAGCAGTTGTGTGCCTTTTTGTTTTTTTTTTTGTTATTGTATTTTTATATTTATTTATTTATTGCATTTGTATCCCACATTTTCCCACCTCTTTGCAGGCTCAATTTGGCTTACAATACATCATGAATAATAGAAATACATGATAAGATAGATATTTAGTATTACAGACAGATCTTGGGTGACATGATTATGATAAGACAAGATAGTAGTCTAACAAGCAGATATACTAAGTCTTTTCTGGATACTTGTGAAGAGGTTTACATTTGTTGGTCTTTGTGGTATGCCTTGTTAAAGAGATGGGTCTTCAGTAGTTTGCGGAAGTTAGTAAGTTCATAGTTCGTTTTTAAATTGTGCGGCAGCGCGTTCCAGAATTGTGTGCTCGGGTAGGAAAAGGTTGACGCATGCGTTAGTTTGTATTTTAGACCTATGCAGTTGGGGAAGTGAAGGTTGAGGAATGCGCGGGATGATTTTTTGGCATTCCTGGGTGGTAGGTCTATCAGGTCTGACATGTAGGCTGGTGCATCCCCATGAATTATTTTGTGAACTAGGGAGCATATCTTGAACGTGATGTGTTCTTTGACTGGGAGCCAGTGTAGCTTTTCTCTTAGGGGTTGAGCACTTTCATATTTTGTTTTACCGAATATGAGTCCAGCTGCAGTGTTCTGGGCTGTTTGGAGTTTCTTGATTATTTGCTCTTTGCAGCCAGCGTATAGTGCGTTGCAGTAGTCTAGATGGCTGAGTACCATTGATTGCACCAGGTTGCGGAAGACGGACCTTGGGAAGAAAGGTCTTACTCTTTTTAATTTCCACGTTGAGTGGAACATTTTCTTGGTTGTGTTTTTCGTATGGTTCTCAAGGGTTAGGTGTCGGTCAATTGTGACTCCAAGGATTTTTAAGGTGTCTGAGATTGGAAGATTCAGTTTAGGTGTGTTTATGGTGGTGAATTTGTTCGTGTTGTACTGAGAGGTGAGTATTAGGCATTGGGTTTTTTCTGCATTGAGTTTCAGCTGAAATGCATCCGCCCGTGAGCGCATGATTTGTAGACTTTGGTTGATTTCATTGGAGATTTCCTTTAAATCTTGATTGAATGGGATGTAGATCGTTACGTCGTCTGCGTATATGTATGGGTTGAGATTTTGGTTTGTTAGTAGTTTGGCCAAGGGTATCATCATTAAGTTGAATAGAGTCGGTGAGAGGGGGGATCCCTGTGGGACTCCGCATTCAGGTATCCATGTGGCTGATGTGGTCGATTTGGATGTCACTTGTTATGATCTTGTGGTTAGGAATCCCTTGAACCATTTGAGAACGTTGCCTCAGATTCCGAAGTACACAAGGATATGTAGTAGTATTCCATGGCCAACCATGTCGAAGGCACTAGACATGGTTAATTGTAGAAGTAGTATGTTCTTTCCAGTTGCGATCAGTTGTTTGAATTTAGTCATGAGAGTGACTAGTACTGTTTCTGTACTATGGTTTGAACGAAATCCTGACTGGGAGTCGTGTAATATTGAGAATTTGTGTAGGTAGTGTGTGAGTTGTTCAGTCACCATCCCTTCCGTTATTTTGGTTATTAAGGGGATGGATGCTACTGGTCTGTGGTTGGTTATTTCACTAACACTTTTCTTCGTATCTTTGGGTATAGGGGTAAGTAGGATGTTTCTCTTTCGGGAAGAGTCTGTTTTGTAACATATAGTTCAAGTGATTCATTAGGTCCGTTATAAATTGTTGAGGGGCATATGTCATAAGGTTGTGTGGGCATGTGTCTAGTTTGCAGTGAGATTTGGCAAATCCTTTGAGCGTTTGGAAGATGTTTTCTTCTGATAATGTCTCGAAGTTGGTCCAGGTTCTGTCTGCTGGGTATACGCCAGGATCTGGGTCTAGCTGGTCAAGGAATTCGGCGTAGTCAATGGTACTGACAGGTATTTTTTTTCGCAATTGGACAATTTTCTCGTTGAAGTATTTCGCGAGGTTGTCTGCTTCTGGTGTATCTTCGTTATTGGTAGTGACTGGTGTGGTATCCAGTAGTTTTTTCACGAGTTGGAAGAGTTTGTGCGTGTCCTTGTAGTTTGGTCCAATCTCAGTTTTGTAGTATAGTCTTTTAGTTTGTCTTATGGTATTTTCTTTGAAGTTGTTTCTAGTCGTTGAGTGTGGGTTCGTCCTTTTTATACCATGCACGTTCTAATCTTCTAACTTGTTTTTTAAGTTTTTTCATGTCTTCATTGAACCATGGTGTTGATTTTTTTCTGCGTGAAGTTCTGGTTTGAGTTGGGGCGATGTTGTCTAGTATTGATTTGCATCTATCGTCCCATTCTCGTAGGAATAGGTTTGTATCTGTTTTTATTGTCCATCCATTGTGATAGATCTGTTGCCAGAATGTTACCGGGTCTATTTTTCCTCTCGTGGTGTAAGTTTTACGTTCTTGTTTATTAATAGAGTCTTTCGTGCGCCATTGGAGTGAGATGTATGCTTTGTAGTGGTCTGACCACGGTGCGGGTGTCCATTTTGTGTCTATTAATATAAGGTTTGAGTCAGGATCAAATTTGTATGTGATAATGTCTAGTGTATGTCCTTTATTGTGAGTTGGTTGCGTATTTGGTTCGTGTAGATCCCATAGTTTTAGGAACTCTTTGCTTGGTTGCTTGTTGAGGTAATCTCTTCAAGATGCAGGTTGATATCTATTATAATAAGATTTGAGGTTGAGATACAAGTATTTGATATAAAGTCCATAAAGTGTGTTTGGGAATTCTGCCAGTTTCCTGGCGGTCTGTAGAGTAGGACTATGTTAAGGTGTTCCTGCAGTTTTGGGTGATTGTTACCGAGGCGATTTCAAGTTGTGACAGGATGGATTCGGCTTTGGCTGTGATGGTGAATTCGGATTTGTATATTATGGCTATTCCTCCTCCTCTTTTTCCTTTCTTGTCCAGTGGGTAATTTTGTATCCTGAAGGGCATAAATCTAAAATTATGGGGTCTTTTAGGTCGTGGATCCAGGTTTCAGTGATGAATAGGAGGTTGAGATTATCTGTAGTGATCCAGTCTGTTATGATCTCTGTTTTATTTACTACTGATCTGGCGTTTATGTACCCCATTTGGATTGAGTGGTAAGCTTTGTTTTGGGACATGGATGTGTTAATTTTTATCAGTTGCCTGTCTTCTTGGTATTTGGTTCTGTTGTGTCCTTTCTTCCCTGTCTGTTGGTTGTTTCCGTATGTGTTTGTTTTTCCTTTTAGTTGGTTGTTATTCTTATGGTCTGTTGAGCTGTGATTAAGTTGTCTGTAGGGTTTGTGTGCTGTGGGTATGTTGTTATTTATGTTGGTGGTGGTCCATGCATGGTAAATTAGGGGGAGGAAGTATATTACCATAAGCAAGTTGTTGGTGTTCATGTTGGCTATTGTGTGTGATCTTTGGTTGTGCCTGAGGTGCTAGTGAATGATTTATTATATGAACATCAGTCAGTATCAACTTTAGGCAATATCAACATCAATCAGCGTGAACATAAGCGATGAATGTGTAGTATCAAGCAGTATACGTAGTAAGCAATCTTAACATCAAGCAGTGTTAACTTCAAGCAGTATTAACTTTAGGCAGTATCAGCATTAATAACATTGTGTCCCGTTCCGGGCCCTTACCTGGCGGTCCGCGGGCAGGAGCGGGAACCAGGGGCGCCCTTGGGATCCGGGACGGCAGGGAGAGGCTGCCGAGGGGATCGGCGCTGCCGCCAGCTGCTCCGAGGCCGGCGATCCAGAGGAGCAAGCGCCGGCCTCGGAGAAGGAGATCCGCCGGCCAAGATGGCGGCGCCGGCGTCTTCGTCCTCCTCGCTGGAGCAGGACCAGCGAGGTAGCTCCGCCCACTCGCGCCGGATTGGCGCATCCACAAAGAGACTCCGCCCGCCGGACGGGAGGACCAATCCGGGTCCCTCTGCTTGCCTGGGCGAAGAGGATTGGCTCCAGCTGTTACCATCGGAGGGACGAGCGGGGGATTTAAACGAAGACACGGAAGGGGTCCAGTGCTTCCGTTTCGTTTGTCAGAAGCCACCTCCTGTGAAGACTGTGTTCGTCCCTTGTGTTCAGCTAGCCGTCCTGCTAGCCACCTCCTGTGAAGACTGTGTTCGTTCCTAGTGTTCAGCTAGCCGTCCTGCTAGCCACCTCCTGTGAAGACTGTGTTTGTTCCTAGTGTTCAGCTAGCCGTCCTGCTAGCCACCTCCGGTGAAGACTGTGTTTCCTTCAGCTAGCCGTCCTGCTAGGGCCTCTGGAGCCTGAGGTTCTTCTTAGAGCCATAAGCCGCCTCTACTAGTCCTTCCCTAAAGACTGTGTGCTGACTTCCAGCCAGGCCAGCCGTCACCCCGCGGTTCCAGCAGTCCTGCTGGCCGCCTGCAGCTGAGGGCTCAACCCTCGGTGAACGGCGGTCGCCGCGGGTGAAGATTCGGGGTGCTCGGCTGTTCCCTGGGGCCTTGTGGGGCTCGGGGAGACTCGAGAGCTCACCAACAAAAGAGAAACATCAGAGACACGACAGGAAACGGAAGCCATGAGCTCGCCGACGCAACCTGATCTACGGGACCTGGCCAAGGTACTCCAGCAGCAACAGGAACAGCTTAATGCCCTGTCTGGGGCGCTCCAGAACGTATGCTCTCAACTTTCCACGCTTCAGGTACAGAACCAGGCCGCTGCGGTCCAGGGGGCCGCAGCGGCTCCCCGAGTGGGAGGGTTCCGCATGGGACCTCGGTTCCCTGAACCAGCACGATATGATGGGACCCCCGGAGGTTGTCGGGGGTTCCTCAACCAGTGTAATCTGGCCTTCCGGATGCAACCGGAGGCATTTGCTTCGGACCAAAGTAAGGTGGGCTACATTATGGGCCTTTGTGTAGGGAAGGCCCAGGCCTGGGTGGCCCCCCTGAACGAGCAGCAGGACCCCATTCTGGATGATTATAGTGAATTTCAGCGCCGGTTCCGGATGGTGTTCGACCTTCCGGGGAGACCCTCCTCCGTGGCGTCGGAACTGCTCCGGATTCATCAGGGAGAAGGAACGGTGGCCGACTATGCCATCCGGTTTCGGACCTTAGCCACGGAGCTGCGTTGGAATCCGGAGTCCTTGATGGCCATCTTTATGGAAGGCCTACAAGAACGGATCAAGGACGAATTGGCGGGACGGGAGATCCCCGGACAATTGGATGCCCTCATTTCGCTCTGTATACGAGTTGACACTCGATTCCAGGAGCGAGCCAGAGCCCGGGCGGAGCGGCAGAAGTGGGCACGAGGGACATCCCGGATGGGCAAAGGGCCGTCCCCCCGCCAGGAGAACCGGGACTCCACAGAGCCCGGGGAAGAGCCGATAGTGATGGGCCGTCAACGGTTGACTCCCTCCGAAAGACAGCAACGACAGTCGAACGGACTGTGCTTCTATTGTGGGAAGGCTGGACATTTCCTCCGGACTTGTTCCGTCCGGCCGGGAAATGCGCTCCCCAAGGCACCCTGAGGGGAGGGTTCTTGGGGCACTCCGCTCCCCTACCGGACTCCTTGATAACACTACCAGTAACATTATGGTGGCAGGAGACCACGATCCAGACCCGGGCCCTGGTGGACTCGGGGTCAGGGGGCAACTTTATTGGACTCGAACTGCTGCAGCAAATGGGCTGGCCCACGCTCCCGCGGAGGCCGGTGCTGCGAATAACCTCCATCCAAGGGACTACACTTCCCCAGCCGGTCACGGAGATCACCCCCGGGTTGGGATTGCAGGTGGGGGAGGATCATCGGGAGGAGGCCCAATTCCTAGTGCTATCCCGGACCATCCACCCAGTGGTCCTGGGACTGCCGTGGTTACGGTGCCACAACCCGGTTATCGATTGGCCCGGGGGAAGGATTCAAGCTTGGGGTAGTTCCTGTCAGGAGACCTGTTGTAAGGGCCGGGCTGGCAGCTGTCCGGCCTTAAATACGTTGCCCGATGAGGGACGGGTTGAACTGGGCTCGCTGCCTATGGATTATAGAGACTTTGCAGATGTGTTTAATCCCAAGGAAGCGGAGGTGCTACCGCCTCATAGGTCTTTTGACTGTGCCATTAATCTGAAGACGGATACGGTGCCCCCACGGGGCCGACTGTACAAGCTGTCCCGAGGAGAGTCCAAGGTAATGCAAGAATACATCCGGGAGAACCTGCGAAAAGGGTTCATCCAGCCTTCTACGTCCCCAGCGGGGGCGGGATTCTTTTTTGTTACCAAGAAGGATGGGTCCCTGAGACCTTGTATTGACTATCGGGGGTTAAATGCCATCACCGTGAAAGATCGGTTTCCTCTACCGCTCATTCCCGAGCTCTTTGACAGGCTGCAAGGAGCACAGGTGTTCACTAAATTGGATTTGCGGGGGGCCTACAATTTAGTTCGAATCCGGTCAGGGGACGAATGGAAAACGGCTTTTAACACCCACGAGGGACATTTTGAATATCGGGTGATGCCGTTCGGTCTATGCAATGCCCCTGCGGTGTTTCAACGTCTTATCAACTACGTGCTAGAGGATTTGCTAAACTCCACGGTGATTGTATACCTGGATGACATTCTGGTTTACTCTAAGGACCCCACGGAGCATACGGGCCATGTTCGCGCTGTGCTGCACCGGTTACGACGAGCCCATCTATTTGCTAAACTCAGTAAATGCGCTTTCCTTCAGCGGTCATTACCCTTTTTAGGACATATTCTGCTACCCGGGGGCCTACAGATGGAGCCAGACAAACTCCGGGCCATTCGAGAGTGGCCACAACCGTTGGGACTGAAGGCACTACAACGGTTCCTGGGCTTCGCCAATTACTATCGCCAGTTTATCCCCCAGTATTCCCAATTGACAGCACCACTGACGGCGCTCACCCAAAAGAACACGAAGGTCCGGGATTGGCCGCCAGAGGCGCAAGCGGCTTTTCGTCAGGTAAAAGAGGCCTTCGAGTCAGCGTCCATCCTGCTGGCCCCCGATCCGGAGAAACCTTTTATTGTAGAAGTGGACGCGTCCGCCTTGGGGGCCGGGGCGGTCATCTCTCAAATCAACCCCGGAGGCCAGCGTCAACCGTGCTCCTTCTTCTCACGTAAATTCTCCCCAGCAGAACGGAATTATACGGTAGGGGATAGAGAACTCCTGGCCCTGAAATTAGCCCTGCAGGAATGGAGGCACTTGCTGGAGGGAGCGGAGCACCGATTTACGGTCATCACTGACCACAAGAACCTCCTATACCTTCAAGAGGCTCAGCGATTGAACCCCTGACAGGCTCGGTGGTCATTATTCTTTGCCAGGTTTCATTTTCAGTTAGTGTTCCGGGCGGCGTCCCAGAATACCCCGGCGGACTCGCTCTCCCGAGCATTTGAGGTCCCTGAAGAGACCAAGGAGGCTCATCCTATGTTAGATCCCGCGTGTCTCAGTGCGGCTACAGGGGAAGTCGCACCGATCAAGGAGTTCGTGTCGGCCGCCGACCGAAAAAGAGTAATGCAATGGGGACACTCATCTAGATGGGCCGGGCACTTCGGGTATCAAAAGACTCTCTGATTCATCGCGAGACAGTATCAATGGCCGCAAATGAGGCGGGATATTCTCCAGTTTGTTACCTCGTGCCCGGTGTGTGCACGGACCAAGCCAGTAGGGGGACCTCCCGTGGGAGACCTGCAACCACTGCCCGTACCGACCACTCCCTGGTCGGAGGTATCCATGGATTTCATCACTGACCTACCCCGTTCCCAGGGTCATACCGTGATCTGGGTTGTGGTAGACCGTTTCTCAAAGATGGCTCACTTTGTTCCATTCTCGAGCCTTCCTTCGGCAGCCTCTCTAGCCCAGGCCTTCATTCACCACATTTTTCGACTACATGGGCTGCCCAGTCGGATCATCAGTGACCGAGGACCCCAATTTACCTCACGCTTCTGGAGAGCCTTGTGCACGGCCTTGGGAGTAGAGACCCATTTTTCATCCGCCTACCATCCCCAAACCAACGGCATGGTTGAGAGAATTAACCAAACATTGAAAGGATTCTTGCGAGCGTTTGTTAACCAACGACAAGATAACTGGGCTTCTCTACTTCCATGGGCCGAGTTCGCTTATAACCAGAGTGACCATTCATCCTCAGGACATTCCCCGTTCTTCGTGGTATACGGACGACATCCTCGGCTTCCAGGGCCGTTCCCTTCTACCGCGGTAACCCCGGTAGGGGACCAAACCCTGGCAGACCTACAGAAGGTCTGGGAGATGGCTAGGGAACAACTACAGAAGACCGTTACCGAAGATAAAATCTTTGCCGACCGCCACCGGCGACCCGCCCCAGTGCTCCAGCCGGGGCAGAAGGTATGGTTAAGCACTAAGCATCTGAGGCTCCGAGCGCCTTCCCGGAAACTGGGACTTCGATATGCTGGACCTTTTGCTATTCAAGAACGAATTGGACCAGTAACGTATCGGTTGCGGTTACCCAGGACCCTACGAGTGCACAACGCCTTCCATATCTCCTTATTGAAGAGGTTTCGAGGGTCCAGATGGCACCCGCACCCATCCGAAGAGGAAGCTCTCCAGGTGGCCCCGGATCCAGAGTATGAGGTAGGAGAGATTCTTGACTCAAAATGGCGGCGGGGAAGACTGTATTATTTGTTATCATGGAAATCTTTTGGCCCCGAAGACAACTCCTGGGAACCCGTAGCTAATGTACATGCTCCAGAATTGGTTAAAGCTTTCCACGCCCGATATCCGTCCAAACCCGGGCCCCGGGAGAAGGGGTCATCCGGGGAGGATACTGTCCCGTTCCGGGCCCTTACCTGGCGGTCCGCGGGCAGGAGCGGGAACCAGGGGCGCCCGTGGGATCCGGGACGGCAGGGAGAGGCTGCCGAGGGGATCGGCGCTGCCGCCAGCTGCTCCGAGGCCGGCGATCCAGAGGAGCAAGCGCCGGCCTCGGAGAAGGAGATCCGCCGGCCAAGATGGCGGCGCCGGCGTCTTCGTCCTCCTCGCTGGAGCAGGACCAGCGAGGTAGCTCCGCCCACTCGCGCCGGATTGGCGCATCCACAAAGAGACTCCGCCCGCCGGACGGGAGGACCAATCCGGGTCCCTCTGCTTGCCTGGGCGAAGAGGATTGGCTCCAGCTGTTACCATCGGAGGGACGAGCGGGGGATTTAAACGAAGACACGGAAGGGGTCCAGTGCTTCCGTTTCGTTTGTCAGAAGCCACCTCCTGTGAAGACTGTGTTCGTCCCTTGTGTTCAGCTAGCCGTCCTGCTAGCCACCTCCTGTGAAGACTGTGTTTGTTCCTAGTGTTCAGCTAGCCGTCCTGCTAGCCACCTCCTGTGAAGACTGTGTTCGTTCCTAGTGTTCAGCTAGCCGTCCTGCTAGCCACCTCCTGTGAAGACTGTGTTCGTTCCTAGTGTTCAGCTAGCCGTCCTGCTAGCCACCTCCTGTGAAGACTGTGTTCGTTCCTAGTGTTCAGCTAGCCGTCCTGCTAGCCACCTCCTGTGAAGACTGTGTTTGTTCCTAGTGTTCAGCTAGCCGTCCTGCTAGCCACCTCCTGTGAAGACTGTGTTTGTTCCTAGTGTTCAGCTAGCCGTCCTGCTAGCCACCTCCGGTGAAGACTGTGTTTCCTTCAGCTAGCCGTCCTGCTAGGGCCTCTGGAGCCTGAGGTTCTTCTTAGAGCCATAAGCCGCCTCTACTAGTCCTTCCCTAAAGACTGTGTGCTGACTTCCAGCCAGGCCAGCCGTCACCCCGCGGTTCCAGCAGTCCTGCTGGCCGCCTGCAGCTGAGGGCTCAACCCTCGGTGAACGGCGGTCGCCGCGGGTGAAGATTCGGGGTGCTCGGCTGTTCCCTGGGGCCTTGTGGGGCTCGGGGAGACTCGAGAGCTCACCAACAAAAGAGAAACATCAGAGACACGACACATTGGCAGCATTAACATCAGGCAGTATCAATATTAAGCAGTAATAACATCAGCATTATCAACATTAAGCAGATCGGCGTTGATCAGTGTCGGCGACTAGCAGTTAGTGTTATTTTCTGTATTTATAAAGTTGTTTTTTTAAGCAAGTGTAGAAGACTTACATGTATTGGGTGAGGGTAAGCATTACAGTATTGTATGGGAAGGGATTTGAAGAGAGAGGATACTTGCAGGTTTGAACAGAAGAAAATAATGGAGTAGGTCCGTGTTTTCAGTCTTCCGTCTCACTCTCCAGGCGGTCACGACCACATGGCTTGGGGAGATGCGTCTCGGTGAATCGCGAACGGCTTGAGTCCTCCGGTTGTGTGATCAGGCTATTGGGCATGTCGTCTCTGCACTGGTCACCGCTCGCTAGCTGTCCGATCTCAGTGATCCATCGGGAGCAAGGTGGGCCAGCGGACCGGCCACATGGGGTTCTGTGTGCTGCTCGTTCCTCCGCATCCCCGTCCAGTCTCCAACGCTCCTCCAGATCGAGTCGTGGTCGTCCGTCGATCTTATGCCACCGTGGAGTTCAGGCCTTTGCAAAGCGGCGTTGGTTTCCCTAGCAGAGAAGAACCCACCGCTCAATTACTGCAATCCGCCTCGTATCGCTTTGCGGTCCGGCCTGGGTCGGCAACAGCGCTCCGTCCGGGCGTCTGCCCCGTAACTGGGTGGCCGTCCGAAGCTGGCAAAGCACGGCTGCGGCTCACCTATGTCAGTTCCCATCTTCCAGACGTTCTTGGAGTCACGGTCGGACCTTCTGCTCTCCCCCGGTGACTCACCACGTCCCGCTCTGCGGTCCAGCGGTCCGGCCCGAGTGGTCGCGTGGTCAGGCCGAGTCACCGATGTCGCCCTGTTCAGGTGTTTGCTCTATCGCTGGGTGGTCGTCCGATCCGGTAAGGCAATTCCACGGTTTACCCCTGTTATTGCCCGGCCTCTGGACTCTGCGGTCACGCCTCCGAGGTTCGGTTCCTCCCAGGAGCGTTTTTACTCGGGAGCTCCTCACCTGAGCTCCTGTCCGTCGGCCATTTTACCTTTATTTATATTTATATTTTTTTGTGTACATATTTTTATTTTACTGTCAATTATTTTATGTACATTTTGACATTTTATGTTCATTTAAGTTTTTATATATGTTTCGTAGACTCCTGAGGCAGGTGCGTAAGTGCCGAAACATGGCAGCTGTGTCAAGTCACTTGATGTTCCTTTAATAAAGACTTATTGCTGCACATGCGTCTCCCTTGGTTTCTTGAAAGAGCCAGCCCACCCTATTCTTTTTCCTGCTGTATTGTTTTAACGTAGGGACTTAGTGTTCCTCCACTTTTTGTGGTATTATTTTCTTCTTTCAACTTTTAGATAATTATGTACTTGATAAAAATATCTTGCATCATAGCACTGAGACTGTAATTACATCTATTTTTGCCCAGGCTAAGGCACTTTTGAGTCAGGGTCTGAAAGCTGTGGTAGTGCAGTTTGATCTATTCTGTGCATTTGATCTGGTTGATCACGACTTAGTGAGATTGGAATTTGTGATAGAGTGTTGCACTGATTCAAAGGTTTTTTTTGACAACATTTTATTTTTATTTATTTATTTACATCAATTTATATACCGTATCTTATTGCTACTGCAAGACAGAACGGTTTACAATTTATAAAAAAAAAAAAAAAAGCAGTACCATAAGTACAAATTGGACAAACATTAGAACTCCAATCATTACAGGAAAGCACAGCAAACCCAACAAACTAGCTACATAAGATGAAAACAATATAACTCATGATTAATACACAGGAGAACACTGCAGATACAAAATTAAATACATAATATAATCTACACAGACAGATAATACAGTTTTGACTTAGTATATATTACAGATGCCCATTTATAACCTTTCTTCCATTATTCTAAATTCTGATCTACATACTCGATAAAGTAGAAGGTTTTCAAAAGTTTCCGAAAATGAAAGTAAGATTTCTCAAGTCTGATCTCTTTTGGAAGGCCATTCCAAAGAGAGGGAGACAGATAGAAAAAAGCCGAATTCCGTGTAGATTCCCATCTAGCCCTAGCAAGAGGAGGAATCACTAACCTGTTATCTGTCAGGGATCTAAGGGTTCGTGTGGCAGTGTAAGGAATAGTTAGATTTGACAGATAGTCAGGATTTAGTGTATAAAAGGCCTTATGGGTCAAGACTAAGGCTTTAAACTTAACTCTTGCTTCAACTGGAAGCCAATGCAGTTGATGTAGCAAAGGTGTTACTCTGTCATCCCTCCGGGCCCTACAAATCATACGTGCTGCAGTATTCTGTATTCTTTGTAATCGCTTCAAGCTAGCTTGGGTGATCCCTGAATATATGATATTACAGTAGTCTAAGCGTGAGGTAATATAAGCAGATGTCAACGTTTTAAGGGAATCCTTACTAATTGAATTCCTAACTGACCGAAGTCTCCTAAGATGGAAAAAAGATTTTCTCACTACATCAGATATTTGTTCCTCGAAAGTCAGAGCAGAATCAATTATAACCCCAAGGTATCTAAAAGATTTAACATGGAGGTATAGGGTTCAGAAAGATGGTATATTTCAGCATGCTGGAGCTCTCGATGTGGGGTTCCACTAGGGTCTCCCTGTCACCATCACTGTTAAACTTCCTTCTCCGCCCATTGGGATTATTGTTGGAAAAATTTAATGTTCCTTTCTATATCTATGCAGATGACATTACATAGTAAATGACGGCAGATAAAGATCTGTACGGTCCATCCAGTCTGCCAAACAAGATAAACTCATTTTATATGGTATGTGATTGTGATACTTTATATGTATACCCGAGTTTGATTTGTCCTTGCCTTTCTCATGGCACAGACCGTAGAAGTCTGCCCAGTGCTGTTCTTTTACTAAGTTCTGAAGCTAACATCGAAGCCCCTTAAAATTTACACTCCAGCCCATCCCTATCTATTCAGTCACGATCAGGGCGTAGACCGTAGAAGTCTGCCCAGCTCCCGTTTTGTTTCCAATTACCAGCGTCGCCACCCAATCTCCGCTAAGATTCCACGGAACCATTCCTTCTAAACAGGACTCCTTTGTGTTTATCCCATGCATGTTTGAATTCCATTACCGTTTTCATCTCCACCACCTCCCGCAGGAGGGCGTTCCACATATCCAAACATCCTGTGCAGAAGGAATGGATCCTCAGAAGCTTAGCCGAAATTGGGTGGCGGAGCCGGTGGGGGGAGGAAGGGTTGGTGGTTGGGGAACCTTTCACACCATCAACCACACTCATATATCCAAACATACCATAAATTATATACTTGACATGTTATGTGTTATACACACTAACACAATGATCTTGTATATATTAGTAACTTGCTGTGCAGCCACTAAGGGCAGAACCAGCTTGCTTCGATTGGAGACAGTTCAACTTTCAAAGCCTCAAAATGGCCTAAGTAATAGATACAAAGTCCTGCGTTGTAACAAAATATCAGCGCCGCAGGGCAGAACCTGCTTGCTTCAATTGGAGACAGTTCAACTTTCAGTTTGTCAAAAAGAGCCTCGAAATGGCCTCAGTAATAGATACAAAGTTCTGCATTGTAACAAAATTTCAGCGCCACATCACTTGCTCTTGACATTATACTGGGCTCCACATATGGCAACAGTGCCTGGCTTAAAGAAAGCTACCTGAGGAAACCCATTTACATAACCTAATCGATTATGTTAAGTTCCACTAGTTTGACAAACTGAAAGTTGAACTGTCTCCAATTGAAGCAAGCTGGTTCTGCCCTGCGGTGCTGATATTTTGTTACAACGCAGGACTTTGTATTTATTACTGAGCTGAGGCCATTTTGAGGCTTTGAAAGTTGAACTGTCTCCAGCTGAAGCAAGCTGGTTCTGATCTTAGTGGCTGCACAGCAAGTTGCTAATATATATAAGATCATTGTGTTAGTGTGTATAACACATAACATGTCAAGTATGTTTAGATATATGAGTGTGGTTGATGGTGTGAAAGGCTGACAAGTTAGAGTTCCTTTGGAAACATATTAATATATGAATGATATATGTGCATCTATTTTCTCCAAGAACAAGCAGGCTGCTTGTTCTCACTGATGGGGTGATGTCCACGGCACCCCCTCCAACCGAAATCTTCACTAGCAAAGATGTTTGCTAGCCCTCGTGCGCCGATGCGCACCGCACATGCGTGGTCGTCTTCCCGCCCGAACCGGCTCGTGTTCGTCAGTCTTCTTTTGTCCGCGCTCGGGACGGTCGTGTTTTTGCTGCCATTTCGTGCCCCTCAGAGGACCCTCGCGCGTCTTTCGTGTTTTCACACACAAAAAAAAAAGAGACCTTTTTCCCGTATTTCTAGCTTTTTCCCAGCGTAAGTTTTCTTTTGCTTTCGGCAGCAGCCTTGTTGGCCGCCTGTACGGGGTTTTTTCCCCCTTTTTTATCTGGGTGCTCGTGTCATCGCGAATTTTGATTTTGCCGGCGCGATTTTTCCGCCCATGACTTCGAAGCCTTCCAGCGGCTTCAAGAAGTGCACCCAGTGCGCCCAGGTAATCTCACTCACTGATAGGCACGCCTCGTGTCTTCAGTGTCTGGGGGCTGGGCACCGCCCGCAGGCCTGTAGTCTTTGTGCTCTTTTGCAAAAGAGGACTCGGGTAGCGAGATTGGCCCAGTGGAACGTTCTGTTCTCCGGTGCTTCGACGGCATCGGCATCGAGAGATTCGTCGGGTGCATCGGCATCGGCAGCACCGAAGTCTTCGGAGACAGCATCGGCATCGACTGCATCGAGGCGTCCTCCTCCTGCATCGTCAATACCGAAGCTTCGGAAGAGTGCGTAGGCGTCGGTGGTAACGCCCATTTTTAAAAAAGGCTCCAGGGGAGATCCGGGAAATTATAGACTGGTGAGTCTGACGTCGGTGCCAGGGAAAATGGTAGAGGCTATTATTAAAAACAAAATTACAGAGCACATCCGAGGACATGGATTACTGAGACCGAGTCAGCACGGCTTTTGTGTGGGGAAATCTTGCCTGACCAATTTACTTCAATTCTTTGAAGGAGTGAACAAACATGTGGACAAAGGGGAGCCGGTTGATATTGTGCATCTGGATTTTCAAAAGCTGTTTGACAAGGTACCTCATGAAAGGCTACAGAGGAAATTGGAGGGTCATGGGATAGGAGGAAATGTCCTATTATGGATTAAAAACTGGTTGAAGGATAGGAAACAGAGAGTGGGGTTAAATGGGCAGTATTCACAATGGAGAAGGGTAGTTAGTGGGGTTCCTCAGGGGTCTGTGCTAGGACCGCTGCTTTTTAATATATTTATAAATGATTTAGAGATGGGAGTAACCAGCGAGGTAATTAAATTTGCTGATGACACAAAGTTATTCAAAGTCGTTAACTCGCGACAGGATTGTGAAAAATTACAAGAGGACCTTACGAGACTGGGAGACTGGGCGGCTAAATGGCAGATGACGTTTAATGTGAGCAAGTGCAAGGTGATGCATGTGGGAAAAAAGAACCCGAATTATAACTACGTCATGCAAGGTTCCACGTTAGGAGTTACGGACCAAGAAAGGGATCTGGGTGTCGTCGATAACACGCTGAAACCTTCTGCTCAGTGTGCTGCTGCGGCTAGGAAAGCGAATAGAATGTTGGGTATTATTAGGAAAGGTATGGAAAACAGGTGTGAGGATGTTATAATGCCGTTGTATCGCTCCATGGTGCGACCGCACCTTGAGTATTGTGTTCAATTCTGGTCGCCGCATCTCAAGAAAGATATAGTAGAATTGGAAAAGGTGCAGCGAAGGGCGACTAAAATGATAGCGGGGATGGGACGACTTCCCTATGAAGAAAGACTAAGGAGGCTAGGGCTATTCAGCTTGGAGAAGAGACGGCTGAGGGGAGACATGATAGAGGTATATAAAATAATGAGTGGAGTGGAACAGATGGATGTGAAGCGTCTGTTCATGCTTTCCAAAAATACTAGGACTAGGGGGCATGCGATGAAACTACAGTGTAGTAAATTTAAAACAAATCGGAGAAAATTTTTCTTCACCCAACGTGTAATTAAACTCTGGAATTCATTGCCGGAGAATGTGGTGAAGGCAGTTAGCTTAGCAGAGTTTAAAAAGGGGTTGGACAGTTTCCTAAAGGACAAGTCCATAAACCGCTACTAAACGGACTTGGAAAAATCCAAAATTCCAGGAATAACATGTATAGAATGTTTGTACATTTGGGAAGCTTGCCAGGTGCCCTTGGCCTGGATTGGCCGCTGTCGTGGACAAGATGCTGGGCTCGATGGACCCTTGGTCTTTTCCCAGTATGGCATTACTTATGTACTTATGTATCGGGACCCCCTCTGGTGCTGATGTCGTCGGACGGTGGTGCTTCGTCTGGAGTGCAGGTGAGGGCTGTCCATTCCCCTGCTGGTGGCGGTGAGCCTTTGGGTAGGTCTCCTCCTGCCCTGAGGGCTCCTGCGGTACAGCCCCCCCGGCATCGACCATCTTCGGCCCCGGCCCCGAGGAAGCGACGTCTGGATTCAACGTCCTCCTCATCGGTACCGGGGAGTTCCGGTGACATGCTTCGCTCGAAGAACTCGAAGAAGCATCGTTACCGGTCACCTTCCCAACTGGGTACCGGGAGCTCTGGGTCGCCGAGGGAGTCGGCACCCAGCAGGCATCGGCACCGGGAGGACCGCTCACCCTCCATCCAGGAGGTGTCGGTGCGCTCTACCTCGGACAGCCTGGTACCGCCTCCATGCCCGGAACAGATTCTGACCTCGACACCTGCACCGGCTTCCCAGTCTTTCTCTACAGCCGCTCTGTACGGGATTCTCCGGGCCGTTCTTCCTGGCATTCTGGAAGACCTGTTGCGCCCTTCTCCTCCGGTACCGGGGGTGCTTGCGCCACCGGTGCCGTCGAGTGAGGCGACAGCTGGTCCTTTGCCCGGGGTGAGGTCCCCGGTACTGGTGCCGCTTGCGGTACCGGTTTTGGCTGCCTCCCTCGGGGGAGGGAGCTTCGCCGCTGCCGGCCAGGGAGTCCACCTCTCGACGCTCCCACCGTGGCCGTGGTTCCACGGAGTCGAGATGGACACGGCTTCAGACACAGGTCCGTGAACTTGTGTCTGATACCGATGATGAGGCCTCGTGGGAGGCAGAGGAGGACATCAGATATTTCTCTGACGAGGAGTCTGATGGCCTTCCTTCTGACCCCACTCCTTCCCCTGAAAGGCAGCTTTCTCCTCCCGAGAGTCTGTCTTTCTCAGCCTTTGTCCGGGAGATGTCTACGGCCATCCCCTTCCCGGTGGTTGTGGAGGATGAGCCAAGGGCTGAAATGTTTGAGCTCTTGGACTATCCTTCTCCACCTAAGGAAGCGTCCACAGTACCCATGCATCATGTCCTGAAAAAGACATTGCTGGCGAACTGGACCAAGCCTCTAACTAATCCCCACATTCCCAAAAAGATAGAATCCCAATATCGGATCCATGGGGACCCAGAGCTGATGCGCACTCAGTTGCCTCACGACTCTGGTGTGGTGGATGTGGCCCTGAAGAAGACTAAGAGTTCTAGGGAGCATGTTTCTGTGCCCCCGGGCAAAGACTCTAGAACCTTAGACTCCTTTGGGAGGAAGGCCTACCATTCTTCCATGCTCGTGGCCAAGATTCAATCTTACCAGCTCTACACGAGCATCCATATGCGGAATAATGTGCGGAAGCTGGCGGACTTGGTTGACCAGCTCCCTTCTGAGCAAGCCAAGCCGTTTCAGGAGGTGGTCAGGCAGCTGAAGGCTTGTAGGAAATTCCTGGCCAGAGGGGTATTTGATACCTTTGATGTTGCGTCCAGGGCCGCTGCTCAAGGTGTGGTGATGCGCAGACTCTCATGGCTGCGTGCCTCCGACCTGGAGAATAGGATCCAGCAGCGGATTGCGGACTCCCCTTGCTGTGCGGACAACATTTTTGGAGAGAAAGTCGAGCAGGTGGTAGAACAGCTCCACCAGCGGGATAACGCTTTCGACAAATTCTCCCGCCGGCAGCCTTCAGCATCTACCTCTTCAGGTAGACGTTTTTATGGGGGAAGGAGGGCTGTTCCCTACTCTTCTGGTAAGCGTAGGTACAATCCTCCCTCTCGACAGCCTGTGGCCCAGGCTAAGCCCCACCGCGCTCGCTCTCGTCAAGTGGAGGAGGTTTGTCATTTGGTGTGAGAGCAAGGCCATAGAACCTCGTTCTTGTCCTGCACAGAACCTGCTTGAATACCTTCTGCACTTATCAGAGTCTGGTCTCAAGACCAACTCAGTAAGGAATCACCTTAGTGCGATTAGTGCTTACCATTATCGTGTAGAGGGTAAAGCCATCTCTGGAGAGCCTTTAGTCGTTCAATTCATGAGAGGCTTGCTTTTGTCAAGGCCCCCTGTCAAACCTCCTGCAGTGTCATGGGATCTCAACGTCGTCCTCACCTAGCTGATGAAGCCTCCTTTTGAGCCACTGAATTCTTGCCATCTGAAGTACTTGACCTGGAAGGTCATTTTCTTGGTGGCAGTTACTTCAGCTCGTAGAGTCAGTGAGCTGCAGGCCCTGGTAGCTCATGCTTCTTATAGAAAATTTCATCATAACAGAGTAGTACTTCGCACTCACCCTAAGTTCCTGCCAAAGGTGGTGTCGGAGTTCCATCTTAACCAGTCAGTTGTCTTGCCAACATTCTTTCCCAGACTGCATACCCGCCCTGCTGAACGTCAGTTGCACACATTGGACTGCAAGCGAGCGTTGGCCTTCTATCTGGAGCAGACACAGCCCCACAGACAGTCCGCCCAATTGTTTATTTCTTTCGACACCAATAGGAAGGGGGTCGCTGTCGGGAAACGCACCATCTCCAATTGGCTAGCAGAATGTATTTCCTTTACTTACGCCCAGGCTGGGCTGGCTCTTGAGGGTCATGTCACGGCTCATAGTGTTAGAGCCATGGCAGCGTCAGTGGCCCACTTGAAGTCAGCCACTATTGAAGAGATTTGCAAGGCTGCGACGTGGTCATCGGTCCACACATTCACATCACATTACTGCCTCAAGCAGGATACCCGACGCGACAGTCGGTTTGGGCAGTCAGTGCTGCAGAATGTGTTTGGTGTTTGAATCCAACTCCACCCTCCAGGACCCGATTTATTCTGTTCAGGCTGCACTCTCAGTTAGTTGTTCTTCGTAGGTCAATTTCTGTTATGCCCTCGCTGTTGCGAGGTTCAATTGACCTGGGTTCTTGTTTTGAGTGAGCCTGAGAGCTAGGGATACCCCAGTCATGAGAACAAGCAGCCTGCTTGTCCTCTGAGAAAGCGAATGATACATACCTGTAGCAGGTGTTCTCCGAGGACAGCAGGCTGATTGTTCTCACCTACCCTCCTTCCTCCTCTTTGGAGTTGTGCTTTACTCATTCCTTTGCTTGTCATTCAACTGAGCGGGAACGGTCGCGCACAGGTGAGAAGATGGCCGCACATGCGCGGTAGGCATGCCCTGCGTGCGGGACCGCCCGCGAAGTTTTCTTCCAGTTGCTGGGGGCTGCCGTGGACGTCAACCCAGTCGTGAGAACAATCAGCCTGCTGTCTTCGGAGAACACCTACTACAGGTATGTATCATTCGCTATATTGGGTGAAGGAGGATCCCCCGGCATACTGGCACTGGAGGAATCAAGTGCACTTGCTGGTGACATGGGAAGCCAGAGAGGCTAGGGGATCCCTCAGGAGAAGGAAGGACTTTTTGGCGATCTGGAGTCCCTATCTGCCAGTCTTAGCTCTAGGGGAAGAAGCCTGATTGTCAATACCTTGTAATCTGGGAGATGGATACCTATTAGGGGAGGGGGCGTGGGGAAGAGGGTGGGAATTTGGGGGGGAGTAAAGGTTGAAGATGGATGGGTGGACGATTGTTGAAGGCTATTGAGTAAAGCTTAAATGTGAACTTCTGCATGATTATAATACCTGTAATAGGAGGGTTTGCTCAGCTATCCTGTAAAATGCTGCATGTAAATGTCTCTACACCTCACACCCCGAGAGGGCCAGCAGCTCTGATCCTGTGAGCCGTGGATGGGGGAGAATTGCATTAGAAGAAGAGGGGAGGGAGAGGGAAGTAATCGGGCTACTCACTGGTGAAGGGTCTGGCAATGATAGCGAGAGGCGGGGGAGGGGTATGGAGCTCTGGGAAGTACAATGGTTTTAAAATTATGATTGGCTGCTGATTATGGGTATGTAGTCTTAAGCAGCAGGGTTGGTTGGAACTGGTTTAAGCAAGAGGTGTAACGTAGGAATTTCAATAGAATTGTTAAATACAAAAAGTTGTAACATAACATCAGTACTACAGTGGGTAGGGGAGGGGGAAAGTAATTGTCAAAAGTTTGATGACTGCCTGTACTGTTATATCTTTTTTTTCTGTATGTCTTGACTTTGGAACTTCTGTTTATTCGCTGGTGGATTTGTTACCATTGACTTGTCATCAATAAAAATTGTTGAATCATAAAAATATAAGTAGAACAGTTGTTTTGGAGTACTTTTGTATTGACTATAAGTAATATAGTACTCTAATGTAAAATAATTTCCCATATTTGAAACAGAGATTAAATTTTAACTGCCAGACCCTCAACCATTCTTCTAACGTTCGGAGATCTCTTCTCATCATTTTTACGCCCTCCAGGGTATCCACTCTATTGGTTATTTTCGTGTCATCCGCAAAAAGGCACACCTTTCCTTCCCCCCCTTCAGCAATATCTCCCACAAATATATTAAACAGAATCGGCCCCAGCACCGACCCCTGAGGAACTCCACTTCTCACCTTCCTTTCCTCCGAGCGGATTCCATTTACCACCACCCTCTGCCACCTGTCGGTCAACCAGTTTCTTATCCAGTTTACCACTTTCGGTCCTAAGTTCAACCCTTTCAGCTTATTCACGAGTCTTCTGTGGGGGACTGTATCAAAGGCTTTGCTGAAGTCCAAGTAGATTACATCTAGCGCACGTCCCTCATCCAGTTCTTTGGTCACCCAGTCAAAAAAGTCAATAAGATTTGTTTGGCAGGATTTTCCTTTGGTAAAGCCATGTTGCCTCGGGTCCTGTAACCCATCGGTTTCTAGGAAGTTAACTATTCTTTCTTTCAGCAGCAACTCCATTATTTTTCCTACCACCGACATGAGACTTACCGGTCTGTAGTTTCCCACTTCTTCCCTGTCTCCACTTCCGCTCGTCTCAAATCTCACGGAACCTCTCCCGTCTCTAAAGATCTAGTAAATAAATCTTTAAGAGGTCCCACCAGGACCTGTCTGAGCTTCTTCAGTATCCTGGGATGTATCCCATCCGGCCCCATAGCTTTGTTCACCTTCAGATTCTTCAGCTATTTATAAACTTTCTTCCGTAAACTGCGCAGTATCCACTCCATTCCCAGATGTTCCCTCGGCACCAACTGCGGTCCTTCTCCAGGATTTTCCTCCGTGAACACCGAAGAGAAATAATTGTTTAGCACATTCACTTTATCTTCATCACTCACCACATAGCCATTCTCATTATCTTTCAATCTCGCAATTCCATTCCTATCTCTTCTCCTTTTTCCAATATATCTGAAAAAAGACATTACAATGTTATTTCCAGTTGTGGAGGATTGGGCCACTACGTTAGCTTTAATATCTTCTTGTGTAACTACAACTGAGAGCTGAATCTCACATAACTGATTAAAATTAAATAGTGATAAAACAACATTTTTATGGTTAGGTCCTACAGATACACCTGAGTTTTCGCAACCATTTACCCATAGTTACTAATACTTTTTCCTTTGTATCTGCTTAGAATTTTGGACGTGGAGGTAAATAGTTTGTTGACATTCTCCAAAAACGTAACATCGGAAGTTAAAAAATCCTTTTTGATGCTGAGGAAGTTACAAGTAATTCGTAAATATTTTGAACCAAGTGCTTTCAGATTGTTGGTTCAAGCATTGTTGTTGTCTAGGCTGGACTACTGTAATGTTGTGTATATGTGTTGCACTAAAACTTTGATTAAAAGATTACAGTTCAGAATACAGCTGCTCAGTTAATATTTTCATCAAGTATATATGATTCAGCTTCATTCTTACTGCAGAAACTCCATTGGCTCCCTAGATATTCAAGATCTAAATTTGAGTTATGTTTGTTGACATTTAAGATTTCATACAGTGAGACCCCTTCCTATCTTTTAGATTGGACTGTTTTACTACACATGAAAGCTGGATCTAAATCCTGCAACTTAATGTTATTGGCTTTTCCCTCTATTAGACGGACTACTAAACGTTGACTTATCTCTCTCCTATCAAATTTCCTTGGTATGGAATATATTATCGTTACAGCTTCAGATCTTGACTAATTATTACACTTTTAGGAAGGCAACAGTTTTATTTATAGAATTAATTTGAAATGAATAGTTATTTCATTAATATGCATCGAATTGTGATATGATTTGTATTAGCCTTTTGTATTTTTTATTTTATTATAATCCACAGCGAACCATTTGTGGTATTTGCGGAATATAAGCAGTGGATAACGTAACATAACTTGGAAAATAAACCTTGCAGAGCCAAAGTTAGGTAACTTAGTAAGTGTTAATAAAATGATTCATAAATAATGAAAATGGTGTTGGTGGCAACTTTTGACCATGTGTATCATGAAATATAGGAATATAAAATGCCTTTTTGATCCTCCACAGCTATCCTTTTCTAAGTGATAAATGTTTGCTGTCTCCTGAGAAAACTTTAGTTCTGCCTTAGGCAATGGGACACACTTTAGATTGCCTTCAATAAAATAATGACTAATGCCTTTACTAATGACATCTGGCAAAATAGTGGAAACTATTATAAAAAATAAAATTACAGAACACATAGGCAAATGTGGTTTAATGGGACAGAGTCAGCATGGGTTCTCCGAGGGAAGTCTTCCCTCACCAATTTGCTTTATTTCTTTGAAGGCGTGAATAAACATGTGGATAAAGGTGAGCTGGTTGATGTAATATATCTAGATTTTCAGAAAGCTTTTGATAAAGTTCCTCATGAGAGACTCCTGAGAAAATTAGAGAGTAATGGGATAGGAGGCAAGGTTGTGGTGTGAATTGAGAATTGGTTATTGGACAGAAAACAGAGGGTAGGGTTAAATGGTAATTTTTCTCATTGGAGGAGGGTGAACAGTGAAGTGCCGCAGTGATCTGTACTGGGACCGGTGCTATTTAAGGTATTTATAAATGACATGGAAATCGGAATGAGTGAAATGATTAAATTTGCAGGTGACACAAAACTATTCAAGGTTGTTAAAACACATGTGGACTGTGACATCTAAATGGCAGATGAAATTTAATGTGGAGAAATGCAAGTTTTATTATTATTTTATTTATCATTTTACTTAATTACATTTACATTTATCACATAAATGAAAGGAAAAACAGAAATTAATATAAAGGAAAAAGAAAACATTTTCTCTCATCAATATATATTATATAATTGTCCACAATTGGGAGATCCAAGATCAGGAAAACAATCTCAAAGAAAATAAGAAAAACTCAAAATGGTTAATCTTACAATTCACATTTTCTGAGGGAGGAAGGTTAATCAGTAATTGCAGCCGGTACAGTGGTAACTAAAGGAAGTTGCTGCAGAGGGTTCTTCATCTGTTCTTTCAACTCCACAAACTCTTGTAATTTCTTAGATTCAACAAATAAGTAATAAGGAAATAAAACACTTACAAGGGAATCGCACTAGGAAGGTCCCACCTAGGGCAATGATTCCTGGCTTAAAAGCCAAGAATTCACGCCTCCTAGTCTGCGATTCCCTTGATATGTCAGGAAATATATTCATCTTTCAACCCAAAAAACTATCAGCCATGTGTCGGAAATACAATTCCAAAACATTGTTCCTATCTAAATCAAAGGCGAAAGTCACTAATAATATAACTCTATCTGTAATTTCTGAATTTTCCAAAATGTCAGTTAAGTTCACATCTCTTTTCTCTGATAAAGAAAATTTTAAGGGAAATATAAATCACTTTACACCAGAGGATGGCTATCAGAAGATATTTGCAAAATATCAGAGAAATATTTCTTCAACAGTTCAGTAGCTGATATATAGGATATTATAGGAAAATGTATCATTCTCAAGTTATTTTTCCTTAATTGGTTCTCCAGAAATTCCAATTTTTACAAGAAACATGGCTGTCCTTCATTACCAAATTAACTGATTTTCGTAGAGAAACCATTTCCGTAGTTAAAGTCTCTATTTTTATATCTTGGACTTCCAGGAGATCGCGAGATGTGCTGAGGAGAGCGGCAGCAGGAAGCTCTCCTCTTAGGCCCCGTCCTTCCCCCCACTCCACCAGCGACTGAAATCCTGACCAGAGCGAAATAAAAGCGAAGCGAGAACCGGAGGGAGTGTATGGACAACTTTGTAACACGCGGGGAACAAACAATGCCGGCGAAAACAGCGCGGAAAGAAACAGAAAAGCCCCGCGCGGCGGAGTCAAAGATGGCCGCCAGCCCCCCACCAGAGACTCCCGAGATAAAGTTTACGGCGCCGCAGCTACAACAACTAACCGAGGCGGTGCAGCAGGCACTAGCCCCGCAGTTCCAACAATTATCAAGTCATCTCACGGCAGTGGAGACAAAGCTAGAGGATACCACGCGACGCACCGGAGAACTAGAGCAGCGCGTATCGGCTGCGGAGGACGAGGGGACCGGTGCAACAGCTGAAATAAAAGAACTACGCGAATTGGTGAAAAAACAGGCCCTGCAGATTGATGACCTCGAAAACAGGTCACGAAGAGATAACTTACGGATCCTTGGCATCCCAGAGTCCATCTCAGAACACCTTCTGCCCAGCATCTTAGAGAAATGGCTGCAGGAGGAATTTGCTTTATCAGATGGAGCGGGGCCCTTGTGCTTAGAGCGGGCGCATCGCGTGGGCAGAAAGTCAGACAGCACACAGAGGCCCCGAGTAGTCATGATTAAGGTGCACAATTTCATCCATAAAGTAGAAATTCTCAGAGGGGCACGGCTCAAGAGAGACAAATTGACTTTTGAAAACTCTCCGGTTAAAATCTTTCAGGATTTCTCGATGTCATTGCAGGAGAAGAGGCGAAAATATGGACCAATATGCAAAACACTGGCTGAAGCAAACAAGAAATTTATGCTGGTATATCCAGCCACATTGCGGGTTCAACACCAGGACAAATGGCACTCATTCAAAACCGCAAAAGAGGCACAAGATTGGCTGACAGATTACCAAAGCCTAAAGCCATGATGACAAAGCCTGATAGAATACAGATGGACATAAGCAGATCAATATGCAAGCCCTGGTGTTGGAGTCTTGATAAAGAATCTACAAGGCCGGATAATTCCCCGGGACGGTGAGAGTGGATGGGGGGGGGGGGGGGGCTACACATCATTGATCCTTTCTCTCCCTTTCCGGTAGTAGTATTGGGAAGGGGTTGGAAAAGGGGATGGAGATTAGGGAAGGGGATGGGTTAAGGGATAGAGGGGGGTGGGAAGGGAGGGATGGGAGGCAAGGGGGGAAGGGAGGAAGGCAGGAACAAGATTTGTTAGGTAATAATAGAACACGACAGTTGGAGGAGGGAGAATACACTGTAGACCCTATGAGAGTCCCTATAAACATTTGCTTGAGCGTCATGGGTGAGGCTGGGCACCTGTGGCACCCGGTATTTCCAGAACCGCGTAGATCAATAAAAATAGAACAGAGCAATAGTTAAAGCTACACGTTTTGCCACATGGAACGTGGGTGGGATAGCAACTCCTATCAAACGGGCAAAAATATTATCAGCCCTTCAGAGGCACAAAGCAGATATATGCTGCCTGCAAGAGACAAAACTAACAACACTGGAACATAGCAAACTAAAAAGACGATGGGTGGGAGAAGTTCACGCAGCATCCTCCGGGGACAGGAAAAGTGGCGTAGCAATACTAATCAGAAAGGGACTGGCTGCCAAATCCGAATTAATAGAGGCTGACAAGCAGGGTCGATATGTGATAATACGGTTATGGCTACAGCAGAGAGAGTATTTGGTTTTAGGCTTATACGGCCCAAATACATATGATGCTAAGTTCTACACGAATCTAATCCAGCTATGCCTCCCATATACAACTGCACAGCTGATAGTACTAGGCGATTTTAACCTAGTGGCAGACCCCGCTAGGGACTGCTCAAATCCTAGAGGAGCACATAGAGGAGGGCCAAGAGCGCATGCTTTGTCAGCCTTTCAACGCACACTATACCTAGTGGATGCCTGGCGTAGCTTACACCCGGAAGAGCGTGATTACACACACCTATCTAGGGCCCACGGGACACTCTCAAGAATAGACTACATATTAGTGGCCCAAACTCTATTTCCCTGGGTGGTTCATGTGGAAATAGGCCCGGAAGAGGTATCAGATCATTCCATGGTGTGGATTGATATAGAGGCCCCAAAATTCTATCAACAACAAAGGGGTTGGCGATTTCCAGCATATTTGAGCCGAGACAGAGAATTCAAAGAATTCATACAAAAGAAATGGGAAGATTACGCTCTCTATAATAAAGAATACAATGATAAACCTGGGATCTTCTGGGAGGCCGCAAAGGTGGTATTGCGGGGCGAAATAATCGCATTTGACCACGCGAGAAGGAAGAAACACTCCATAGCGATCTTGAGGCTAGAACATAGTCTAAAGAAAGCCAAGTCACAGCTTATCAAACACCCGTCCACTAAAGCAAAAGAGCAGGTACAAGCCATACAAATAACCTTAAATACCTTACTTCACGAGCGCAGTAGTAGAGCATTAGCTTGGCAAAAATTCAAACTGAATAGGTATGGCAACAGGACAGGGGCAATGTTGGCGAGGCTGGTAACGGCTTGGGGACCCCGTAGACCCATAATTACACTTAAAGATGACAAAGGAATGGTACACAACAAAAGTGAAAAAATAGCAGAAATCCTGACCAATTACTTCGCCTCCCTTTACACAGCCTCCCAGGATCCAGAAGATGAGGCTATTCAAAAATTTTTGGATAGGGCAGATATACCAAAACTAACTAAGGAAGAGATAGAGGCTTTGGCAGCTCCACTAGATATCAAAGAGATACAGACAGTAATTAAATCCCTACCGACAGGGTCTGCCCCGGGACCGGACGGGTATTCAGGGGAATTTTATAAAATGCTGCCTAGCTCATCCTACCTTCCACTATGCGAGTATCTAGACCAGGCTGTCGATGAGGGGAGGTTCCCAATACACGCAAATTCAGCCCTGATCACACTGATATTGAAACCGGGACGCCCAGAGGACCAAGCGGGGTCCTATAGACCTATATCCCTTTTAAATTTAGATCAAAAGATTTTGGCGAAGGTCTTAGCTAACCGATTGGCTGAGATTTTACCAAGGCTAGTGGGGGAGGAACAAGTAGGATTCGTTAGGTCCAGGCAGGCAGCAAAAAATGTACGCCGACTCCTGTTGGCAATGGCTACAGGCCAATTGACAGAGACCCCAACAAACCTTTACTCAATCGATGCAGAAAAGGCATTCGACCAGGTGGGGTGGAAATACCTCCTTACAGTACTTCAATATATGGGGTTTAATGGCTGGTTTTACAAGGCAGTGCAGACACTTTATACAGAGCCCAAGGCCTCCATACTGGTGAATGGTATCAAAGCACAACCATTCAAGATTCTAAGGGGGACAAGACAGGGCTGCCCACTATCCCCATCGCTATTTATACTATCACTGGAGCCACTACTGAGAACATTAAAGAATATGGATGGAGTACCAGGAGTGCAGGTAGGGGGGAAGGTAGTCAAATCATTCGCCTTTGCAGACGACTTAATGGTAATCACAACACACCCATATAGCGCCTTGTCCAGGATGCTGGAGACAATGCAGAACTTTGGTCGCCTCTCTGGCTTTACCTTAAATGCACAAAAGTCCTTGGCTTTGGAGGTACACCCTGCGCAAAATAAGCCAGATGCCTCAACATTTGCTCTGACCTGGGCCGGAAACAAGATCAAATACTTAGGCACGTATATAACCCAAGATATATCAAAACTGTACCAAGAGAATATTACACCGTTGCTGGCTATCACGAGTTTGAAGCTTAGCCAGTGGGAAACACTACCTCTGTCACTTATGGGCCGCATCTCACTATACAATATGATGATAGTGCCGAAGTGGCTGTATATTTTCCAGACCTTACCGCTATACCTGCGCAGAGAAGATGAAAAAGCACTGAACAAGAGGATACAGCGGTTCCTCTGGAGAGGAAAGAAACCACTTATAGCGATTTCAACTTTGCAGATTCCACGCGAATTTGGAGGACTCGGGTTATTGAGTATCCGCCATCTCTCGGTGGCTAGCGGCATGAGACATATCTCAGACTGGTATAGGACCTCCTCCGAGTTTTCAGACACAGAGATAGAAACCTCGCTAATGAATGGAGTGCATTTTAGTAGCCTACTACATGGAAAAGGTGGGGAACACTTAGATGTTTTACAACGGTCGCATATACTTCCCACCGCAAAAGCGGTGTGGAAATGGACTTGCAGATACCACCATTTTTCAAGCAACATCACTCCCTTCCTGTCCATATGTGGAAATCCGCAATTCCCTCCGGGAGAACTACACCGTGCATTTCAGAGTTGGCAAAGCAAAGGCTTGGTATATATCTTACAAGTCCTAACAGAGGAGGGTCGGGTGAAATCCTTTAAAGATCTTCAAAGCCAGTATGCCCTACCAAATGGAGACTATTTCCACTACATACAACTCAATCATTACATAAACAGCCTGCCTAGAGAACACCTCACAGAGGATGTGCAAGAAGAACTTTCATCGGCATATTCACTGCAGGCACAAAACAAAGTGCCAATGAAAATGCATCATAGGCATATAAGAGACATGATTATGGAAATAGACTATCAATCGCTGGCCAAGGCGTGGAGTTTAGATCTATCAATTGAGATAACACCACAAATACTCAAGGATTACATATATTCGATTCAGAGATCTTCAAAATTGATAACCTATAGCGAAATGGAATACAAGTTTGCGTTACGAACACATATCCCACCGAGAAGAGCATTCCATATGGGGGTCTCCCCTGACGGGGCATGCCCCAAATGCGCAGCTCCTGGAGCAATCTTGGGCCATATGTTTTGGTCCTGCCCACCAATTCAACAATTTTGGAAAACACTACAGCAAGCCATAACATCAATGTGGGGGGCGACATGGCGGAGGGAAGCTAAACTGTTGTTTGGACAAGTTACAGCGATTAGACCACATCCAACAGGATTTAAGAGTTTCACTCACAGAGCCATAGTAGTGGCGAAGAAAGTTATTCTCCGAGAATGGATTACAAATAAAGCACCAACGTTACAACAGTGGCGTGGCTACATGATGGACTTTATGAAATTTGAACGACGAATGGCAGACCTTCAACAGGACTCTAATTTTACAGAGAAAGATTTCCTCAGAATTTGGCATCCGTTCTGGCAGACAATACCTAAGGGGGGCAGAACTCGAATTCTCAACCTCTAATGACTGATAACAAGAGACTAAGACAAAAGTTAATCTAAGCATCCTCCCGGGGTGGGGTAGATAGAGGGTTGGGGGGGGGAGGGGGGAGGGGTTAGAATAGGGGAGGAAATAGAAAGAGTTTGATTTAACTAAAAGTTATTCAGTTTAATAAGTTGGTGATGATAAGATGAGACAAGTTGACAATTTCCTAGAAAACTTGCTGTTAGCACAAGTATAGGAGATCAGTAGTAGAATAAGTAATGTGTGAGTGTATACATGGGCACAAAGTAACAATACATAAGTAACATGTAAATCACCTATGAATATATGTAAAGGAATGATAACTAATAAACAAATTTTGAAATAAATATCTTGGACTTCCACTTTGTTAGATAAGTATTAATATAAATTCTTTAACTCACATGTTTATTCCTGAAAATTTTTAAACATCTGAAGAAGAGAGTTATTCACACTCTGCAGCACTTCCCATAGTACGTCCATTATGACATTATTGGCTTCACCAGATCCAATTTCTCCACAGAAACCGCTCCAGATATCTTCGGGGGGAAGAGCTCACTCTCCAATCCCCCAGTTGGTTTATTATCCGGAGTCGATGCTGCACCAGGACCTCCTCGGGTCGTGTGAAAATCCTAACCCACTTCGGGCGTTTCCACTGTCGACCTCCATAGCGAAGCGTTACTGTTTCTGGGTCTTGGAGAGGTCATGCCAGCAGGGGGACTCAGAGTCACTCCCTCTCCACTGAGATTCGGCAATAAAGCCTTGCTGTTCCCCGAAGCAGGAACCAATATCCACAACGTTATGACCCCGAATCTCTCCAAAGTAGGGTGAGAAGTGGTGGGAACCCCAGCCGTGTTCGAGGAGGACAACACCACGGCTTTGCCTTTTCTCTTCCCCATTCTCTGGGGAGCGCGCCTACTTCTTCAGGTATTCTGGTGTAAAACGGGAACTCAACTAACGTACGTCCTCCCTCAATGCCATCTTGGATCCTCCAGTTTGGGACACTCTTTGTCTGGTTTTTCCTCAGAGGCCTGTCTGATATGGGTAACCCTTTAGCATAGCCCTCTGAGTCATTGAAACACGGAAGCCCCTCCACCCCTGCAAGGTGCTGTCCCTTCAGAGGGGCGACAAATGCAAGTTGATGCACATTGGAAAAAATAATCCGAATCATAGTTACGTGATGTTAGGGTCCACCATGGGGCTCAGCACTCATATGTGGAAATCTTCTGCTCGGTGTGCAGCAGCAGCCAAAAAAGCTAACAGGATGCTAGGAATTATTAGGAAAGGAATGGTGACTAAGACCAAAAATACTATAATGCCTCTGTATCGCTCCTTGGTGCATCCGCACCTTGAGTATTGGATTCAGTTCTGGTCGCCGTATCTCAAAAACGATATAGTGGAATTAGAAAAGGTTCAAAGAAGAGCGACCAAAATGATAAAGGAGATGAAACTCCTCTGGAAGGGCTAAAGATGTTAGGGCTCTTCAGCTTGGAAAAGAGATGGATGAGGGGAGATATGATTGAGGTCTACAAAATTCTGAGTGGTGTAGAATGAGTGGAAGTAAATAGATTTTTTTACTCGTTCCAAAAATACAAAGACTAGGGCACACTCGAGGAAATTGCATGGAAAAACGTTTAAAACAAATAGGAGGAAATATTTTTTCACTCAACGAATAGTTAAGCTCTGGAACTCTTTGCCAGAGGATGTGGTAACAATGGTTAGTGTATCTGGGTTTAAAAAAGGTTTGAACAAATTCTTGGAGGAAAAGTCCATAGTCTGCTATTGAGACAGACATAGGAAGCAACTTCTTGCCCTGGGATTTGTAGTATGGAGTGTTGCCACGATTTGGGCTTCTCCTAGGTATTTGTGACCTGGCTTGGTCACTGTTTGGAAAACAGGACATTGGGCTAGATTGACCATTGGTCTGACACAGTATGGCTACTCTTATGTTCTTATGTTCTAATTAGTTTTTGATCTGGTGGTAGTTTTCTTATACTGTTATGAAAATCTCCTTATTGGACTTCTCCACCCTGTAAATTGTGAACTTTACAGAGATCAGATATGTTATCTTTTATGGTTGTATTATTACTTAACTTTTGTTGTTGTTGTTGTTGTTGCTGTTGCTGTTGCTGCTGCTCTTATACGAGCAAAAATATTTGTTTTATCTTTTTAAGGATATTATAAATAATTTTTTTTTAAACGCTAAGGCCAGTAATCCTTGTCATGTCCTTTGACAGAATTTCCCTTGTGGTGAGCAGTGAGTTCAGTTACACTTCTGCTGAAAACTGGTTGGCACTCTCAATTGGATCAAGGGTTTTCTAACCACAAGAACATATCAAGTGAAATCAAAAACAAACATATTGTCACCATGGAAACCAGGCTGCAGAGTACCGCAAGGATCACCACTATCACTGATCCTTTTCAACCTCATGATGACTCCACTAGCCAAGACCTTATCCACCTAAGGCCTCAACCCATTTATCTATGCTGATGACGTTACATTATACACTCCCTACAAACATGATCTGGCAGAAATCACCAACGAAACCAAGCTCAGCCTAAACATCATGAACTCATGGGCAAATGCATTCCAATTAAAACTCAATACAGAAAAAACACACTGTCTCATCATCTCATCCCAATACAATACATACAAACCTACAAACATTAACACCCCAGGATACACCCTCCCTATCTCAGACAGCCTGAAAATTCTCAGAGTAACAATTGACCATAGCCTATCACTAGAGAACCAAGCGAAATCCACCATAAAGAAAATGTTTTTCTCAATGTGGAAACTCAAACGCCTGAAACCATTCTTCCCGAGGGAAATATTTCGTAACCTGGTACAGTCAATGGTACTAAGCCACACAGACTACTGCAATGGAATCTATGCGGGATGCAAGGATCAAATCATAAAGAAACTTCAGACCGCCCAAAACACAGCAGCCAGGCTTATATTTGGAAAAACGCTTTTGACAGCGCCAAACCACTCTGAGAAAAACTGCATTTGTTACCAATCAAAGAACGCATCACTTTCAAAATCTGCACGATTGTTCATAAAATTATTTGCGGCGAGGCACCAGGATACATGACAGACCTCATCAATCTACCAACCAGAAACACCACAAAATCTACACGATCATACCTAAACCTCCACTACCCAAGCAGCAAAGGACTCAAATACAAATCCACCTATGCATCCAGCTTTTCCTACTTAAGCGCGCAACTATGGAACGCACTGCCAAAAGCAGTAAAAACTACGCTCGACCACCTAAATTTCCGGAAAGCACTAAAGACAGACCTGTTCAGAAGAGCATACCCCAACGACCCAACATAAAATACCTGAACACTTGTGACACAATATAACCAAAGACCGTAACGGACATTACCTGACTCTTCCTCTCCTCTCCCTCTCTAAGTTCCCCCCAATTACCTCCCATACATGTACCTCATTCTACCACAATATCACTTTGTATTCATTCATACCATGTATTTGTTCAGACCGGAATCATCTAACGCCGTTAACGGTAAAATGTAAGCCCCATTGAGCCTGAAAAAATGTGGGAAATGTGGGATGCAAATGTAACAAATAATAATAATAAAATGTTTATTTCAATCCCATGAGAGTTGCAGTGCAGTCCGTGCTATGAAGCATCATAATGTTGATGTATAAATGAGTCTCATCCCTCTTACTATAAAATATCTATGCATAAATCACAGATTGTTGTGAGAAATGAACTTTGTAAACTGAAGTTTCAACATACTAGTTTATATAATTACAAAACTTACAGATGAATACTAAAAAAGTTACAGATGGCACAAAACACAGCAGCCAGGCTGATTTTCAGATGCCCCCCACCACCACCACTTCAAAACTTCCAGTCTACTACTGCTGCAAGCGTTACATCCATCAAAGCACGGATAATGTTCAAACTATGCACAATAATATACCAAATCCTATTTGGCACATGTGCGTCTGATCACGCTACCACTGAAAAACTTCAGTCTAAAGGCATGAAACTATCTAATGCTCCTTCTCTCAGATTGTCAGAAACTAGTTTATGACCGTTTACTCAGCAGGATTCTCATATATTAGTACCAAATGGTGGAACTCCGTTCCAAACAACGTAAGATGCATGATGAACTATCTAGAATTTCACAAACATCTAAAGGCCTTCCTCTTCAAGAAATTCTTCCCCAAGAACAGTTCTGCATAGTTGAAACTAAGAATCGCCAGCTTCACACACCCGGAACACATGACACCCTGACATAGCATAAACAACAACAAAAATGTTAGTACTTAAAATTTTGTTAGCCACATTGAACCAATTCATTTTGGATAATTGTGGACTATAAATGTTGTTATAAATAGATAAGCAGTATGCATTTTGCGATGGCAGTTAAAAATTAATATGTAAATTTTATATTAGAAACAGTTATTACTAAAACAAGATCCTTGCATAATGTTTTCTGTCTCTTGTGTAAGAGAATACATTTCCCATTAATATAAGTAACCTATTAGTAAATAGTTTCATTTCCTGTTTTGCAGTTACACATTAGAGCACAAGGAACAGGATCTACTAGCAGCAGTCCAAAGCCTGCAGAGAGAACATGAAAAAACAAAGGAGAGGATTGAGCAGGAACAACATCAAAGCCATCAAGAGGATCAGAAAGAAAATACAGTGGAGGTAACTTATTGTTGAGGGAAGGCAGTTAAACACATGTACCAGCTCACGTTACATTTAGAGCCTGATTTTAGAAAGAATGTAGGAAAGGGAACTAAGAGGCTTATTTTCGAAAGAGAAAAACGCCCAAATTCCGACCTAAATCGGGAGATGGACGTCTTTCTCTTGTGGGTGCCCAAATCGGTATAATCGAAAGCCGATTTTGGGCGTTTCCAACTGCACTCCGTCGCGGGAACGCATAAAGTTGACGGGGGCGTGTCGGAGGCGTGGTGAAGGCGGGACTGAGGCGTGGTTATCGGCTGAGCAGAGATGTGCGTGCTCGGCCGATAATGGAAAAAAGAAAGGCGTTTTCAGAGAGAATTTAGGTCACTTTTGTTGGACCCTTTTTTTTCACGAACAGGTCCCAAAAAAGTGCCCTAAATGACCAGATGACCACCGGAGGGAACCGGGGATGACCTCCCCTGACTCCCCCAGTGGTCACTAACCCCCTCCCACCAAAAAAAACCGAATGTTAAACACTTTTTTTCCAACTTGTAAGCCAGCCTCAAATGTCATCCCCAGCTCCATGACAGCAGTATGCAGGTCCCCGAAGTAATTTTAGTTTAGTTAGTGCTGTGCGGGACCCATGCAGAGAGAAAAAATCAGAAGAAAAAAAAAAAAAACAAGCAAGTGCAGTCAGGGACGTCTTAATTACCAGGATAGTAAAAGGGGGAATCGAACCAGCAACCTTCTGATTACAAGCTCAGTGCTCTAGCCAGTGAGCCACATTATTCAGGTGCTTAGATGTCCTTCCCTTTCCATTAAGTCCCTCCAAGTTTCTGTCAGCCAATCACCGCTGTTTAGCTGACACAGATGTCAGCTAAATGAGCTGTGATTGGCTGACAGAAACTTGGAGAGACTTAATGGAAAGGGAAGGACATCTAATCAGTGGTGCACTGGCTAGAGCACTGAGCTTGTAATCAAAAGGTTGCTGGTTCAATTCCCCTTTTTACTATCCTGGTAATTAAGACGTCCCTGACTGCACTTGCTTGCTTGTTTTTTTTTTCTTCCGATTTTTCCTCTCTGCATGGGTCCCGCGCAGCACCAACTAAAGTAAAATTGCTCTGGGGACCTGCATACTACTGTCATGGAGCTAGGTATGATATTTGAGGCTGACATAGAGGCATCTCAGGGGGACCAGTGCACTACGAATGCTGACCCCTCCCACGACCAAATGCCTTGGATTTGGTCGTTTTTGAGCTGGGACGCTTCGGTTTCGATTATCGCTAAAAAACAAAACGCCCAGCTCAAAAAACGCCCTAATCCAATGTATTTTTGAAAAAAAAGATGGACGTCCATTTTTTTCGAAAATACAGTTCGGCCCGCCCCTTCACGGACCCGTTCTCGGAGATGGACGTTTTTACAAATGGGCGTTCGCGTTCGATTATGCCCCTCTAAGTCATCCAGGTTGGGACATGGAAAATTACCACAGTATTTTACAAGGACTCTGCCAAAAACAGAACTTTTTGTAAAATATGTGAAAGGACATACTGGACTGTACTCGTGGAAAAAATTGTACAGCTTATCTCCAACTTATGAATGGGAGCAGCTTTGTAAAATCACTGCTTACAACAGCATCCATTCCCCCTTATACCCCAATCCCTCTCTTGTAACAGCAGCAATATCCTCACCTGCAGTAGATCCCCTTCCCCTTCTGATCCTAGCCCTGGCTTCTTCTGGGGGCCTGTGTTGATGTAGTGGGAGCAGGAGCAATTCCCACTTGCTCCAGGTTCAAAATGGTACCTGAAAACCCTAGTGGTATCCTTGTGGTTCTAAGACTAGAGGTCAGGAGCTACATAAGGGCATTGCTCAGGGGTCCACCACTGAGGGGGTGGGTCTTCATGAATATAGGACACCGCCAGGGGAGTTCTTCATGCTTGGCATGGTGTTGAGGATAGGGGAGATCTGGATGTTTGGTGGGTGGAAGGGGACTTTGGGCTTTACACCTGATACTAAAAAATGGTACTTATGTGTGCCTCAGAGCAGGTGTAAAGGATGACATTTGCATTTTTTTTTATATTCACATGTGCACCCCTTCTAAAATGGGTCATACACATCAATATTTTAAACTGTCCCAAACCACTAAAATAACGGCTTTCTGAAATCATTATTTGCATGTGTAGATGATGTCCATTTTTAAAAGCGACTATTTACATGTGTGGATACTTCTAAAATAAGGGCTTTAGTTACAGAAGCAGTCAGAGCTAGAAGCACTGATAGCTTACATATGGTTTGGTGGACTTAGTAACACCATACATGCCTTTATTCAGACAAAAGGATGGTTTCTATTTAGCTCATGTCTTTTTGGTGTAATTGAAGGCTAGTTACATTCAGGTATACAAGTCAATCCTAATCACCAGACAGAGCAGCTCATGTTTTCTCTGGGGACAAATATTTATTTATGTTATTTATTTGGATTTTGCTCACACCTTTTTCAGTATTAACTCAAGGTGAGTTACATTCAGGTACACTGGGTATAGGATAGCAAGTCCCCAAAGCATTGGTATATCGCCGAGAGCGCCCATGCGGGAAGCTTTTCTATCTTACAATACGCTCAACACTGCCATAAACAGCTGTAACTTTCCTGGAGGTGCAAGAGCCTAGAAGTAAGCATAAAACTCAGACTGCTGCTGTTAGAGATTTTCTCCTGTTGACTCTGACTCATGTGCGTATTTAGAAGATATGAACTTGGATAGCATGGAACAAATAAATAAAATTCAAATTGCAAAAACTTTAAAAAATAGGGCTGTTTTTAACATCTTGGACTTTTAAGGCTTGCTTGACCTTAATCAGGCTACATTGTTAATAACAGTTGCTGATGGGAAAGCACAGTGTTCTTAAGCAGACTCGTGGTTGTTCACATTTTGCATGCATGACTGCTGAAGCAATTTGAATAGGCTTTTTAAAGCTGAAAAAATGATGATTTAATACTTCTTTACTGTGTTGTTGCTTTGTGTGTGTTTATTTTCTCTTTGGTTTCTACTTTGTGGTTCTTTGAGTGGTTTTTAAGACTGGTAATACAAAGTCTTTATATTCTTTAGTGTCCATACCAGGCCATTCCAGACTATGGGGTTAACCAGCAGATGGAGACAGATAAAATTGTAGTTCTTTGAGTCACCCTTAAGGGTATCTTGCAGCTTGGAATGTTGAGTATTTTTCTCTGTCGCCAAGCAGATGGTTGGCAAACTGTACAGCTCATCTTTGGTGCTCTTACCTAGCTCCTGACTCAGCTGATATCTGGTGTCGGTAGAGCAGGGGGTTACAGATGGATGGAATTGGCTCTATTTTAATTAGCCTAATTGACAAGCATAGCTGGAAAGGGGTGACACTTGGTAATGCCAAGTCGCTGCCTTCCCTCTCCCTCCTCATTTAATGAGGAGTTTCTCAGAACGGACTTGTGAGATAAACATCTGGCTACCATGAATTTATTAAGTATTTTACATTGCCTTTTTAATGTTTTATTTCTTTTATCTCAACAGCTAGAAAGAAGACAGGAAATCTCCTTGTTTTAAGAGACTTCAATTTATTAATGCCCTTCAATTTTCTTGCCACTTCGAGCAGCAGTACTCTACTACTGACCGCTTTGGGCTGGCTTGGTTTCTTTCTGCTTTAGTGCATACCTTTTTTGCTTTCGCCTCTGCTTTCCTGTGCCCCAATTTAGTGATCCGGCAATGGCTCCCTTCTGGAAGTGGTTGTCTGGTCGGGTTCTTATTGGTCCTAACACCGCAAATTGGTGCATTTGCTTGGGAAGATTTTTTTTCTATCAGTCGATATGGGTTTTGTTGCCAGGCTTAAATTTCATTACTGTAGTTAATTGTGTGCACCTTGTCAGGGCCGGTCTTAGCAAGTGCGGGGCCCTGTGCAGACCAATTTGGTAGGGCCCCATCCTAGCCCCTCCCCACCATAGCCCCGCCCCCACCATAGCTCCGCCCCATTGATAAGATTATTCCATTTTTAGAAAATTTTTCATTTATGAAATTTCAAATAAAGACAAATGAAGCTAAACTTGTACAACTTGTACAAAAAAACTGATTGAAATAATAAGCACAATGCTATCATGAACCCCCCCCCCCCAGAAATTCAGTTCAAGTCCACTACAATTAGTAGTTCCAATTCTCATAACAAAGGAGAATAAAGGAAAAATACTAAGAAAAGATCCAGTACTTTCAAATTCCCCTATTTTTTTTAATTTAAAAAGGTTCTTTGGAAATGGATTTTATATGTGCTCTTTTCCTCTCCTAAGCTGAACATGCTTAGAGAAATGCCCCTCTTTCTTGAGGCTACAATGCTATTTGCTTTGGAACATTTTACATTGGCTTTGTAAAAGGACCCCACAGTAAATTAGCTATATTTCAGTTGAGTATTGTTGAAGTTACTGGCTGAATGGTTTGTATGATCTTGAGTTTTCAATGATGACTGCTTGCTTAGTCGAAATACTGGCGAAAGGCTGGCATATTCTTGAATGGTCACCATACTGCCTCAGTGTATGAGATGAATGCTGCCACCTTGCAACATCTATGATCCTCCCTAAAGAAGACCGTGGAGGATGGAACCTGTTGGAGTAGAATTAATATGGCAGTTTGAAGTAGTTTAGTATTCTGCTTATTGAATATTTCGTTTTTAGTACATTTATGTGAAGTCCTTCACTTTTGTTGGAACTGTTCGTGAGGATTCTTTCTTTATTGAGAGAATTTTAATTGTTTTCAAAACATTTTGAGATAGGGAATACTGATGGATTAATAGAGTTTGTTATATTTTTCTAAACATTTTTTAATTTTTTGAAGAAATATGAGATGAATATCACTTTTTGGGACATATTTTCAGCCTTTTTGGGTTAGTGTTTTCAATATTTTTTTATTACAAAATTTGTATTCCTAGTCAAAAAACAGAACATTCCAAGCTGCACAATATAAGTACATAAGTATTGCCACACTGGGACAGACCAAAGGTCCCTCAAGCCCAGTATCTTGTTTCCAACAGTGGCCAACCCAGGTCACAAATACCTGGCAAGATCCTAGAAAAGCTCAATACATTTTATGATGCTTATCCCAGAAATAAATAAGCATTGGATTTTCCCAAGTCAATTTAACCCATTTGTGCCCAATGTTCACATCAATTTGTTCCCATATGGCTTATTATGGGAACATTGGGCACTAATGGGTTAATAATGGTCTATGGACTTTTCCTTTAGGAGACTATCCAGACCCTTTTTAAACCCTGCTAAGCTAACCACCTTTACCACATTCTCAGGCAACGAATTCCAGAGTTTAATTACACATTGAGTGAAGAAACTTTTTCTCCGAATCATATTAAATTCACTATTTTTAGCTCCATCGCATGCCCTCTAATCCTAGTATTTTTGGAAAGATTAAACAAGCGATTCACATCTACCTGTTCCACTCCAATCATTATTTTATAGACCTCTATCATATCTCCCCTCAGCCGCCTTTTCTCCAAGCTGAAGAGCCTTAGCCGCTTTAGCCTTTCCTCATAGGGAAGTTGTCCCATCCCCTTTATCATTTTCGTCGCCCATCTCTGGACCTTTTCTAATTCCACTATATCTTTTTTGAGATGCGGCGACCAGAATTGAACACAATATTCGAGGTGCGGTCGCACCATGAAGCGATACAAAGGCATTATAACGTCCTCAGTTTTGTTTTCCATTCCTTTCTTAATAATACCTAACATTCTATTTGCTTTCTTAGCCACAGCAGCACACTGAGCAGAAGGTTTCAACTTATCATCAACGACAACACCTAGATCCCTTTCTTGGTTGGTGACTCCTAAAGTGGAACCTTGCATTACGTAGCTGTAGTTAGAGTTCTTCTTTCCCACATGCATCACTTTGCACTTGCTCGCATTAAACATCATCTGCCATTTAGACGCCCAGTCTCGTAAGGTCCTCTTGTAATTTTTCACAATCCTCTCACGATTTGACGTTTGAATAACTTGTGTTGACAGCAAATTTAATTACCTCACTAGTTACTCCAGTGGCGTTCCTAGGGGGGCTGACACCCGGGGCGGATCGCCGATACGTCCCGCCCCCCCGGTGCAGCGCCCCCCCCGGGTGCAGTGCGACCCCCCCCTGATGAAAGGACACCCCCCCGGCGAAGGACCTCCCCCGGGTGCACGCCGCTGGGGGGGGGAAGGGTGCCGCACGCCTGTCTGCTTCGTTCGTTTCCATGCTCCCTCTGCCCCGGAACAGGAAGTAACCTGTTCCGGGGCAAAGGGAGCACAGAATGAACGTAGCGGACAGGCGCGCGACACCCCCCCCAGCGGCGTGCACCCGGGGCGGACCGCCTCCACCACGCCCCCTTGGTACGCCACTGAGTTACTCCCATCTCTAAATCATTTATAAATATGTTAAAAAGCAGCAGTTCCAGCACAGACCCCTGAGGAACCCCACTATCTACCCTTCTCCATTGAGAATACTGACCATTTAACCTTACTCTCTGTTTTCTATCCTTTAACCAGTTTTTAATCCACAATAGGACACTACCTCCTATCCCATGACTCTCCAGTATCCTCTGGAGTCTTTCATGAGGTACTTTGTCAAACGCCTTTTGAAAATCCAGATACACAATATCAGCCGGCTTGCCTTGCTCCACATGTTTGTTCACCACTTCAAAGAAATGTAATAGATTGGTGAGGCAAGATTTCCCTTCACTAAATCCGTGTTGGCTTTGTCTCATTAATCCATGCTTTTGAATATGCTCTGTAATTTTGTTCTTTATAATAGTCTCTACCATTTTGCCCGGCACCAACGTCAGGCTCACCAGTCTATAATTTCCCGGATCCCCTCTGGAACCTTTTTTAAATATCGGCGTTACATGGGCTACCCTCCAATCTTCCAGTACCACGCTTGATTTTAAAGATAGTTTACATATTACTAACAGTAGTTCTGCCAGTTCATTTTTCAATTCTATCAGTACTCTGGGATGAATACCATCCGGTCCAGGAGATTTGCTACTCTTCAATTTGTCAAATTGCCCAATTACAACCTCTAGGTTTATAGAGATTTCATTCCGTTTCTCCGACTCATCAGTTTCTAATACCATTTCTGGCACCTGTATTACTCCCAAATCTTCCTCGGTGAAGACCGATGCAAATAATTCATTTAATCTCTCTGCCCCTTTTACCCCTCAGTCATCTAGCAGGTGGGGAGGAAGGGAGGAACCATACCTGGAAAAATAAGAATGAATGCCAAATGAAGTACATAAAAACATAAGAGTAGCCATACTGGGTCAGACCAATGGTCCATCTAGCTCAGTATCCTGTTTCCAAAAGTGGCCAAGCCAGGTCACAAGTACCTGGCAGGACCCAAATCATAGCAACACTCCATTCTACCAATCCCAGGGCAACCAGTTGCTTCCCCATGTCTGTCTCAATTGCAGGCTGTGGACTTTTACTCCAGGAACATGTCCAAACCTTTTTTAAACCCAGATATGCTAACTGCTGTTACTACATCCTCCAACAAAGAGTTTCAGAGCTTAACTATTTGTTGAGTGAAAAAATATTTCCTCCTATTTATTTTAAAACTATTTCCATGTAACTTCCTTGAGTGTCCCATAGTCTTTGTATTTTTGGAACGAGTGAAAAATTGATTTACTTCTACTTGTTCTACACCACTCAGGATTTTGTAGACCTCAATCATATCTCCCCTCATCCATCTCTTTACCAAGCTGAAGAGCCCTAACCTCTGTAGCCTTTCCTCATACCAGAAGAGTTCCATCCCCTTTATCATTTTGGTCAATCATCTTTGAACCTTTTCTAATTCCACTACATTTTTTTTGAGATACAGCGACCATAAGTGAACGCAATACTCAAGGTGAAGTCGCATCATGGAGCGATACAGAGGCATTATAGTATTTTGGGTCTTATTCACAATCCCTTTCCTATTAATTCCTAGAATCCTGTTTGCTTTTTTGTTTGCCACCGCACATTGAGCAGAAGATTTCACTGTATTATCTACAGCAATACCTAGATCTTTTTTTTGGTTGCTGACCCCCAAGGTCAGATTATTCTTTCCAATGTGCATTACCTTACATTTATCCAACTTAAATTTCATTTGCCGTTTTGATGCCCAGTCTTACAATTTCCTAAGGTCTTTCTGCAATATTTCACAGTCCGCACTTGCTTTAACAGACTTGAATAGTTTTGTGTCATCTGCAAATTTAACCACCACACTCGTCGTTCCAATTTCCATATCATTTATAAATATGTTAAATAGCACTGGTCCCAGTACTGATCCCTATGGCACTCCACTTTTCACCCCTCTCCATTGAAAGAAATGACCATTTAACCTTACCCTCTGTTTTTGTCCAATAACCAATTCCTAATCCACACCAGAACATTACCTCCAATCCTAATACTCTGTAATTTTCTCAACAGTCTGTCATGAGGAACTTTTATCAAAAGCTTTCTGAATATCTAGATACATTACATATATTGGCTCATCTTTATCCACACGTTTGTTCACACCTTTAAATAAATTAAGCCAATTGATGAGGCAAGGCTTCCCTTGGCTGAACCCATTCTGACTCTCAGGCTTATTTTCAAAGCACTTTGGGAGGCTAAGTTCCATAGGTTTCTATGGAACTTTGGGAGGCTAAGTGCTTTGAAAATATGCCTCTCTGTCCCATTAAATCTTTCTTCTCTATTTGTTCCATAATTTTATTCTTTATAATTGTTTCCACTATTTTCTCTGCACTGACTACAGGCTTACTGGTCTGTAATTTCCTGAATCACCCCTGGAACCCTTTTAAAAAATCGGCGTCACATTGGCCACCCTCCAGTCTTCAGGTTCTATGGATTATTTTAACAACAAGTTACATATTACTAACAGCAGAACAGCAATTTCATGTTTGAGTTCTTTGAGTACTCTTGGATGTATGCCATCTGAGCCAGGTGATTTACTACTCTTTAATTTGTCAATTTCGCTCAGTACATCTTCCAGGTTCACTAAGATTTCTTTCACTTCCTCCACATCATCACCCTTGAAAACCATTTCCGGTACAGGCAGATCTCTTACATCTTCTTCCATAAAGACCGAAGCAAAGAATGAATAAAGAATTTATTCAGTTTCTCTGCTATGACCTTGTCCTCCCTGAGTGCCCCTTTCGCTCCTTTGAGATCTGATGGTCCCACAGATTCTCTTGCAGGCTTTCTGCTTCTGATGTACCTAAAGAAGTTGTTGCTATGAGTTTTAGCCTGTGTGGCAAGTTTCTCTTTATATTCTCTTTTAGCCTTCTTTATTAATGCTTTGCATCTGACTTGCCAGTTCTTATGTTGCTTCTTATTTTCTTCATTTGGGTCCTTTTTCCATTCATTGAAGGACATTCTTTTGGCTTTAAAAGCCTCTTTCAGTTCAGCTTTTAACCAAGCTGGCTGTCATTTTTTCCTTCTTTCCACCTTTACAAATACATGGAATGCATCTGGTCTGGGCTTCCAAGATTATATTTTTGAATAATGTCTACACCTGATTTAGTTCTAGACCTCATCCTTAGTGGAGTACATGATCTGGTGCAGGAGGTAATGGTGATGGGGCCACTTGATGACAGTGATCAGGCATGGATGCTGTTCAAAAATACCATCCTGGAAGCTCAGGCCAAATATATGCTGTGTATTAAAAAGGGAGGGAGGAAAACCAAACGACAGCCAGCATAGTTAAAAAGTGAGGTGAAGGAAGCTATTAGAGCTAAAAGAAAATCCTTCAGAAAATAGAAGAAGGAACCAACTGAAAATAAAAAAGAAACAATATAAGGAATGTCAAATCAAATGCAAAGCACTGATAAGAAAGCCAAAAGAGGGACTTTGAAAAAAAGATTGCGTTGAAGACAAAAACACATAGTAAGAATTTTTTAAAGGTATATTAAAAGCAAGAAGCCAGCAAAAGAATCGGTTGGACCGCTAGATGACCGAGGGGTAAAAGGAGCAATCAGGGAAGAAAAAGCCATATTGGACAGATTAAATGAATTATTTGCTTCTGTCTTCACTGAGGAAGATTTGGGCAAGATACCAGTGCCAGAGGTATTCAAAGCTGACAAGTCGGAGAAACTGAATGAAATCTTTATAAACCTGGAGGATGTAATGCGGCAATTTGACAAACTGAAGAGTAGCAAATCTAGACCAGATGGTATTCATCCCAGAGTACTGATAGAATTGAAAAATGAACTTGCAGAACTATTATTAGTAACATGTAAATCAAGCGTGGTATCAGAAGATTGGAGGGTGGCCAATGTAACGCCGTGTTACGCTTGTGAGCCCTTGTGCCCAGACGGAGCACAGCGACCAGGTGTTGAGCTTGCGCTCAGTCGGGCAGCCGAGCAACCCCGAGGCTTCACCTGAGAGGACTACCGTTCCCCGAGGGTTGAGCCCCCAGGTGCAGATGGCCAACAGGACTTCGGGATATGGACAGGGGTCAGACGGCCGCAGGCAGAGAGTAATCAGGTAGCAAGCAGAGAGTAGTCAGGTTCCAAGCAGAGGTCGGGTCAGGCGGTTAAGTGATTAGCAAACCAAGAATCTACTACCAGTAGCAAACCTACTGAAGTAGAAGCCAAAGCAAAGACGTGGTGTAAGATTGCCCTTTAAATAGCCCTCGTTATCAGGGGAAGTAGGATCAGCTGGAAGGGAGAACTCCTCGCCCATGCCATCAGAGAGAACGGAATCAGCTGGTAGGGGAAGGCTCTCATTGGCTGGCAGCCAGCCGAAGGGGCAGGAAGAACCGGAGCCAACCCCGAGGAGCAGGAGGCGGGGCGACGCGGAAGCTGGGCTGGAAAATCTGGATTGTTCCACTGGCAGAAGGAGGAGGCGGAGTCTAGCCGCCCATGGCCAATCTGGGGGACAGGCATGGTCCAAGTTCCCGGGCCTCCGCACCCGGAAAAGGAGAGACCCTATCGGGTTGCCAGCGTAGCCAACATGGCCGGCGTTCCTGGAGGCAGGAGCACTGTGTTGGCCCTGCCAGGACGGCCAGCAAGGCGAGCAGTGAGAGGCGTGGGCCAGGGGAGTGTCGGTCCCGGCCAGCATGGCCAATGCTTCCCTCTACTGAGGTGGAGCCGGAGAGCGGGTTGGCCGCAAAGAGCACACCACAGGTGAGGGGCACGACAGTATCCCCCTCCCCCCCCCCCCCCCCCCCCCCGGAAGCTCCCCTCTCTGTCTCGGTCCGGCCTTAGAAGGGTAACGGGAGTGAAACTCGTGGACCAAGTCTGGAGCATGTACATTACCAGCAGGTTCCCAGGAATTGTCTTCGGGACCGAAATGCTTCCATGATAATAAGTAGAAGAGCCTTCCTCTCTGAAGTTTGGAATCTACAATCTCCTCCACTTCAAACTCGGGGTCTGGTTCGGACTCGGGTATGCTATTTACCTCTGGTTCAGAATGCCACTGGGATATCACAAATGGATTCAGCAGAGAGGCATTAAAGGCGTTATGAATACGCAGATTCCTGGGTAGATGTAGACGATAGGTGACCGAGCCCACTCGACACTGAATGGGAAAGGGACCAATGAACCGTGGAGCAAATTTTATGGAAGGCAGCCGGAGTCTTAGATACTTAGTACTGAGCCACACCCTCTGGCCTGGTTGAAAGATCGGAGTGGCCCGTCTCCTCTGGTCCGCAAAATGTTTGTATCTGGCTGCCGCTTGTTGTAAACGCTGCTGGACCCTCTTCCAAGTCTCCTGGATATTGGTAAGGGTATGCTGACGCTGTGGAATCGATTGATCTGTAGGAATTGGTGGAGGAAGGCGTGGGTGTCGTCCATATATAACGAAGAAAGGGGACATCTTGGAGGCCAAGTGAAGACTGTTATTGTAGGCTAACTTGTCCCAGGGGAGTAACAGTGACTAGTTATCCTGGTGGTCATTAGTAAAGGCCCGCAAGAATGCTTTGAGAGTCTGATTGGTTCTCTCCACTATTCCATTGGTTTGCAGGTAATAGGCAGAGTAGTCACCCCGAGCGCTGCACACAGCGCTTTCCAGAATTTAGAGGTGAATTGCAATCCTCAATCGCTAATAATGCACAAGGGGAGACCTTGGAGGCGGAATATATGCTGGATGAAACTGGATGCTAGGCTGACTGCAGAGGGCAAAGTCTTCAGAGGAATGAAATGCGCCACTCGTGAAAACCGATCTATCACCACCCAGATCACCGTATGCCCCTGAGAGCACGGGAGGTCAGTGATAAAATCCATGGAGAGCTCCTGACATGGTTGAGAGGGAACCGGCAGGGGTTGAAGATCTCCCCAAGGTTTCCCAACAATAGCCTTGGTCCTGGTGCAGGTGGGACAGGAGGAGACAAAGTGCAGGATGCCTTGTGCCATATGTGGCCATTGATAATGCCGAGAGATGAGGTGCATGGTCTTACGAAATCCAAATTGCTTGGCGAAGGTTGATGAATGACCCCATTGCAGTACCTTCTTCCTGGCTCGAGGGGGCACAAAAGTTTTCAAGGTGGTTGAGGCTGCAGGAACGGGCGACACACATGCTGGCGGGCGACACACATGCTGGATCTATCATGGGATACAGTTCTTCAAGGTCTTCGGATGTCTCAAAGGCTCATGATAGTGCATCCGCTTGTATGTTTTTCTCTGCTGGGCGGAAGACCAACCGAAAGCGAAACCGGGTGAAGAAGAGTGACCATCACACCTGCCATGGGTTCAATCTCTTGCCTCTTGCAGATACAAGAGATACTTATGATCTGTAATTACAGTGATCAGATGCGAGGCTCCCTCCAATAATTATCTCCATTCGTGAAAGGCGAGTTTCAGAGCGAGTAATTCCCTGTCCCTGACAGTGTAATTCCGTTCTGCGGGGTGAACTTCCGGGAGAAAAAGAAGCATGGGAGTCGTTTGCCAGAGGTCGTGAGCTGAGATAACACGGCCCCGGCCCCTAGCGAAGAAGCATCGACTTTGTGAAAGGCTTTGTGATATCTGGACTGCGAAGGATGGGAGCAGCCAGAAAGGCTCTTTTCAAAGCAGCGAAGGCCTTATGAGCCTCAGGAGACCAATTCGCGCTCTTCTTGGTAAGGGCGGTCAAGGGTGCGATGACCTGGGAGTAATGTGGGATGAATTGACGGTAGTAATTAACGAATCCTAGGAATCGTTGTAGGGCCTTGAGCCCTTGAGGTACTGGCCAGTCCTGGATAGCTTGTAATTTGACGGGATCCATCTGAAGTCCCTCAGGAGAGATAATGTATCCCAAAAAGGGAATAACTCGCTGGTGAAACGCATACTTCTCCAGCTTGGCAAACAGACAATGTTCCTGTAACCTTTGAAGCACTGTACGGACGTGCTGCTGCGGGGATGAAGAAAAGACCAGGATGTCATCCAAATATACGAGTATAGGAGATCCTGCAGAATAAAATTGATAAAATCTTGGAAAACCGCAGGGGCATTACAGAGTCCAAACGGCATCACCAAATACTCAAAATGGCCCTCATGAGTGTTGAAGGCGGTTTTCCATTCATCCCCTTGGTGGATGTGATCAGGTTGTACGCTCCCCGCAGGTCTAATTTAGTAAAGATCACCGCTCCTTGTAGGCGATCCAAAAGTTCAGGGATCAGCGGGAGAGGGTACCGGTTCTTGACCGTAATCTCATTCAGGCCCTGGTAGTCAGTACAATGCCGGAGGGACCCATCTTTCTTAGAGACAAAGAAGAACCGCACTCCTGCGGGGGACGAAGAACGGCGAATAAACCACTTCTGGAGATTCTCCTGGATGTAGAATCGCATTGTCTTAGACTCCTCTCGAGAAAGCGTGTACAACCTGCCTCTAGGGGGCATCTTCCCCAGGAGCAGATCAATAGGGCAATCGAAAGGTCGGTGCGGAGGCAAAGCGTCGGCTTCCAGCGGGTTGAACACATCCTGAAAGTTCTGGTATTCCCTTGGTAAAGAGGCTTTGCAAGGCTGAAGAGCTCCCGGGAGAGCCGAGATGGTCTTGTGGGGAGGTTCCACAGGCGTAAGACACGAGCCGAAACAGCGATCTCCCCAACGACTGATCTCACCATGGACCCAATGTGTGTGGGTGTGTGGCGGTGTAACCAGGGTAGGCCCAGAATGAGCGGGTGGATTGCTTGGGGTAATATCAGGAGTTGAATTTCTTCCTGATGCAGGACCCCGACCTGCTTCGACAAAGGTGGAATGATCAGAGTGATGGGTTGAGGCAGGGTCGATCCCTGAATAGAGCTTACCTGTAGTGCGGGTCGACAAGGCATCGCAGGATGTCCCAAGCGTTCAAGGAGGTCAGCACTGATAAAGTTACCTCCTTCTTCCAAATCCAGCAAGGCCCTTGTCCTGATACAGAATTCCTGCCAAAGAAGGGTGAAGGGAATGGTTATCAGATTTCCGGGAGGGGCGAGGATCGACCCAAGGCCAGCCCCCTCACCGGGCCTTGGTTCCAGCATTTCCCGGCCGGTTGGAGCAGGAGTTTACAAAGTGACCGGCCTGTCCACAGTATAAACAAAGTCTATTGCTTCGTCGATGGGCCCTTTCTGCCTCAGAAAGATGCTGTCTCCCAATCACCATAGGCTCTTCAGAAGTTCCCATTCGGGAGGACATCGCGCCCCGTGACAACGGAGGCCGAGCCGGCCAGGAGGATTGTTTTGGGGCAGGCGTTGAGTGGCCCGCACCTGCGATCTCTCCTCAAAACGGACAACCAGCCGTATGCAAAGGGTGATGAGGGCATCCAAGGTAGTCGGAAGGTCTTGGCCGGCCAGTTCTTCTTTAATCCGACCATTTAGCCCTTGCCAGAAAACTGTAGTGAGAGCCTCTTGATTCCAATGGACCTCTGTGGCTAAGGTCCGAAAACGAACTGCATATGTTCCAACCGATCCGCTCCCGTGCTGAATCCGCAGCAAATCAGCCACCACCGAGGATGGCCTCCCTGGTACATCAAAAACCATCCTAAACTGGCGGAGAAACTCCCCCAGATCTGATAGGAGGGGATTGTGTTGCTCCCAGAGAGGAGAGATCCATGACAGGGCGGATCCAGAGAGGAGGGAAATAATGTAGGTAATCTTAATGTTCTCAGAGGGGAATGACCCTGGTTGCATCTCGAAAAGCATCATACATTGATTCAGGAATCCCCAGCAGGCTGCAGGAGTCCCGTCGAACCGAGGAGGTTCCAGGAGATGCAACCCCGAAAGCGGGGCAGGTCTATGCACAGGGAGAACAGGTGGCCGTTTGGCCTGGAGAGCGGTCATTTGAGTACAAATCTCTTGTAAGGCCCCTGACAGCCTACTCAAGTGCGCTTGTTGTTGCTGAAGAACCTTTGCCAGGTCCACTAGTTCAGGTTTGTCCGGTGAGCTCATGGCTTCGCCTTACTGTCACACTTCTGAGCCCTTGTGCCCAGACGGAGCACAGCGACCAGGTGTTGAGCTTGCACTCAGTCGAGCAGCCGAGCAACCCTGAGGCTTCACCTGAGAGGACCACCGTTCCCCGAGGGTTGAGCCCCTAGGTGCAGGTGGCCAACAGGACTTCTGGATACGGACAGGGGTCAGACAGCCACAGATAGCAGGCAGAGAGTAATTGGGTTCCAAGCAGAGGTCAGGTCAGGCAGCAAGCAGAGAGTAGTCAGGTTCCAAGTAGAGGTCAGGTCAGGCAGCAAACAGAGAGTAGTCAGGTTCCAAGCAGAGGTCAGGTCAGGCAGCAAGCAGAGTGTAGTCAGGTTCCAAGCAGAGGTCAGGTCAGGCAGCAAGCAGGGAGTAGTCAGGTTCCAAGCAGAGAGTAGTCAGGTTTCAAGCAGAGGTCAGGTCCGGCAGCAAGCAGAGAGTAGTCAGGTTCCAAGCAGAGGTCAGTTCAGGTGGTTGAGTGATTAGCAAACCAAGAATCCACTACTACTACTTAACATTTCTAAAGCGCTACCAGAGTTACGCAGCGCTGTACAATTTAACACAGAGGACAGTCCCTGCTCGAAGGAGCTTACAATCTAAAGGACAAACAAGTGCAGTCAATCAAATTGGGGCAGTCTAGATTTCCTGAATAGAGGTATAATGGTTAGGTGCCGAAAGCGACATTGAAGAGGTGGGCTTTGAGCAAGGATTTGAAGATGGGCAGGGAGGGGGCTTGGCGTATGGGCTCAGGGAGTTTATTCCAAGCATAGGGTGAGGCAAGGCAGAAAGGGCGGAGCCTGGAGTTGGCGGTGGTGGAGAAGGGTACTGAGAGGAGGGATTTATCCTGTGAGCGGAGGTTACGGGAAGGAGCATAAGGGGAGATGAGGGTAGAGAGGTAATGAGGGGCTGCAGATTGAGTGCATTTGTAGGTTAATAAGTAGAGGAGTGTGATAGCCGTGTTAGTCCACTCTTAAGGTTATCAATAGAAATCAAACAAAATAAAACATGGAAAAGAAAATAAGATGATACCTTTTTTATTGGACATAACTTAATACATTTCTTGATTAGCTTTCGAAGGTTGCCCTTCTTCCTCAGATCGGAAATAAGCAAATGTGCTAGCTGACAGTGTTTATAAGTGAAAACATTCAAGCATTACTGTGACAGTCTGACAGGGTGGGAGGAGGGGGGTGGGTAGGAAGTATGCATGGGGACATCAAAGCATATCATTGATATTCTAACAGGGTGGGTGTGGATAGGTGAGGGGAGGGTGATCAACAGAGACATACAGCTTTATGATTTATAATGGGCTAGGAACCCCAGATCCTTGTTAAGTCCTTTCTGTTGGGTGTTAAAATATTCAATCATTCTGACTTCAAAGGTCTTACGTTCTTGTATGGTTTTAAAGTTACCTTTGAGGATTCTCACTGTGAAATCACTGGTACAGTGTCCTGGTCCTGTAAAATGTTGACCAACAGGCGTGGGAACCCTGCTGGCACCAGTATTGTTCATATGATGTCTATGTAAATTGAATCTTGTCTTAAGCATCTGGCCTGTTTCTCACTTGCTCATCTTCCAATGTGGTATATATCATTCAGTGTAAAAAATGTAACGAAGGATGCTATATTGGAGAAACAGGCCAGATGCTTAAGACAAGATTCAATTTACATAGACATCATATGAACAATACTGGTGCCAGCAGGGTTCCCACGCCTGTTGGTCAACATTTTACAGGACCAGGACACTGTACCAGTGATTTCACAGTGAGAATCCTCAAAGGTAACTTTAAAACCATACAAGAACGTAAGACCTTTGAAGTCAGAATGATTGAATATTTTAACACCCAACAGAAAGGACTTAACAAGGATCTGGGGGGTTCCTAGCCCATTATAAACCATAAAGCTGTATGTCTCTGTTGATCACCCTCCCCTCACCTATCCACACCCACACTGTTAGAATATCAATGATATGCTTTGATGTCCCCATGCATACTTCCTACCCACCCCCCTCCTCCCACCCTGTCAGACTGTCACAGTAATGCTTGAATGTTTTCACTTATAAACACTGTCAGCTAGCACATTTGCTTATTTCCGATCTGAGGAAGAAGGGCAACCTTCGAAAGCTAATCAAGAAATGTATTAAGTTATGTCCAATAAAAAAGGTATCATCTTATTTTCTTTTCCATGTTTTATTTTGTTTGATTTCTATTGATAGGTTAATAAGAGAAGCTTGAATTGTATGCAGTACCTGATCGGAAGCCAGTGAAGTGACTTGAGGAGAGGGGTGATATGAGCATATCGGTCTAGGCGGAAGATAAGACGCGCAGCAGAGTTCTGAATGGATTGAAGGGGGGATAGATGGTTAAGTGGGAGGCCAGTGAGGAGTAGGTTGCAGTAGTCAAGGCGAGAGGTGATGAGAGAGTGGATGAGAGTTCGGGTGGTGTGCTCAGAGAGGAAAGGGTGAATTTTGTTGATGTTATAGAGAAAGAAGCGACAGGTCTTGGCTGTCTGCTGGATATGCACAGAGAAGGAGAGGGAGGAGTCGAAGATGACTCTGAGGTTGCGGGCAGATGAGACAGGGAGGATGTGAGGGTGTTATCGACTGAAATAGAGAGTGGGGGGAGAGGAGAAGTGGGTTTGGGTGGAAAGACAATGAGTTCGGGCTTGGCCATGTTCAGTTTCAGGTGGCAGTTGGACATCCAGGCAGCAGTGTCGGATAAGCAGGCCGACACTTTGGCCTGGGTTTCCGCAGTGATGTCTGGTGTGGAGAGATAAAGCTGGGTGTCGTCAGCATAAAGATGATATTGGAAACTATGAGATAAGATCAGCGAGCCCAGGGAAGAGGTATAGATTGAGAAAAGAAGGGGTCCAAGGACAGATCCCTGAGGAACACCAACAGAGAGTGGGATGGGGGTAGAGGAAGATCCATGAGAATGTACTCTGAAGTTACGGTGAGAGAGATAAGAGGAGAACCAGGAGAGGACAGAGCCCTAGAATCCAAATGAGGATAGTGCGTCAAGAAGTAGATTGTGATTGACAGTGTCAAAAGCGGCGGATAGGTCAAGGAGGATGAGGATGGAGTAGTGACCTTTGGATTTTGCAAGGAACAGGTCATTGCAGACTTTAGATAGTGCCGTTTCTGTCGAGTGTAGGGGGTGAAAGCCAGATTGAAGCGGATCGAGGATGGCATGAGAGGAGAGAAAATCAAGGCAGCTGCTGTAAACGGCGCGTTCAAGTATCTTGGACAGGAAGGGTAGGAGGGAGATGGGGCGGTAGTTGGAAGGACAGGTAGGGTCTAGTGATGGTTTTTTGAGTGGTGTGACTACAGCATGCTTGAAGGTGTCAGGGACAGTTGCAGTGGAGAGAGAGAGGTTGAGGATATGACAGATGGGGGGGGGGGGGTGACAGTAGGGGAGATGGTGTTTAGTAAGTTGGTGGGGATGGGATCAGAAAAACAGGTGGTGCATTTCAAGGAGGAAAGAAGGTGGGCGGTTTCCTCCTCGGTGATATCAGGAAAAGAGGAGAAGGAGGCCTGGGTTGATTGGATGAGGGAGTGGGTTAAAGGGTGAAGAGTAGGAGGTGGCTTGGTAGTGAATTCGAGGTTGATCTTCTGCACTTTGTCGTGGAAGTAGTCAGCCAGTGATTGAGGAGAGAGTGAGGGGGGTGGGAGCGGAGGGCACTTTGAGGAGGGAGTTAAGGGTGGCGAAGAGATGACGAGGGTTGGAGCCGAGAGAATTAGTCAATTGGGTGTAATAGTCCTGTTTGGCAAGGAATAGAGAGGACTGGAAGGAGGGGGATAGCATGAAATTGTAATGAATTAAATTGGTATGGGTGCGAGAATTCCTCCAGAGGCATTCAGCAGATCGGGCGCAGGAGCGAAGGTATCGGATGCAAGGTGTCAGCCAGGGCTGGGGATTAGTACGCCTTGTGGGACGGGAGATGGATGGTGCAAGGGTGTCCAGAGCAGAGGAGAGAGTGGCATGTAAGCAGAGACAGCCTTGTCGACAGACTCAGAGGACATGATAGAAGGGAGGAGATTAGAGATACTAGAGGATAAGGTGGGAGGGTCGACAGCCTGGAGATTCCTGAAAGTAGTGGTTAGTGTTGGGCGGGACTGAGGGGGAGGGTGATGAAGTGTAAAGGTGATCAGGTGATGATCGGAGAGAGGAAGAGCTGAGGCGCAGAATTTGGAGGGTAAGCAGGTAGAGGAGAGGATGAGGTCAAGACAGTGGCCAGTTTGGTGAGTAGGGGTGGTGGAGCTCAGCTGGAGGTTGAAGGAGGATGTCAGTGTGAGGAACTGAGAAGCGTAAGAGTCGGAAGGGTCGTCAGCGTGTATGTTAAAGTCTCCAAGAATGAGGGATGGAGATGAGGGTTCAAGAAAAACGGAGAGCCAGGCATCGAAGTCGGTAAGGAAGGAAGAGAGGGACTTATCAGGGGGGCGGTAAATGACTGCAACTCTGAGTGGCAGAGGGTAGAATAGACGGATGGAGTGAACTTCAAAGGATGAGAAGCAGTGAGATTGCGGTAGGAGGAGGGGTTGAAAGCTACAGGAGGGCGAAAGTAGAAACTCGACGCCTCCGCGGCCAACTGGGCGGGGAGTGTGGGAGAAAAGATAACCTCCATGGCATAGGGCCATGACTGAGGCAGAGTCGTCGAGGGTGAGCCAGGTTTCAGTTCGGGCGAGCAGTTGAAGGAAATGGGAGATGAAGAGATCATGGGTGAAGGAAAGTTTGTTGCAGACCGAGCGGGCATTCCACAGGGCACACGAGAAGGGGAGAGAAGAGGGGGGGAGGAGGGGAATAGAGATGAGATTGGAGACATCCCGGAATCGTTTGCATGGATAGGACGAGGACAGGTGTGGGGGACCTGGATTAGGATTTATGTCTCCCGCGGATAGCAGGAGGAGGAGCAAGAGAGTGAGGAGGAGGGTGGGGGAGGTAGGGCGACGAAGGTGACGAAGATGGGATGCGCTTAGGAGGAATGGGGATGGGTTAATGGCAGGAAGGAAGTGTTGAAGGTTGAGAGCTAAGAAGGAGGAGGGGGATAGGAGAAATGGTGAGGTGGTGAGGGACGGGGGTGGGTAAGGTATTGCAGTAGCGAGCAGGATGGGAGAGGACATGGACTGGCAGTGTGTTCCTACGGTAGACAGGGGGAGAGGGAATAGATTAGGAAGGGACAGGGCAAGGAAGAGGATGTGTATAGGGGCCATGAGTAGTGACTGAGGTGTTTATGGGTGTATATGTAGTGACTGAGGTGTTAAGCAACAGATAGAGCAGGAAAGCAGGACTGAAGCTGGGACAGCAGGCAACAATTTGGAACAGAGGGGCTGGCGGGTAGGCAGGTGGTTTGACAGGCAGAGTGGCAGGTGGGGAGGTAGGTAGAAGGGCTGGCAGGCGGGTAGATAGGCTGATGGGTGGGCAAGCAGGCAGGTAGGTTGATGGCCTGAGGGGCAGGCAGGTTGATGGGCTGGGAGGCAAGCATGTTGATGGTTGAGCTGGCAGGGAGGTAAGTTGATGGGCTGGCAAGCCGGCAGGTGGGAAGGCAGGTAGGTAGTTGTGCAGGTTTGAGGGCAGGCAGGTAGTTGATGGGCTGACAGGCAGGTTGGTTGATGGGCTAGCAGGCAGGCAGGCAGGAACAGATGAGAGCAGTGGAGAGCTCAGCAGTAGGACTGGAATAAGATGGAATAATTTGGAATAAGCTGGAACAGACGGATAGGAATAAGCTGGATCAGGCAGACTGGAACAAGCTGGAGCAGATGGACTTGAGCAAGCTGGAACAAGCTGGATCAGACGGACTGGAACAAGCTGGAATAGATGGACTGGAACAGGCTGGAGCAGAGGAGAGCTGAGCAGCAGGGCTGGAACAAGCTTGTTTGGAGCAGAAGAGAGCAGAGTAGTAGGACTGGGACAAGCTGGAACAGACAGATTGGAACAAACTGGATCAGGCGGACTGGAACAAGCTGGAGCAGATGGACTGGAACAAGCTAGAACAGGCTGGATCAGGCGGGCTGGAACAAGCTGGAGTAGATGGACTGGAACAAGCTGGAGCAGAGGAGAGCTGAGCAGCAGGGCTGGAACAAGCTGGAGCAGGTGGACTGAAACAAGCTGGAGCAGAGGAGAGCCGAGCAGCAGGACCGGGACAAGCTGGAAAAGACAGACTGGAGTAGTCTGGAACAGAAGAGAAGAGAGTGGAGCAGCAGGACTGAAACAAGCTGGAATAGATGGGCTAGAACGGCTGGAGCCGAAGAGAGCGGAGCAGCCGGACTGGAACACGCTGGGCAAGATGGACTGGAACAAGCTGGAGCAGGAGAGAGTCCATCCACTCAGGTTACCCTTTCACACCGGTTGTTCTCTGCTGGAATAGATGGGCTGGAACGGCTGGAGCCGAGGAGAGCGGAGCAGCCGGACTGGTACACGCTGGGTGAGATGGACTGGAGCAAGCTGGAGCAGGAGAGAGACCATCTGCTCAGGTTACCCTTTCACACCAGTTGTTCTCTGCTCGGTGCTCAGTGGAGACGGGATGGGGCTTCTCTTGCGAAGCCATCGTGCTCGGCGCAAGTCCATGTGGTTGGGACGACTAGGGATCGGTCAGGGATCGCTGTGAGGGGGTGCAGGAGTGCTCCCCAGCGCAAACACGACCTCCGATGTGCCGTCGTGTGCCTCTCTCGGGTGGGTGCAAGCCTCTCCCGCATGGCTGCAGCAATTCAGCGCGGTTCCTCGATGGGCGATTACAGATCGGCTCGATCGTGTCAGTCCGTGGCGATCAGCTCTGTGATGGGACGGCAGTGAACCTACTGAAGTAGAAGCCGAAGCAAAGACGTGGTGTAAGATTTCCCTTTAAATAGTCCTCGGTATCATGGGAAGTAGGATCAGCTGGAAGGGAGAACTCCTCGCACCCGCCATCAGAGAGAACGGAATCAGCTGGAAGGGGAAGGGTCTCATTGGCTGGCAGCCAGCCAAAGGGGCCGGAAGAACCGGAGCCAACCCCGAGGAGCAGGAGGCGGGGAGACATGGAGGCTGGGTAGGAAAACCTGGATTGGTCCGCTGGCAGAAGGAGGAGGCGGAGTCTAGCCGCCCATGGCCAATCCGGGGGACAGAGGCGTGGACCAAGTTCCCGGGCCTCCGCGCCCGGAATATCGTTTATTCATTTTACTATACCGTTTCAAATTCAAACGGTTTACATGTTGATATAAAATCAAAATAAAAGGAGATCACGTGATGCGGTGAGGAGAGTCAGACCTGAGAGTCTGGAGCTGCTTGGGGACCCTCTCCTCAATCTCTTTACAGAGCTGTAACAAGGCCCACAAACGGTTGTTTCGACTTAGTTTGGGTATTGGAATCTTTTTATGGACAAATATCTGACCCCATTGAGCACTATGGCAGCAAAATCGGCCAAAAAGGGGCCCAATCGTAACAAGCATGTAGAGGACAAGATGGCGGACCATGTGCAGGCCCCGCAGTTTACATGCTCGGAATCGGCGATGGTGGAACTTACGAATGCGGTGGTGCTGGCTCTTGATCCGCGTTTACAACAGATATCGGAGCAGATTACGGGCATGACCCAACTTACGTCGGACCTCACCCGCAGAACAGGTGAATTAGAGTGCCGCTTGTCAGATATTGAGGACGGTGCTCAGGTGAACAGCGTGGAGCTCACGCGGCTGTGAGAGCTGGTAACCGCCCAACAAAGCAAGCTCGACGAGCTGGAAATAGAGCGCGCAGAGACAATCTCAGGTTTTTGGGTATCACAGAGTCAGTGCCAGAAAAGTCTCTGCGTCTGACGTTGGAGCGGTGGCTGAGCCCTATGCTAGCTGGAGTGGAGGATGCGGAGCCGGTTCGCCTGGAGCGCGCGCACTGCTTGGGGGCTAAGTCAGCGGATGAGAGCCGACCCCGAATAGTGATTTCCAAATTTCTAAATTCAGCGCAGAAGGACGCTTTTTTGCAGCACTATCGCTTACATATGGAGGGAATCAGCTACGAGGGAACCCACATTCACGTGTTCCAGGATTATTCTGCGGCCCTTTCGGCGAAACGCTGACATTATTCATCGGTCTGTGCTCGTCTGGTGGAGCGGAAGTATAAGTTCCAAGTGAGATATCCAGCAGTGTTAAAGATCTGGGACAATGGCCAGTGGAGATCCTACGAGACCCCTGAAAGTGCAATGGATTGGTTAAATGGAGCTTCATCGACCCACACATCATGGAAATGAACTCGGTAGAGCAGAAATGGAGAATGGCGGGATAGTCTGCAGCGGAGGCACTTTCGAGGTGCACAGTGGAGACTTGCTGTTTTTTAGACATTATTGAATTAAAAGATGTACATTTGAGCAGTATGTAAACATATGGGAGGGTTTAGTAGGCCTGCAGGGTCGGTGTTAGTGTGAGAGAGGCATGAGGTCTGGAGGGGGATGCGTGGTGGTAGAATCATGGGGTTGGCTTGAGTGGGGGGGATGCATGGAGCGGGAGGAGGCTGTGGTAGTGGATTATCTGGTGGTATTGTGGATGTGACTGGAGGATTAGTGGGGTTGTGGAGATTTGGGGAATAGCGTGGGGTGTTTGGGGTTGAGTGAGAGGGCTTGGTATGGATGAGGGGGAAGGGTTTGTGGTGTACGAGTCTGGAAGAGAGGGAGTGAGTGGGGTGGATGGGAATGTTAATAAATGGTGGGCCTGGACTTTTGTTACTTAGAGGAGGGGTGCCCTTTGGTGTTTTTATGTGATCACTGGTAGTTCTCTCTGTTATTGAATGGAGAGAGCCGGGTTTGGTGATTGCAGGGTTTGGGGAGGGAGGGGGGGAGGGTGGTTTGGGTATGGAGGGGGGGGGGGGGGGGGGGGGTTGGGGTCACCATGTTCCAAGTGGATCTTATATGTGTTCTTTAGGAGTTGAGAGATTTGAAGGATCGTCATTGGGTAGCAGACCCCTGGGTGAAGGCTGGGCGCCCGGGAGTTCTGGTTGGTACCCATGTTTTTGTGTTTTCAGTATGACCTGGAATTCGGATACTGGATAAAGTGCCAGTCCCTAGACTAATCTCTTGGAATGTATCCGGCATCTCTTCCCCTGTTAAGCGAGCAAAACGTTTGTCCACCCTTCAGCGTCACGGAGTATCTGTGGCATGTCTTCAGGAGACCAAATTGTCAGATGCAGAGCATTTAAAGTTAAAGCAGCATTGGGTGGGGGAATGTTTCTTTGCGTCAGCGAGGGGCACGAGGGGCGGAGTGGCGGTCTTGATTCATAAGAGTTTGCAATGTTCACCCAGGGTGGTAGCACGGGATGTGAATGGACGTTATATACTGTTGCAGTTAAATATCATGGGTCAAACTATTTTTCTTCTGAATGTTTATGGCCCCAATGTATATGATCATTCTTTTTTCCAACACTTGGTCCGCTTGGGAGTGCAACATGCTGCAGCCCCATGGATTGTGGCAGGAGATTTTAATCAGGTGTTGGATGGACAACAGGACAGGTCGGCTCCTACCTTGGGGTCGACAATGGGGAAGGGGTTACCGTATTTATGTAAAGCCTTAGGTTTGGAGGACCCGTGGCGGTTGACTAACCCTGGCGTGAGGGATTACACTCATTTGTCCCTAGCTCATGGTACCTGGTCACATTTGGACTACATATTGGTGTCGGCGTCGCTTTTTCTGCAGGTGGTGAAGGCAGAAATTTGGCCGATGGACGTGTCAGATCACACTTTAATTAGGGCGGACTTGGACTTAGGTGAGGCAAGGTTGAGGCAGCGCCAGTGGAGATTCCCGGCATATTTAGTGGATGATGAAAATTTTAAAGAGTATTTACATAAGACATGGTCCATGTTTGCGGACGTGAATGCTTGTCATATATCGGAGGCATGATTGTACTGGGAAACCTCGAAGGTTGTGTTACGTGGGGACATCATATCGTACATGGTTGCGCGGGCCAAGTGGATTTCACTGGGGGTTATACAATTGGAGCGGAAATATCAAAAAGCTAAGAGAGCCCATCTGGCAGTCCCGTCGGCGCAGAACCGGGAAGGGATGCTGTCCGCATTGGCAGCATTAAATTCCATGATTCATGAGCGCACCAAGAAACATTTCTTTCATTGTTCCTTCTCATTCCATCGGTTTGGTAATAAATCGGGCAGGTTATTAGCTCGGATCGCTCGTTCTTAGAGTGGGAACAGGTTTATTCCCTCACTAATGGCATCTGATGGTAAGCGGGTAACCCAGGTATCAGATGTGGCACAGATTTTACATGTTTATTATGCGACTCTGTATGCTGCTCCGGACCCGAGAGAGGGACCTTCGGTGGCAGATTATTTGGAGAGTTCGGGCCTGCCGCGCCTTTCGGTACCGGTTATTGAGCAACTAAATGCCCCATTGAGTGCAAAGGAGATTCAGACCGTGGTGAAGTCACTTAGGAGGGGTACAGCTCCGGGGCCGGACGGCTATGGGACGGAGTTCTATCAGTGTATGTTTCCTCAGATATGCGGTCCTTTGATGGATTATTTTGAGGCCTCGCTCATACAGGGGGCATTTCCTCGATATGCCAATGAAGCATTGATTACTCTAATCCCAAAGCCAGGGAAACCAGCAGATTGTCCAGGCTCATATAGGCCGATTTCCCTTATAAATGTGGATGAGAAGATTCTATCACGACTTCTAGCGGATTGTTTGGCAACTTACATTCCATCATTGGTGGGAGAAGGACAGGTAGGATTTGTCCGGGGGAGACACTCCTTTGTGAATGTGCGTAAAGTGTGTCTTGCCATTGCAAAGAGTCACCTACTTCACGATCCTTTACTCTTGGTAAGTTTAGACGCCGAAAAGGCGTTCGATAAAGTACGCTGGGATTACTTGTTTTCCGTTTTGGAATTTGTGGGAATTACGGGATGGTTCCTGCAGGCAGTGCGGGTGTTATATGAGCAGCCCAGGGCGTCTTTAGTGGTGAATGGTGTGCGGACGGCTTCTTTTCCGGTATCCCATTGTTGTCCCATTGTTATACTACCAATGATATTCGAATGCCTCGCACAACTCTGTTCAATGTAATCCATAACCTAGTCGTAACAAATGTATTTCTATTATGCAAGTCTTATTGTAAGCCACACTGAGCCCGCAAATAGGTGGGAAAATGTGGGATACAAATGCAACAAATAAATAAATATCCTGTGGTACTCGGCAGGGTTGTCCTCTGTCCCCCTTACTTTTTCTTCTCTATCTAGAGCCCTTGTTGTGCTCCATTCAAAGGGACACGGACATTTCGGGGGTAGCTTTCTCCTCGTCCGTAATGAAGATCTTAGCATTTGCTGATGATGTACTGGTGACTCTGACCAATCTGCAGCAGTCGGTTGCTGCTCTCCTCGCGGAAATTGCGGAGTTTAGCTACTACTCCGGATTTGCTCTCAATCTCCAGAAATCTGTGGTGTATCCGATTCAAGAGCAAATAAGGGAGACATGGGTAGGCGACTTCCCTTTGTCCTGGACTTCAGGTCCCCTACGGTATTTGGGGATATGGATCTCGTCAGAGCTGTCCCAGCTTTATGAGTTAAACCTGGCACCGTTAAGAGCAGGTATGACATCAGCGCTGCAGGTGTGGCAGTCGTTGCCGTTGTCTGCTATGGGCAGAGTTGCTCTCTATAACATGATACTGGTGCCGAGGTGGACGTATATTCTGCAGACGCTTCCCATATTGCTTAGTCGTCGAGATGAGCAGCTGGTAACTGGACTGGTAATGCGTTATATTGGGCAGGGAAAGAGAGCACGGGTGGCGACGCATCAGCTTTTTCGGCCTTGGGCGCAGGGTGGATGGGGATTGTTAAATGTTAGGTTGCTGTCCGTGGCGAGTAATATGCGCCATCTTACAGATTGGTTTTGGGGCAGTAATTATTTTACATGTACTGCAGAGGAACAGCAACTCCTAGGTACAACTACATGCCCCAGTGAACCGGTGTTCTACGCCAAGCGTCTATGCCAAGCGTCTATGCGGTTTTACTACGACCATTGAGGCGGACATGGAAATGGGTGTGTCGTTTCTTCGGTCTCTCTTCAACATCTTCCCCTTTATTACCACTACAGGGTAACCCAGATTTTCCGTCGGGTACGACCTCTCCTTATTTTGCAGCCTGGGGGGGCGAAAGGGGCCCATTATTTACATCAGCTCTATGCAGAAGATGGTGTCTTGAAGTCGTTAGAGGATTGGCAGCTGGAATATGGAAGGCGGGGAGGGGACTTTTTTGCTTAGTTCCAGTTGCAGCACTACATCTGTTCTCTTCCTGCCGCCTCGCTGACGCCAGGGGTGTGGGAGACGCTGCTTACTATATTTGCTTTAGATGCTCAAGGGGCAGTGCCCCTGAAGTATTACCATTTGTGTTTAAGGGAGCGATTGGGGGAGGTGAACTATGATGTTGGCTTCCCAGTGGAATAGGGAGTTGGCACTTAGCCTTCGGGGTGAGCATTTGAAGACATATCTCCTGGATATTCCAAAAGTAACAGAGAATGTGACGCTGAGGGAAACCCTGTATAAGTTTGTAATGCGAATGTATATTTCTTCGCATAGGGCGATGAGGGCCGCGATGCGGGAAGATGATGCTTGTGTTAAATGTGCTTGCTCCCCGGCAGATCTTGGACACATGTTTTGGACATGTCCGCGTGTCTTTGAGTTCTGGATGCGAGTGTGCGGGCATGTGTCGGATCTCTGGGGAGTGATTTGGCGGCCCAATTCCCTGCAGTTGTTTGATCAATTTAAGTTTTCTGTACCAGGGGCGAGGGGGCTTAAACCCTTTTTAAAGAGAGCAGTACTTATGGGGAAAAAGGTCATCCTTCATTGTTGGATGGTAGTTCAGCCGCCGGACTTTCAACAGTGGCAGTCCAGAATGATATCCTTATGTGCCTTGGAACGAAGGGGGGTGGGAGACCTTTCTTCAGCTAAGGGTGACGCCTATTGTCAGAGATGGTTCCCTTTTTGGGAGTCTTTAGCCCCAGTAGCCCGCAGTTGGATATTGAGCTATACTGCATGGTGACGGGGGGGGGGAGGGGTAGGAGTGGGGAGGGAGGGGTACATAGAGGGGGGGAGAGGGGATAACATGAAAAATTTCTTTGAGGTAAGACAAATAGATGGTTGTTTATTGATAGGGTAAGGTGGGGTGGTATCGATGTACCCTTTGAGTTGATATTGCAGCTGTTAATTACAGAGGATACTTGAAAGGTAGTAGATTACTCTGCTGTGTGTTGGGTGGCGCCTAGCTGGTGGGATAGGCAGTATGTCAGGGGTTTATCTGTTTGGGGCGCTTAACCGCAGTATGGATTCCATACCGAGTGTTTGTTGCAACCAATGTATATATTGTTTAGGATAGAAATCTTTCTGTTTCAAGGTCGGGCTATAAGAGACAAGGCCCTTGGCTGTTTTTTGGAGTAGACTTCTAATTGAATGTGGGTACGGTGATTGTATCTACACGGTAGTTTGTTTGAGCTTGTATTTTGCAATTTCTTACTAAGTAGAGTTAAACATAAATAATTTAAACATATAACATGTAGGGGGGAGGGGGGAGAAAATGAAAAAGCATTGATGTTTATGGGAACGTTGGTGGACTGTTGTTTTTGCATTATGACATTTTGTATGTCTATTCATAATGGATTGTTTTGTCTTTTTTGTCAATAAAATAGATTTAAACATAAAATCAAAATAAAAACTAACATAAAAGAACTCCATCGAATTTATAGGAAAGCAAACTAAAACAACCATTCTTACAAAGATAGAAGACACCAATTCTTACTGAACAGTCGTTCATAACAAATACATGGATAACATATAAAGTTGTTCTGCAAGTTCAATGCTACCTACCTAATATTGCCTTTTATCACAGATTATTTTCAAACGTATCCTGGAATAAATATGTTTTCAAAAATTTTCGAAATTGAATGTAAGACTCTTTCAGTCTAAGATATTTTGGGAGACAATTCCAAAGAGAGGGGGCCAGAAAAAAGAAAGCTGAGTTTCTAGTAGACTCCCATCTAGCCTTCTGTGGTGATGGAATAATCAATCGGTTGTCTGTAAGTGAACGAAGGGTTCGCCTAGGCGAATACGGCAGGATAAGATTTGATAAATATGATGGAATTAATAAATATAGTGCTTTATGAGTCAGTGTAAGGATTTTAAATTTTATTCTGGCTTCTACTGGAAGCCAGTTAAGTTGGAGCAAAAGTGGTGTAATTCTATCGTATTTTGAAGCTCTACAGATGACACGAGCTGCAGTGTTCTGTATCATCTGTAAGCGTTTTATGTTTATTTTAGTTAGCCCTGCATAAGTGATGTTACAATAGTCCAGGCGTGTTGTGATATATGCATGTGTTAATGTGCATAGTGAAGCTTTATCAATTAAGTTTCTAATTGAACGTAATCTTCGAAGATGATAGAAAGAGTTCTTGACTACCATGGCCGGCGTTCCCGGAGGCGGGAGCACTGCGTTGGCCCCGCCAGGACGGCCAGTGAGGCGAGCAGTGAGAGGCGTGGGCTGGAGAAGCATCGGTCCTGGCCAGCATGGCCGACACTTCCCTCTACCGAGCCGGAGAGTGGGTTGGCCGCAAAGAGCGCACCACAGGTGAGTGGCGCAACACGCCGATATTTTAAAAAGGTTCCAGAGGAGATCCAGGAAATTATAGACCGGTGAGCCTGACGTCGGTGCAAAATGATAGAGACTATTATAAAGAACAAAATTACAGAGCATATTCAAAAACATGGATTAATGAGATAGAGCAAACATGGATTTAGTGAAGGGAAATCTTGCCTCACCAATATATTACATTTCTTTGAAGGGGTGAACAAACTTGTGGATAAAAGCGAGCCAGTTGATATTGTGTATCTGGATTTAACAAAGTACCTCATGAAAGACTCCAGAAGAAATTGGAGAGTCATGGGATAGGAGGTAGTGTCCTATTGTGGATTAAAAGCTGGTTAAAAGATAGAAAACAGAGAGTAGGTTTAACTGGTCAGTATTCTCAATGTGCTGCAGCGGCTAAGAAACCAAATAGAATGTTAGGTATTATTAGGAAAGGAATGGAAAACAAAAATTAGGACGTTATAATGCCTTTGTATTGCTCCATGGTGCAACCGCATCTCGAATATTGTGTTCAATTCTGGTCACCGCATCTAAAAAAAGATATAGTAGAATTAGAAAAGGTCCAGAGAACGGCGACGAAAATGATAAAGGGGATGGGATGACTTCACTATGAGGAAAGACTGAAGTGGCTAGGGCTCCTCAGCTTAGAGAAAAGATGGCTAGTGGAGTGGAATGGGTAGACATGAATCGTTTGTTTACTCTTTCCAAAAATACTAGGACTATGGGACATGTGATGACACTACAAAGTAGTAAATTTAAAACAAATCGCAGAAAACGTTTCTTCATTCAACGTGTAATTAAACTCTGGAATTCGTTGCCAGAGAATGTGGTAAAGGCAATTATCTTAGCGAGGTTTAAAAAAGGTTTGGGTGACTTCCTAAAGGAAAAGTCCATAGATTATTATTAAAATAACTTGGGGAAAATCCACTGCTTATTTCTTGATAAGCAGCATAGAATGTATTGAACTTTTTGGGGATCTTGCCAGGTATTTGTGACCTGGATTGGCCACTGTTGGAAACAGGATGCTGGGCTTGATGGAGCTTTGGTCTGTCCCAGTGTGGCGTTACTTATGTAGTGTCCTAACCTTTGCAGCTGACCCTTTGGCTTCTTTTTAACCATTCTCCTCATTTTATTATAGCCGCCCTTAATTAAATGCAGCTACAGTAGATTTCCTTTTGTGATTTCATCCCATATAGTAGCTCAAACTTGATCATGTTATGATCACTGTTTCCCAGGGGACCCAACACCGCTACCTCTCGCACTATGCCCTGCACACCACCAAGGACCAGGTCCAAAATGGCTCTCCCTCTTCTTGGTTCCTGGACCAGTTGGTCCAGGTCCATGGCACTCCCTAATGTAACATTTATCCAGTCATTACTGGGGTAATTAAAATCACCCATTATAATATTGTTGCCCAATTTGCCAGCTTTCCTAATTTCTGTAAATATTTCTTCATCTGTCTGTTTGTTCTGTCGCGGTGGTCAGCCCTACAAGTATACTCCTTCACACATGGAATTTCTATCCATAATGATTCCACGCTGCTATCTGTTTTATCTGGAATGTTTATTTTATTTGACTTAATACCCTCTTTAACATATAGCACAACCCCCCCCCCCCCCCCAATTTGATCCTCTCTATCATTGTGATACAGTTTGTACCCTATTAACAATAGTGTCCTATTGATTGTCCTCTTTCCACCAAGCCTCTGAGATGCCTATTATATATACCTCATCATTTAGGCCCTCATGATCAAAAGCAAACTCCGGCGCTAAAGGCTGTTAACGCCAAACTTGAAAGGCTGTTAACGCCAAACTTGTTGTCGACCCATAATCAGAGCCCTCGAGCGTGTGAAACAACGCACTCGAGGGCTCGTAGTGCAAGTAGCATGCAAATGCATGCTAAACAGGGCTCTTAGCGCAAGTAGCCTGCAAATGCATGCTAATCAGCGCTTAACGCATTCATCCCCAATGATCAGCGTCCAGCGCGCCAAAGATTGGGTCGCTGGCCGCAGCAAACTCAACGCCAGCTCTGAGCTGGCGTTAGGGTTTGCCGATCATTGGGGAGGAATGGTGAGCCCTGTCCAGCATGCAGTTGAATGCTGGCAGGCCCCCGTTCCCACCCAAAGCAAACGCGAACAGGGGGCTGGAGGTCCGGTGGACCTCCGGTCCCCCCGACGATCCCACCCCCCACCCCCCCATGTTCAGGGAGAGCTGAAGATCCGGTGGGTCTCCAGCCCCCCATACCCCCAGAAAATGTCAAGTGGCCGCCGCCAGCCAAACCCTCTCCGGTGCACCTCCAGCCCCCCCCAACTCCCCCCCCCCCAGCATTGTCCTTCCAATCCATGGTGGTCCGTGAGGATAAGTAGAAGTAGTACTAATAGTAGTAGTGACAACCCCCCTCCCGGCCCCCCTACCTTTAGTTGGAGCGATTCCCTTACATGGTCTGTAGCCCTGCCCAGTGCATCCCAGGATGCAATGGGCTGGGCGCCGCCATTTTGCTGTGGCGTCGACTGGAAGAGGAGATGGGCGTTCGCATTCGATTATGCCCCTCTATGTCTCTATCTCAGCAGGTGGTGGATGGCTTTTTCTCCAGCTCCTGGGCCCAAGGCCTCTGAGGGTGCTCCTGGGCCGGTGGCCAGTTTGAGCTGGGGGTGGCGGACTCTGAACAGGGTTTTGCTGTTCCCTTCCTTCCCTGTTTGTTTCTGCCTCCTCACTAAAAAAACAAACAAAAAAACAGAACCATAGAATTTATTTAAAAGAGAAACACAGAAGCACAGGGAAGTGTGTTTTTACCTCACTAAAAAAAAACAAACAAAAAAACAAAAAAACAGAACCATAGAATTTATTTAAAAGAGAAACACAGAAGCACAGGGAAGTGTGTTTTTGCTGAGAGCAGGTTTGTGTTACTGCTGTCTGAGTCCTGTTTTCTATTGCCTGCTTGTCTGAGCCTGCCTCGAAGTGGAGTCGGAGAGTTTTTTTTTCTTCGGCTCAGCTGTCAGTTCCCACGCTTTCCTGGTCCAGGGTAAGTCCTGCTCGTTTCCTGTTTGGGGACGGGCAATGGCAGCGGAGGCGGTAAAACCCTGTTCCCGATGCGGGAAACGGCATTCGACGGCAGGCCTTTGCAGCGCGGGGTGTTCTGATTTGGCGGGACTTGACGAAGCGGAGCCCCCCCTCCCCCCGAGAGCATGCTTTCCTGCCCAGAGCCTGGCGATTCTCGCTCCATTTTGTGGTCGGTCGCAGAGCCAGCTCCGGTAGCGGTTTTGGGCAAAGCTTCTTCTCCGCTGGTAGGGGAGTCGGGGGGGCCGTCAGGCACTGTTGGCGGTGGTGCAGGTGCCATGGCTGCGACCTCCTCCGTTGCGGGGGAGGGGTTTTCACCAGAGTTTGTTTTGCTACTCCATCAGGCGTTTTTGTTGAAAAGAGCCTTGCCCCCCCCCCCCCCACGCAGCTGCGACAGCTTCAGCCTTTGATTCTGTCAGAGGTTCTGGGGGTAACCAAGAGATTTTGGGTTTTTCCCCAGAGGATTTCTCCTCCCTTAAAAAGCCTAGGCTTTCTTTGGGGTCTGAGGAGGGGTCCTGCATATGGTCGCCTGCAGCTTCCTCCGTGGTGGCTCTCTCAGAGCAGACGGGGGTAGAGGACGTGGAGGACGGTGTCCTCACTGACCAAGTAGAGGACTCTTCCGCCGTGAGGATTTTCCATAAGGAGGAGTTGTCCTCCTTTATCTCTCAGGTGCTGGAAGCCCTGAATATAGAGGTCCCTGAGGTTGCATCTTCTCAGGCGGTCAATTCCAAGATGGCTAGTACCAGACAACCTTCTAAGGCCTTTCCGGTACATGAAGCTATTGAAGAGTTGATTTCGGATCCGGATGAGGGGCTGAAAGTAGCCAGGGCTATGGCCAGGCTGTATCCGTTTTCAGCGGACCATTTAGAGCAGTGTGCTCTACCTAGGGTGGATGCCCTGGTGACGGCGGTCACTAAGAAGACTACTCTTCCAGTGGAAGGTGTTGTGGCACTTAAGGATATGCAAGACAGATGGCTAGAAGCCTCTTTAAAACGTGCCTTTGAGGTGGCCGCTTTGACACTTCAAGTTTCTGTTTGTAGTTCTTATGTGGCTAGAGCTTGTCTCAGTTGGCTACATTCTGTCATGGATTCGATTTCGGAGTCTGATATGCTGGGAATTCCGCAGATGTTGCTGATAGATATTGGGCTGGCGTACTTGGCGGATGCCTTGTATGATTTGGTTCGTGCTTCAGCCAAACTCATGGCCTTGACCGTTTCCTGTCGGCGTCTTCTGTGGCTCCGTCATTGGGCCGCAGATATGGCCTCTAAGCAACGGCTTATTAAATTGCCTTTCCGAGGGAAATTGATTTTTGGGGAAGAACTAGAAAAGATTGTTAAAGATTTGGGGGATTCCAAATCTCAGCGTCTTCCGGAGGATAGACCCAAGTCTACTTCCAGGCAGGGAGCCTCGAAGTCACGTTTCAGAGAGACGCGACGGTATCGCCTGGGGCGGTCCAACGCAGCCTTTCAACGTCCTTGTTTTGGGCAGTGTTCTTCCTTTCACAACGAGAAGCGTCCAGCTGGACCCCCCTCTCATCAGGGGGCTCCTTCTCGAGCCTCCCAATGATGGGGCACAGGTCCACTCGGGAGGAGAGTAGATCGGTGGTCAGCTTTCTCTGTTTCTTCCATAGTGGGCCAGACCCCCCAATGATGGGGCGCAGGTCCACTCGGGAGGAGAGTAGATCGGTGGTCGGCTTTCGCTGTTTCTTCCAGAGTGGGCCAGAATTACTTCGGACCAGTGGGTCCTCGATGTGGTGCAAGAAGGTTACAATCTAGAATTCTTCTCTCCCATCACAGACTTTTTTCTGGAGCCCCGCTGTGTATCGCGAGCCAAGAGGACAGCGGTTCTGCAGTGTTTGCGAGACCTGCTAAGGATAGGGGCTATCGTGCCTGTTCCTCCTCTTGAAAGGCTCACAGGTCGGTGCTCCATCTTCTTTGTGGTTCCAAAAAAGTGAGGGGCCTTTCGACCTATTCTCGATCTCAGAAAAGTAAACCAGTTTTTGCGGGCTCGTCACTTCCACATGGAGACATTAAGGGCAGTTATTGTTGCTGTTCAACCAGGCAAGTTTTTGATGGCTCTTGGTTTGAGGGAAGCTTACCTGCACATTCTCATTTGGCAGCCCCATCAGAGATTTCTCAGATTTGCGGTGCTAGGTCAGCACTTCCAGTTTCGGGCCCTTTCGGAATGGCCACTGCCCCATGCACATTTTCCAAGTTCATGGTGGTGGTGGCAGCGTTCCTGCGGAAGGAGGGGATTCAAGTGTATCCATATCTCGACAACTGGCTGATTCTGGCGACGACAGCAGAGGAGAGTCGAGTGGTCACCGACCAAGTGATTGCGGTGTTGCAATCCTTAGGTTGGGTGGTCAATATGGACAAGAGTCATCTGGTTCCTACTCAGTCTGGAGTATCTTCAGGGCCGTGCCGATGCGGTAAGCGAGGTAAGCGCCGCAGGGGGGCGCCCACCTCTGGAGGGCGCCGCCGCGGTGCTTACCCTCGCCCCGCCGAGGCCTTTAAATCTTTTGGTCGCCCCGGGTGTCACCAGAAAGGGGGGTGCCGCCGCTCCCGCTGCTCTTCATCCTGGCACCCCCCCCCCCCCCCGCACCAGCCCTTTAAATTTATTTGCCGACGCGATAGTGAGCGCAGCACCTCGTGTGAAGTAAAGGAAGCGGATCCGATCATCTCATTGGGCCTTCCCTCACTGTCCCGCCCTCCTCTGACGCAACTTCCTATTTCCTCTAGGGCGGGACAGTGAAGGAAGGCCCAATGAGATGATCGGATTCGCTTCTTTTACTTCCACACGAGGTGCTGCGCTCGCTATCGCGTCGGCAAACAATTTCTTTTTAAAGACGGGTGGCAGGGAGGGAGAAGACGAGGCAGGGTGAGGGTGGGGGACAGATGGGGTGACCGTGAAGGTGGGGGAGGACTCGGATAGCAGAAGGGACTGGGTGGGAGGCAGATGGGGTGAGGGGGACTCGGATGGGCAGAAGGGACTGGGTGGGAGACAGATGGGGTGAGGGTGGGGGGCACTTGGATAGCAGAAGGGACTGGGTGGGAGACAGATGGGGTGAGGGGGACTCGGATGGGCAGAAGGGACTGGGTGGGAGACAGATGGGGTGAGGGTGGGGGGCACTTGGATAGCAGAAGGGACTGGGTGGGAGGCAGATGGGGTGAGGGGGACTCGGATGGGCAGAAGGGACTGGGTGGGAGACAGATGGGGTGAGGGGGACTCGGATGGGCAGAAGGGACTGGGTGGGAGACAGATGGGGTGAGGGTGGGGGGCACTTGGATAGCAGAAGGGACTGGGTGGGAGACAGATGGGGTGAGGGGGACTAGGATGGGCAGAAGGGACTGGGTGGGAGACAGATGGGGTGAGGGTGGGGGGCACTTGGATAGCAGAAGGGACTGGGTGGGAGACAGATGGGGTGAGGGTGGGGGGCGCTTGGATAGCAGAAGGGACTGGGTGGGAGGCAGATGGGGTGAGGGGGACTCGGATGGGCAGAAGGGACTGGGTGGGAGACAGATGGGGTGAGGGTGGGGGGCACTTGGATAGCAGAAGGGACTGGGTGGGAGGCAGATGGGGTGAGGGGACGGATGGGCAGAAGGGACTGGGTGGGAGACAGATGGGGTGAGGGTGGGGGGCACTTGGATAGCAGAAGGGACTGGGAGGGAGTCAGATGGGGTGAGGGGGACTCAGATGGGCAGAAGGGACTGGGTGGGAGACAGATGGGGTGAGGGTGGGGGGCACTTGGATAGCAGAAGGGACTGGGTGGGAGACAGATGGGGTGAGGGGGACTCGGATGGGCAGAAGGGACTGGGGGAGACAGATGGGGTGAGGGTGGGGGGCACTTGGATAGCAGAAGGGACTGGGTGGGAGACAGAAATAGAGGGCAGATGTGGATGGAAGGAACATTAGAAGGGCAGACAAACTGAGAGCAGAGAGAGAGCGAAGACAGATGCTGGATGGAAGGAAGACGGTGAAAAGAAGATAAGGAAAGCAGAAACCAAAGACAACAAACTGTAAATATATATTTTTATTATTTTGCTTTAGGCTATAGTATTTTAGCTGTGTTAATAAATGTTTATAAATAGAACATGTAAATAAGGTAATCTTTTTATTGGACTAATTTTAATACATTTTTACTTAACTTTCAGAGAACAAAACCCCCTTCCTCAGATCAGGATAGGATACTGTAACAGCACTATACTGTATTGACCTGAGGAAGGAGATTTTTGGCCTCTGGAAGCTAAATGTATTAGTCCAATAAAATGGTATTATTTTATTTTCTGTATATGTTTTATTTCTATTTGTTAATTTGTAAAGTGGTGATTGGGTATTTGTTAGTTTTTTCAAATTTACATCTGCTGTCTTTATATTTTGCACAGTACTAGGGGAACATTTTCTGTTTCTGTGGTGTTGCATTGTATGCAGAGGTCTGGCATCGGGGGTCAGTTTAATTTTTGTCTAAATAGAAAGTTTATGATACTTATCCTATAGTGGATTAGGGTGTATCGTGTTTGAAAAAGACATGGCTTTCAGTTGGCATGGACTGTGCAGGATCTACGATCTGTACTATTCTGTCTGGTTTCGTTTACAATAGGTGAATTGATGTTCTAGTGCTCACTGTAGTGTTTAAGATGCTTTCCTTTTCCTTGTGTGACTCGTAGAAAACGACTGCTTATGGTATGGTAAAATTGCTCTATAGGTCGTGAGTGTTTTGTATTCTCGGTATGCCTAGTACTGGATTGGGGGGGGGGGGGGGGTGTTAAACAATGACCGGCCCCGGGTGTCAACTACCCTAGCTACGCCACTGCTGCCGACGTCTCCCTTCCCTTGCACCTCGTTGGTTCCCTCAGTGTCCCGCCTTCTTCTGATGTCAGAAGAAGGCGGACACTGAGGGAACCAAGAGCGCAAAGGGAAGGGAGACGTCGGCAGCGCTCCGCTTTCACTGGCGCTGCTGCGACCGGAAGTAAAAGATTTAAAGGCCCCAGGGTGCGGAGGGAAGGGCAGAGAGGCATGGATGGGAGGGCAGGGTCCAGGGAGAGGACAAATTGCTGGAAGGGAAGGGGAGGGGAGAGAGGATTGCTGGCTATGGATGGAGGAGGGAAGGGCAGAGAGGGACAAGGATGGACATGGGGGCCCAGGGAGAGGACAAATTGCTGGAAATGGAGGGGAGGGAATAGAGGAGGCAAGGATTGCTGGCTATGGATGGAGGAGGGAAGGGCAGAGAGGGACAAGGATGGACATGGGGGCCCAGGGAGAGGACAAATTGCTGGAAGGGAAGGGGAGGGGAGAGAGGATTGCTGGCTATGGATGGAGGAGGGGAAAGGGCAGAGAGGGACAAAGGATGGGACATGGGGGCCCAGGGAGAGGACAAATTGCTGGAAATGGAGGGGAGGGGATAGAGGAGGCAAGGATTGCGGGCTATGGATGGAGGAGGGAAGGGCAGAGAGGGACAAGGATGGACATGGGGGCCCAGGGAGAGGACAAATTGCTGGAAATGGAGGGGAGGGGAGAGAGGAGGCTTGCTGGCTATGGATGGAGGAGGGAAGGGCAGAGAGGGACAAGGATGGACATGGGGGCCCAGGGAGAGGACAAATTGCTGGAAATGGAGGGGAGGGGAGAGAGGAGCTTGCTGGCTATGGATGGAGGAGGGAAGGGCAGAGAGGGACAAGAATGGACATGGATGGGAGGGCAGGACCCAGGGAGAGAGGAGAAATTGCTGGAAATGGATATAGAGCAAGAAATGAAGAAGAAAGGAGAAAAGTAAAGAAATAAATGGAAAGGAAGCCCTGGAAATGGAGTTAAGAGGACATAAAGCAGCAGAATCAGATACTGGACCAGCATGATTGAAAAAAGAAAGTCACCAGACAACAAAGGTAGAAAAAAATTATTTTATTTTCATTTTAGCATTTGGAATATGTCCACTTTGAGAATTTACATCTGCTATCTTATTTTGCAATGTATAGCAATTTGTTTCTAAGAATATTTCTGACAATTCCTTTCAGTGTGGCAAGTGGTGAGCGATCATTTTCATGGGGGGGGGCGTGATCATTTTCACGGGGGGGGGGGGGGGGGGGCGCCAACTGATAGTCTGCAGGGGGGCGCCAGAGACCCTAGGCACGGCCCTGAGTATCTTGGAGTGCAATTCGATACGAAGCGGGGCAAGGTTTTTCTCCCTGAGGGGGCAAAGGATCAAATTGCTTTCTCAGGTATGGACCGTATTGAGTCATCGCGCACCCGAGTGTGGGACTATGTTCAGCTCCTTGGTTCCATGATGGCGACCTTGGAGGTCATTCCATGGGCAAGGGCTCACATGCGGCCTCTTCAGAATTTCCTTTTGAATAGATGGTCACCGACGTCGCTGGATTATCAACGACGCCTTCCTTGGTCGAGTCGGGCCAGGGACAATCTTGCATGGTGGCTCTAGTCAGCCAATTTGCAGAAGGGTGTTTCTCTGGCGTCTCCCAATTGGGTGGTAGTCGTGACAGATGCCAGCCTTGCAGGCTGGGGAGCCCATTGTCTTCATCGAGTAGCCTAGAGATCGTGGACCCCTCTCGAAGCGACTTGGCTGATAAATCGTCTGGAGCTGTGAGCAGTCGTGAATGCACTGAGGAGTTTTCAGGACCTTCTGCAGGGGCAGGCGGTTTGTGTATTGTCAGACAACACCACGACGGTGGCCTACATCAATCGGCAGGGGGGCACTCGCAGTCTTCCCTTGGCAGTGGAAGCGTCTTGTCTTCTAGTATGGGCAGAAGCACATGTTCAGAGTCTGTCGGCAGTGCACATTGCAGGTCAAGACAATGTTCAAGCGGATTTTCTCAGCCGGACTCTTTTGGGCACAGCGGAATGGACGCTGTCAGACTCGGCTTTCAGCTGATCTGTCAATGTTGGGGAAGACCAGTAATGGATCTCATGGTCATGGCTTGCAATGCCAAAGTTCCCCAGTTCTTCAGCCGCAAACGGCAGCCAGGATTCACAAGATTGGACGCTCTTCTCCAGCCATGGCCAGAACAACAGCTACTGTATGTTTTTCCTCTGTGGCCTCTGATAGGGAGAGTTCTTTGCCGCATAGAAAGGCATTTGGGGCCGGTCGTTCTAGTTGCCCCAGACTGGCCCCGACAGTCGTGGTATGCGGATCTCGTTCGAGCACTCTCAGAGCCATCATTGCGACTTCCGGTGACTCCCAATCTGCTGTATCAAGGGCCAGTTCAGATGGAAAATCCCTCCCGCTTTGGTCTTACGGCCTGGCTATTGAGAGGCGGCAGCTGAGGAAGAAGGGATTTTCAGGACCAGTCATTGCCACTCTTTTGGGGGCAAGGAAACAGTCTACTTCAGCAGCGTATGTGCGATTGTGGAAAGCTTTCTTGGCGTGGTGTACTTTGTGAATCGCCTTTTCGGTTGTACATTCCGTTTATTCTGGAGTTCCTTCAGGATGGTCTTCAAAAGGGATTGGCATATAATTCCCTTCGAGTGCAGGTGGCCGCGCTAGCTTGTTTTAGGGGCAAACTGGATGGTTCCTCTAACAGCTCACTCTGATGTGGTCCATTTCCTAGGCGGGGCTCTTCGGCTTCAGCCTCCTCTGCGGCAGCCATGCCCAGCGTGGCAATTGAATGTGGTACTGTGAGCCCTCCAGGCCCCACCGTTTGAGCCATTAAATAAGGTTTCTGAGAAGGATCTAACACTTAAGACTGTTTTTGGTGGCCATTGCTTCGGCTAGGAAGATTTCTGAAATTCAGGGTTTCTCTTCCAGAGATCCTTTTTTGCAGTTTTCTGAAGCAGGGGTGTCGATCCAGACGGTGCCGTCGTTTCTACCTAAAGTGATTTCGGCTTTCCATGTCAATCAGGCGGTTTATCTTCCATCTTTTCGAAGAGAGGATTATCCGAGGGAGTTTGCCTCACTACGTTTCCTGGCCGTTCGGAGAGCCTTGTTTCGGTACTTGCAGATCTCTAACGAGTTTCGACGCTTGGATCATCTCTTTGTGCTCTTGTCGGGATCGAAAAGAGGTGAGACGGCTTCTAAGGCTTCCATTTGAAGGGAAGCCATTGGAGCGGCGTATCTGCTACAAGGGCGGGCATCTCCAGTGGCCCTGAAGGCACATTCTACTTGGGCACAGGCAGCTTCTTGGGTGGAGGCGTCGGCCTTATTTCTGGAAGAGATTTGTCGGGCAGCTACTTGGGCATCCCGTCATACTTTTGCGAAGCATTACGGGCTAGAAGTGTCTGCTCAGGAGGATGCGAGTTTTGGGGCGGGAGTGTTGGCGCGGGGAGCGTTGGCTTCCCACCCTACTTAAGGAATGCTTTGGTACATCCCACTAGTTCCTGGATTCATCTGCTGAGACATGGAAGGTAAAATTATGTCTTACCTGATAATTTTTTTTCCTTTAACTCAGCAGATGAATCCAGGATCCCTTCCTAGTTCAGTCAATGGTTTTTTCATTTTCCGCGCAGTGTGGCTATTTTTTCCTTCTGGGTTCTCTTTTGCAGAGTTCAGACAGATATGGGAACACAGAAAGGATTCCGATTTCTGGATCAAGTTGCAGTTATTTCGAAGTTCTTATTTGGTTCTCTGTTTTTCATAGTGAGGATGGTTTCTGGTTGTTATTGGTTTCATATTTTTGTCCTTGGCAAATGGTTACAAATGACATACTAACTGAGGAAGGAGCTGGCCATCTGGCATCACTGCCTTTAGTTTGTTTATCTCTATCTCCACCTGCTGGTAGGCGGACAACCCACTAGTTTCTGCATTCATCTGCTGTGTTAAAAGAAAAAAAATTATCAGGTAAGACATAATTTTACCATCTTATTTTTTAGGCTTCTAGCATTTGTTTACAGGCATTTCAAATTGTGTTTTTTCCTTGGATCTACAAGCTGTTTAGAAGTTGACGGGGATAATGTGGTTAGTGCAGTCAGTGGCGTTCCTACGGGGCCTGACACCCGGGACGGATCGCCGATGCGCCCCGCCCCCCGGGTGCAGCGGCGCCCCCCCCCCCCCCCGGCAAAAAACCCCCGATCCTCCGTTGAAACGCCCCCCCCCCGGGTGCACGCCGCTGGGGGGGGGGGGGTGCCGCGCTTGCCGGCTCTTCGTTTTCATGCTCCCTCTGCTCCGGAACAGGAAGTAACCTGTTCCGGGGCAGAGGGAGCATGAAAACGAAGAGCAGGCAGGCACGCGGCACCCCCCCAGCGAAGTGCACCCGGGGCGGACGGCCCCCACCGCAACCCCTTGGTACGCCACTGAGTGCAGTGGACTTTGATCCTGGGGAACTGAGTTTGATTCCCACTGCAGCTCCTTGTGACTCTGGGCAAGTCACTTAACCCTTCATTGCTCCTGGTACAAAATAATTACCTGAATATATGTAAACCTCTTTGAATGTAGTTGCAAAAACCTCAGAAAGGCGGTATATCAAGTCCCATTTCCCTTTATTCTGCTCTTTCATTAAGCACACATGACTTACTTTCAGCACTGTTGAAACCTTTCTACTGGAATTCTCTAAATGTCCTGTTTCAATAGTATCAACACCGAACCATGTGCTCCCGGGCAACTGTCGTCTTTCCACCCCATTCTAGTTTAAAAGCTTCTATCTCCTTTTTAAAAGTTAGCGCCAACCGCTGATTTCCATCCTGGTTAAAGGTGGAGGCCATCCTTTCAGAACAGTCTCCCTGTTTCCCAGCATGTTGCCCAGCTCCTAAGAAATCTAAATCCCTCATCCTTGTACCAGTGTCTCAACCACACATTGTGACTTCAGAGCTCTGCCTGCATTTTGGGTCCTACCCATGGAACTTGGAGCAATTCTGAAAATGCTACCCTGGAGATTCTGGACTTCAGCTTTCTACCTAAGAGCCTAAATTTGGCTTCCAGAACCTCCCTCCCACATTTTTCTATGTCATCGGTACCCACATGTAGCAAGACAGCCGGCTCCTCCCCAGCACTATCTAAGACTTTGTCTAGGTGACGCATGAGTCTGGTACCTTCATACCAGGCAGGCAAGTGACCAGGTGATCCTCACGTCCACCAGCTACCCAACTATCTACATGCCTAATGATCAAATCACCAACTACAACAGCTGGCCAAACCCTTCCTGCCTGAGCAGAAGTTGGAGACATATCCTTGGAGCGAGAGGATAGTGCATCTCCTGGTGGGCAGGTACTGGCTACAGGAATACTTCCTACTTCACGAGGATACTGTGGGAGGATTGTGCATTCCCTCGTGGGCAGGTCCTGGCTATAGGAATATTTCCTACTTCACTAGGGTGCTGCTGTCCTTCTAGGAGACCCCCCTCCCTCCAAGGCAGCACAGGGGCTGCCAGACTGGAGGTGGGACTTCTTTACCCTGTAGGTCTCCTCTATACCTCTCTGTCTCCCTCATCTCCACTACTCTAGTCTCATGAGAACAGATCCATTCTCTGAGAGCTAGGAGCTCTTTGCATCTTGTCCTTAATCCCCAGGATTTTACCCATGTAAGCACACAGACTTACACCAAACAGCAATTCATTTCTCTAGCTTATAAATGTAGCACAACTTATTAAACCATTTATTCATCTGTCTCTTTCCATGCTGCAGCCAGGACCAGGTTTGCTGCACTCAAAGAATGATAATCCTGGGAAATCTTAGCCAAAGTGAAACCTGGGGACCTTGAGCTCAGTAAGCAGTTGAATTTGAAATTGAATGCTCTTCAATGAGCCTTGGGTTTTGGGCAAGTCCACCAAACATTTATCAAAGTAACTCTACACAGGCACCAAGAGCAGGGAACCAGCTTTAAATAGCAGTGGCACAATATTTTAGCATGGTTCTCCTGAATATTTGCTGACATTGCTAGTTTTGAAAGCAGTGACTCCATAGCCACCCAGTCAGTAGCAGCATATGTAATTCACAGACCCCCTCCTCCAATTAATCCTATAACTGAGGTCAGGGGGTTCCGGTTCCCGGAGATATTTATAAATAGTTGCAACCAAATACTTCATTGTTCAAAAATTCTCACATATATCTTCCACAACAGAAGCCTCCCCTACCAACTGAAATTTTAATATCATTATTCGAAAGCATTTGAGAAAGCTGTATATAAGCTTTATGATGAAGACCACTGACCATTTTTGTAGCTGCTCTCTGAACCGACTCCATCCTGTTTATATCTTTTTGAAAGTGCGGTCTCCAGAATTGTGAATATTGTGTACAATTCTGGAGATCACACCTTCAAAAAGATATAAACATGATGAAGTTGGTCACGAGGACAGCTACTAAAATGGTCAGTGGTCTTCGTCATAAAGCGTATGGGGACAGACTTAAAGATATATTTGAAATAACTAGGATATATAGAGAAGAAATTTATTTATTTATTTGCTACATTTGTATCCCACATTTTCCCACCTCTTTGCAGGCTCAATGTGGCTTACAATCTAGTCAGATGTCAATTTTTAAAGGATCTCTATGTAAGCTGTGCAAATGTTCAAAATATTTATCCTGGTTGGAGGAAAAGTATCTCAGAGACCCACACATGCGCTAAAAGCAACTTACTGTGTTATATTGGTCAGTTCTCATTCATTGTTGCTGGAAAACCTCCACTAATTCATGTGTGGAAGAAATACTTAAATACACTCATTGCAAATATGACAATATAACGCAATAAATATTCATTAATAGACCATGAATCACTTTCCTCACACGTTCACTCAAACTTATATAATCATTAAACAAATACAGCAATCACTTAGTTTAATCATTGCCTACACCCGACAGGACATATTTCACCAGGAACATCTGGCTTCCGCAAGTGTCAGAACTAGTGGACGGACTTGGTGCAGTCTACAACAAATAAATAACACATTCTCACCATTATATTCATTAAAATGCCTACCACTATCAAAGTTTAACATTTTAGAAACTTACTTTGCCAAAACTGCATACAGCTTCCTGCAGGCTGCTAACACAACATGGCAGTATAATTACTACTACTACTATTTGACATTTGTAGAGCGCTACTAGGGTTACGCAGCGCTGTACAATAAACAAAGAATGACTGTCCCTGCTCAGAGCAGTAGTATAATGGCAGTATAATTCTTAGACACCAAGGCATGCACATAGATGTCATAGGCACTCTTACTTATACTGTTGTCAGGCTTTAAAATTCTTAGAGGTGCATTGCGTATAAACACAGCATTCTCCTTTCATGGATGTAAACTCTTAATTAAACTTCCAAATTCACAAAAAAACATTCCAGTCCAAATTTCTATTTAGCCTCAACGGTCTCAAAGAATTCAGTATAGTGGTCCACCGCACATGTTTTCCTCCCCGCTGTCAGGCAGGTTCTAAATCAATGACCAAACACTTTAAATCTTCAAATTTATGATTATATTTTATACAGTGTTCAACTAAAGGCTCAGAAACCCTAGATCTCCTAATATTATGTTCTACTAGTAAAAAAGGCCCGTTTCCATGAGAGATGAAATGGGCGCTAGCAAGGTTTTCGGTGTGCAGCGATCCTCGTGTCTCCCGGGCCCCCCTGCAGGCAACCGTCGTCAGCGACCCAGCTGTCCCCAACCCCCCTCCAGGCACCTGTGAATCGCGTGTGAAGCGATCCTCGTGTCTCCCAGGCCTCCCTGCAGGCAACCGTCGTCAGCGACCTAGCTGTCCCCCAACCCCCCTCCAGGCACCTGTGAATTGCGTTTCGAGCCTCCTGTCCCCCGGGCCCCCCTGCAGCGACCCATTGTAAGCAACCCAGCTGTCCCCCAGCCCCCTGCAGGCACCTGCGCGCTCCGTGATGCAGGGTCCGTATGTCAAATGGCCGCCGAGGGGCAGGGGGAGACCGCGCTTCGTGGAGTGTCAGTGCTCCGCCCTCATCATCACATTGTGACGTGAGGGCGGGGCACACAGTCATGGTCAAAAAGGATATCTCACGCCTCACCCTTCCGGTTGAGGCTTCATTTAGAATGTTGGGGTTGCGAATTATGTCCAGAAGGGGCGTGGCTGGGGGGCGGGTCTATGAGTGACAGTGAGTGGTGCATGAGTGACAGTGAGTGGTGCTGACAGCCTAGCCTACCAACAGTGCAGGGCTTCAGTGTTTCCCTGCCACAGAGTGAGCTTCAGAATGTTGGAGGTGAGAAATATTTATATAGAAGATCATTGTTACGTTCAAACTCCTAATGGTCATCCCGATGTATAACGTCAAACAAGGACGTTGCACAACATACACTATATGATCAGTTTTACAAGTGCTAAAATGTCTTAGGATATAAAGTTCACCAGTAACTGGTTTGTTTAATTTCTTTGGTTTGCTAAGCCTGGTCACAAATACTGCATGACATACATTTAAAGTGTCCGCCTAGTAAACAAGATACGTCAGAAGATGATGAATCTAAAACAATCCCAGTCAGACTCAAAATTTCTTTTAAATTCTTTGTTCTAGAAAAAAGCTATCTGTAATTCTGAATCAATAAACACTGGGTTTAATTGCACTATCCCCAATGTTGTCATATAATGTCCGCTACTGCAGATCCCTCATAACTAAACCTTAAACATTTTGTACATCCTCATCTACAGATTTCCAAGTAGACCTTAGCAAAAGATCCCTATTACAGGATCTAGTTCTTTTATGTGCTTTCTTCAATACCTTGGCTGGATACCTCCTTTGGAATAATTTGTCCATCATCTCTGGTGCTTGAATCTTAAACATATCTAAAGATGAGCAGTTCTTTCGCACCCTGAGCAATTGAGAAAATGGAAGACTGTATTTCAGTTTCTTAGGATGGCAGCTGCCATACACCAGAACAATGTTTCTGTTGGTAGGTTTAACATAGGAACTTGTTTCAAAATCCTTCAGTAGACAGTCTAATATCCAAATCCAAAAAATGTAACCTCTTATCTGAAAATTTCACAGTGAGCATCAAATTCTAATCACAGGAATTCAGCCACTGTGAAAAAGTGATAGTTCTTCTGAAGTACCCTTCCATAATACAGATATATCATCAATATTTCTGTACCATTTATGGATCTTCTTTGGCTCCCATTGCCATTCCCAACATCGTCAGGTAGAAATTCCCATTATACATAAAGAAATTTTCTTTCAGTGCTATTTGAGATATTTTCATCAAAATGTCAGTCAGACTCTGATGAGCTCTTGGTCTACACTCCAAAGGTCTCTCTATGACAGATAGTGCTTCGTCTTGCAGAATCATAGTGTACAATGAGGTCACATCAAGACTCACCATAATCAACGGTAAATCTACCTTATCAGCCTCAGCCAATAAGATAAAAATGGACTGAGTTCCTGATGTGTATGAAGGTTTCTATTACCTCAGTTCTCAAAAATTGGTCCTCAAACAAAGAGAGGGGTTCTAACAAAGAATCATGTAATGACGTAATAGAACACCCAGGGGGGGTTATCTAATTTTTATGAATTTTAGGCAACATATATAACATAGGCACAACAGAATGCTGCTTGTTCAGAAACGTATAATCTTTAGAGGTAAAACCCCGTTCAAACCATTTTTTGTAATTCTGTGAATTTGAGATTGTAAACGCTTAGGGTTTAGTGATAATTTCTTATACACAGCCTTGTCCTGTAGTTGTCTGGACACCTCAGCATTAATTTTGTTCAATACTACAATTGCACCTCCTTTATCTGCCCTTTTTATGACTATAGCTGTGTCATTCTGTAAATTTCTAAGTGCAGATCTCATTTCTTTAGATAAATTATTGTACCCCCTTAAATGCTGATTTTGTCATTGCTGTATCTCTTTAATAACTCTCAAAGCTGACCTATCAGGTAGCATCTCCTAAATACTTTGAGCTGTAAATTCCTCAAAACCCTTTCTAAATCTATCATAACTTGAAATTGATCAAATTTTATAGAAGGTACAAAGGACAAACCTCAAGATAATAACCTTTCCTCTATATTGTTTAGAAGTCTTTTAGAAAGATGACTACCACTGACTCAACTTGTTCTGTGATCTGGTGACCGATTTCATTTTCTGACCTCCTCTCCCTCTCCTTCCTCTTCCTGTGATATTGATCTATTTTCTTTAACCCCCCCTCCCCCATGAGTTATCACTATGAGAGGAGAAGGGGGCAAAAGATCTATCACTAGTCTCACTATGTCAATGTCTACATTCCTCACAGGTATTTGAACATTAGATCCTGCGATCTCATCATATTTCTGCATCCATGAATATACTTTATTATTTACATAATCCTGTTCATTACATTCAAATTTGCACATCTTGTTCTTTGCCAAATAATCTCTACATTTTTCAATAGTATCCATTAAAATCTTATGCTGTTTCTCATATCCCTCTAAACTATTACTATATTTCAGTTTACTCAAATCCTTATCTAATTTAATCTTTTTCTCATCTTTTTTTTTGCTTTTCTTGATTATTAATAGCATGAAATCTAGGCAATATTTGTTCAATATTCAGTTCCATTTATCTGCAAATCCTGCATCCTCCTTGAAACCTGGGGTTCCTTCAACATCCTTAAATGCTCCAGTTTACAATATTCTATTAAAATTGCATTAATTTCCCAACAGATAAAATACCCACCAGTGAAGTTCTCTTTTTCTCTGTAAGTGCCCTCACAGCACCTCTTCTTGACTTTCTGGAGAGTTTCCAGTAGAAGGTCTTAAAAAAAATTTAAACGGATGAGGTTTGTTGTATGGTGGGACGGAAGGGGTCTAGACCTCAATTTCTGTCACACACAAAAACTGCTTGAATACCTTCTACATTTGTTTGAAAGCCTAGTCCATTAGAGTATATCTTAGTGTAGTTGGCATTTATCACCAGCATGTAGAAGGGAACCCCATTTCTGTACAGCCTTTAGTTTTATATATGTAGGGCAGTGGTTTCCAAACCTGGTCCTGGAGGCACCCCAGCCAATCAGGTTTTGGGGATATCCACAGTGAATATTCATGAGAGATATTTGCATGCATGGCCTCTACTGCATGCAAATCTCTCTCATGAATATTCATTGTGGATATTCCGAATATCTGACTGGTTGGGGTGCCTCCAGGATCAGGTTTGGGAACCACTGATGTAGGGCTTGCTTGTGTTGAAGCCTGTTATTAAACCTTTTACAGTGTCACAGTGGCGTTCCTGGGGGGGGGGGGCAGTGGGTGCAGTCCGTCCCGGGTGCACGCTGCTGGTGGGGGTGCCGCGCGCCTGTTTGCTCCGCTCGTTCCGTGCTCCCTCTGCCCCGGAACAGGTTACTTCCTGTTCTGGGGCAGAGGGAGCATGGAACGAGTGAAGCAGACAGGCACGCGGCACCCCCCCAGCAGGTAAAAATGCACCCGGGGGGGGGGGGGTGTCCTGTCGCGGGGGGGGGGGGGGGGGGGGGCCTTTCGCTGGGGGGGGTTGCGCTGCACCGGGGGGGTGGCCTTTCCCCGGGGGGGGGGCATCGGTGATCCGCCCCGGGTGTCAGCCACCCTAGGAATGCCACTGCAGTGTCATGAGACTTCAATGTGGTAATGATCTAGTTGTTGAAAACTCCTTTCAAGTCCCTTGATACCTGTGAACTGAAGTACTTGATCTGGAAGGTTAGTGGTGGTAACTTCTGTGCACAGAGTGAGTAACTCCAGGCTCTAGTAACTGATCCATCTTAAAATTAAATTTTTAACTACAGAGTGGTTCTGCTTACTCATCCCCTTTCTTCATAAAACAGTGCTGGATTTTCATTCTAACCAGTCTATTGTCCTTATAATATTTTTTCCAGTCCTCATGCCCACAAAAATGAAAGCATACTGCACAATTGGATTAAAAGAGAGCTTTGACCTTCTATTTGGAGTGGACCAGAGTCCATAGAAAGTTCACCAAGGAGCTTCTGTCAACAACACACACTGTCTAATTGGCTAGCAGCTGCATTTTGTTTTTCATTTATGACCAGGTAGGTTTGACTGTTGAGGACCATGTATCAGCTTACAGTATCAGCTATGGTGGCATCAGTAACCCACTTGAGATCAGCCTCCATTAAGGAAATTTGCAAAGCTGCAACATGGACATCTGTTCGTTCATTCACAGTTCAGGGAATAAACTCCTAAGACATAGAAACATGACGACAGATAAAGGCCAAATGGCCCATCCAGTCTGCCTATCCTCAGTAACCACTAACTCTTCCTTTTCATAAGAGATCTCATTGCCTGTCCTATGCTTTATTAAATTCAGACACAGTTCTTGACTCCAAGACCTCCACTGGGAAGCTATGCTATATGTCATCCACCCTTTTCGTGAAAGAGTATTTTCTTCGATTACTCCTGTGTCACGTCTGTGGTCATGACCACCCTTAGACTTACCTTATTTCTGGGGGTCAGCATCTATGCTGGCTTCTGTCTGTTTCTGTGTTAGTCTTGTCTCTGTATCTGTGTGCTGATTGCTTCACTAGATCTCACCTGTGTGGGCTATGCCTCTCTGAGGAGCCAGCATCTAAGATGGCTCCTGCTTGTTTTGTGCCAGCTTCCAAGATGACTCCTGCTTGTTTTGTGCCAGCTTCCAAGATGGCTCCTGCCTGTTCTTCCTATGTGTTCCAAGCCTCTCCTTGGTGTGAGTGTGTTCCCTGCTCCCATCCTGCAGTAGGTGACATCATCAGTGAGAGCCTTCATAAGGAAGTGCTGTGCTTGCATTCAGGGCCTTTGCATAGTGAGTAAGAGTGTTATGCCAATAGGCCGTGAGGTTAGTGAGAGCACTGTTGCGCTGTTACTTAGCCTTTCTCTGGGGCTCTTGCCCATCTGCTATTTGTGTCTGTGGACTGCCAGTCCTTCTGTGTGGGCGCTGCGCTTCTGCTTTGTGTCTGTGGACTGCTAGTCCTTCCGTGTGGGCTTTTGCCCTTCTGTTTTGTGTCTGTGGACTGCTAGTCCTTCCTTTGCCTTGCTCTGCATTTGGAGTCTGAAGCTTCAGCCATTTTCTCTCTGTCTGGGAGCTGCTAAAGCTTTAGCCCTGACTCTGTTATCCCTGGTTTATTCCTCTGCCTGCTGCCCGACCAAAGACTCTGTTTGCTCCTGTTTTATTCTACTGTCTGCTGCCTGCCCAAAGACTCTGTTTGCTCCTGGCTTATTCTATTATCTGCTGCCTGCCCAAAGACTGTTTGCTCCTGGTTTATTCTGTTGCAGGAATTGAGATAGGAATTTGTGATACTTCAGGAGTCAGACAGCACACACCAGAATGAGAGAGTAATCTTCTTTGTTTTGCCAGCAAACAAAGCAGGACATCAGTTTCTAGCTCTCTTCTCTCTCTCTCAGCTCTCTGGATGTTATGGCTTTTGTCTGTCCTCTTCAGCTGTCTTCTCTTCTGTCTGTTCCTTCTGTCCTTCTCTTTCTTCTGAGCTCCTTCTGACGTAAACTGCTTCTTCTCCTACTTAAATACTGTTCTATCTAGCCTAGCCTAGCCTAGCCTAGCCCAGCCCCCTTACTCTCCAATGGTTAAGGAATAGATTGATTACCTTGCCTCAACCAATCATTACCTTAAAAATATCAGTTACATAGGTTTGATATTTCTCAAACTGACCTGTGACCTGGGGCCCCTTACACCAGACATTTGGTCTCCAGAACTCTTACATGTTATTATGATTGATTTCTCATATTCCTAGTACTAACTGCTAACTAAACTCTGGCATTCATTAAAGGGGTCAAAAGCCAATCTTACTTAATAGCATACATATCAGGTTATCACTTTCAAGACCATTTCTACATTTTACCTATAATTAATCAAGGAGAAGAGAGCTGACTAGTCCTGACCTCTTCACCTATCAGCTTATACATTGAACCAGCCAGAACTATGGCTAAGTCAAACCATATGCTGATCTCCTCAACTGCAGTCTTAAACAGCAGACAAAGGATCATTTTAAAAGTAACACAGAGTTGAACAAACATCCTACATAGAAATTACAGAGAATAAAACATATTCTAAAATACACAGAATCAGTATTCCTTATAAGCAAGAACTTCTAATTCTAATCTATTGCCTCTCTCTCTAAATAGTATTTTCTATCTAAGCATTTTTCTATTTAATCCTAAACAACTGCCTGCTTACAAAACTATTCAGTATGCCTAATAATGTACAGATGTTGAGCCAGCTTTCATCATTCACCAGGGTGAAAGAAATTCCTATCTCTGACCTTTTTAACCCTTTTGCTCGACAGCTAGAGTTCTAGTAATTAACTCCAGCCTGCATTCCTTCACTACTTGCAGAGTAAAGAGTTGAAATTTGAAATAAGAATTCAATTCAAATACCAAGCTTTTAACAGAATTAACCCTTCATATGATTTCTCAGAATTATTCTTTGCCCACTGCCTCATTCCCCCCTTTGAGACTAAAATCAGCTTATGCAGAGATAAGTCTCACATCTCAAACTCTGGAGATTATAGTGATCCTAACTGGGAATAGACTTATGAACCACCATTACCCTACTTGTTAAGGTTCGACGGCATACTGCCGAAGCACATGAGGCCAGGAAACAAAACAAAAACCCTGCTAAAACAAGACTATTAGGGAAATGAACAAAGGACGTATCCAGAGGTCAATGACCACCACCAGGAGGTAAGGTCTAATCCCTCCTCGGTAATCTTCCACATTAGGCTAGCCAACTGTAGGACTTTATCCATGGCATGCCTAACTACATGCGTCCTATTTATGACAATAGTACAGCACTCTGAAGAATTTAGCACTGGTACAGAGGCCACCCTGAGCTGCAAAGAGGTAGTCAAGGCCCATACGATTATACCGAGAAACTATACTTAATTCATTAATTTGATCCTGCAATGCATTGACTACCACGTTCAGCTCATGAACTAAAACATGGAGTAGGGACGGAAGTCTCCGGGTAGCCATACCTAGTTCAGTAATACCCGCTACCGGGCCTCCAATTGGAATCCAGGCCGTGGCAGAAAGGGCTACAAGTCTCTTATTTAGTCAGAGGATAAGTAGAGTTGATATACTGGAGGGCTAATTCATCGCCTCAATCCTCTGTGGCAAACGGAGAGGGTAAGGACAAAGCCTCTCGCTTAGAGCGGTGCGGGATAGTGGCTTGAAGAGGAATAACTTAGGAAAATAATTCAAGGTTAGCCAAGACACAAAAATCATATGTGGAGGGAAGAACCATGTGGAGGACATTATCACAGAGCCAGTAATGACCAAGGAGAGGGTGAGGAAAGTTCCCAATAAATGTTGGCTCAGGCTGGACAGGGTACTTAGGGTGCCCATAATGCGAGCCCCTATCCCAGGGGGAACGAAGACGAAATGGAGACTTTGCACACCATAGGCGCCAATCCCCAATTGTGACAGGCGGCTCATTTGTTAGTAACTCTTCATACCCCGGGGACTTATGAAAGTAGAAAATAAGCTTGGACACTATAGTCTTCTCAGTGGTACGCTTAGGAGCCAGATAATCACCTGGGTCATAATCTACAGGTATGGTAGTAGGGCACATAGGAGTACCTGGAGAAACTACCCACACAGATTCTCCTTTTTCCTGGAGAACATTAGTATAGTTACAGGGAATGGGAAGAACAGTTGATGATGCTTCTTGTTAAACAAACACTCCAGAGGCTGGATAGGAGACGTAAAAACTGGCCTTAGAGAAGAGTCAGAGGGGAAGTAGCATTATAAAAGGACCACCAAGTATAATCCTGGCTCCAAGGGCCTGAACTCGAAAAATAGGGAGGTATAAGAAGCTGGGAGTTGCACAGGGACAGGAACAGCTGGGACATCTGTAGTATAAGGAGAAAATCGGGAACACACAATACAAGGGGAAGTAATCTTTGCCTGGCTAATTAGTTCCTGGACTGAGGTGTAACCAAAGGTTGGAGCGAGTTGGGGTATTAGAACAAGGAGGCAAGGAGTAGAAAACAACAAAAGCATCCAAACTACTAACATTTTCTTCTTCCTAATCTAAAACAAATACAGCAAACTAAGTAAGCAATAATATTTCAACAATCTGTGCTAATCACAGATTACTCTCATATAGTGTTCTCAGTCTTTGAGTTCTTATACCAGTTGGGATAGGACCCTCAACTGACAAGGATCAGCTTTCAAATTCCAGGAAAGCCAGAATCAGGCAAGAAAGATCTCAGTGTGAAGCCGAAGTTCAGCCGCTCCTGCAGGTATGCAGTTGACCCTTCTTTTCAGCTAGTAGATTCTTTGGTTCGGCGTCAAGCGCAACTTCAATGGCTCCGCTGGATCACTTTCTGCTCTCCACTGTCTAGGCTCCGTCTGATCCGTGCTGGGCTCAGTCTGGTCAGCAGACTTAATTCGAGACCAATGGACCCATGGAGTAATCCCTGCGACCTTCACAGCTGCAGGGGTAGAAAGCAAAACAGTAAAAGGTCCTTTCCATCGGGGCCCCAAAGGCTGGAGCCTCCAGTCTTTCACCCAAACTCTATCCCCTGGCAGGAAGGAATGTACCTGAGCCTGGAAGGGACAGGGTTATTTCTCTCACATAAGACTGAAGCTCAGGAATTATCTTACCCAGGAGGGCTACCTGCTCCTGCACCTGGGCAGACCCTAAAATCCCTATGTCTCCCTTAATTCCCTGTAAAATGGCTGGGGGCTTCCCATACACAATTTCAAAGGAGAAGAGGGCTGTTCCTTTAGTTGGGGTGCATCGGAGGCGGAAGAGGGCTAGTGGCAATGCCTGTGGCCATTTCAATTGGGTTTCCTGACAAATCTTTGCTAGGCTATTTTTCAAGGTTCTGTTTGCTCGCTCAACCTGCCCTGAACTCTGGGGACGGTAGGCACAATGCAATTTCCAGGTAATGCGCAATGCGCGGGACAGGGCCTGAAGTGTAGCTTCAACAAAGGCGGGACCATTATCTGAACCTATGGCAAGGGCAGTCCATACCTGGGGATGACATCCCTAAGGAGAGCTCGAGCTACTTCTGTGCTTTCTCAGTGACTGTAGGATATGCTTCCACCCACCCAGAGAAGGTACAGACCATAACTAAGAGATATCGGAGCCTACCGCTCCTGGGCATTTCTGTGAAGTCTATAACTAGGGACTCAAAGGGTGTTAGTCCTCTAGACTGAACTCCTGGTGGAATACGGGGTCCCTGACGAGCATTATTCTGGGCACAGAGAGTACATCGGGCAGAGGCAGTGGCAACCAGACTATCCAATCCTTCCAGCACCACTACTCGATTGAGTAGGCGGGCTAGTGCTGTTTTCCCTAAGTGTGATAGGTCATGAGCTTGAGACACTACAGGCCAAGCTAGGTGGCGTGGCACCAGAACTCTGGTATCAGGGAGATGTAACCAGCCATCAGGTCTCCTTACTGCACCTTCTTCTTGAGCCCATTTCTCTTCCATTTGGGTATACATAGGCGTCCATTCTTGCAATCGGATTTGGAACAGGGGAGTCACAGTACTTGCTGGGGGTCCTCGAGCAGCTTCCTTGGCCACCCGATCAGCATGGCGGTTCCCTCGGGCCACTGGAGTATCTATTCTTTGGTGTCCCCTACAGTGAATGACAGCTACCTTCTTGGGGGCCCAAACAGCCTCTAGCAGCTGAAGTATTTCAGGTCCATACTTAACAGGTTGGCCTGCAGCATTTATGAGTCCCTTTTCCTTATACAAAGCTCCATGAGCATGTAGGGTTGTGAAGGCATACTTAGAATCAGTATAAATGTTGGTCACCAGTCCTGCTGCTAACTCCAGAGCTCGTATGAGGGCCACAAGTTCTGCTTTCTGGGCTGAAGTTCCTTGGGGCAGGGCTCTTGCTTCTATCACCTTGTCCTCTGTCACCACAGCATAGCCTGCCAATCGCTTGGAGTTCTCCACATAACTGCTTCCATCTGTAAAATAAATTACATCTGGGTCCCTCCAAGGAACATCTTTAAGATCTGGTCGACTGGAATACACTTCATCCATGGTTTGGATACAGTCATGATCTGGTGGTCCCTCAGATGCTGGCAAAAGAGTGGCAGGATTGAATGTAGCCACTGTTTCCAGGTGTATCCGTGGATTCTCACACAAGCTAGCTTGGTACTTAACCATGCGGTTATTTGTAAACCAGTGATTGCCCTTATACTCCATGAGGGTGAGAACTGCGTGGGGGACTTTAACAACCAGTTCTTGCCCCAAGGTCAACTTATCAGCTTCCTGGACCAGTAAGGCTGTTGCTGCAATGGCCCTCATGCAGGCTGGCCATCCTTTAGCCACTCCATCCAGCTGTTTAGACAGGTATGCAACAGGCCTCTGCCAGGATCCCATCATCTGGGTCAGCACACCTAGAGCAACCCCCTGTCGCTCATGGACATACAGTGAGAAAGGTTTCTCTACATCAGGAAGGCCTAACGCAGGGGCTTGGAGTAGGGCTTTCTTTATGGCAATGAAGGATTGTTGAGCAGTAGGTCCCCATTCAAATGGTTCCTTTTCACCCCCCTTTGTGGCTTGGTAAAGGGGTTTCGCCATCAATGCAAAATTTGGAATCCAAATTCTGCAGAATCCGGCTGCTCCCAGGAATTCCCTAACTTCTCTTCTAGACTTGGGTTGGGGAATTGCAGCTACCGCTTGCTTCCTACTAGCATCCAGTCTCCGACTTCCCTGGGAAATGCAAAAGCCCAGATACTTCACTTCTGACTGACAGAGTTGGGCCTTTGAGCGTGAGACCTTATAGCCTGCATCCAAGAGTAGCTCCAGCAATTCTCTAGTAGCCTCAAAACACTCTTCCTGGGTCACTGCTGCAATCAGGAGGTCATCTACATACTGGAGTAAAACTCGCCTGGAAGGCTCAGATTTAAAAGTCTTAAGATCTTGTCCTAGGGCAGTCCCAAAAATGGTGGGGGAATTCTTGAACCCCTGTGGCAGACGGGTCCATGTGTACTGAAGCTTCCTTCCTGTTACTGGGTTTTCCCATTGAAAGGCGAAAAGCAGTTGACTAGCGGGGGCCACCCGAATACAAAAGAAGGCATCTTTTAGGTCTAGTGTTGTGAAATGGGTAGCTCCAGAAGGTATCAATCCTAACAGGACATATGGATTAGGCACTACAGGGTGTAATGAGATAGTGGATTTGTTAACCACTCGTAAGTCTTGGACTGGCCGGTAATCCTCAGTCCCTGGCTTCTGAACTGGCAATAGTGGCGTATTCCATGGAGACTGGCAAGGTCGAATAATTCCATGGGATAACAGACGATTCAAATGTGCTTGAATCCCTTCCAGAGCCTTTCTGGGAATTGGGTATTGGCGAAGATGGATTGGCCGGGCACTTGGAAGTAAGTCTACATGTACAGGAGGAATATTTCGGGCCAACCCTGGGGGATTATCTTCTGCCCATACCCCACTGACCTGAAAGCTGTTTGCCAGGGGTAGGTCAACTTGGCCCTGCGACTGATGCAGCCGCCATTCTTCTTCAAGAGGGCAGCAGAAACTCAATATACCCTTAGGGCTGGATGTCGGGGGCCGAAAGGAGACTGAAGTCTGGCCATCAGAGTCAAAGGAAATTGGGCCCTAAGCTTGGACAGCAGGTCTCGACCTAACAAAGGGATTGGACAGTCTGGCATATACAGGAATTCATGAGTGACTATGTGTGAGCCTAATTGGCATCTACGGGTTGTCAGGAAGGGCCTCCGGTTCTGCACCCCCGTGGCTCCCACCACTCGGACAGTTTTTCCAGACACAGGCGCTAATCGCTCCGTCACAACAGAATGTTCAGCTCCTGTATCAATCATAAATGGAATTGAGCGGCTCCCTATAGTTAACTTGACCATAGGTTCCTGGGAGCCCAGTTTGTAGGAACCCGGTCTGTCCTATTCGTCCCATTCTGCCATCTCGGCTATCCCGATGATGTCAGATTCAGGAGGCTCATATCTTCCCTCTCGAACTCGGCCTCGGCTTCCTCGATCTCCTGGTCCCCTTCTCAGTCCCTGGCGCCTCTGGGGGCATTCATCTTTCCAGTGCCCTCTTTCCTTACAGTAGGCACACTGGTCCCTCTCCAATCTTGGTCTGGGATTCTCCCCCCTTGGCCGGGATTGATTGAAGGAATCTCGGGGCCTGGCTGGTGGTCCGGGATCCCACTTTGGCTTCCCATTAGCTAGAGGTCGACCTCGGTTAAGGGTGGAATTAGTAATGGCTGCCGCTAAAAGGTCGGCCTTCTTCTGCATCTTCCGGTCAGCCTCTCGGCGCACCTCCTGATCTCTATTAATGAAAACCTTGGTTGCGATCTCAATTAGCTGGGTGGTATTCATCCCTGCGAATCCCTCCTGACGCTGCAACTTCTTCCGGATATCTGGCATACTCTGGGCCACCAATGCGCTATTCACCATTCTCTGGTTTTCTTGGGCTTCAGGGTCAAATGGGGTGTATGTTCTGTAGGCTTCAATTAGTCGCTCTAGAAAGGCCCCAGGGGATTCAGTTGCCCCTTGGAGAATTTCAGAGACCTTTGCCAGATTAATGGGCCTCTTTATGCCTTTCCTCATACCTTCCAGTAAGTCCCGGCAATAGCCAGACAACAGTTCATAGTGCTGCCCATCATTTGGATCCCAATCTGGAGCTGCGCGAGGAAACCGAGCTCTAACCCATCCCTCTGGGTCCTGTGTCCCCCCGGGGACACGCTCTCGCGTGATGGCCTCAGCATTTTGCAAAATCTTCCGCCTCTCCTCAGTTGTGAAGAGGGTCAGGAGAAGTTGTTGACAATCAGTCCAGGTTGGGTTATGGGTGGCCATAATGCTAGTCACTAGGTCCACCACTGCCTGAGGCTTTTCAGTATAAGAGGGGTAATGCGTCTTCCAATTCAGGAGATCGGTGGTTGTGAAGGGTACATACTGATAGGCCTGTGCCTGTATAACCTGACCCTCATTATTAGGATCCGGTCGAGTGATGGTTACCTGTCGGAGTGGCAGAACTCTCGAGGAGGTGGGAATGGAATCTGAGGTAGAGCTAGGAGCTACCCTCCTATCATGCTCAAAGGTGATTGCAGCAGGTCTAACCCATTCAGGGGAGGTAGGTTGAACCCCTGAGGGATGGGGAGGGGTACTCATAGACTGAGAGGTGGTCACAGGTGAGTCAGTCCATTGAAAGGGATGCCGGGCCCCTAATGAGTGGGTAGGGGTATTAGAAGGAGAGGCTGGGCTGTCGGGAGTTGAGGAGTCAGGGAGTGGAACCCAAAACGGGTCTTCAGAGGTTAACAGGAGAGGATGTGGCACAGAAGGGTAGAGGCCGGGTGAAAAGTCCAACCTAGGGTGTGGCAGGTTTGGCACAGGAGGGGAAGAACTATCCGGAGAAGCCTGTGCTGGAGAAGCTTGGGCTGGGCGGCGTGGATCTCTGGGGGTAGCACGGAACCCCAACAATGGGCCATAAGGTGGTGGCTCAAGGTCTGAGGGGTCATCAGAGAGTATGGGTTTCTCGGACAGGGTAGGGGCGGAAGCCACCGATTGGGTGCAGGGCCGTGCCTAGGGTCTCTGGCGCCCCCCTGCAGACTATCAGTTGGCGCCCCCCCCCCATGAAAATGATCGCTCACCACTTGCCACACTGAAAGGAATTGTCAGCAATATTCTTAGAAACTAATTGCTATACATTGCAAAATAAGATAGCAGATGTAAATTCTCAAAGTGGACATATTCCAAACGCTAAAATGAAAATAAAATAATTTTTTTCTACCTTTGTTGTCTGGTGACTTTCTTTTTTCAATCATACTGGTCCAGTATCTGATTCTGCTGCTATATGTCCTCTTAACTCCATTTCCAGGGCTTCCTTTCCATTTATTTCTTTACTTTTCTCCTTTCTTCTTCATTTCTTGCTCTATATCCATTTCCAGCAATTTCTCCTCTCTCCCTGGGTCCTGCCCTCCCATCCATGTCCATTCTTGTCCCTCTCTGCCCTTCCCTCCTCCATCCATACCCAGCAATCCTCCTCTCTCACCTCCCCTCCATTTCCAGCAATTTGTCCTCTCCCTGGGCCCCCATGTCCATCCTTGTCCCTCTCTGCCCTTCCCTCCTCCATCCATAGCCAGCAATCCTTGCCTCCTCTATCCCCTCCCCTCCATTTCCAGCAATTTGTCCTCTCCCTGGGCCCCATGTCCATCCTTGTCCCTCTCTGCCCTTCCCTCCTCCATCCATAGCCAGCAATCCTTGCCTCCTCTATCCCCTCCCCTCCATTTCCAGCAATTTGTCCTCTCCCTGGGCCCCCATGTCCATCCTTGTCCCTCTCTGCCCTTCCCTCCTCCATCCATAGCCAGCAATCCTCTCTCCCCTCCCCTTCCCTTCCAGCAATTTGTCCTCTCCCTGGGCCCTGCCCTCCCATCCATGCCTCTCTGCCCTTCCCTCCGCACCCTGGGGCCTTTAAATCTTTTACTTCCGGTCGCAGCAGCGTCAGTGAAAGCGGAGCGCTGCCGACGTCTCCCTTCCCTTTGCGCTTTTGGTTCCCTCAGTGTCCGCCTTCTTCTGACGTCAGTCCCTTCTGCCCATCCGAGTCCCCCTCACCCCATCTGGCTCCCACCCAGTCCCTTCTGCTATCCAAGTGCCCCCCACCCTCACCCCATCTGTCTCCCACCCAGTCCCTTCTGCCCATCCGAGTCCCCCTCACCCCATCTGGCTCCCACCCAGTAGTCCCTTCTGCTATCCAAGTGCCCCCCACCCTCACCCCATCTATCTCCCACCCAGTCCCTTCTGCCCATCCGAGTCCCCCTCACCCCATCTGGCTCCCACCCAGTCCCTTCTGCCCATCCGAGTCCCCCTCACCCCATCTGGCTCCCACCCAGTCCCTTCTGCTATCCAAGTGCCCCCCACCCTCACCCCATCTATCTCCCACCCAGTCCCTTCTGCCCATCCGAGGTCCCCCTCACCCCATCTGTCTCCCACCCAGTCCCTTCTGCTATCAAGTGCCCCCCACCCTCACCCCATCTGTCTCCCACCCAGTCCCTTCTGCCCATCCGAGTCCCCCCTCACCCCATCTGGCTCCCACCCAGTCCCTTCTGCCCATCCGAGTCCCCCTCACCCCATCTGTCTCCCACCCAGTCCCTTCTGCTATCCAAGTGCCCCCCACCCTCACCCCATCTGTCTCCCACCCAGTCCCTTCTGCCCATCCGAGTCCCCCTCACCCCATCTGTCTCCCACCCAGTCCCTTCTGCTATCCGAGTCCTCCCCCACCTTCACGGTCACCCCATCTGTCCCCCACCCTCACCCTGCCTCGTCTTCTCCCTCCCTGCCATCCGTCTTTAAAAAGAAATTGCCGACGCGATAGCGAGCGCAGCACCTCGTGTGGAAGTAAAAGAAGCGAATCCGATCATCTCATTGGGCCTTCCTTCACTGTCCCGCCCTAGAGGAAATAGGAAGTTGCGTCAGAGGAGGGCGGGACAGTGAGGGAAGGCCCAATGAGATGATCGGATCCGCTTCCTTTACTTCCACACGAGGTGCTGCGCTCGCTATCGCGTCGGCAAATAAATTTAAAGGGCTGGTGCGGGGGCGGTGCCAGGATGAAGAGCAGCGGGAGCGGCGGCGGCACCCCCCTCTCTGGTGACACCCGGGGCGACCAAAAGATTTAAAGGCCTCGGCGGGGCGAGGGTAAGCACCGCGGCGGCGCCCTCAGGAGGTGGGCGCCCCCCTGCGGCGCTTACCTCGCTTACCGCATCGGCACGGCCCTGATTGGGTGGTAGGCTTCCTAGGGCTCTTTCCCTCTTCTAGTTTAGATTTTCTAATCTTTCTTTGAACACGACCTAACATGAATTTTACTGGGGATCCCATATAAGTTTTTAACCAGGAGGGAGGGTCAGTCACAAGGCTGTCCCAGGAATCTATATAAGGGAGTTGTTCAGAATATTCTGGTTCTCCTACAACTATGCTGTAGACCTTCCGGATTACTTCAATATCTAAGCTGCCACTAGGGGGCCACCCCACTCCCATAGATGGCCACTCAACTTCACACAAGGTTCTTAAAGTACTTGAGCTTAAAGTCTGTCCATAGTCATTAATTAAAAATCCTTTCTTGAAGTTCTTAAGCATACAATCTAGGGGGGTATCAATTTGTCTAGATGATGTCCCACCCATAATGCTTACAGTTACAACACACAAAAAGGGAGGGAATTTTTTTGAAAGTGCAGTAAGGGGTCTGCACTCTCGAGACACTAGGTAGACAGACAGCAATCGCTTCCTTCCGTTGCTGACCAATTGAACTCGCGTTAATTGGAAATGCAGCTATAAGAAGTCCGCACTCAATAATCATTCACGCATCACACATTCCATACAGAAAATCCCACCCAACAATTTCAGATTTCTCAAATACAGATAAGCTCAAGCGTTTTCGCTTCTAGTCCCCGCGACTAGAAGGTACTAGGGCCTTCGCTGAGAGTTGATCAGGCTCTCCTTCCTCAATTTGTTTGAGGGGCTGATTTACAATTTTCTAGCTAGAATTACAATACAGAATACAGAATACATACCCGGCGAATGTTCTCCAGTCAGTTGGGTGCTGGGATTAATGCAGGATTCATCCCACCGCTGCCACCAAGAATTGTTGCAGGAATTGAGATAGGAATTTGTGATACTTCAGGAGTCAGACAGCACACACCAGAATGAGAGAGTAATCTTCTTTATTTGCCAGCAAACAAAGCAGGACATCAGTTCTAGCTCTCTTCTCTCTCTCTCAGCTCTCTGGATGTTATGGCTTTTGTCTGTCCTCTTCAGCTGTCTTCTCTTCTGTCTGTTCCTTCTGTCCTTCTCTTTCTTCTGAGCTCCTTCTGACGTAAACTGCTTCTTCTCCTACTTAAATACTGTTCTATCTAGCCTAGCCTAGCCTAGCCTAGCCCAGCCCCCTTACTCTCCAATTGGTTAAGGAATAGATTGATTACCTTGCCTCAACCAATCATTACCTTAAAAATATCAGTTACATAGGTTTGATATTTCTCAAACTGACCTGTGACCTGGGGCCCCTTACACCAGACATTTGGTCTCCAGAACTCTTACATGTTATTATGATTGATTTCTCATATTCCTAGTACTAACTGCTAACTAAACTCTGGCATTCATTAAAGGGGTCAAAAGCCAATCTTACTTAATAGCATACATATCAGGTTATCACTTTCAAGACCATTTCTACATTTTACCTATAATTAATCAAGGAGAAGAGAGCTGACTAGTCCTGACCTCTTCACCTATCAGCTTATACATTGAACCAGCCAGAACTATGGCTAAGTCAAACCATATGCTGATCTCCTCAACTGCAGTCTTAAACAGCAGACAAAGGATCATTTTAAAAGTAACACAGAGTTGAACAAACATCCTACATAGAAATTACAGAGAATAAAACATATTCTAAAATACACAGAATCAGTATTCCTTATAAGCAAGAACTTCTAAATTCTAATCTATTGCCTCTCTCTCTAAATAGTATTTTCTATCTAAGCATTTTTCTATTTAATCCTAAACAAACTGCCTGCTTACAAAACTATTCAGTATGCCTAATAATGTACAGATGTTGAGCCAGCTTTCATCATTCACCAGGGTGAAAGAAATTCCTGTCTCTGACCTTTTTAACCCTTTTGCTCGACAGCTAGAGTTCTAGTAATTAACTCCAGCCTGCATTCCTTCACTACTTGCAGAGTAAAGAGTTGAAATTTGAAATAAGAATTCAATTCAAATACCAAGCTTTTAACAGAATTAACCCTTCATATGATTTCTCAGAATTATTCTTTGCCCACTGCCTCAATTCTATTATCCGCTGCCTGCCCTAAGACTCTGTTAGCTCCTGGTTTATTCCTCTGCCTGCCCAAAGACTCTGTTTGCTCCTGGTTTATTCTATTGTCCGCTGCCTGCCCAAAGACTCTGCTAGTTCCTGGTTACTTCTTCTGTCTGCTCTGCCTAGCTTGCTTGTATATCCTGAGTCCTGTTTCTGCCAAGCTTGCTTGTATATCCCGAGTCCTGTTTCTGCCAAGCTTGCTTTTGTATACCCTGAGTCCTGTTTCTGCCAAGCTTGCTTGTATTTCCTGAATCCTGTCTCTGCCTAGCTAGGGTGTATATCCTGAGTGTATATCCTGAATCCTGCCTCTGCCTAGCTAGTGTGTATATCTTGAATCCTGTCTCTGCCTAGCTAGTGTGTATATCCTGAATCCTGTCTCTGCCTAGCCTCCCTCGTGTTTCCCAGACCCGGAGTGGGTCCTCTGGATCTTCAGTTCCTGCTCTGTCCTACAAGTCCTGCCGGCCACCCGCACTCCGGAGCTCAACTCCAGAGTAACGGTGGTCAAGCCCAGGTGAAGCTGGCCTGTTCTGCCTGTTCTAGTTGCCTGCCTTTGTTACTACTCCAGTCCCGAGTTCCAGTCCTGCTCTTCCTTGTATCCAGTTCCAGGGTGGTCTTGCCTGCCTCTGCTGCTCCTCGGCAGTGGTCCAAGGGGTCACGAATTCCGGTCCTGCCTCGAGGTCCTGACATCCTGAGCCTATTTCCTCTTAACAACACTACGTTTTGCCAGTCAGTTCTCCAGAATCTCTTTGGGGAGTAGAATCCACCTCAACACCTCACTAGACCCATTTATTTTCTGTTCCAGACTGCCTTCCAAACAAAAAAAAAAAAGAACAAGAAAAAATTCCTAAGGCTAGTTCCTTCAGAAAAATGTTGCTAATGTTTGCCTATTGTAGTATCATTTTGTTTCCCTTCTTTTCTGTTGAAAGCAATTTGCAGCTAGGGAGTCTCATACCGTGAGTACTTGCTATCCTGCTTATGTTCTGAGAGAACGATCTGTATCTTGTGTTCTCTATGAACAGCAGGATACTAGGCCTCACCTATCCACCCACCTCTTCAAGGAATTATATTCTTTTCAGACAAGCATATAGAGTGAGGTGGTCACACATGCTCCGCCATCCAATTTCAGAAGCTTAGCCGAAATTGGATGGCGGAGCAGGTGGGGGAAGAGGGGTTGGTGGTTGGGAGGCGAGGATAGTGGAGGGCAGACTTATACGGTATGTGCCAGAGCCAGTGATGGGAGGCAGGACTGGTGGTTGGGAGGCGGGAAATACTGCTGGGCAGACTTGTACGGTCTGTGCCCTGAAAAAGGCAGGTACAAATCAAGGTAAGGTATACACATATGAGTTTATCTTGTTGGGCAGACTGGATGGACCATGCAGGTCTTTTTCTGCCGTCATCTACTATGTTACACATGACAGCAGCAGATGAGAAGTGGTGTATAAGTGTAGTGGCTATGAGTGTATTCTAAGCTGGAGAAGCTTCCTGCACAGGCTTCAGTACTGACATTACCCATGCTGTGAGGACTTTACCCGTGCTGAACACCTGCCACAGGTAAGCAACTTGGTTTGCTTCCAGTTAATGTTTTTTTCGTGAATTCTTAGGATGTCTCTGATGTGCTGCTTGTGAGGATTGATTTGAGTACTACATAAGACTTTGGTTTGAATGTCCCAGCTCAATTCTAAAAAAGATTTTCTATTCCCCTGAACAGGATTTAAAGGCAACTCTTGAGGAAAAAAAAAGTCTCAATAAACAGTTGTCTATTGCTTTGGAATATGAACAAGCTTCCAACATCAATCTGAGGAAAGAACTACAGATTGAGTACTCACGTTGTGAGGCGCTGCTCTCCCATGAGCGTAGCAAGCTGTCAGATTTTCAGCATATTCTCACATTAGAAAGGCAGCACGCTGAGGATCTGGCAGCTACTGTAAACTATGAGCGGACTGTTTTGGAGCAACTCACCATGAAGCATCAAGAACAGACTTCACTTAAAGACCAAGAAAAACTGATGGAGCAAAGCTTTGTGCAGGGGCTGCAAGCTCAGCTGAAGGAAGAACGAAAACATACTGCAGAATTAGCTAACATGATGGAGAAAACTCAACAGCAGACTGCTTTGGCCAAAATGCAGGCAGTAATTGAGCTCCAGAAAAGTCGTGATGAGACCAAGAAGGAGAGGGAATTCAGAAAGAAGTTGCAATCTACTTTGGAGTTGCTGCAGAGAGACAGAAAGGCCCAGCTTCTGATCATGAGAGAACAAGAGCAGCAGGCAGGGAATGACCAGGAAAAGGTTAAGTGTTCTAGAACTCTCAAATGTGATTTATTTCCTGGAAAGAATTTATATATCCTGTATTCCTTTAGAAAGATTTAAAGTTTTACCATTTGGGGTCAATGTGGTTAAACTGAAATCAGATATTTAGATAAATATTTGGTTTCATTGCTGACTTGGAATTACCATTTGGTTAGCAACTTTATTCAGACTGTTAACAAGATAAAGTTAGGACAGTCTTTTTGCTAGCCTAACATTATCTAGATAGCTATCATTTAGCAGTCTGCATATGGCCACTAGCTAGACAACCTCCAGCACTGTTCAGATAGTGCCAAGGTAGTCAGAGGAAGCATTTAGCTCGTCTGTCCAGTTAGTATTGCTGAATATCCCTCATTCTAGTGGTTAGCAGCACGTACTAACCGGATAAGTGCCTTTAAAACATAGTAACATAGTAGATGACGGCAGAAAAAGACCTGTATGGTCCATCCAGTCTGCCCAACAAGATAAACTCATATGTGTATACCTTACCTTGATTTGTACTTGCCTTTTTCAGGGCACAGACCGTACAAGTCTGCCCAGCAGTGTTTCCCGCCTCCCAACCACCAGTCTCGCCTCCCATCACCGGCTCTGGCACAGACCGTATAAGTTTGCCCGCCACTAACCTCGCCTCCCAACCACCAACCTCTCTTCCCCCACCTGCTCCGCCACCCAATTTCGGCTAAGCTTCTGAGGATCCATTCCTGCTGCACAGGATTCCTTTATGCATATCCCACGCATGTTTGAATTCCGTTACCATTTTCATCTCCACCACCTCCCGCGGGAGGGCATTCCAAGCATCCACCACCCTCTCCGTGAAAGAATACTTCCTGACATCTTTTTTGAGTCTGCCCCCCTTCAATCTCATTTCATGTCCTCTCGTTCTACCGCCTTCCCATCTCCAGAAAAGATTTTTTTGCGGATTAATACCTTTCAAGTATCTGAACGTCTGTATCATATCACCCCTGTTCCTCCTTTCCTCCAGGGTATACATGTTCAGGTCAGCAAGTCTTTGGTCATACGTCTTGGAACGCAAATCCCATACCATTCTCGTAGCTTTTCTTTGCACTGCTTCCATTTTTTTAACATCCTTCGCAAGGTACGGCCTCCAAAACTGAACACAATACTCCAGGTGGGGCCTCACCAATGACTTGTACAGGGGCATCAACACTTCCTTTCTTCTGCTGATCACACCTCTCTCTATACAGCCTAGCAAGCTTCTCGCTACGGCCACCGCCTTGTCACACTGTTTCGTCACCTTCAGATCCTCGGATACTATCACCCCAAGATCCCTCTCCCCCTCAGTACCTATCAGACTCTCACCGCCTAACACATACGTCTCTCGTGGGTTTCTACTCCTTAAATGCATCACTTTGCATTTCTTCGCATTGAATTTTAATTGCCAAACCTTAGACCATTCTTCTAGCTTCCTCAGATCCCTTTTCATGCTTTCCACTCCCTCCCGGGTGTCCACTCTGTTGCAAATCTTAGTATCATCCGCAAATAGGCAAACTTTACCTTCTAACTCTTCGGCAATGTCACTCACAAATATATTGAACAGAATCGGCCCCAGCACCGATCCCTGAGGCACTCCGCTACTCACCTTTCCCTCCGAGCGAACTCCATTTACCACCACCCTCTGTCGTCGGTCTGTTAACCAGTTCCTAATCCAGTTCACCACTTTGGGACCTATCTTCAGCCCATCTAGTTTATTAAAGAGCCTCCTGTGAGGAACCATGTCAAAAGCTTTGCTAAAATCTAAGTAGATTACATCTATAGCACGTCGATGATTCAGTTCTCCAGTTACCCAATCAAAGAATTGAATGAAATTCGTTTGGCACGATTTCCCTCTGGTAAAACCATGTTGTCTCGGATCTTGCAGCTTGTTGGCTTCTAGGAAATTCACTATCCTTTCCTTCTGCATGGCTTTCATTACTTTTCCAATAACCAAAGTGAGGCTTACCGGCCTGTAGTTTCCAGCTTCTTCCCTATCACCACTTTTGTGAAGAGGTACCACCTCCGCCGTTCTCCAGTCCCTCGGAACCTCTCCCGTCTCCAAGGATTTATTAAACAAATCATTAAGAGGACCCGCCAGGACCTCTCTGAGCTCCCTCAATATTCTGGGGTGGATCCCGTCCGGTCCCATGGCTTTGTCCACCTTTAGCTTTCCAAGTTGTTGATACACACTCTCTTCCGTGAACGGTTCTATATCCATTCCATTCTCAGGTGTACTTTTGCCAGTCCTTCGCGGTCCTTCTCCAGGATTTTCTTCAGTGAAAACCGAACAAAAGTATCTATTTAGCAAATTGGCTTTTTCTTCATCATTATCTACATAGCGGTTTGCTGTATCTTTTAGTCTCACAATTCCCTTTTTAGTCATTCTTCTGTCACTAATATACCTGAAGAAATTTTTGTCGCCCCTCCTTACATTTCTAGCCATTTGTTCTTCTGCTTGCGCCTTCGCCAGACGTACCTCTCTCTTGGCTTCTTTCAGTTTCATCCGGTATTCCTCCCCGTGTTCCTCTTCTTGAGATTTTCTATATTTCTGGAACACCAACTCTTTAGCCTTTATTTTCTCAGCTACTTGCTTGGAGAACCATATCGGTTTCCTTTTCCTCTTGCTTTTATTTACTCTCCTTACATAAAGGTCTGTGGCCCTATTTATTGCTTCTTTCAGCCTGGACCACTGCCCTTCCACTTCATGTTCGTCCTCCCAGCCCATCATCTCCTTCCTCAGGTATTCCCCCATTTTACTAAAGTCAGCACGCTTGAAATCCAGGACTTTGAGTTTAGAGTGGCCGCCCTCCACCTCAGCCGTTATATCAAACCAAACCGTTTGATGGTCACTGCTTCCCAGGTGTGCACACACTCGCACATTTGACACACTATCCCCATTTGTGAGCACCAGATCCAGCATCGCTCCCTCCCTCGTGGGTTCTGTCACCATCTGTCTGAACAGAGCACTTTAGAAAGCATCCACGATCTCTCTACTTCTTTCCGATTTGGCAGACGGAACCTTCCAATCTACATCCGGCAGATTGAAATCTCCCATCAACAGAACCTCTTTTTTCTTTCCTAATTTTTGAATATATGCAATCAGATCTTTATCTAGTTCCTCTAATTGTGTGGGGGGTCTGTAGACAACACCCACGTGGACAGAGGTTCTATCCTCTTTTTTTAAGGTGATCCATATCACTTCTTCTTTTCCCCAGGTCCCTGTCATTTCAGTCGCCATGATATCATTCCTCACATACAGAGCTACTCCTCCACCTTTACGACCCTCTCTATCCTTCCTAAATAGATTATAGCCTGGTATGCTTGCATCCCATTCGTGGGAACTGTTGAGCCATGTCTCTGTGATTGCAACAACATCTAAGTCTGCCTCCAACATCAGGGCTTGAAGGTCATGAACTTTGTTGCTTAGACTACGAGCATTTGTGGCCATTGCTTTCCACCTATATTTCTTGGTATGTGTTTCAACATTAGTGATTTGGGGGTGTCTTTTCACTTTGGGTACCTTCATGTCGTTTTGTTCCAACTTTATTGCTTTTTCCTCTGCTTCAGTTCTATTTTCAGGAGCATTACAGTGCTGTAATGGAGCAAAAGAATTCTTTAGTGGCAACACTTGTGCGGGTGGATGCTTCTGTGTCACATGACGAAGTCTGCCTGAGCCTACTGTGAACCATCTGTTCTTATGTGGTTTTATTCTTTGAGGGAGTGGTGAGAAGCTATTTCTCTGTGCAGTCCTAGAAGCTGCTTTAATTGTATCCAATTCTTGCATTACTTTACTGAGCTCTTGTTTAAACCTAGATAGTTGAAGACAGATAGGGCAAGCTTTAAGTCTCCAGATGATTGGCCTTGAAACTAAATACCACAATTATTGCAGAGAATAAAAGTCATCCTGATTTGTTGAATTGGATATGAACAGGTGTACTTAGTTGGGGTTAACAGTCTGTAAGACTGCCTGTGTATGATTGAGTAAAGTTAATGAGGTTTGGTTTGTCTATAAATGAGTGGAAAACCCTGGGGTGGGTGGAATGTGGGGAGGGTGGGTGGGATTATAAGTCCCAAGTGCCAGCTAACTACTGTTGTTAAGGCAATTCTCTGGATGGGACCAGAATTTTCAAATGATTTAACTTCCAAATTTGCCCTAGAATATAAAAAAATAAACTTTCCTTGTTGTAATATAAATCCAGATATTCCCAATAATTATATCAGTTTCAACAATGTAAAATGCACTTTAGAGCCCCAATACAATACAATGCAATGCAGCCTCCCTCTCTCTCAGAGCTTGGCAGGAAGAGAAAGAAAGAAAGAAAATAAGAGGTTTCACAGGGCAAAATTAATTAAGCACTAAGCATTAAATTAAAGAGAATATCAGGTATCTCACCTATAGCCAGAAAGTTGAGAAGTTTGGAATTTAAAAGGTCCAAATTTGTTTTACTTTGGAGGAGTTTGCTTCAGGTATAGACAGAGAGGTCAGCACCTGAGCAAAGTTAGAAATGGTTTGACCCCTATTCAGAGCTCAACCCTTACCTCCTGCTGTGTAATGATTAAGTCCCAAGTTACAGCTAACTACTGTTGTTAAGGCAATTCTCTGGATGGGACCAGAATTTTCAAATGATTTAACTTCCAAAATTGCCCTCCTGCTGTGTAATGATTAAGTTTGACTCCTATGTATCTAAGTAGTTTAAAATTAAAAATAATAGGAGAAACAAAGCAAGCTTTTTGAAGTTTCCTTTAGAAATATATTGATGGTTTAGATTTCCAGTGGCTACAATGGAAAGATTAAAAATTATGGCACATAATGACCGTATAGCCTATCCAGGCTGCCCAACCATACCAACTGCTAAGTTCTACAATCCCTCCCTCTTCCTCAGAGATCCTCTGTGCTGCTTCTATGCATTTTTGAAATCATATATCATCCTCATCTCCACCACCTCCACTGGGAGACTATTCCACGCGCCTGTTGCTCCTTTCATAAAAAAATATTTTATTAGATTGCTTCTAAATCTAACCCCTTTCACTCTCACTATATGACCTCTCATTCTAGAACTATTTTTTTATTAAAAAAGGCCCACCTCTGTAGTTACACCTTGGAAATATTTACGTATTCTGTTATCTCCCCCTCTCCTCCTTTCCTTCCAAAGTATACATATTGGAGGCCTCTCATCATTGCTGTTTCTCTATATTCTCACCCTTTAGGTCTGTTATCATTATTCTAGCTGAATAATAAAATCACAACTGCCTCTTTTTTTTATTTTATTTTCATTAAAATCACATATTTGCTTTAGCACAGACGTTGAGTGCTTGTTTAAAAGTATTCCTTAAAGAATGCTAAGAGTCCTACTATATTGTTTAATTTCGTTTCTCATTCCATCTAGACACTTAATTCATTCTACTAATGAGTTTGATTCCTATTTTGCTATCCCAGTGATATATTCTACAAGATGATATTATCCTTATTGGTTACTAGCTTATCACCAAAGGAATCCCTCTGGTTTTGCTCCTAACTATTTGAATCACAACGATCCAAACATTGTGCCTTCTACTAAACATCATATTAAAAAAGGCTCCAAAACCTTTTGTAATAAATGCCACGTGATTAAAGTCCCACTGTCGAGCAACTTGTTCTTGTTTTTCCCTGTCTCTAGGTTATGTCAATGCTCGATCGATTGTTAACAAAGTTGTAATTATTAAAGATTGGATAATTGATGTTCAATTTGATTTTGTTATAATCTCTGAAACTTGGCTACACACAAAAGATTATCCTATTATTCTTGATATATGCCCTCCCAGTTATTCCAGTCTTCATTTCCCTAGAGCTAAAAAAAAATGGAAAGTGCTTTAGCTATCATCTATAAATCTTTCTTTGAGGTAAAAATCATCTCTGAATTCTAATCTGGAAATTGCTACTTGTTCCATATCTTGTGATTCTTTTTTTAAACCTATCTGCCTTCTAATGTTATATTGTGCTCCTAATTGTTGGAACTTAGTTAAGGCTGATCTTATTGAATTCATCTCCAATGCATGTGTTAATAATGATAATATCATTATGGTTGGAGATGTCCAATTTACATCTTGAAAACATTACCAACCAATACACCAAGAATTTCCTAGAATTCCTTAATGTTTGGCAATTCTCACTCTTCAACTGAATGTCCTCTCATGTTAAAGGTCCTCAATTAGATATATTAGCAACGAAATTTACAGACCCAACTAAACTACTTTTTTTATCTCAGATTTTCATTGGACCCCAATACCTTGGTCAGATCACAGTAGCCTCTTTTTTAAATTGCACTGGAAGGAAATTGTCATTTCAAATCCCCAAATTTGTTACATTCCTTTAAAACTGGAGGTAAAATTGAACTTTTAAAATTCTGGTCCAATGAGTCATTCAGTGCATTACTTACCTCAAATCCTTCCCTGAATTTCATTCAGCAATGGCATGATACTTGTAAAGCAGTCCTTGATGTTATTGCACCTGTAACTGTCAAATCTCAACCGAAAAGATTATCTCCTTGGTTCAATGATGATCCTTTTCAAATGAAACATAAATGCAGGGCTAAGAGAATATGGGCTAAGGACAAATCCACTGAACAATGGATCGCTTGGAAAAAACTTTTGAAACCCTACAAAGCTATGATCTCCAAAGTGAAAACCTCCTACTATTCCAAATTCATTGGCGGATATGGTAGTCAACCCGAGGAAAGTTTATTGAACACTCAACTAATGACCAATTCAATCGATCTCACACCTACTGCCGACCACTTGGCTACTTATTTTAAACAGAAAATAACTAAAATCAGACCAGAACTTAATAATATCCCTTAATCTATAGACTGTTTCCTCTATTTACATGATCCTTTACTGCTTCATTCTCAACCAGGTAGAATCTGGTCTGTTTTTCATCCAATCACTACTGATCAGGTCAATTGCGCAAATACGCAAATTCAAATACGCAATACACGTCTGCTTGATACGTGCACTACTTATCTCCTCAAGTCAGCTCCTGATTTATTCTTACATCATTTGCAGTAGAATCTTACTTTCTCTCTGACAATGGCAATATTATTTTGACTCCTATATCTAAAAATACCCAAACTAACCTGTTTAGTTTCCAACTATAGACCAGTAGCCTTAGTTCCTTATGGAGTATCTCCAGCTTCATGCAATTTTGCATAGTTCACAGTCTGGTTTTAGGCCCTCTTAGAGTACAGAAACTGTGCTTACCACCCTCTTAGCTAACTTTAGTAGAGAATTAAGCTTTGGCAACAAAATATTGATACTTCAATTTGATCTGTCCAGTGCCTTTGATATTGTTGATCACAATATTCTTTTAAATATTCTTGACTATTACGGAATTTGTGGAGTTGTCCTGAAATGGTTTTCTGGCTTCTTAAGATCTAGGTCGTATCACGTCAAACAATCAGGTGTACTTTCTTCTACTTGGTTTCTTTGCTGTGGGGTCCCTCAGGGTTTCCCCTCTTTCCCCCATCTTGTTTAATATTATAATGATACCTGTTGGTCATCTTTTAGAAGAACATGGTATTTTGACATACATATATGCTGATGATGTCACCATTTATATCCCATTCTCTAAGGAATTACTTGACATAACTCACATGATTAGTCTAGGGATAAAACTTATGGAATCATGGGCTTCTAATTTCAAACTAAAAATATAGATTAAGCTAAGTTCCTAATAATAACTAACCTTCACCATCCTATGAATCTTAGTAACTTTACCATTAAGAACAAAACCTATTCCCTTGAGTCATCAGTGAAAATCTTGGGAGTCACAATAGATTGTTTCCTCATCCTTGAAAACCAAGTCTTTAAGTTGACTTTGAGTGTCTTTCACTCACTTTGAAAGCTAAAGAGATGAGGCCATTTTTCTCAAAATCTGTTTTTCATACTTCGGTTCAATTCTTTGTCCTCACCAAATTCGACTATTGCAATTTCCATCTATGCTGGACTTAAAAGTTGCCTTCTCAAAAAATTGCAAACAGCTTAAAATGCTGCTGCTCATCTTATATGTAGATCTCCTCGCTTCGCGAAAGCCACTCCTCGTTTATATGAGCTACATTGGTTACCAATAAGAGAGAGAATATCTTTCAAATTATGTGTTTTCATTCACCAAATCCTGATTGGTCACGCCTCATCATATATGAATAATCTTATTGAAAATTACAAAACAATTCACTCTGCTAATTTCTCCTATCAAGGCACCAAAATTTGGAATTCTCTTCCTAAATCAATCAAGTTTACAGATGATTACCTAACTTTTAGAAGTCTTCTAAGAACACATTTCTTCAATCTGGCCTTTCTGAATACAAAGAATTCTATTTGAATTTTACTCACACCCTTTTCTTAATCTCATTTCCTAGTCCTGCCTAATTATGCTCTCACCTAATGAGCTCCTGGGTCAATCAGAGCCCAGAACAAGAAAATTTCAAAAATATACTGTTTCTTGCTTCCTGTTTGTGTACTAAAACTAAAGAAAGAACATTTATTACTCTATAACAGCTTTACTGTAAAGAAACACCACCTGCTGGCCAAATAGGAGAAATACACTTCAAGACATAATTAATGCAGGAAAATATCCAATACATTTTACAGGCTTAAAAAACACTGTTTCTTCACAATGATCATTGAACATTTTAGTTAACATAGGAAATGTCGGCAGATAAAGATCTGCATGGTCCATCCAGTCTGCCCAATAAGGTGGCCAGAGTTGTATCTGGCACTCTGCACCAGTGGCGTACCAAGGGGGGGGCGGTGGGGGCGATCCGCCCCGGGTGTCAGTGGGTGGGGGGGTGCTCCGTCGGCGCTGCAGACTGCAGGCAGCCTTCGTCTCCTGCCTCCATCTTGTGCCTTAAAGAAAAATCTGAAAAGCGGCATGGCAGGCATGCTTCACGTCTGCCCTGCCTGCTTGTAAAAGAAAGCGGCAAATCTTGTCGACGTTGCGACGTTGCGTCGGGTCTTCCCTCACTGGGGGGGGGGGGGGCGGGACAAGACCCGACGCAACATTGCAACATCGACGAGGAGATTTGCCACTTTCTTTTACAAGCAGGCAGAGCAGACGCGAAGCATGCCTGCCATGCCGCTTTTCAGATTTTTCTTTAAAGGCACAGCAAGATGGAGGCAGGAGACAAGGGCTGTCGTCTCTCCACGAAGGTGGTAGGTGGGTCGAGTTGGGGGGGCTTAGATGGAAGAGGAGGACTGGGGAGGGGGTTTTCAAATGGGAGAAGGGGACTGGGTAGGGGGGCCTCAGATTGGAGAAGGGGACTGGGGTGGGGAGGGGGGTCTCAGATGGGAGAAGAGGGGAGAAGGGGACTGGGGTGGGAAGGGGGATCTCAGATGGGAAAAGGGGGGTGGGAGGTCTCAGATGGGAGATGAGGGGAGAAGGGGGGTGGGGTGGGGAGAAGGGGGTGGGGGTCTCAGATGGGAGAAGAGGGGAGAAGGGGACTGGGGTGGGGAGAAGTGGGGTGGGGGGGTCTCAGGTGGGAGAAGGGGACTGGGGTGGGGAGGGGGTCTCAGATGGGAGAAGAGGGGAGAAGGGGACGGGTGGGGAGAAGGGGAGTGGGGAAGGGGCCATGCGAGAAAATGGGAGCCATGCCTGGGGCTGGTGGGAAAATGGGTCTGGGGCTGAAAAGGAGTCCCTAATGCAAGGCATGTGGATGAAGGGGGCTGGAACTGGGGGCTGAAAAGGAGGGTAGGTGGGATAAGGGGGCTAGTACTGGAACTGGGGGCTGAAAAGGGGCAGAAACTGGGGGGAACTGGGGGCTGAAAAGGGGACAGGGAGAAGTGGCTGGGGTTGAAGCTCGGGACTGGTGAGCGAAAAGGGCTGGAGCTGAAACTGCGGACTGGTGGGATAGTGGGGCTGAAAAGGGAGGGCATGTGGGAGATGTGGGCTGGGGCTAGAACTTGGGGCAGGTGGGATAAGAGGGCTGGAACTGGGGGCTGAAAAAAGGGGCAGAGAGAGAGGGGGGACAGACGGATGGATGGATGGGGGGGAGAGGGGAGGGCAGACCCTGGATGGGGGGAGAGGGGAGGGCAGACCCTGGATAGATGAGGGGGTGAGGGAGGGCAGACCCTGGATGGATGGGGGGGAGAGGGAGGGCAGACAGTGAATGGAAGGGGGAGAGAGAGAGGGCAGACATTGGATGGCGGGGACAGCAGAGAGGGCAGACACTGGATGGCAGAGAAAGAACAAAGACAGATGCTGGATGGAAGGAAGACAGTGAAAAGAAGATGAGGAAAGCAGAAACCAGAGACAACAAACTGTAAATAAAATATATATTTTTATTTTTTTTGCATTAGGATAAAGTAGTATTGTAGCTGTGTTAATAAATGTTTATAATAGAACATGTAAATAAGGTAATCTTTTTATTGGACTAATTTTAATAAATTTTAACTAACTTTCGAAGAACAAAACCCCCTTCCTCAGGTCAATTTAGGACACTGTAACACACTATACTGTATTGACCTGAGGAAGAAGGTTTTGGCCTCTGACAGCTAAATGTATTAGTCCAATAAAATGGTATTTTATTTTCTATATTTGTTTTATTTCTATTGTTAATTTGTAAAGTGGTGATTGGTATTTGTTAGTTTTTTCAAATTTACATCTGCTGTCTTTATATTTTGCACAGTACTAGGGGACATTTTCTGTTTCTGTGGTGTTGCATTGTATGCAGAGTCTGGCATCTTGAGGGTTCAGTTTAATTTTTGTCTAAATAGAAAGTTTATGATTACTTGTTCTATAATGGATTAGGGTGTATCTGTGTTTGTGAAAAAGACATGACTTTCAGTTGGCATTGATTGTGCAGGATTGACAATCTGTACTATCTGTCTGGTTTCGTTTAACAATAGGTGAATTGATGATCTAGTGCTCACTGTAGTGTTTAAGATGCTTTCTTTTTCCTTGTGTGACTCGTAGAAATGACTGCTTATGCTATGGTAGAATTGCTCTATAGGTCCTGAGTGTTTTGTATTCTCGGTATGCCTAGTACTGGATTTTGGAGGGGGGTGTTAAAAAATGACCGGCCCCGGGTGTCAACTACCCTAGGTATGCCACTGCTCTGCACAGGTTCAACTTCTTCATGATTAAAAACCAGCAGGGAGAGAATAAATATGTCAGTATTGGGGCACAGACATAAAAGTCTGCCTAGCACCAGTCCTACTTTCCAACTACTGGAGTTGATGTTGATCCCACTCCAGCCTTGATTCTGGTGCTGATCTGTCTTTGCCATTTATGGGACCCAGAGAGTAAAAGTCTATCCAGCATTGATTTTACCTGCCAACCTCTGGAGTTGTCATCAAAGCTGACTCCAGCAGGTCACATAAGTTTTGCCTTAATTGGATTCCATCCTTTCTCCCACATATTCTTGAATTCCATCATTGTTTTTGCCTTCTCCACTTCCTCCAGGTGGACGTTCCAGGCATCCACCACTCTTTCTGTGAAAGTTTATTTCCTGGTCTTGCATCTAAGTCTCTCACCCCACAACTTCAACTCATGGCCTCTAGTTCTACCACTTCTCCATCTCTGAAAAAGATTAGTTTGCATATTAATTAAACATATGTATCACTTCTCCCCTTTCCTCTATGATATACATGTTCAGATATTCAAGTCTCTTCTCATATGTCTTTTAGCACAAGCCCCATATCATTTTTGTCGCCTTCCTCTGAACCGGCTTAAGTTTTTTGATGTCCTTAGTGAGATACGTTCTCCAAATAGGGCCTCACCAACAACTTGTACAGAGGTATTAACACCTCCTTTTTTCTTCTGGATATGCCTCTCTCTGTGTAGCCAAGCATCCTGGCTACAGCCACTGCCTTGTTGCATAGTTTTGTTACCTTAAGATCCTTCAACACTATCACCCTAAGGTCCGTCCCAGTCTGTGCTTATCAGCCTCACACCCCCAATCAAATATAACTCTTTTGGGTTTCTACACCCTAAATTTAAACTGCCAAACATTAGACCATTCTTACATAAGAATAGCCATACTGGGTCAGACCAATTATTCCATCTAACCCAAATCCTGCTTCCAGCAGTGGCTGATCCAGCTCACAAGTTCCTGGCAGAATCCCAGTTACTAGTACCATTCCATGCTACCAATCCCAGGGCAAGCAGTGGCTTTGATTACGTAAGACACCACCAGAGCAGGTCACATACCTGGCTCTTTACTCCTATCTCTTAGAGATCAAAGGAAAGAAATCCAACACACACCACTAATAAAAAAATTTATAGATCAAAGGCCTTTGGAGAGAGAGTGGGTCCCACATAATGACAGTGAGCTCACCCAGAACTGTCTCAACTTCTTCGGCTCTCTGCTTCATTTTATTGGTATAAAGTATTAGGTCATGAGTTACATGATCAACAGGTTTACATCATACATCACAAAATACAAACAATAGATACTTATTGATTGAGATTATATTCAGCTTTCTCCGAGGACAAGCAGGCTGCTTGTTCTCAATGATGGGTGACGTCCACGGCAGCCCCTCCAATCGGAATCTTCACTAGCAAAAGCCTTTGCTAGCCCTCGCGCGCCGATGCGCACTGCGCATGCGCGACCGTCTTCCCGCCCGAAACCGGCTTGTGCCGGCCAGTCTTCTTTTCTCCGCGCTCGGTACGGTTGTATTTTGCCGTTTGTGCCCCGAAAAGTCGACCTCGCACGTCGTTTTCGACTCGTTTCTGTGAGAAACTGTTCAAATTGTTTCGGAAAGACCTCTTTTGGTTTTTCCCTTCCTGTACTTTGAGTTTTTTCTGCCCCGGTAAGTTTTCTTTCGTCGTCGGGGTAGGCCTTTTTTTAGGCCCCGGTCGAAATTTCCTTCTCGCTATTTTTTCTGGTGCCAAATTTCGCCATTTCGACTTTTGATCTCGCCGGCATGATTTTTCCGCCCATGACATCGAAGCCTTCCAGCGGCTTCAAGAAGTGTACCCAGTGCGCCCGGGTAATCTCGCTCACTGACAGGCACGCGTCGTGTCTTCAGTGTCTGGGGGCTGGGCACCGCCCTCAGGCCTGTAGTCTGTGTTCCCTTTTACAAAAGCGGACTCAGGTAGCGAGGTTAGCCCAGTGGAACATTTTGTTCTCGGGCTCTTCGTCGGCAACGGCACCGGGGGTATCGAGTGCATCGACGTCTTTAGCGTCCAGACCTTCATCCTCGGCTGCCAGTGCATCGAGTGCATCGAGGCGTCGGCCCTCTGCATCGGCGCTGAGACATCGGACGACTGTATCGACGTCGGTGGTACCGGGACCTCGTCTGCTGATGTCGTCAGACGGTGGTGCTTCGTCTGGAGTGCAGGTGAGGGCTGTCCATTCCCCTGCTGGTGGCGGTGAGCCTTCGGGTGGGTCTCCCCCTACCCTGAGGGCGCCTGCGGTACAGCCCCCCCGAGACCGACCTCCTTCGGTCTCGGCCCCGAGGAAGCGACGGCTGGATTCTACGTCCTCCTCTTCGGTGCCGGGAAGCTCCGGTGACATGCTTCGTTCCAAGAAGTCGACGAAGCATCGTCATCGGTCTCCTTCCCGGGTCGGCACCGAGAGCTCTGGGTCGCCGAGGGAGTCGGCACCCAGCAGGCATCGGCACCGAGAGGACCGCTCACCCTCTGTTCAGGAGGTGTCGATGCGCTCCACTCTGGACAGCCCGGAACAGCCTCCACGCCCGGAACAGGTTCTGACGTCGACTCCTGCATCGACCTCCATGCCTTTCTCTGCAGCCGCTCTAAACGAGAGCCTCCGGGCCGTTCTCCCAGAGATTCTGGGAGAGCTGTTGCGCCCTACCCCTCCGGTACCGGCGGTGCTTGCGCCACCGGTACCGTCGAGCGTGGCGCCGGCTGGCCCATCGCCCGAGGTGAGGTCTCCGGCGTCGGTGCCGCGTGCGGTACCGCCTGCCGCCGCCTCCCAGGAAGGCTCCCCGACTACGTCGGCGGAGGGAGCTTCGCCGATGCGGGCGAGGGAGTCTACCTCTCGACGCCTCCATCGTGGACGTGGCTCCACAGAGTCGAGTCGGGCGAGGTTGCAGACACAGGTCCGTGAACTTGTGTCTGACACCGAGGGTGAGGCCTCGTGGGAAGACGAAGGAGACATCAGATATTTCTCTGACGAGGAGTCTGAGGGTCTTCCTTCTGATCCCACTCCCTCTCCTGAAAGACAGCTTTCTCCTCCCGAGAGTCTGTCTTTCGCTTCCTTTGTCCGGGAGATGTCTACGGCCATCCCCTTCCCGGTGGTTGTGGAGGACGAGCCCAGGGCTGAAATGTTTGAGCTCCTGGACTATCCTTCTCCACCTAAGGAAGCGTCCACTGTACCCATGCACCATGTCCTAAAAAAGACATTGCTGGCGAACTGGACCAAGCCTTTAACTAACCCCCACATTCCCAAGAAGATCGAGTCCCAGTACCGGATCCATGGGGACCCAGAGCTGATGCGCACTCAGTTGCCTCACGACTCTGGAGTTGTGGATTTGGCCCTAAAGAAGGCCAAGAGTTCTAGGGAGCATGCTTCGGCGCCCCCGGGCAAGGACTCTAGAACCTTGGACTCCTTTGGGAGGAAGGCCTACCATTCTTCTATGCTCGTGGCCAAAATTCAGTCTTACCAGCTCTACACGAGCATACACATGCGGAACAATGTGCGGCAGTTGGCGGGCTTGGTGGATGCGCTCCCCCCTGAGCAAGCCAAGCCATTTCAGGAGGTGGTCAGGCAGCTGAAGGCATGCAGAAAATTCCTGGCCAGAGGGGTGTATGACACCTTTGATGTTGCGTCCAGGGCCGCTGCTCAAGGTGTGGTGATGCGCAGACTCTCATGGCTGCGTGCCTCCGACCTGGAGAATAGAATCCAGCAGCGGATTGCGGACTCGCCTTGCCGTGCGGATAATATTTTTGGAGAGAAAGTCGAACAGGTGGTAGAGCAGCTCCACCAGCGGGACACTGCATTTGACAAGTTCTCCCACCGGCAGCCTTCAGCCTCTACCTCTACAGGTAGAAGATTTTTTGGGGGAAGGAAGACTGTTCCCTACTCTTCTGGCAAGCGTACGTACAATCCTCCTTCTCGACAGCCTGCGGCCCAGGCTAAGCCCCAGCGCGCTCACTCTCGTCAGCAGCGTGCGCCTCAGCAAGGCCCCTCGGCTCCTCAGCAAAAGCAAGGGACGAGCTTTTGACTGGCTCCAGCAGAGCATAGCCGACATCCAAGTGTCAGTGCCGGGCGACCTGCCAGTCGGAGGGAGGTTGAAAGCTTTTCACCAAAGGTGGCCTCTCATAACCTCCGATCAGTGGGTTCTCCAAATAGTCCGGCACGGATACACCCTCAATTTGGCCTCAAAACCTCCAAATTGTCCACCGGGAGCTCAGTCTTACAGCTTCCAGCACAAGCAGGTACTTGCAGAGGAACTCTCCGCCCTTCTCAGCGCCAATGCGGTCGAGCCCGTGCCATCCGGGCAAGAAGGGCTGGGATTCTATTCCAGGTACTTCCTTGTGGAAAAGAAAACAGGGGGGATGCGTCCCATCCTAGACCTAAGGGCCCTGAACAAATATCTGGTCAAAGAAAAGTTCAGGATGCTTTCCCTGGGCACCCTTCTTCCCATGATTCAGGAAAACTATTGGCTATGCTCTCTGGACTTGAAGGATGCCTACACACACATCCCGATACTGCCAGCTCACAGACAGTATCTGCGATTTCAGCTGGGCACACGTCACTTCCAGTACTGTGCTACCCTTTGGGCTCGCCTCTGCGCCCAGGGTGTTCACAAAGTGCTTGGCTGTAGTAGCAGCGGTACTTCGCAGGCTGGGGGTGCACGTGTTCCCATATCTCGACGATTGGCTGGTGAAGAACACATCCGAGGCAGGAGCCCTGCAGTCCATGCAGATGACTATTCGCCTCCTGGAGCTACTGGGGTTTGTGATAAATTATCCAAAGTCCCATCTTCTCCCAGTGCAGAGACTAGAATTCATAGGAGCTCTGCTGGATTCTCGGACGGCTCGCGCCTATCTCCCAGAGACGAGAGCCAACAACTTGTTGTCCCTCGTCTCGCGGGTGCGAGCGTCCCAGCAGATCACAGCTCGGCAGATGTTGAGATTGCTGGGCCACATGGCCTCCACAGTTCATGTGACTCCCATGGCCCGCCTTCACATGAGATCTGCTCAATGGACCCGAGCTTCCCAGTGGTTTCAGGCTGCTGGGGATCTAGAAGACGTGATCCACCTGTCCACGAGTTTTCTCAAATCCCTGTATTGGTGGACGATTTGCTCCAATTTGACTCTGGGACGTCCTTTCCAAATTCCTCAGCCACAAAAAGTGCTGACCACGGATGCGTCTCTCCTGGGATGGGGAGCTCATGTCGATGGGCTCCACACCCAAGGAAGCTGGTCCCTCCAGGAACGCGATCTGCAGATCAATCTTCTGGAGTTGCGAGCGATCTGGAACGCTCTGAAGGCTTTCAGAGATCGGCTGTCCCACCAAATTATCCAAATTCAGACAGACAACCAGGTTGCCATGTACTACGTCAACAAGCAGGGGGGCACCGGATCTCACCCCCTGTGTCAGGAAGCCGTCAGCATGTGGCTTTGGGCTCGCCGTCACGGCATGGTGCTCCAAGCCACATATCTGGCAGGCGTAAACAACAGTCTGGCCGACAGGTTGAGCAAGATTATGCAACCTCATGAGTGGTCGCTCAATTCCCGTGTAGTGCGACAGATCTTTCAGGTGTGGGGCACCCCCTTGATAGATCTCTTCGCATCTCGAGCCAACCACAAAGTCCCTCAGTTCTGTTCCAGGCTTCAGGCCAACGGCAGACTGGCATCGGATGCCTTCCTCCTGGACTGGGGGGAAGGTCTACTGTATGCTTATCCTCCCATACCTCTGGTGGGGAAGACTTTGTTGAAACTCAAGCAAGACCGAGGCACCATGATTCTGATTGCTCCTTTTTGGCCGCATCAGATCTGGTTCCCTCTTCTTCTGGAGTTGTCCTCCGAAGAGCCGTGGAGATTGGAGTGTTTTCCGACCCTCATCACCCAGAACGAAGGGGCGCTTCTGCATCCCAACCTCCGGTCTCTGGCTCTCACGGCCTGGATGTTGAGAGCGTAGACTTTGCCTCTTTGGGTCTGTCAGAGGGTGTCTCCCGCATCTTGCTTGCTTCCAGGAAAGATTCCACTAAGAGGAGTTACTTCTTTCTTTGGAGGAGGTTTGCCGTCTGGTGTGACAGCAAGGCCCTAGATCCTCGCTCTTGTCCTACACAGACCCTGCTTGAATACCTTCTGCACCTGTCTGAGTCTGGTCTCAAGACCAACTCTGTAAGGGTTCACCTTGAGGTTTGCCGTCTGGTGTGACAGCAAGGCCCTAGATCCTCGCTCTTGTCCTACACAGACCCTGCTTGAATACCTTCTGCACCTGTCTGAGTCTGGTCTCAAGACCAACTCTGTAAGGGTTCACCTTGGTGCAATCAGTGCATACCATTACCGTGTGGAAGGTAAGCCGATCTCAGGACAGCCTTTAGTTGTTCGCTTCATGAGAGGTTTGCTTTTGTCAAAGCCCCCTGTCAAACCTCCTACAGTGTCATGGGATCTCAATGTCGTTCTCACCCAGCTGATGAAACCTCCTTTTGAGCCACTGAATTCCTGCCATCTGAAGTACTTGACCTGGAAGGTCATTTTCTTGGTGGCAGTTATTTCAGCTCGTAGAGTCAGTGAGCTTCAGGCCCTGGTAGCCCAGGCTCCTTACACCAAATTTCATCATAACAGAGTAGTCCTCCGCACTCACCCTAAGTTCTTGCCAAAGGTTGTGTCGGAGTTCCATCTGAACCTGTCAATTGTCTTGCCAACATTCTTTCCCCGTCCTCATTCCTGCGCTGCTGAACGTCAGCTGCACACATTGGACTGCAAGAGAGCATTGGCCTTCTACCTGGAGCGGACACAGCCCAACAGACAGTCCGCCCAATTGTTTGTTTCTTTTGATCCCAATAGGAGGGGAGTGGCTGTGGGGAAACGCACCATATCCAATTGGCTAGCAGATTGCATTTCCTTCACTTACGCCCAGGCCAGCCATGGCAGCGTCGGTAGCCCACTTGAAGTCAGCCACTATTGAAGAGATTTGCAAAGCTGCGACGTGGTCATCTGTCCACACATTCACATCTCATTACTGCCTGCAGCAGGATACCCGACGCGACAGTCGGTTCGGGCAGTCAGTTCTTCAGAACCTGTTTGGGCTTTAGGATCCAACTCCACCCCCCGAGGGCCCTGTTGTTCTGTTCCAGGCTGCACTCTCAGTTAGTTGGTAAATTTTTTAGGTCAATCTCAGTTATGTCCTCGCCGTTGCGAGGCCCAATTGACCATGGTTGTTGTTTTGAGTGAGCCTGGGGGCTAGGGATACCCCATCAGTGAGAACAAGCAGCCTGCTTGTCCTCGGAGAAAGCGAATGCTACATACCTGTAGAAGGTATTCTCCGAGGACAGCAGGCTGATTGTTCTCACAAACCCGCCCGCCTCCCCTTTGGAGTTGTGTCTTCCCTAGTCTTTGTCTTGCTACATATGAGACTGGCCGGCACAAGCCGGTTTCGGGCGGGAAGACGGTCGCGCATGCGCGGTGCGCATCGGTGTGCTGGGGCTAGCAAAGGCTTTTGCTAGTGAAGATTCCGATTGGAGGGGCTGCCGTGGACGTCACCCATCAGTGAGAACAATCAGCCTGCTGTCCTCGGAGAATACCTTCTACAGGTATGTAGCATTCGCTTTATCAGCATTCTAAAGAGCAAAGGTTAGATAGCTGCTAACTATTTCAGTAAAACTCATTACCATATTGGGAACATGAAACTCTTAAACAACAAGTATATATATATATTTTTCAGCATACATCTGCTTGCTCAAAACATGCAGCCTATGATTGTACATTATTTTTGGTTCCCCTCATTTCCTATTCTTACCAAACATGTGCGTGCCAAGTGGGTCTTTCCTATCATCTGGACAGACATTTATTACTTCAGCATGTTTAAACTGTCAGCCTAGTAATATGTCAGGTTAAATGCATCTGTCCTGCTCTGTCTTCAAATTGACTTTATTTTCACAATTTACTGCTTGACTCTTGATATTCCTTTCTGAGCTGGGGGTGCCTATCATGTTCATAGTACATCCTTAATATAATCAGCTTCCCCTATGTCCATCTCAAAAACAGACTGTGGACCTTTCCTCCAGGAACTTGTCCAAACTTTTTTTAAACCCAGATATGCTAACCACCATTCCTCCAGCAACAAGTTCCAGAGCTTTTTTGAGTGAAAAAATATTTCCTCCTAATTGTTTTTAAAGTATTTCCATTCAATTTCATTGAGTGTCCCCAGGTCTTTGTACTTTTTGAATGACTAAAAAATTGATTCCCCTCCACCCACCCCACACCACTCAGGATTTTGTAGACCTCTGATTTCATTCATTACAAATTCATGCTATCCTCCTTCCAGTCCTCCCTATTCCTCGCCAAACAGGACTATTACACCCAGTTGACTAATTCCCTCAGCTCTAACCCTCGTCGTCTCTTCGCCACCCGTAACTCCCTCCTCAAAGTGCCCTCCGCCCCCGGACTCCTCAATCACTGGCTGATTACTTTTTTTTTTTTTTGTTACATTTGTACCCCGCGCTTTCCCACTCATGGCAGGCTCAATGCGGCGGGCAGTGGAGGGTTAAGTGACTTGCCCAGAGTCACAAGGAGCTGCCTATGCCGGGAATCGAACTCAGTTCCTCAGTTCTCCAGGACCAAAGTCCACCACCCTAACCACTAGGCCACTCCTCCACTTCCGCGACAAGGTGCAGAAGATCAATATCATCTTTATGCCGACGACACCCAGCTTTATCTCTCCACACCAGACATCACTGTGGAAACCCAGGCCTAGGTATCGGCCTGCTTATTCGACATTGCTGCCTGGATGTCCAACCGCCACCTGAAACTGAACATGGCCAAGACCGAGCTTATTGTCTTCCCACCCAAACCCACTTCTCCTCTCCCTCCACTCTCTATCTCAGTTGATAACACTCTCATTCTCCCCGTCTCATCTGCCCGCAGCCTTGGAGTCATCTTCGACTCCTCTCTCTCCTTCTCTGCGCATATCCAGCAGATAGCCAAGACCTGTCGCTTCTTTCTCTACAACATTAGCAAAATTCGCCCTTTCCTCTCTGAGTACACCACCCAAACTCTCATCCACTCTCTCATTACCTCTCGCCTTGACTACTGCAACCTACTCCTCACTGGCCTCCCACTTAGCCATCTATCCCCCCTTCAGTCTGTTCAGAACTCTGCTGCACGTCTTATCTTCCGCCTGGACCGATATACTCATATCACCCCTCTCCTCAAGTCACTGCACTGGCTTCTGATTAGGTACTGCATACAGTTCAAGCTTCTCCTACTAACCTACAAAAGCACTCGATCTGCAGCCCCTCCCTACCTCTCTACCCTCATCTCCCCCTACATTCCTACCCGTAACCTCCGCTCTCAAGACAAATCCCTCCTTTCAGTACCCTTCTCCACCACAGCCAACTCCAGGCTCTGCCCTGTCTGCCTCGCCTCACCCCATGCTTGGAATAAACTCCCTGAGCCCATTCGCCAGGCCCCCTCCCTGCCTATCTTCAAATCCTTGCTCAAAGTCCACCTCTTCAATGTCGCCTTCAGCACCTAACCACCATACCATACCATATTCAGGAAATCTAGACTGCCCCAACTTGACATTTCGTCCTTTAGACTGTAAGCTCCTTTGAGCAGGGACTGTCCTTTGTTAAACTGTACAGCGCTGCGTAACCCTAGTAGCGTTCTAGAAATGTTAAGTAGTAGTAGTAGTAGTACCTCAGTTATGTCCCCCTCAGCCATTTCTTTTCCAAGCTGAAGAGCCCTAACCACTTTAGCCTTTCCTCATATGCGAGCAGTTCCACCCCCTCTTATCATTTTGATGGCTCTTCTTTGAGTCTTTTCTAATTCTACTATATATCTATTTTAAGATATGGCGACCAGAATTGAACTCTATTGCAATCTTTATGTTACTACAAAAAGGCAAACCTTTCCTGCTAACCCTTTAGCAGTGTCACTCTCAAATATATTGAATAGAATCGGCCCCAATAATGATCCTTGAGGCACTCCACTAGTCACCTTTCTTTCCTCTGAGGGAATTCCATTCACTACCGCCCTCAGTCATCTGTCAGTCAACCAGTTTTCTAATCTAGTTCACCACTTTGGATCCTATCTTCAGCCCATTCAGTTTGTTCACAGCCCTCCTGTGAGGAACCATATCAAAGGTTTTGCTGAAATCCAAATAGACCACATCTAGCACAGCCTCAGCTGATTATAGTAGCTAATACCAAATCCTCTTTTCCTCTGCCTAGATTAGAGATGTTTGTTTGAGGTAGGCTTTTCAGGGCATCCTCCTTTTTTTTTTTTTTTTTAATCTTTGAACCTGGCTACAGGGGCTTCTATGTCACATTTTAATGTTTTTTTACAGTAATACTAGTAGAAAAGGCCCATTTCAGGCAGAAATGAAACGGGCGCTAGCAAGGTCCCCCCCTTCCCCAGTTCCAGACCCCTCCCTCCCGCTCCGAGTTCCAGACCCCACCTCCCTGCCTTCCTCCCTCCGATTTCCGGCCCCGCTCCCTCAGAGTTCCTGACCCCCCCCCCCCCATTGTCACGACCCTCTGGAACCCCCCCTCCCGCCGCCAAACCTCCCCAGCCGCCATCGCGTACCTGTGCTGGCGGGGGACCCCAACCCCCGCCAGCCTGTCTTCCCAAATGCTTTTAAAAAGGAAGCGGGGCACTGCAGGCAGCCATCGGCTGTCAGCTGTGCATCCGCTCCTCTTCTCACCTTTGACGTCACTGCCCCTGGAGAAGAACCCCGGAGGAGCGCACTGCGCAGCGATGTCAGAGGTGAGAGGAGGAGCAGATGCACAGCTGACAGCCGATGGCTGCCTGCGGTGCCCCGCTTCCTTTTTAAAAGCATTTTTGCAGGTTTTTTTTTTTGTATCGGATGGAGGGGGGGGGGGGTACCAGCACTGAGCTGATGTAGGACAGAGGGGGAGTTAGCGGCGGCGACCTGTTTGGGGGGGGAGGGTGGAGCAGTGGCTGGGGCGACTGAGGGGAGAGGAGGGTGGAGCAGTGGGTGTTGCGACCTCGGGGGTGGGTGGAGGGGGGGAGCGGTGGCAACATATGGAGGGGTGGAGGGTGGTAGTGGTGGTAACTTGGGGGGGTTGTAGGGGTGAGGGGTGTTGACTTTGGGGGGGCGTGAGCTGATGTAGGACAGAGGGGGGCTGGCTCTTAGTGGTGTAGATCAATGCCTGCCACGCCCTCGTGTCAAACGTGATGACGTTGAGGGCGAAGCGATGCGATTGGTTGAGTGCCATTGCTCCGCCCTCGACGTCATCGCGTTTGATGCGAGGGCGGGGCAAACACTCATGGGCAAATTTCAATCTACACCACCATAAATTTAGAACGTTGGGACTTGTGGAGGCTTCATTAGAACGTTGGGGTTGTGAATTATGTCTGGATGGGGCGTGGCTGAGGGCGGGTCAATGAGTGAGAGTGAGTGTGAGTGAGTGAGTGGTGCTGACAGCCTAGCCTACTAACTGTACAGGGCTTCAGTGTTTCCCTGCCACACAGTGAGCTTCAGAACGTTGGAGGTGAGAATTATTTATATAGATAATTAGAGATGAGAATTTATTCTTCATGGAATTCAGGTCTTGCCAGTGTTTGTTTAACCACAGTTCACCAGGCATGCGGCAGAGGCAAAACTTTCCACTTAGTAGCAGTATGTATGAGACAAACTTCTGCTCTTTTGTAAGTGTGCTATAATGCAAACATAAACATGTGAGTGTCATTTATATTGATCTTAGCGATCAACAAACAAGCAGACCAACAGTTCTGAAGCACTGTATCATTTTATTGTTTTAATGATAAAGTGCTTCAGAACAGCTGGTCTGCTTGTTTGTTGTTTGCTATGCTTAATTTCTGATCATCGCCTCTTTTGTTTGTTCTATTTATATTGTTCTTTCCTTTCTCCTGTAGCAGGAATTACAACTACAAAACCAGAGAGATCAGCAGAAAATCAAGGAGCTGCATAAAATACTGATAGAGCTGGAACAGCATGAATGCATGGCCAGCTCTGAGAAACAGGAGCAAGAGAATGATATTACTTCCAAAAGAAACAATGACAGTGAGCTGTGTTTCCATAGTTTTGGTACCATGAACCTGCAGAAGCTGGAGAAAGCCCGACAGCAGCTGCTGTTCATTGCCATCCATCTTCAGAAGTTTGTTCGTTATGTTGCTGATAGGTGAGGAGCTGCCGAACTGTGGGACTGTCCTACTTCCCTGAATTACTGAGAAAGCAATAGGTTCTATGCTAACCTTTTTCTGCAGGGATAAGTTTGATAGTCATATGTAATATCCTGGCCTGAACTATACCTTTGCAAAAATCTTAGTGCCAGCAGTAAATATTAAAAGGAAGATGGTACTTATTTTCAGGTACAGAATTTCCACCTTGCCACTTACTTGAATGCAGTGCTGTATTTGTACAGCGCTGCATAGTCTAGAAATTATATATAATGGTAGAAACTTGGAATTCCTGCTATATGTTTGGGAAGGAATGTGTATGTTAATAAAATGTTTATATAATCTAAATATAGGAAGAGAAAGTGCTTAACCTCTCTTACATGCTTAGCACTGACTCCTCATCCAAACTCTTATACAATTTAAGGTATTGGTGGTGGTGTTCTGAGCATTAAAGGGAAATGACCCAGTACTTTTCTCCTATCAAATGCATTATCAGCCAAGGAGAACCTTGCAGTCTACTCAGAAAGTATTTTTGAGGGTTATTTCAGTTAGGGAGATAAAGAAAGAGAAGTTGCAGACCAGGGCTTTTTCAATTCAGAGCCCAGTTTTTTGAATAGTCTTCACTCAGATTTGAAGTTGGAGGTCAACCATCTGTATTTTGAAAAATCTGAAAAGCTGGAGGTCTCTGTGTGTGGAAGAAAAGCTGGCATGGTGTAGGATATGCTGTAATAGGGATGGGAGGGAGGTGGACTGAGTAGAATAGAATAGAAGGGTTTTGGTAGAAGTTTTGGTTTTGAAGGTTAAGAATAAATTTAGGGAATGTTTTATTTTAAATGTATTCTTGTAAACTGTACTGGACAATAGATTCTCCGAGGGCAAGCAGGACACAAAGAGCACACATATGGATGATGTTATCCAATGGAGCCTGGCACAGATACTCTCCCTAGCATTCTATCACTTAAAGTTTTTGGAAGTGGCTACCACACATGCCTTCCCACCCGTGACTGTCACGCAGGACCAAAGCTGTCATCTTTTCTGAGTTGCTGTGAAGACACTATTTTTGGTTTCCTCACCAGACAGCCCTCTGCTTCTGAAGTCCTTCCTTGTGATTTTTTTTTTTTTTTTGCTGCTGTATTGCATTTTTTCCATATAAGCGCGCAGGACCTTTTCCTTTAGTGTACGTAGCTTTTTCAGCATTTAATGTTTCCTTGTTCTTGCATGGCTCATTCGGCCCTCTTAGACCTGAGCACGCCAGTCAGGTATACTTTGCATCATTGAACCATTTGATTTTGCTGTGACTGTTTATCCAACCATATCACAAAGTCCCAGTGGTTTTAAAAAGTGTTCTAGAGGATTTAAGGTCTTGGTCCACACAGACCCGTACAACTGGTGCTTGCTGTTTCTGGGACCAGTTCATGACACTTCTCTGTGCAAACTCTGTTCACAGATGAAAAAGAGGTCCATTCAAAGTCAAGAAGGAGTAATTTGGGGGGGGGGGGTCAAGATGGCTGACTGAGAGGATGCATGACAGCTAGCTCTGCTCTTACCTTGTTTCCTGACTGGAGCCATACCTTCTAAACATAAGGGGAAGATGAGAATCTTTCCCCCCAAGTCCACCTCAACCCCTGTAGTTCAGCAGAAGCTAGATTCTTTTCTGCTGCCACACCGGGTTGTTATGCAGGAAGGAATCCCGGCTCAGTGTGGGATGCAGGTAGAGTCTCCACTTTGGGAAAATATGGTTGTCCCCCTCTGACCAGATTCTCCCACCACCCAAGCAGATGCAGATCATGGCATTGGCTCTGGAGACGCCGAGGAAGGAGGAGGTGCCTGTGACCGCCGTTATAGGGGATGCCGTTGGATCTGAAGCTGCAAGTGGAATTCAGGTGGTAAATTCAGGAGATGGAAGAACTGGAATTAGCGTTGTTTTGGTTTCTTCAAAGATGTTTACACTTGAGACTTTAGGTGAGGCTGTAACTCTGATAGAAGCCTCTATACAGGGCTGTTGTTTGGAACTTTCTTCTCTGGTGCAATCAGTTCACACATTTGCTCAAGCACATGAAGGTAATGTTCAAGAGTTTAAAGATCAAGGGCTCCTTTTACTAACAGGCAATAAGCCCAACACGCCATCATTTCCGGTGCAATGCAAATTTGTAGCATCAGATACTACCCGGTGGTAATTGGGCAGTGCCACACGCTGCCTAGTTACCGCCAGGATAGCGTGGGAGCCCTTACCGCCACCTCAATGGGTGGCGGTAAGGGTTCCCCTCGAAATGGCTGCATGGCAAGTGCTTTACTTGCCGCCTGGCCATTTCCTGAAGGAAAGCAAGACCGGCCCTTTTACCAGCTGTTGTAAAAGGGTTCCTCGGCGCACATGTAAAACACGCGCCAATACTAACACAGGCTCCCTTTTGCCGCAGCTTGGTAAAAGGGGTCCAAATTACTTTTTGAAGGAAGAGACTGGTAAAATTAAAGAAGTACAAGTTGCCATTATAAAAGACAAAGAAGTGTTAAATAGAAGAGTGGAAAATGTGGAAAATCAAGTTAAACATCTTAATCTTCATTTGTTGAATTTTCCTAAAATAAATGCAGTCTCACCATCGGAAACTTTTAAGAGATATCTTATAGAAGTGTTGGAATATCCTGTGGATGCTATACCACATGTTGGAAAAATTTATTTTCTACCTAGAAGAAAGAAAGAAAAACGGTTTCTGCTAGAAGTGTGGGAAATAATTTGGATGCTTCATTGGGCTCAGTGGATACCTCTCAGGTGTTTTACAAGCATCTACAGCAATGGTGGAAAGAATCACATTTCTTATTTCTTTAGTATTCAAACAGGATCTGAACTCATTGATGTGAATATATTTCTGGAAACAAGATGACAAGCGATCTGCAAAATCCAACGTGGAGACAAACAAAGCAGATCAATCAGTGATATGGTTCAAAACTTTATTTTCAGAGATTCGCCCAACACAGACTGTGTTTCGCCCACAAGGGCTGCGTCAGGGGCTCTACAAAAGCAAATAAAATCAAATACAATTAAAAACATATATATTTGTATAATACTATATCATAAAACATTAATAATCAAAAAGAAACCATATCAGATATATAAAATCAATCAAACACTTGGCAGGAGAAATCAAATGTCGTTGAGGAAATAAACATAAATACCTGCATAAACCTATGTTTACAAACATACAAATTTGAGTAACACAAATAAGACATAATCATAAATTCTCTGTTATGCATATGATAATTATCTGAAATAGAGATAACTGATTTAGATAGCATAAGAACAATTGTCCAAACAATAATTAACATAATAAAATATCATTTATACTTACATATATAAAGAATCAGACTCACAACAATTATAGCAAAATACCTCATACAATTTTATCACTCAATAAACCTCACAAAAAGAATTATATGGCAATATATATTTATAATACATTTAAAATGTCAGTTATAATTATATATATATACAAAAAAAGGTAAAATAGAATATTAAAAGGACCAAAATAAATCATATGATTCAACAAGACAACGGCCACACAGAAAAGATTCTATGGCAATACTTATTTAAAATGTCATTTGTTATCAGTTATCTCTTTCAGAAAGGAATGGCATATATGTTGGATGAATACCTTAATAGGAGAAATCTATTACTATAATGTTACTTGAAAACATACATAATCAAAATAATAAAAACATAGATAACTCACAATAGTCCAAGCAGGACATGAGATTGAAATGTAAAAAAATAGCAGGGTGCTTTCCTCAATCAAGGTGAGGACACTGCAAACAAATTGCGAAAAGTAAGAAAAAAGAAGAAGGAAAAACTTTCCATATGCTACTTGGAGACTTAAAAAAATTATATATATATATTTTAAGCGTTAAATCTTCCTTTAATAATGATAATAAATCGCCATAGCAGTTGTTATCTTATTTAATAAATAAACAGAGAGCTAACATAACACAAACAGGCTATATATAGAGAGAGAGCTCTCAATCTCTACACTTGCCTTAACGAACCATTACTTGCTACAAAGAACTAACTAGCAACAGTCCACTATAGAAAGCAAAGTGAAACTGAACTGAAAACATGGAATAAAACCAGAGCTGGCAAGTGTGCACAAACACCTACTCTGCTTGATTGCTCAGCTATAAACCACCCAGGAAGTAGCGTCTTTAAAACAAAAGTCAAAAAATCACCAAAGATGTGAAGGAACTAAAACCAATGTGTAACTCCAACCAAACCTCTCTACACATGCCTGAATTGGGCATTAATTGCTGCAAAAAGCAACAGTCCACTATAGAGATCAAAGTGAAACTGAACTGAATGCATGGAAAACTCAGAGCTGACAAGTATACACAAACACCTACTCTGCTTGATTGCTCAGCTGTTGTAAACCACAGAGGAAGTGGCGTCTTTTAAAACAGAAGTCTTAAAACACCAACCACTGCCAAATAAAACTGAGCCTCAGTCCCTACTAACAGTCTTAGAGGCAGATGCAGCAACAAAACGTAAAAAAATCAAAATCGTTAAAGTCCCTAACGATTTTAAAAAAACGAAGAATGCACCAAAAAAAAAAGTCACACATGCTCAGATCCGTATTGAAATGTACAATGTATCAAAGAATCACAATACACATCGGTAATCGGCCCCTAAATCATGCGCAGAGCAGCCAAGCGTTTTGCTGGCTGCTCTGCACATGCTGCAAACGTCAAAACAAACAAACAAAAAAAAAGCCACAACACATACACGTGGCTACCCGGTCAGCAAAATCCAAAAACAAAGGAGCAGGAGGGGGCAAGGGCGCTCGTCCGGAGCGTCTTGTATGGATGGCCTTGCCCCCCCCCCCCCGCTGCTCCCCACTTTCCGCCGCTCCCCCCCCCCCCCCCCACGAAAAACCAAAATTCTAGCAGCCCCGGTCACCCTCCCTTCCTGTTCTTCTGCTTTGCAAAAGCTAACTCCGCCTCCCGTCATTCTTCCGCCCCGTGCCCCGCCCCCGCTGCCCCCCCTGAGGTCGACTACGCCGCTCCCCCCCTCCACCGAGACCCTCCTCCCTATTACCAACCCGAGCAGCGCCTCTCACCTCTTTCTGAAGCGCTGCACGGGCAAGAAAATCTGTTGTGTTGGTTGTAGAGTCTCCATGACATCTCTTCTTCCCTGGCCTAGGCCCCGCCTCCTTCTGACGTAAGTAACCAACGTCAGAAGGAGGCGGGCCTAGGCCAGGGAAGAAGAGACGTCATGGAGACTCTACGACCAACACAACAGATCTTCCTGCCCGTGCAGCGCTTCAGAAAGAGGTGAGAGGCGCTGCTCGGGTCGGTAATAGGGAGGTGGGTCTCGGTGGAGGGGGGGAGCGGCGTAGTCGACCTCAGGGGGGGCAGCGGGGGGCGGGGCACGGGGCGGAAGAATGATGGGAGGCGGAGTTAGCTTTGCAAATCACAAGAACAGGAAGGGAGGGGGACCGGGGCTGCTAGAATTTCGCTTTTTCGTGGTGGGTGGGAAAGCGGTGGAAAGTGGGGAGCAGCGGGGGGTGCACGGGGCGGAGGAATTATGGGAGGCGGAGTTAGCTTTTGCAAAACAGAAGAACAGGAAGGGAGGGGGACCGGGGCTGCTAGAATTTCGCTTTCTCGTGTGGGGGGGGGGGGAAGTGGCGGACAGTGGGGAGCAGCGGGGGGGGGGGGGGGCATGGCCGTCCATACAGGACGCTCCTGATGAGCGCCCTTGCCCCCTCCCGATCCTTTTTTTATTTGATGTGTTTTCTGACGTCCTTTGGACCAATCACAGCGCTTTTAGCTCTGCTAATGCGCTGGGATTGGCTCAAAGTTTCACTTTACAATTTTTCCTGGCACAGAGCTGTCCTAACGAGAGGTCCAGACCTCTTGTTAGATTTCCTGCCTTTTTCCTGCGTAAAGGCAATCGGAAAAGGTTAGTGCATCTCGTTTCAATGGGGTTTCTACACTAATTGCTCATCTCCATTCCGTTTTCGTTAGCTGCTAGCTTCCTCAGTAAAAGCCCTTTGCTGCATGCAATGGATCAAATTTTCCTCATTGGAGGGTCATTAAAGGCTCATTAAGCTTTAGTGCATCTGCCTCTTAATATTTAAGATGGAATAAAACCCTAGCACTTGTGGAAACGTCTGAATAACAGCATGTCCCTTAAAACTGGCACTTACTCAGCTCAATACACAGGGTAAGTCCAGTGGCATCTCTCAGCTGCTGGAAAAAACCGAGTGGAGGAAATGACTTCTTTTATATTAATTGCATGTCACAGCTGACCGGAAGTGCAAGGCAATACAATACCCTGTAATCTCTGTGCCCCCCCCACCCAAAGACAAGTAAAAGATTTTAAAAAAAAGTGGTTAAGAATATATTAAAAAGGAGAAAAAATTAAAGAATAAAAAATTATGAATAAAAACAAATCAGATAACATCCTTAAAAAAATTTTAATAATCCAGCATATAAAATCCATTTTAAAGAAACACAGATAAATCAGTCTCCATATTTAAGCCACCTGGGTGTAAAGTCCCCAAATCAATTGTTGTTCTTTTTGCAACAGTTGTTTATCAATCGCTCCACCCCTCCATGATTTCTTGTGTACAAAAAGGGTACAAAACCTGAATTCTTCAAATTTATGTCCTAGTTGTAAGGCATATTTTACTAGTGGTTTTTTTTGTAGTTTCCTCTTCAATGCACTTCTGTGCTCTATAATTCTAACATTCAACTTTATTTTAGTCTTCCCTATATAAGCCAGTCCACATGGACACAAGGCAGCATAAACTACATTTTCAGTTTTACAATTGGAAAAATGTCTAAGGTCAAACTTTTGGCCTGAGGATGGTATGTAAAACGTTTGGATTTTAGTGTTAACATAACATACTGAACATGAACCACAGGGGTAATGTCCCATGGGTAAATTCCTAACTGATTGTCTATTATTTTGTAATGCAGATGGCACTAACATATCCCTCAGATTTTCTCTCATTTGTATGTGATCATCAAATCTTTATTGTTGAATGGAGCGAGACCTTGCACCATGTGCCAATGTTTTTTTAAAATTTTCACAATGGAATTAGACAAATGAGTGAATGGCAGTGTGCATACTATTTTTTCTCCCTTCTTTTTATTATCAGTTGGCTTTAAAAGTGATGTTTTCGGGATACATGATGCTCTCTGATAGCCCTTTTCAATCACTGTTCTCGGATATCCTTTATCATGGAAGTGTTTGCTCATATCTCCTGATCTCAGTTTATAGGTTTTTTCATCTGTGCACAGGCGTCTCAGACATAGCAACTGGCTATATGGTAAATTATTTTTAAGTGGCCTACTATGACAACTTTTGTAGTTTAGTAGTTTGTTTACATCCGTAGGTTTTCGGTAAACTTCTGTTACAAACCCATTGTCCTTCATAGTAATATTGATGTCAAGGAAAGGTATCGACTCTCTACTATAGTTGATTTGGAATCTGAGATTTGTATCTAGAGTGTTTAACCATTCAAAAAATTCATTTAGTTCACACTCCGTCCCAGTCCAAATCAGCAAAATATCATCAATGTACCTTCTCCAAAGGGCAATTCTATTGGATAGCAATGAGGAATGGAGGTGCTTATTCTTAAACTCACCTACGTGCAGATTTGCCAAGGAGGGTGCGAACGTAGCACCCATAGCGGTGCCCTTTATCTGCTGATAAAATGTCCCATTAAAAGAAAAGTAATTCTTCATAAGTGCAATCTTGGCTAACTCTACTACAAATTCTGTAGGAATTCTTGTTACGTTCCTCACCTGATTCCAGGCCTGCGCGTCTGATTCGCCGGCGAGGTGCGGTCCGGCAGAACTAGCCGGCTTTTTGATGTTTCTCCAGGATGGGTCGGTTTCAGTTTCCCAAGTCTGGCAGCCGTCATCCGGCTTAGAGCACAGGCAGCAGCGGCCACCTTGGCTAGCTCAGGAGGGGGCAGCCATCTGGTATAAACGAGATCAGGAAGGAACTCCATATTTGGTCTTGGGAGGATCTCCTATGGGGGCAGCCATGTTGGCTTCACCTGAGTGTGGTTTGCTCAGATTTCCTCACTATTTAAAGCACTGCCTCCAGGCCTTCATTGCTTCGGCCTCATTTGTTCTGAGGAGTTGCTGTCGGAGTGCTGTTCACCGACTTCCTTCTGTTCCTGTTTTTCCTGTGTACCAGACCTTGGCTAGTTATCTCGGATTTCTCTTGTTTGCTGCCTGCCTTGACTCTGGACTGATTTGACTTTTTCTTTGCCTGTTGGAGTACTGGTTCCTGCTATCCTGGTCAGCGGCTGTGCAACCCCGCTGGTTCCTAAAGTCCTGGTGGCCGCCTGCAGCTGGGGGCTCAACTCCCGGTGAATGGTGGTCGCTTCCCAGGTGAAGCTAGGGGTTGTCTGGCTGCCTGACCGAGTGCGGTGTCACTCCATCTCTGCCGTGCTCAGTCGGGGCACAGGGGCTCACCACTACCGGGTCATAACAGTAGGCCGAAGCCATGAGCTCGCCAGACGGTTCCGAGCTTCCTAAGCTGGCCCAGGCGGTACAGGAGCAGCAGGCGCAAATAGCCCGATTGTCCAGTATACTGCAGAACGTCTGCAATCAACTTCTAGGGGCTCAGCAGCAGGCCGCTGCGGGTCCTCCAGGATCTAGAGCGGAGGCTTCCACCACACGTCTGCGTCTCCCAGAGCCACCGCACTTTGATGGAACCCCAGCAGCCTGCAGAGGGTTCCTTAACCAATGTCAGATCTTGTTTGAGTTGCAGCCGGATGCTTTTTCTTCCGACTGAATTAAAGTGACTTTCATTATTTCTCTGTTGTCTGGTGCTGCTCTGGCTTGGGCATCTCCGCTGTGGGAACAGCGGAGCCCGATACTGACCAACCTGGAGGAGTTCTTGCGGCATTTGAGGATGGTGTTCGACGTACCTGGCCGACCATTTTCTGCCTCGGGAGCACTGCTGCGGATTCAGCAGGGCTCCGGGTCGGTCGGGGCGTACGCCATCCGGTTCCGCACGCTGGCCGCGGAGCTCCGGTGGAACCAGGAGGCATTAATGGCCATCTTCTGGCAAGGACTGGACGGGCGAATCAAGGATGAGCTGGCCGGCCGAGGGATTCCGGCCACTTTGGACAGCCTTATTGCTCTCTGCACAAGGATTGACATCCGGTACCAGGAGCGAGCCCAAGAGAGAGGCATGTCGCGGCCGCGGCAGAGATCCGGAGGTCCGTCTCCTCATCCAGAGGCACGTGGTTTCCATGAGGAAGGTTCGGAAGGAACCCAGGATGAACCCATGGTAATGGGCCGACATCGCCTGTCCAAGGAAGAAAGAAATCATCAACTCTGAAACCGTCTGTGCTTGTATTGTGGGGAAGCCGGCCATTTCTCAGGCAGTTGCCCAAACAAGCCTAAGTGGTCGGGAAACGCTCCGGCCCGAGCCCCATGAAGGGAGTGGCTCTGGGCCGGTTGGCCTCCCTTCCGGACAATTTGCTCTCAGTTCCTGTTCTGCTCCAGGACAGGGAACGTCGGGTTCAGACTAGAGCCTTATTGGACTCCGGGGCCGGAGGGAACTTCATTGACGCAGAGTTCCTGTCCCAGCTGGGAAGTCCCACGCTACCCTGTCAGCCGGTGCTCTGGGTCACCTCCATCCAGGGGGACAGCCTTCCCCGGACTATTTCTCAGGTTACCACAGCCATCCATCTTCAGGTGGGGGCACTGCATCAGGAGAAGATCCAGTTTCTGGTGCTCGCCCGAGCCATCCATCCAGTGATTCTGGGACTTCCCTGGCTCCGGCTGCACGCTCCTGTAATCAACTGGACTACCGGTGAGATTGGGCAGTGGGGTTCTCGATGTTTTGAGCACTGCCTCCTGCGAGTCAAGACCCCTATGCCACTCTGCTCTGTGTCACTGCAAACCCCGCAGAAGGGGTTATCTGGGTTACCCCATGACTATCAGGACTTCCAGGATGTGTTCAGCGCCCGGGCAGCGGATACTTTACCCCCACACCGGTCGTTTGACTGTGCTATAGATCTTCTGCCAGGTGCAGAGCCACCTCGGGGGCGTCTTTATACATTATCTCGGGAGGAATCCCGTGTTATGAGAGAATACATTCAGGAGAATCTCATCAAGGGGTTTATCCGGCCCTCCACTTCTCCTGCAGGGGCCGGGTTCTTCTTTGTGTCCAAGAAGGATGGGTCCCTTCGCCCCTGCATAGATTATCGGGGCCTGAACAAGATCACCATTAAGAACCGGTATCCGCTTCCACTCATTCCGGAGTTGTTTGACCGCCTTCAAGGAGCCCGGATTTTCACCAAACTGGATTTGCGCGGGGCTTACAATCTGGTGCGGATCCATGAAGTGGATGAGTGGAAGACGGCTTTTAACACTCACGAGGGGCACTTCGAATACCGGGTTATGCCATTTGGACTCTGCAATGCTCCTGCGGTGTTCCAGAACTTCGTGAATTACATTTTTCAAGATCTACTGTACACTTCTGTCATAGTGTATCTGGATGACATCCTGATTTTCTCTGCCTCACTGCACCAGCATGTGTCCAATGTCCGCATTGTGCTCTAGCGGCTCCGGGAGCACCGCTTATATGCCAAATTGGAGAAATGCTAGTTTCACCAGCAGAGTCTTCCGTTCCTGGGGTATATTGTGTCCTCCACCGGATTGCAAATGGATCCTGGGAAATTGACTGCAATCCGCGACTGGCTGGCTCCCCAGGGCCTGCGGGCCTTGCAGAGGTTCCTGGGGTTCGCCAACTACTACCGACAGTTCATCAAGGACTACTCCCTCATCACGGCTCCCTTAACGACCCTCACTAGGAAGGGCGCCGATGTCAAGAACTGGACGCCAGAGGCGGTTGCTGCATTTACCACCTTGAAGAAAGCGTTTCTTTCTGCACCAGTCCTCCGCAATCCGGATCCTACCCAGCCCTTCCTGGTGGAAGTAGACGCCTCAGCCTTGGGAGTAGGGGCCGTGCTCTCCCAGACATCTGCTGCCGGGAAGAAGCATCCCTGCTTCTTCTTCTCCCGTAAGTTCACCCCCGCGGAACGAAACTATACAGTGGGAGATCGGGAGCTTCTGGCGCTCAAGTTGGCTTTCGAGGAATGGCGGTACCTGCTGGAGGGAGCAGCGCGTCCGGTGACGGTGATCACCGACCACAAGAACCTCTTATACCTCCAAAATGCTACCAGACTGAATCCTCGTCAGGCCCGGTGGTCTCTGTTTTTTGCACGCTTCGACTTCCGCCTGATTTTCAGACCAGGGGAGAAGAACGTCCAGGCGGATGCCTTGTCCCGCAGTTTCGAGGCTCCCGGGGACCAGGAAGAGCCATATCCCATGTTGAACCCGGCCTGCATTCCTTCCATATCTGGGGCGAGTGCCGCGTGCCAGAAGGCAGTACCAGTGGGTCTCCGGAGGAAGGTGCTGCGCTGGGGGCATGCTTCTGAATTCGCCGGACACTTCGGGTTCCACAAGACCCTCCATCTGATCTCCCAGTCGTACTGGTGGCCGCGGACGGCGCAGGATGTGCGGCAGTATGTGATCACCTGTCCGGTATGCACCCGAACTAAGAGTTCCATCAGAGGCAGTGGGGCTTGATGCAGCCCATGCCGGTACCACAGCAGCCCTGGGAGGACCTTTCCATGGACTTTATCACTGATCTGCCAGCCTCCCAGGGCAACACCGTCATCTGGGTGGTGATAGACCGGTTTTCCAAGATGGCTCACTTTGTTCCAATGAAGACCTTGCCCACTGCAGCCAGCCTTGCCGCCAGCTTCATCACCCACATCTTCAGGCTCCATGGATTACCCCAAAGGATCATCAGTGACCGGGGCTCTCAGTTCACCTCCCGCTTTTGGAGAGCGCTGTGTTGAGCTTTTGGGGTAACCACTCTCTTTTCCTCAGCCTACCATCCGCAGACTAACAGGATGGTGGAACGGGTCAACCAAACCGTGAAGGCGTTCCTCCGAGCCTACTCGAATTAGCGCCAAGATGATTGGTCCACCCTGCTACCCTGGGCGGAGTTCGCTTACAACAACAGTCTGCATTCAGCTTCCCGGACTACACCCTTCAGCACCATCTATGGGCGTCATCCTCGTCTACCTCTACCAATTTCCCCCGCTGAGGTTCCACCTCAAGTTCAGTCCACGGTAGAGAGCTGCACGGCTTCCGTCCCCGCGGAACCCGCAGGATTCCCGTGGGGACGGAGGCAGTTCCTGCGGGGTTCCCGCGGGGATGGAAGCAGTTCTGCGGGGTTCCCGCGGGGACGGAGGCAGTTCCTGCGGGGTTCCCGCGGGGATGGAACCAGTTCTGTGGGCTTCTCGTGGAAGTGTAAGCTGCACCTGCACCAGCCTCTCATCTACCGAATACCAATTTATTTGAGTGCTGTCTCTTCCTCCTCCTCTTCTTCCTTTCTTTAACAGCATAAATGTGGAAAGTCTTCCATTAAGGAGGTGGTAGAGTCACAAATGATGACGGAATTCAAAAAGGCGTGGGATGAACACAGAGGATCTCTAATTAGAAAATGGAAGTTATATAAAAGCTAACCTTAAATGGCTGCATGTGTGTGGATATGTCAAGTGACACTTAGATGGCGACTCTGGCTGTGATGAACTAGAGCTGATACCTGGCAGACTTGTATGGTCTGTGTCTCATACATGGCAATCTGGTGTAGGATGGGCTGGAAAGGGCTTAGACAGCAACTTCAGTGGCTGGAACATAAGGACAGTGCTGGACAGACTTTTACGGTCTGTGTCCCACAAATGAGAACATGAATAGGCTGGAGTGGGCTTCGATGGCAACTCCAGCAGTTGGAACATAAGGATGGGGCCAGATAGACTCCTGTGGTCTTTGTTCCAGAAACACGAAAGAAAGACCATAATCAAGTATATAATATCACACTCGTTGATTTAATGATGAATTGATCATGAGTGTGACTATTGGGCAGAGTGGATGGACCGTTCAGGTCTATTTGCTGTCACTTACTATGTTACTGTTAATCCTCTTTGCTCCCAGGCTGGTGCACAGACCTCAGCTCTGACACAGGCACGAGAATCAGATGTCACCTGACCTACTGGCGCGTGCATGTGGCGTGAATGGACTCATCCTCAGCACACACTGCCAGTGAATCAGAGACAAATCTTACATGTGCGCACCAGAGTGTTCCAAGTTCCAACTTCTATTCCTTCCTTGCCTACAGTGCTGTGGCTCAAATCCAGAAAGGGAGCTGACTGGAACTTTCTTTTATGTACTATTAAATTCTTACGGGGATGGGTGGGGATGGGTTAAATTCTTGCGGGGACGGGTGGGGACGGGTTGGAATGGTTTTAATTTTTGCGGGGATGGGTGGGGACGGGTAAGATTCCAGCGGGGATGGGTGGGGACGGGTAAGATTCCAGCAGGGACGGGCGGGGATGGGTAGGATTTCTGTCCCCATGCAACTCTCTAGTCCACGGTCCGAACACTTCAGGAAGCATGGAAGAAGGTTCAGGAGCAGCTGCGCTGGGCAGCAGTCAAGGCCAAGGAGACATACGACCGCAAGAGGCAAGCGGCTCCCACGTTCCAGCCAGGAGAGAAGGTTTGGCTAAGCACCCGGTACCTGAAGCTGTGGCTCCCATCACTCAAGTTTGCCCCTCGCTTCATCGGGCCGTTTGCGGTGCGTTCCAGGATAGGCGCGGTGACTTATCGGCTGCACCTGCCCGGTCAACTGAGAGTACACAATGCTTTCCACGTGTCTCTCTTGAAACCTTTCCGCAGGTCCAAGTGGCATCCGGAACCCAAGAGGGTGGTCGTACCAGAGAGTGATCCAGACCCCGAGTACGAGGTGGACCGGATTCTGGACTCGAAGCTACGTGGAGGGAGGTTGTTCTACCTGTTGTCCTGGAAACACTTCGGACCTGAAGACAACTCCTGGGAGCCAGCAACCAACGTCCATGCTCCAGACCTGGTCCGTGAGTACCATTCCCTCCATCCTAATCGATCCGGACCAGGGAGACGGGGGAGGCGTTACATTCCTCACCTGATTCCAGGCCTGCGCGTCTGATTCGCCGGTGAGGTGCAGTCCGGCAGAACTAACCGGCTTTTTGATGTTTCTCCAGGATGGGTCGGTTTCAGTTTCCCAAGTCTGGCAGCCGTCATCCGGCTTAGAGCACAGGCAGCAGCAGCCATCTTGGCTAGCTCAGGAGGGGGCGGCCATCTTGTTTAAACAAGATCAGGAAGGAACTCCATATTTGGTCTTGGGAGGATCTATGGGGGCAGCCATGTTGGCTTCACCTGAGTGTGGTTTGCTCAGATTTCCTCACTATTTAAAGCACATGCCTCCAGGCCTTCATTGCTTTGGCCTCATTTGTTCTGAGGAGTTGCTGTCGGAGTGCTGTTCACCGACTTCCTTCTGTTCCTGTTTTTCCTGTGTACCAGACCTTGGCTAGTTATCTCGGATTTCGCTTGTTTGCTGCCTGCCTTGACTCTGGACTGATTTTACTTTTTCTTTGCCTGTTGGAGTACTGGTTCTGGACTGTGTCTGTTTCCTGCTATCCTGGTCAGCGGCTGTGCAACCCCGCCAGTTCCTGAAGTCCTGGTGGCCGCCTGCAGCTGGGGGCTCAACTCCCGGTGAACGGTGGTCGCTTCCCAGGTGAAGCTAGGGGTTGTCTGGCTGCCTGACCGAGTGCGGTGTCACTCCATCTCTGCCGTGCTCAGTCGGGGCACAGGGGCTCACCACTACCGGGTCATAACAATTCTCATATAGAAATCCCTATTAGTGATTGTTTTCCTGATTATTCCAATTGCTTCTTTCTGAGGTATATTTGTGTGGAGACTCTCTACATCCAGAGTAACCAGAATTGTATCTTTGCTGTATGTCATAGTATTCAAAACATTAATTATATCGGCTGAATCACGTATGTACGAAGGTATCTTGCTAACATAAGGACGTAAGAATTTATCCACAAAAATTGAAATAGGTTCAAGAAGTGAGCCGCATGCCGATACTATAGGTCTTCCTGGAGGGGAGGATAGGGATTTGTGTATTTTCAGACGCATATAGATGGTTGGGATTACGGGTTCGTCTACTTTCAAAAAATCTGATTCCTTTTGAGTAATATACTGTGCCTCTAGCCCTAATTGAACCAATGTCTTAATCTCTTCTTTTAGTATAGGTGTGGGGTCGTTTCTAAGTGGTGAATAGAATGTTTTATCACGTAATTGCCTATTCTCCGAAGACAAGCAGGCTGATATTCTCACAAGTGGGTTACGTCACGTCGGCCCTGGAGGATTTGAAAGCAAAATCTAAAAATCTCTTTAACGGCGTTCTGTCGCGCGAGCGATCGCACCGCGCATGTGCGCACACATCTTCCCACTCGCCGTGCGGACACGCCCCTCAGTTCTTCTTTTTCTGCGTCTGAGGAGACACGGAGTTCGTTAGTGCTTCGTGTTTTCTTCAGGTCCTCGGAGTTAAATCTCTTTTTTATTTTAACCTTTTATAGAAATGCCAAGTAGTAGTAGTAGTACCCTTTTGGGTGTTCTTTATTTTTTTGTTTGTACTTTACTCATGGCAGGCTCATTGTGGCTTACATATACAGGTACTTTTTGTACCTGGGGCAAGGAAAGTTTAAGTAATTGCCAGAGTCACAAGGGGCTGTGCCTGAAATGAGAACCAAAACTTATAGGTATTTCTTTATAAGTTTCTTTCTTCTTTTTTCTTATTAAAAAAGAGTGTGCTGGTAAATTGTTATCTGTGGGCTCTCTCTCGCCAGCAAAGTAAAAGAATCCATTTGTTAAAGTCCCCAAATTATTTAAAACTTAACAAATGGCTCTCGAGAGCTGTGAGAGCCTGCTCCAGCACACCACTGACTTTAAGCCTTGTACCCGCTGCAACCGGATGCATCGAGTGAGTCTCCACCCGCCTCAGCGCCTCCTGCTTTGCAGGTCATTCGGGCGCATCGGCGGACGTGTCTTGGGCCGGATCATCTCCCTGAGAAGTGCAAGTAGTGTCTCAAAATGACGAGACGTATGCTACTTGCCAGGGATGCCCAAAGGAGATCAATTTTTGAGTCCGATAGAGACCGATGCACGCTGGGTACAGTGATGCATCGAGTGGGTCTCCACCTGCCTCGGCGCCTCCTGCTTTGCAGGTCATTCGGGCGCATCGGCGGACGTCTGTACCATCGGTGCCCAGAGCTTTGCTCCCTCTGTTACGGAGGTATCCTGGCATCAGACGTTGGTCGGTGCCGAGAGCGTTGCTCCCTCTGTTATGGAGGTATCCTGGCATCGGACGTCGGTACCATCGGTACCAGGTATCATGGGTACCATCGGTACCAGGTATCATGGGTATCATCGGTACCAGGTATAATCGGTACCATGGGTACCATCGATACCGGGTATCATGGGTACCATCGGTACCATGTGTACCATCGGTACCGTCGGTGCCATCAGTACCAGATGTCATGGATACCATCGGTACCAGGTATCGGTACCATTGGTACCAGGTATCATGGGTACCATCAGTACCGGGTATCATGGGTACCATCGGTACCGTCGGTGCCATCGGTACCAGGTATCATGGGTACCATCGGTACCAGATGTCATGGGTACCATCGGTACCAGGTATCATGGGTACCATCGGTACCAGGTATCATGGGTACCATCGGTACCGTCGATACCAGATATCATGACTATCATTGGTATCAGGTACCATCACACGGTACCATGGGTACCATCGAGTGCCATTGGTGCTAGCGCCTCCTGCGGCATCTAGCTTTTCACCTGGGATTAGATCTCCTTCACCGATGCTGCCTCCGGTATTGGTGTTCGCAGCCTACTGGGTCGATTCTCCTTCACTGGAGTCGTCTGGAGAGTCAACTTCTCGACCCCGTCGTAGAGGTTACCGGGCCTCCATGTCGGACGGGTTTGGATCTGAGCTGCTGTGTCTGAGTTGTTAGCTCAATTCAATGATGGCTCATCTGATGAACATGAAGGTCATGGGGTTTTCTCTGCTGAGAATTCTCTAGATCTATCTGTCTCGATACATTACAATGGAGATTGTGAATCAGCCCAAGGCCCCAGATGCTCGAGGTCCTGGACTATCCATCTTCACCTAAGTCTTCTACCACATGATATAAGAAGACTGAATCCCAGTATCGGATCCACGGGGAACCCAGTTTCATTAGGCCTCAGTTACCTCATGATTCTGCGGTGGTGGATTCTGCTCTCAGAACAGATAGGAGTTCTAAAAACTTGCTTCGGCGCCCCCGGGGCCAGAGCATACATCCTTAGCCTCTTTTGGGAGAACGGCGTACCAGGCTGGCATGATCGCGTCCAAAATCGAGTCCTGCCAGATCTTTACGAGCATTCCCACCGGAGCAGGCTAAACCTTTTCAACGGTGTGTCGCAGGTTTCTGACCAGGGGCATTTTCGACACTTGTAATGTAACATCTAGATTTCTGCTCTGGGTATAGTGATGCGCAGACTCTCATGACTGCGTGCCTCTCACTTGGAGGAGGGGATTCAGCAGAAAATTGTAGATATTCTGTGCATACACTTCCTCATCTTGGAAGTTCTTTAAAGAGAAGAGAAGTTTTCCTTGTGCCTTAAGGGATCGTACGTATACTCCTGCTTCTCGACAGCCGGTTCAGGCTATGCCACAGCACGCTCGTTCTAGTCAACGGCGTGCACCTAATCAGGCCCCTGCAGCTACTCCACAAAAACCAGGGACGGGTTTTTGACTGGCTCCAGTTCACCATAGCCACCATAAAAAAAAAAAATGTCCGTACCGGCTAATCTGCCTGTCGGGGGGAGGTCTAACTTTTCTCCACCAAAGGTGGCTTCTTGTAACCTCTAGCTGGTGAGTTCATCAAATAGTCCGGTTAGGATACTTTCTCAATCTGGAATCAAACCCCCCACATTGCTCATTGGGAGCTTAATCCTTTAGCTTCCATCACAAGTGGGTACTTGCAGAGGAACTCTCCGCCTTTCTCAGCGCCAATGCAGTCGAGCCCGTTCCACCAGGGCAAGAAGGGTTGAGATTCTATTCCACGTGCTTCCTTGTGGGTTGCGTCCCATCATAGACATAAGGGGCCTACACAGATATTTGGTTCAGGATGCTTTCCCTGGGCATCCTTCTTCCCATACTTCAGGAAAACGATTGGCTATGCTCTCTGGACTTACCGGATACTTATACCCAGTTTGCGTCCAGAGAATTGTTCCCTAGTGCCTGGCTGTTGTTGCAGCGTCTCTTCATGGACTGGGAGTGCATGTGTTCCCTTAACACAATGATTGCCCGTCTCAACAGATTACAGCACAGTAAATATTGAGACTTCTAGGCACATGGCTTCCACAGTTCACGTAACTCCATGGCACATTTACACATGACATCCGCTCAGTGCATCCTAGCTTCCCAGTGGTATCAAGTTCAGGGTATCTGGAGGATGTGACCCAACTGTTCACCAGTTTTCGGAATTCCCTTCAGAGGTGGTCAATTCTCTCCAATTTGATTCTGGGGCGTCCCTTCCAACTTCCTCAGCCACAAAAGCTGCTGACGAAGGTTGCATCCCCCCTGGGGTCGGCTATCCAACCAAATTATTCTAATTCAACCAAACAATCGGGTTGCGATGTACTCGATAACAAAGGGGTACTGGATCTTGCCCTCTGAGTCAGGATGCCATGCAGATGTAGCGGTGGGCCCGCCAGCGTGGCATGTTTTCTCCAAGCCACTTATCTAGTTGGCGTAAACAGCAGTCTGGCCGACAGCCTGAGCAGGATAATACTACAGTCATGGTTGTTGAGCGTGCTGTAGCTCGAAAGATCTTCCGGGAGGGAGACACCCCCTCAGTGGATCTTTTTGCCACTTAGTCCAATCACAAAGTCCCTCAGTTCTGTTCCAGGCTGCAGGTTCACGGTAGGCTAGCATCGGATGCCTTTCTCCTTTATTGGGGGACAGGCTTTCTGTATGCGTATCCTCCCATACCTCTGGTGGAAAAGACTTTGCTGATTCTCAAGCAAGATTGTGGAGCCATGATTCTGTTCGCTCCCTTCTAGCCGCGTCAGATATGGTTCCCTCTTCTTCTGGAGTTGGAATGTTTTCCAGCTCTCATTATGCAGAACGAGGGTGCACTTCTACATCCCATCCTCCAATCTCTGGCTCACACGGTCTGGATGTTGAGAGTATGGATTTCGTTGAGTCTTCCAGAGAGTGTCTCCCGAGTCTTGCTTGCTTCCAGAAAAGATTCCACGAAGAGGTGTTATTCTTTTTCATGGAAGGAGTTTGCCGTCTGGTGTGACAGCAAGGCCCTAGATCCTGCCTCTTGTCTTATACAGACCTTGCTTGAGTTCTTTCTACACCTGTCTGAGTCTGGTCTCAAGACCAACTCTGTCAGTGTTCATCTTCGTGCAATAAGTGCTTATCATCAACGTGTAAAAGGTCAGCCTTTAGCTGTCCACTTCATGAGAGGTTTACTTCTCCCCCAATATTGAGAGAATTCCTTTTATGTGTCTAGGGGGGGGTTATTTCTGTTGGGCTTAGCACCCCCAATAATTTTGAAAATTGGCTCTTATGCTTCGGTCAAAGCCCTTATCAATCCTTCTCCAGTATCTTGGGGTCTCTATGTCGTTTTCATCCAGCTGCTGAAAGCTCAATTCGGGCCACTGGATTCCTGCCATCTGAAGTATTGGACCTGGAAGGTCATTTTCCTTGATAGCTGTTCCTTCAACTCGTAAGGTCGGTGAGCTTCAGACTCTAGTAGCTCAAGCGCCTTACCTTACTTTTCATCTTAACAGAGTAGTTCTCCGCATGCAGCCAAAGTTCTTACTGGCGGTGGTATCGGAGTACCATCTGATCCAGTCAATTGTCTTGCCAACATTCTTTCTCCCTCATCTTACAAGCCCTGGCGAAAGCAAGCTGCGCACTTTTTACGTGGAACGGACGAGCCCCCTCAGACAGTCCGCCCTGTTGTTTATTTCTTTTAATGCCAATAGAGAGGAGTTGCTGTCGGAAACCGCACCATTTCTTCTTGGCTAGCAGATTGCATTTCCTTCGTTTTTGTCCAAACTGGACTGACTCTAGAGGGCCATGTCACGGCTCACAAAATTAGAGCCATGGCTGAGTCGGTGGCTCATCTAAGATCAGTCACTATTGAAGAGATCTGCAAAGCTGCGGCGTGGTCATCAGTCCACACATTCACATCTCACTACTGCCTTCAGCAGGATAGCTGACGTGACAGTCGGTTTGGGCAGTCGGGGCTGCAGAACTTATTTGGGGTTTAGAATCCAACTCCAACCCTCCTAGGCCCATTTTTGTTCTGTTCCAGGCTACACTCATTTAGATGTTTCTTCTTTTCAGGTCAATTTTTATTCTGGCGTCGCCATTGCGAGACTCAATTGACCACTGTTTGTTGTGTTCTGTAAGCCTGGAAGCTAGGGATACCCCACTTGTGAGAATATCAGCCTGCTTGTCTTCGGAGAAAGAGTAGTTACTTACCTGTAACAGGTGTTCTCCAAAGACAGCAGGCTGCATATTCTCACAAACCCTCCCACCTCCCCTTTTGGAGTTGTCTCCTTCATCTTTTGGATTTAACTGAGGGGCGTGTCCGCACGGCGAGCGGGAAGATGTGTGTGCACATGCGCGGTGCGATCGCTCGCGTGACAGAACGCCGTTAAAGAGATTTTTAGATTTTGCTTTAAAATCCTCCGGGGCCGACGTGACGTCACCCACTTGTGAGAATATGCAGCCTGCTGTCTTCGGAGATCACCTGTTACAGGTAAGTTACTACTCTTTTACTTCTGCAATATAGAGATCTTTATCCATAACGACAACTGCGCCACCTTTATCTGCTGGCTTAATAATAATTGTATCATCATTACGTAGGACATTAATAGCAGCATTCTCTTCTTTGCTCAAATTAAAAAATGTTTTCTTATTCTTACTTTGCTCCAACTCTGTTATCTCTTTAAGAACAATAGTTTCAAAAGATTGAATAAGATGGTGTGTATTGTTCGGTGGGAGCCATTTACTCTCATTTCTAACTATAGAATGATCTCTACAGCCTACATTACTTTTTGAAAAGAAGTCTATAATCTTCAATTTTCTAACAAATTTAAATAGTTCATCCCTTGTTTTGAAAGCATTATACTTCGGGGTAGGGACAAAGGAAAGGCCTTTGCTAAGTACATTAATCTCTGTAGTGGTCAACACCCTTTTTGAAATGTTACATACGGTATTTAATATCTCCCTTGTACCTCCTGTCTCATGGGGTAATGTTGGTATTGGCGAACACCTCTTCCTCTGCCCCTTCCTCTTCCTTTCCCTCTGTAATATACATGCTCCCTCTGATTGTCTATGGTATGGTTGTCCGAGACTGATTTCTTTTTCCATAACTGGCCTATTTGAAAAACCTGCTTGTCAATATTACCCCGAGGTGGTGTAGTATATAATGAGGCCGAAGGATCAAAAACCTTGATGATATTTGATTTCTCCTTCCAAGTGTTTGATTGATTTTATATATATGATATGGTTTCTTTTTGATTATTAATGTTTTATGATATAGTATTTATTTTTTTATTTATTTTTGTTACATTTGTACCCCGCGCTTTTTCCCACTCATGGCAGGCTCAATGCGGCAGGCAATGGAGGGTTAAGTGACTTGCCCAGAGTCACAAGGAGCTGCCTGTGCCGGGAATCGAACTCAGTTCCTCAGTTCCCCAGGACCAAAGTCCACCACCCTAACCACTAGGCCACTCCTCTCCCCAAATGTATATGTTTTTAATTGTATTTGATTTTATTTGCTTTTGTAGAGCCCCTGACGCAGCGCTTGTGGGCGAAACACAGTCTGTGTCCGGTGAATCTCTGAAAATAAAGTTTTGAACCATATCACTGATTGATCTGCTTTGTTTGTCTCTATATTTCTGGAAAGCTTGAAATGTGTTTGAGGGACAGAACATTTGGATTTTTCGTTATCTCTCCAGGGCTACTTAGGAAAGGTAAAAGCTACTTAGTCTTTGGGTGCAGTTTTCCAGTTAAGATATCCTTGTAAATGTGTAGTGAAGTATTAAAATGAGCAATATGTTTTCTTTTTCCCCTCAACAACTTAGGTCTTTTCTTAATTACAAAAAAATTACAACTGGTGGATTGTTTGAAGGGGTGAACAAACATGTGGATAAAGGTGAGCCGGTCGATATTGTGTATCTGGATTTTCAAAAGGCGTTTGACAAAATACCTCATGAAAGAAAAGACTATAGAGGAAATTGAAGAGTCATGGGATAGGAGGTAGTGTCCTATTGTGGATTAAAAACTAGTTAAAAGATAGAAAACAGAGAGTGGGGTAAATGGTCAGTATTCTCAATGGAGAAGGGTATTCCCAAAGGGTCTGTGCTGGAACCGCTGCTTTTTAACATATTTATAAATGATCTAGAGATGGGAGTAACTAGTGAGGTAATTAAATTTGCTGACGACACAGTTATTCAAAGTTGTTAAATCGCAAGATGATTGTGAAAAATTACAAAAGGACCTTAACGAGACTGGGAGACTGGGCATCTAAATAGCAGATGACATTTAATGTGAGCAAGTGCAAAGTGATGGATGTGGGAAAGAAGAACCTGAATTATAGCTACGTAATGCAAGGTTCCACGTTAGATGTCACCGACCAAGAAAGGGATCTAGGTGTCGTCGTTGATGATACATTGAAACCTTCTGGTCAGTGTCCTGCGACAGCTAAGAAAGCAAATAGAATGTTAGGTATTATTAGGAAAGGAATGGAAAACAAAAATAAGGACATTATAATACCTTTGTATCGCTCCATGGTGCGACCGCACCTCAAATATTGTGTTCAATTCTGGTCACCGCATCTTAAAAAAGATATAGTGGAATTAGAAAAGGTACAGAGAAGGGCGACGAAAATGATAAAGGGGATTGGTTGGGACGATTTCCCTATGAGGAAAGGCTAAAGCGGCTAGGGCTCTTCAGCTTGGAGAAAAGACGGCTGAGGGGAGATATGCTAGAGGTCTATAAAATAATGAGTGGAGTGGAACGGGTAGACGTGAATAGCTTGTGTATCAAAAAATTCTAGGACTAGGGGGCATGTAATGAAGCTACAAAGTAGTAAATTTAAAATGAATTGGCGAAAATATTTCTTAACTCAACGTGTAATTAAACTCTGGAATTTGTTGCCAGAGAACGTGGTAAAAGCAGATAGCGGGATTTAAAAAAGGTTTGGATAACTTCGTAAAGTCCATAAGCCATTATTAAAATGGACTTGGGAAAATCCACTGCTTATTTCTGGGATAAGCAGCATAAAATGTATTGTACTGTTTTGGGATCTTGCCAGGTACTTGTGACCTGGATTGGCCACTGTTGGAAACAGGATACTGGGCTTGATGGACCTTCGGTCTGTCCTAGTACGGCAACACTTATGTTCTTGTGTTATGTTCTCTGAGCCTCATTTTTTCAACTCATATTTCCCTCTCGTGGGTTTTTGAGAAGTATGGCATATTCCCTCTTTGGGATTTGTTTCCTTGTTTTTCCCTTATAATCCTAGTTTCCATATCATCATGCTGATCAATCCATAGACTGGTGGGTTGTGTCCATATACCAGCAGGTGGAGATAGAGAGCAATCCTTTTGCCTCCCTATATGTGGTCATGTGCTGCCGGAAACTCCTCCTGTATGTTCTCTATCTCAGCAGGTGGTGGTCACACACAGCAGCAGCTCTGGCTAGGTCTCCAAGCCTAATTTTTAGGTTTTGTTGAGTACCTGGGGTTGAGGGCTCTTCTTGAGCAAGTGCAAACCTGGTGGTGCCAGGTCCCTCCTTTTCTCCCCCCTCCCGCTAGCTCCGTTAAAAAAAAAAAATTTGGGACGTCTTTAAGGGCGTTTATTTCAACGTTTATTGCAGCTGCTCACTGGGACACCAGTTCGTTACAGCTCGGAGCGAGAAGCAGGTAATTTTACCTTTTTATAGCGGGCAGGGGGTTCCCCGTTCGGTCTCCTCGTGGCTTATGGCGTCGGAGGGCGAGGGCGCGAGGATTTGCTCCCTGGACCGCGTGGGTGCGTCTAGCGGGGATGCGGGGATTTCAAAACCTGAATCACCTTTGTTAAGCATTAGTTTGGAGGCCGGTCAGTGTCCTGGTTCTTCCTCCGGTGCGGCGGTTTTTCCCGCCATAAGCGCCCATCCCCCGCTGCTTGCCCACTCCATGTTGGCCGGCCACTCTGCTCGGACGGCTTCTTCTTGGGCCACCCTCGAGCTGGGAGACGTAATACTATGGTCGCCCTTGATTCGGGCGACGGTAAGAAAGCGGCCAAAGTTAAGCGCCGTTCTTCCCGTGCGGCTCCTTCTCGGAGTTTCGCGCCGGACGCCATTTTGGATGCGCAGCACGTTTCTCCCCCGCTCTTGCGAGCGCTGGTTGAGGGTGCGGCTAGGGCCGTGGCCTAAGCTGCAGAAGTGCACTGTTCAGGGGGATTCTCCCCTGAGTTCATTTTGCTGCTGCATCAGGCTTTTCTTATGCAAAACGCTGCCCCTGCCCCCCTGTCTGATAAGGGGGTTGAGGCCTCCGGAAGCAAACGCCCTCGGGTGGATTTCCAGGCCCTAGAGGACTCTGTCTCCTCTGATGTAGATGAGGGCAGCGTATCTGAGTTCTCCCAACGGTCCTTTGGGGATTCCTTGGAGGAGACGGATTCCCGCTCGGATGGAGCGAATGACCCCTCTGCAGCGCGGATCTTTCACTCAGAGGATTTGCCCAACCTGTTAGTGCAGGCCATGAGCATTTTGAAGATTTCCTCTCTGGAGGACGTCTCTCCCTCAGCCTCTGTTGGCTCCGCCATTATGCTGGGCATGAAGCGCCCGCCTAGAACCTTCCACGTGCATGAGGCCATGCGCACCTTGATTTCGGCTCAATGGGATGTCCCAGAAGCGAGCCTCAAAGTGGCTAGGGCTATGTCCCACCTCTATCCTCTGCCTGAAGGTGAACGGGAGGCCTTTCTTTGGCCTACCGTGGATTCTTTAATCACTGCGGTGACTAAGAAAACGGCGTTGCGGTGGAAGGTGGCACGGCCTTAAAGGACGCCCAAGACAGAAGATTGGAGGCGGCCTTAAGGTCGTCCTTCGAGGCGGCTGCTTTAAGTTTGCAGGCCTCAGTTTGCGGCTCCTATGTGGCCAGGGCGTGCCTGACGATTGTGCAGCGGGCTTCCCCCTCGGATCCTTCCTTGAGGGCTGATTGGCCGGCCCTGGAATCGGGCTTGGCTTATTTGGCAGACTTGCTGTATGATGTCTTGAGAGCCTCAGCTAAAGGTATGGCTCAGACAGTCTCTGCGCGGGTGGTGGCTTTGGCTGAAGCATTGGTCTGCTGACCACGCCTCTAAGTCTCGCCTGGCTAAGTTGCCTTTTAAAGGCAAGCTGCTTTTTGGGGTCGAGCTGGACAAAATTGTGACCGATCTCGGCACGTCTAAGGGCAAGAGGTTACCAGAGGTCAGGGCTCGGGCCAGTGCTCGCCCCGGTAACTCCAAAGGACGGTTTCAGGAAGCCCGTCGGTATCGCCCGGGCAAGTCGGGCTCCTCTGCCCCCTCTTCCTTCAAGAGGAACTCCCCCAAGCAGCATTCCTTTCGCAGAGACCGCCGTCCCGGAGGTGCTTCCTCCGGTCCTCCCCCAGGGTCTCGTACCCAATGACGGGGCCCTTGTCCATGGCCCAGTGCAGATTGGAGGACGCCTGTCCTCGTTTCTGGGCGAGTGGACCAGGGTAACTTCAGACGCTTGGGTGCTGGAAGTCATCAGAGACGGCTACAAGCTAGAGTACTGCCGACCCTTAAGAGACGGGTTTGTACACTCTCCCTGCAAGTCTCCGGTCAAAGCTGTGGTACCTGCACTCAGTGGTACCTGCGTGGAATCTCAATCTAGTGCTAAGAGCCTTGCAGAAGCCCCCTTTTGAACCCTTGTCGAGGGCATCTCTGAAAGACCTGACGTTGAAAGCAGTCTTTTTGGTGGCTATCACTTCAGCCAGAAGAGTTTCCGAGCTCCAGGAGCTATCATGTCGAGAGCCCTTTCTGCAGTTCAGTGAGGCAGGAGTGTCTATTCACACAGTGCCTTCCTTCCTGCCCAAGATTGTTTCTCGCTTCCATGTGAATCAGCAGCTCTGTCTCCCATCCTTTCGTAGGGAGGACTACCCAGAGGAGTACTCTGCTCTCAAATATCTAGATGTGAGACGAGTCATCATCAGATATTTGGAAGTGACCAATGATTTCCAGAAGTGACCAATGATTTCCAGAAGTCGGATCATCTGTTTGTCCTGTTTGCAGGTCTTCGTAAGGGTCTGCAGGCTGCTAAGCCTACAGTGGCAAGATGGGTCAAGGAAGCCATTGCAGCGGCTTATGAGGCCGCGGGGAAGGTGCCGCCTATCCGGCTGAAGGCTCACTCCACTAGAGCTCAGGCGGCCTCGATGGCGGAGGCCGGGTCTGTCTCCTTGGAAGAGATTTGCAAGGCGGCAACTTGGGCATCGGCTCATACCTTCTCCAGGCATTACCGCTTGACTGTGGCTGCTCGGGCGGAGGCCCGGTTTGGAGCTTTAGTGTTGCGGTCAGGGATTTCTATGTCCCGCCCTGGGTGAGTACTGCTTCGGTACATCCCACCAGTCTATGGATTGATCAGCATGATGATATGGAAGGTAAAATTTTGTATCATACCTGATAATTTTCTTTCCATTAATCATAGCTGATCAATCCATAGCCCCTCCCAGATATCTGTACTGTTTTTATTCTGGTTGCATTTCAGGTTCAGGTTTAGTCTTCAGTTCCTGTTCAGGAGGACTTTGTGTTCAAGTTTTTTCAATTGGATTCTTCAGGAGTTGAGACGATTTTGTGTTACAGTGAGCTGCTGCATTCCTCTCCCCTCCGTTTTACGGGGCTAGATTGAGACCTAAATTCTGCCAGCGCTCCCTCCCGCTTCGTGCGGCTGTAGGGTAGCTTTGTACCCCTCCCGCTTCGGCGGTGTTAGGGTCAGTCAGCTCCTCCCGCGGTTGCGGTTGCAGGATAAGCCAGATCCCCCCGCATCGGCGGGGGTGGTGTCCCTCCCCCGCTCCGCGGGGATGAGCTGGACGGATTTCCCTCCCCCACTTGTGTGGGGATGAGCTGGGTTAATTCCCCTCCCCCGTTTCGGCGGTGGTGAGCTGGGCAGAGTGTCCCTTTGTGGGTGTAATTCTCTAAGTGCTGAGTCCTGCGGATGAAGCTTTGATATCGACATACTGAGGAGTTTCCGGCAGCACAGGACCACATATAGGGAGGCAAAAGGATTGCTCTCTATCTCCACCTGCTGGTAGATGGATACAACCCACCAGTCTATGGATTGATCAGCTATGATTAATGGAAAGAAAATTATCAGGTATGATACATAATTTTACCTTGCTTTGCTCTATTTTAAGTTTCCTTTATTTTTTTTTTGGCCTTGGCAAGGCTCTGTTATGCATGAACATTGGACAGGTGCTATTCCTTACTTTTTTGGTTATTAGCCCCCTTTTTCATCACCATAGAGTTGTTTAATTTAGCCACAACTGTTTTTCCTTCCATGCCATCAAAGGCTCTCAGTGGCTTTATGTTTAAATATGTTTTATTGAAGAAACAGACGAACACAATAAGTAACACTTTAAACTACACAACTTTCCTCTTCAATGATTTACATCCCCCCCCCCCCAAGTTACCCTCTTCTATCTACCACCCCTCCCTCCCCTCCCCCCCTCCCTTATCCTTCCTGTCCCCCACCCCCCTCCCTTCTCTCCCCGTACCCAACATCCAGCTCCTTAGATCCTCCACAACATTCATTCATATTCAACCCTGTTTAAATATTCATTAACTGCCCTCTGGCCACAGGCGTCAGTGTCATCCAAAAGTTGAAAAGTTCTGTCTTTTATCGGCCTTTGTATGTTCTGCTCCATTCTTTCATTTCTCATCAAATGAATCATCTGTCATCTCCAGTGTTGCACAGAAGGGCCTGCTGAGTCTAGCCAGGCCACTAGTATTGTCTTTTTTGCCACCATAATGGCACGCATCACAAAAGCTTTACACCCTTTGGGTAATGGTTGAATTAAGGTTGGTTTTCCAAATAGCAATCTCGCTTCACAGCGCCAGGCTATTGTCCATAACACAGAGGTCTGCTTGATCACTATTGCCCAAAATTTCCTGATTTTGGGGCATGTCCAGAACATGTGTCCCAGAGTCGCTCTGTCCCCTCCGCACTTCGTGCAGGCCCAATCCAGGGAGAGCCCCATATGGAACGCCCTTCTGGGCGAGATATATGCTCGTACTGCAAATTTTGTGTTGCATTGCCCAGTATGCTGCTAATCCTGTGATCCTTCTGTAGCCCTTTAGGTATTCACTCACCTCTGCTTCTGTGATCTCTGTTTGTATCTCTGCGCTCCATGCTCTCACTATGGCCACTGTGTTTAGGTCCTCTGCCATGTCTTTAAGATGTCTATGATAGAACTTCAGGGGCACTTTCTGCCCAACGACAGAACTGACCCTAGCTCCTCCTGTACATCTTCCGTCAATGCTTCTCTGGGCAGGCTGGCTACATATTTCTTCAATTGGTAATAATGATACCAGTCCGTTGGCGCAGTGAAATTAGGTTAGCAGTTCCGCCCATGGCTTAATCTGCCGTTCTGTGTCCAACACATGCAGTAGGTACTTCACCCCCTTTTTAACCCATCTGTGAAATGCATTTTGTATCCTTCCCAGAGGAAAATCCAGGTTTCCACAAATGGGTAGTTACGGTGTGATTTGACTTGAGAACTGATGTCGCCGGCACAGCCATCGCCATGTCGCTCTTGCCGTTGGCAGTATCTGAACTGAGTTCAGTAATCTTCCTTCGGCTCCACTTCCTTTGTGCAGCAGGTGGCTTATATGCCTGTCCTTTACCTCGCTCAGCTCTAATTCAGTTGGCGTAAAATATTGTGTTGTTCGGAGCCAATCATTAAGGTGTCTCATCCCACAGGCGATCGTCATGTATCTCATGTTTAGTAACCCCAGGCCTCTATACTCCACTGACACCTGCAGTGTCAAGAGCGCTATTTTTGGCTTTTTCCCCCGCCATAAAAATTTTTGAAGCATCTCATTTAACCTACATAGTAACATACATAGTAGATGACGGCAGAAAAAGACCTGCACGGTCCATCCAGTCTGCCCAACAAGACAACTCATGTGTGCTACTTTTTGTGTATACCCTACTTTGATTTGTACCTATGCTCTTCAGGGCACAGACCATATAAGTCTGCCCTGCACTATCCCCGCCTCCCAACCACCAGCCCTGCCTCCCAACCACCGGCTCTGGCACAGACCGTATGTCTGCCCAGCACTATCCCCGCCTCCCACCACCGGCTCTGGCACAGACTGTATAAGTCTGCCCAGCACTATCCCTGCCTCCCAACCTCCAGTCCCGCCTCCCACCACTGGCTCTGGCACAGACCGTATAAGTCTGCCCCGCACTATCCCCACCTCCCAACCTCCAGCCCCGCCTCCCACTACCGGTTCTGCTATCCAATCTCGGTTAAGCTCCTTAGGATCCATTCCTTCTGAACAGGATTCCTTTATGTTTATCCCACGCATGTTTGAATTCCATTACCGTTTAAATCTCCACCACCTCCCACGGGAGGGCATTCCAAGCATCCACCACTCTCTCCGTGAAGAAATACTTCCTGACATTTTTCTTGAGTCTGCCCCCCTTCAATCTCATTTCATGTCCTCTCGTTCTACCGCCTTCGTATCTCCAGAAAAGGTTCGTTTGCGGATTAATACCTTTCAAATATTTGAACGTCTGTATCATATCACCCCTGTTTCTCCTTTCCTCCAGGGTATACATGTTCAGGTCAGCAAGTCTCTCCTCATACGTCTTGTTACGCAAATCCCATACCATTCTCGTAGCTTGTCTTTGCACTGCTTCAATTCTTTTAACATCCTTAGCAAGATACGACCTCCAAAACTGAACACAATACTCCAGATGGGATGAACTTGTGTTCATCATTCCTAGTCATGTACAGAGGTATTGTCTGAAACACATACAACCATCTGGGCACTATCACCATATTGAAAAAGGCTATTCTACCTAAGAGGGACAGGGGAAATCCCTGCCATAGTTGTAACCTAACCCTAGTATCATCCATCAACCCTTTCACATTCCATGCATACAAGCTTTTGAGATCTCAGGGGATTCTAGTACCCAGGTATTTGAGAGTGTCCATTTCCCACGTTATGTTCAGCGCCATTTCCTGCTGTATATTATCTCCCTCTGAGACCTGCATTGCTCATGATTTTTGTATGTTTAGCGTGTAACCCGAGAACGCACTATATCTCTTCACTACCTCTATGATTTTAGGGACAGAGTGTTCTGGGGTCTTGGGGTTACTATTAACAGGTCATCTGCAAATGCTAGGGCTTTGACTGTTCCCCCTGCTAGCTCAACCCCTGTCACCCCCTCTTCTCTCTTTATGGCTCTCAGTAACGGCTCCATCGCCAGCACAAACAGAAGGGGTGACAGCGGGCATCCCTGCCTTGGTGTCACGTAGGCGAAGGTTTCCTTGTTTGTGCTCACCTCGCCCTCTGGTGGCTAGAACCGGTGGCTGCTATGGACTGTCACATGTTCCAGATTTCAGCCCAATCCGGTCCAGATCTTCCAGGCTGCCAGACTTGCTTTTCTTGTTTGTACCTGAACAGCACCCGTAGTTGCCTTGTCATTCTTGTAGCTGAACTTCAATTGCTGATGGGATTTATTAGCCATCTGGAAGCTTCTGGGTTTGCCTTTGCATTGTCTAAGGTCCCTGGTATGTTTGGGTGCTGTTGCACTTCTGCCTAGGCTGGTTTCTTGTATTAGTTTTTTGTTGTTGTTGTTGTTGTTACATTTGTACCCTGCGCTTTCCCACTCATGGCAGGCTCAATGCGGCTTACATGGGGCAATGGAGGGTTAAGTGACTTGCCCAGAGTCACAAGGAGCTGCCTGTGCCTGAAGTGGGAATTGAACTCACTTCCTCAGTTCCCCAGGACCAAAGTCCACCACCCTAACCACTAGGCCACTCCTCCACTCCAAACCAGGGAAGCTAGAATCTTGTTTGTTTCTACTTAGTTTGTGTGTAGTTCAGCTTAGGTTCATTGCTTTTTCCTTGCCTTGTTTCTTGTTTGTATTTCTGTGTTTAGTTTCTGTTTGTCTGTGTTTCTTGTTCAGTGGCTGCCTGGCAGCTTTAAGTTCTGTCTCTTGTTTGTCAGTGTTTGTTCCTTGTTTTAGTGGCTGCTTGCAGCTTTCAGTTCTGTCTCTTGTTTGTCAGTGTTTGTTCCCTGATTTAGTGGCTGCTTGCAGCTTTCAGTTCTGTCTCTTGTCTGTCAATGTTGCTTGCAGCTTCCAGTTCCTGCCCTGTCCAGAAAGTTCTGCCGGCCGCCTGCAGCCAGGGGCTCAACTCCTGGGAAAGGGCGGCTAAGTGCAGGTGAAGTCTGGCTGTTCCTGTCAGAATTCTGCCTTGTCTCTGGTGTGGGGTGGTTTTGCCTGCCACTGCTGCTCCACGGCAGTGGCCCAAAGGCTCACAAACCTAGTTTCTGCCTTGAAAACCTGACACTTGTTCCCCGTCGGATTCTAAATGATTCACTCCTTACCCCATTCACTATAATGGATGCCTTTGGTTTGTTATATAAGGCTTGCAGTGCATCATGAAATCACCCCCGAACTCCCATATAGCGGAGGACTCCAAACAGATAACCCCAGTCTATTTTGTCAAACGCTTTTTCGGCGTCTAAGCTTAGGATTAGCGCTGACTTCTCTTCAAGTTAACATTTTGCCATGGCTGGTAATAATCGTCTGACATTGCTTCCCGCCTGTCTGCTTCGCACAAATCCTACCTGTTCTCCACCTATCAGTTGTGGTAGTATCTGTCCCAGCCGCTCCGCCATGATGTGGGCCAATATTTTAATGTCCACATTGATCAGTGATATGGGCCTATAGGAATCTGCGTTTGATTCTGGCTTCCCTGGTTTGTGTATTAAAGTTATTAGGGCTTCATTCGCATGCAGTGGGAACTCTCTGTCATCTATTGCTTGGTCTAGATATTTACTCAATGTTCCCAGCCCTGTCTTAGGCAATGCTTTATAAAACTCCCCAGTGAAATCATCGGGACCCGGCGCAGAGTTACGGGCCAGCTCCCCAATGGCTCCCTGAAGTTCCTTCCCTGTTATGGGCTGATTTAGCTGTTCTATATCCCTCTGTTGGAGTTGTGGAAATCCCTTATTCACTAGGTAGCCTTCCAGACTGTCTGGGTGCTCCTCAGGTCTTTTATCATATAGCACCCTGAAATAGTTAGTGAAGGTCTGCGCTATCTCCTCACTTTTGTATTTGAGTGTTCCTTGTTGATCTCTCACCGCCGTTATTACTCTACTAGGTCTCCCTATTTTGATCAGCTTTGCCAGGAGTTCCCCAGCTTTGTTCCCAAAACGTTGCAGTTTGTACTTGTAGTATATTAAGGAGCGCATGGTTTGCTTATGTATTAAGGAATTGAGGGCTGTCTGTATCACCTGGAGTTCCTCTCTATTAACCCTGCATGGCTCTTTTATATAGTTTTTTTTAAGTTGTTTTTCTAAGCGCAGGATTGCTGTGGCTTGCTGTTTCTTGCGAGCCTGGACGAGCGCTATTATGTCCCTCTGTAACACTGCTTTGACTGCCATCCAGTATAGTTTCGGGTCACTTGCATGCTGTTTGTTGAAGGTATCATATTCTGCCCATCTATTGGCTAAGTATTTGGCAAACTCTTCATCTCCATGCAGGTATCCCGGGTATCTCCACCCCCCTGTGGTTTGATAGAATTCTGGGGCTTCAAGTTCCACCCAAATCATCGCATGGTCTGAGATCTCCGTAGGCCCTATACCCACATCCCCGTACCCAGGGGAACACTGCTCTATCCACCAATATATAGTCAATTCGAGAGAGAGTCTCGAGCCCTCGAGAGGTGTGTGTAATCCCTCACTTCCGGATTTAAGGACCTCCAATGGTCCACCAGGTTCATTGTATGCATAAATGTAGGCAGCGCTCAGGTCCGGGCCCCTCCCTGCGGTGCCATCCTGCCAATATTAATTTGAAGGAGTGGTATGGTGCGAAGTACTTTATGAGCTTTATGAGCGACTGAAAAAATTGGGGTATAAACCATTTGGGCCATACAGTGAGGCCACCAAGAATTCTCGGTTTTTGAAGCCATAAATGGATCAAGACGAATCTACCATGAGGGTCCCTAGCAATCAGCTCTGCCCTTGCCGCCACTCCTTTCCGGATTAGTATTGCCCACCCCCTGCTTCCTACCCTCAGCTGAGGCGGAGAACACCTCTCCCACCCAAGTTCTTTTTAGTTTCTGATGCTCCTCCTCCGTCAATCTAGTCTCTTGCAGACATGCTACATCTGCTTTGTGTCTTGTAAAGCAGCTAGTATCGTAGCCCGCTTTACTGGCGTTGCAATTCCTCCCACGTTCCAAGAGATAATTCGGGTCCCTTAGTCATTCCCAACCATCCTGACTTTTGTCCCCATTGCTATATCTTGTTCTTTATTTGGAGTCCGGGTGCCCAGCCTCACCCGACCCCCTGCTGTTCTAAATTCCTACTGAACGTTAAATGTGAATTTCCCTTCGTTGACTTTGTGAGCTCTCCCCTATACCCTCCCTCCTCCCCAGCTTCCCTCCATCCCTCCATCCCTCTTCCCACTCCTATCCCCCTGCGTTCCCTATCGATCCCCTACCTGCCTAGTAGGTGATGCGAGATCTCATGATTGTAGGCTCCTCCCCCACCCACCCCTTCCCACTCCTCCCCTACTCCCATTCTCTCATATTCTCTCATTCAAACATTGCCATACTGCCCGTCCCATAGTCTCCCGTGGATAATCCTTAATTATCCCATTAGCTATTCCTTTCATCATCCACATTCAGTCCCTCTTTCTCACAGTTCTCAAGTTTCCTTGCATTCCAAACTTACAGTTTAAACAGCATATTCACCATCTCTGACCACTTCTTCATGGTAACCTGCTGGACTTTCCCTGCCCACGTTTGTCCATATTAATGTTCATATTAATGTCCTTCAGGCTGGGTCCGTGTGTGCAAGCTGATGTGCTCTCACAAATGTTTTCGCTTCCTCTGGCGTCTTGAAGATTCTCCAGGCTCCATCATGCATAATTTTCAGAATCGCTGGGTAAATCAGCCGGAACTTCGTCTTTGCTTCTGCTAAACTTTTACAGATCGGGCCGAACATCCTACGCTTCTCTTGTAATTGTAGTGAGTAATTCTGGAAGATCCGTATTTGCGCTCCCTCGTACTGCATATTGTTCCATTTCTCTCAGGCCCCTCTCAAGATTTCTGCCTTATGGATGAAGTTATGCACTTTGACCATTACCACTCGTGGCCTTGTCATATTGTCCTGCTTCCTCCCTATTCTGTGCGCTCTTTCTAAGCAGAAGGGGCCCAAGCTGTCCAAGAGCGCGAATTCTTCCTTCATCCACCTTTCCAGCAGGGTAATCAATGCGTGTTCTGGGACCTTCTCTGGAATGCCCACTATTCTTAGGTTGGAACTTCTAGATCTGTTCTCCAGATTGTCTAATAGGCAGTCCTGCGCTTTTATCTGCTGCTGTAGTTTAGCGAGCTGGTCCGCCATTTCTTTGCTGACGTCTTCTGCCTCCGACAGTCTGTGCTCAATTTCTCCGTGCGTCGTACTGTTTCGTCCATCAGTCCTTCTAAGTTAGTAATTTGAGATGAGAGTTGTTTTAATTGTGGCTCTATCGCCATTTTCACTGCCTCTGTCAGTTATTGCATTTGGGGCTCTGAGAACAACAGCGACGGTTTGGCCGGGCTCGTCGCCATCTTAGGTTCCGCGGCTCCTCGGCTCTTGTCTTGCTCTTTTTTTTTTTTTTCCTGGCATCCCCGGTACATTCCGCACCACAAACTCATCCGTATAAATCGGGACTGCCTCGCCAAGTTTCTTTATCACTTTTGAGCTGGTTTTCGTCTGGGATCGGGCTGAACGGGGGAGGGTTGCCTGGAGAAGAGATCGCTTGCGTCCTCAGTCCATCATGTGATCTCCTCTCAGTGGCTTTAAACACTGTGCTCGGTGCAATCGGACCACCTCTGGGCCTGACACCCATTCCTGGTGTATCCAGTGTTTGGGGCCAGACCATTACTCTACAAACTGTATTCTTTGCTTGTGTATTCAAAAAAGGTCCAGAAGACCCAAAAAGAGAAAATTTTTGGAGCCAGGTCTAATGTTCCCTCTACGCAGAGTGCAGTTCCTCATACATTTTAGGAGTGTCACTCACAGATTTTACATGGTTGCTCACAAAAATGTTTTTTGTGCTGTATACAGAAATGCATTGCTAATACTAGCGCTCAAAAATTGTTGGTTTTTAAAACTTGTTGCTCCCAAGATGGCCGTGCTCTGTTAAGACGCTGTGTTTCGCGCTCCTCTGAAATTTCAAAAATGCCTAAGCATAGAGGAAGAGTAGCGGTTAGAGCCTCCCCGCTACCTCCCTCCTTACCTACTACTACTACTACTACTATTTAGCATTTCTATAGCGCTACAAGGCATACGCAGCGCTGCACAAACATAGAAGAAAGACAGTCCCTGCTCAAAGAGCTTACAATCTAATAGACAAAAATAAATAAAGTAAGCAAATCAAATCAATTAATGTGAACGGGAAGGAAGAGAGGAGAGTAGGTGGAGGCGAGTGGTTACAAGTGGTTACGAGTCAAAAGCAATGTTAAAGAGGTGGGCTTTCAGTCTAGATTTAAAGGTGGCCAAGGATGGGGCAAGACGTAGGGGCTCAGGAAGTTTATTCCAGGCGTAGGGTGCAGCGAGACAGAAGGCGCGAAGTCTGGAGTTGGCAGTAGTGGAGAAGGGAACAGATAAGAAGGATTTATCCATGGAGCGGAGTGCACGGGAAGGGGTGTAGGGAAGGACGAGTGTGGAGAGATACTGGGGAGCAGCAGAGTGAATACATTATAGTTAGTAGAAGAAGTTTGAACAGGATGCGAAAACGGATAGGGAGCCAGTGAAGGGTCTTGAGGAGAGGGGTAGTATGAGTAAAGCGACCCTGGCGGAAGATGAGACGGGCAGCAGAGTTTTGAACCGACTGGAGAGGGGAGAGGTGACTAAGTGGGAGGCCAGCAAGAAGCAGATTGCAGTAATCTAACGAGAGGTGACAAGGGTGTGGATGAGGGTTTTGGTAGAGTGCTCGGAAAGAAAGGGGCGGATTTACGGATGTTGTAAAGAAAGAAACGACAGGTCTTGGCGGTCTGCTGGATATGAGCAGAGAAGGAGAGAGAAGAGTCAAAGATGACCCCAAGGTTTCGAGCTGAGGAGACAGGGAGAATGAGAGAGCCATCAACAGAAATAGACAATGGGGGGAGCGGGGAGGTGGGTTTGGGGGGGGAAAATGAGAAGCTCGGTTTTGGTCATATTTAATTTCAGGTGGCGTTGAGACATCCAGGCAGCAATGTCAGACAAGCACGCTGAAACTTTGGTTTGGATGCAAGGTGAGATATCAGGGGTAGAAAGGTAGATTTGGGAGTCATCAGCATAGAGATGGTAGGAAAAGCCATGGGATGAGATTAATGAACCAAGGGAAGAAGTGTAGAATAGAAAAAGAGGAGGGGACCAAGAACAGAACCCTGAGGTACGCCGACAGGCAGAGGGATAGAAGTAGAAGAGGATCCACCAGAGTGAACACTAAAGGTGCCGGAGGGAGAGGTAGGAAGAGAACCAGGAAAGGACAGAGCCCTGGAATCCAAAGTGAGGACAGGGTATCGAGAAGATGCTGTGATCGACAGTGTCAAAGCAGCGGAAAGATCAAGAAGAATGAGGATGGAATATTGACCTCTGGATTTAGCCAAGTAACTAGGTCATGGAGACTTTAGTAAGCGCAGTTTCGGTTGAGTGGTGAGAGGGCGGAAAAACCAGATGTAATGGGTCAAGATAGCATGTGAGGAGAGTAAATCAAGGCAGCGGCGGTTGAACAGCACGCTCAAGTAATTTGGAGAGAAAAGGAAGGAGGGAAACTGGGTCGGTAATTAGAGGGACAAGTAGGGTCAAGTGAAGGCTTCTTAAGGAGAGGTGTGACCACAGCATGTTTAAAGGCAGCAGGGACAGTCGCAGTGGAAAGTGAGAGGTTGAGAATGTGACAGATAAAAGGAATAAGAGTAGGAGAGATGGCATTAAGAAGGTGGGTGGGAATGGGATCAGAGGAACAGGTGGTACATTTTGAGGAAGAAAGGAGAAGTGTAGTTTCCTCAATAGTAACTTCAGGAAAGGAGGAAAGGGAATGAGGGGAAGGAGAGAGAGGGGAACGGACTAGTGGAGGGAGAGCTGGTGAGGTAGAGAAAGCAGGTTTATCTTTTGAACCTTGTTGTGAAAGAATTCAGCAAGGGTCTGAGGAGATAATGAAGGGGGAGTTGGGGGAGGGGGCACCTTGAGGAGAGAGTTCAATGTGGTGAAGAGAAGTCGAGGATTAGAGCCAAGAGAGTTGGTCAGTTGGATATAATAATCCTGTTTGGCACGTAAAAGAGCAGATTGGAAGGAGGTCAGCATGAACTTAAAGTGTAAGAAATCAGGAAGGGCCCGAGATTTCCGCCAGAGGCGTTCGGCGGAGCGGGTACAGGAACGTAGGTAGCGGATATTAGAAGTCAGCCAAGGTTGGGGTTTTGTACGCATTACAGGGCGGGTCATCAAAGGTGCAAGAGTGTCTAAGGCAGAGGATAGAGTATTGTGTAAGAAGAAACAGCCTCGTTGACCGATGTGGATGGTGGCACAGTAGAGAGGAGGTTTGAAACATGGGAGGATAGAGATGAAGGGTCAATATCGTGAAGATTCTAGATAAATTAGATAGGACTAGGACGGGACCTGGGAGGAGGAGATTTAAGTTGTGAAAGTTATAAGATGGTGATCAGAGGAGGGATGATCAGAGGCAAGGAAATTAGAAGGTGAACAGTTGGAGGAGAAGATGAGATCAAGACAGTGACCATTTTGATGAGTGGGGGAGGTGGAGCATAGTTGGAGATTAAAGGAGGACGTTAAAGCGAGTAACTTGGAAATATAAAGAGTTGGAAGGATCAATTAGCAGGACTATTAAAGTCACCAAGGATGAGAGAGGAGGAGGAAGGTCATGGAAGACGGCAAGCCAGCGTCAAAGTCACTGAGAAAGGATGAAAGGGACTATCAGGGGGACGATAACTGACCGCTATTCGAAGAGGCAGAGGAGAGAAAAGGCGGATAGAGGGACTTCAACGGAGGAAAAACAGTGAGATTGAGGTGGAAGAAGGGGTTGGAAATCTGGGGAGGGAGAGAGAAGTACAAACACCGCCCCCACGGCCAGCAGGGCGAGGAGTATGTGAAAATAGATAACCGCCATGGCATAGGGCTGCGACTGAAGCAGAGTCATCAGGGCAGAGCCAGGTTTCTGTTATGGCGAGCAGATGGAGGTGACACGAGATAAAGAGGTCCTGGATATAGGGGAGTTTGTTACAGATAGAGCGGCATTCCATAGGGCGCAAGAGAAGGGCAGAGAAGAGGAGGGGAGTAGAGAATAGAGATGAGGTTAAGAGAGGTCACGGTGAGATCTGTAGAGTTTGGATAATAGTTGGTGAGGAGGGCCAGGATTGGGATTGATGTCACCAGCTGAGAGTAAGAGAAGGAGTAAAAGAGAGCGGAGGAGAGTAGGAGAGGTGTGGCCACGAAGGCGCTCGAAGGCGAGAGGGTATTTAGGTGGAATGGGGAAGGCAAAATGAGGGAAGAAAGAGACGGAGATTAAAAGCCAAGAGGGAGGAAGAGGGTAGGAGAGAAGGTGAGGTGATGAAGTCAATGGATGGGAAGTGAGTTCCTGTAGCGGAGAGAGGTAGGGGGTGAGGGAAAAGATTAGGAAGGGACAGAACTAGGAAGAGAATGTGAATAGGGGCCATAAATGATTAAGATACTTTAGCAACTGGAAAAGATTAGATACAAAGAGAAAAAGGCCCTGAGTGGATCGGGGTGGACCTGAGTGTCACCCCGGAGAAGGCTGTAAGGATATGCAGATGAGCTGCAAGTCCTCCACAGCACCTGAAAGGCAGCGGTGGTAGAGGTGGGCACCTCTCAGCTGAGGAAAGGCTTACCAGGGGTTAGGCCAAAGCCAGCATTCCTCCCCCTGAGGGTCGCCTGGTCTATGGATCGTTTTCTGCGGACCACAGGGAGTTGGTCAAAACGGCGGAATGCCTCCAGTAGGGAATGCCGGCGAAAGGGAGAATTCGGCTTCCCCTGGTTTGACATCACTTTGAGCCCCGCGCGCGTCACTCCTCCTCCCCAACCGCATGGCACTAGTTCTTCCTTTCAGAACCCACAGGGTCGCCCCAAGTGGGAATCATGGGCCCAGAAGAGCGTCGGCTGGAGGTCCTTGTTACAGCAGCGGAAGGAATAGAGGGCAGTCTGCCCATGGAATCGCCACGGATAAGGGCAGAGAAGCGAGGGAGTAAGCGAGATTCGTGGACAACGCTCTGAAAGTATGAACTTCCAGCAGAATTAGTAGTCAAACCAAAGAAGTGACACTGGATGCATTATGGGACTTAATGTCAACCCTGGGACAAACTTTTATAAAACAGATTAATGAAGTATACCGAGAGTAAAGTCCTTGGAAATTGACTTACAAAAAAAAAGAGGAAGAAGCTAAGGCTTGAATGACAAAACTGAAAATATGGATCAAAGAATTGTGAAATTTGAAACAATGCAACCAACTATGATAAAGATCTGACGACTCTCAGGCAGAGAATGGAGATGTTTGATAATTCTACCAAAATCATAACCTGAGATTTGTTAACTTTCCTAGAGTGTTAAATTTTGCTCCTCTTGAGATGTTGAAACGTTATTTACGTGATGTTTTGAATATACCTGATCAGAATCTGCCACCATTTTCACAAGCATATTATATACCAGGGAAGGACTCAAACCCAATGACTGAAAATCCAATAGATGTTTCTCTTTTGCTTGAGACTTCTGACTCTGAGTTGGCAACTGCAGCTACTTTAGTGGTGACGGTTGCATTATTGCTGGGCAAAAATTGGATTTTCCGTTTGTTTTTCCGAAATAAAGATAAACCTTTTTTAGGTTTTAAGATATTGCTTTTTCCTGACGTCTCTAAGGAGACAAGGCGACGGAGGAAACAATTTTTGATCCTTAAGCCTGAAGTTCTGCACCTGGGGTGCACCTTCTTTTTAAGATACCCCTGCATAATAAGACTTGGGGAAAGAAATATGTATTTACAGAACCTGCCCATGTGTCGGCGCTTATAGCCTCGGCGAAAATGGAAAAGCGCCAAGGATAAATAAGATATTAACTCCACTCAACAGAGTAGTGTTATCCTGAATGGTTTTCCTTTTATTCATTATTCTCCATGTTTTTCCGAATTCTTGGATCCCACTTTATGGACTTGAGTGTTAATTTTTCCTAAAATGTATATATTCTAATTTTTTGCTTATTATTATTATAAGTAATTTCCTAAGTAACAAACACTTTACTACACAAGATGTTTCTTGTATAATCACTAAATGAATAATTAATAAAAAAAAAAAAAACTTGTTGCTCACATGAAAAAAAATTTGCATACACCAGGCTACTCCTTAGAGTCCAGGTCCAAATCGTTGATGTTGGCATCGGCGTTGATGTCAACACTTGCACTGGCATCAGGTACATTGGCCCCTATGGCTACTAGACCTTGTCTGACACTGGAGTGGATATGCATTGAGTAGGTGTTCACCTGCCTCAATGCTGACCATTATGCAGGGCCCCCGGGACCGGTCAGACATTGGACCCAACACCAAGGAGATGAAAGGATTCAATGTCTTCCTCTTTGGCACCGAGGGTGCGATGCTCGGCATTGGGCGATAGCCAGGAAGCATAAGCATCGATCTCCCTCAACCCATGGGAGCACCGGGACACCGAGAGATCTGCTACCCAAGAAGTGTCGGCAGCGGCCCTCTCTGTTAAAGAGATGCCTGCGCAGAGGTCTCCATGTAGCCGAGACCAGGTACCAGAGTTGACACTGATAATTCAGCACAATGCTGCAGCCTTTTGCTATGTCTACCCTCGAAGAGCGGATCCAGTCCATTCTCCAAGAGCACTTGGCGAGACTTTTACAGCAGAATGCATTGGCATCTTGTTCCAGCCATGCCTCTACAATCTGCCTCATAGGGCCCTCAGCCTGTGATGAGCTCACTGACACCAGTGCAGCATGTGGTATCGGCGTTGGTAGCTGCCTATGTGAGTACTCTCTCGACGTTGATGGAGAAATCTTCACCGGAGTAAGAGTGGAGCTTGCATCTTGATGCCATTCCAGGTAGGGACATGGCTCTTCCTACCTGAGACAGGCACAGTCTCAGCCCTCCCATGAGGAGGGGAGGGGGAGTTTTTTAATTTAAATTTTTTTTTGCTGATTTCGATACGGACCTCTTATATTTGTCTATTAATGATCCATGGTACTTCTCAGAGGAGGAGTCCTATGGCATTCCATCAGACCCTTCCCACCAGAAGAGAGGTGAAAATCTCCACCAGAGAATCTCTCCTTCCCTGCTTTTGTGAAGGAGTTGTTGGCTGCGATCTCAATTCAATTGGAGACAGAGGTCGAGCCTAGGGCTGAGATGTTTGAGATCCTAGACCACGACCTCCACCTAGAGAGGCTATGACTGTCCCACTTCACGAGATCTTACGTGATGTTCAGATGAAGAATTGGGAGTCCCCCTTTGTCTATCCCTGTCTTCCCCAAAAAGATTGACACCATGTATTGGATTCAGAGTTCACCTAGAGTTGATAAGCCGCAGTTGCCTCATCATTCTCTGGTGGTGGAATCTGCACTCAAATGGGCCAGAAGTTCCAGAGACTTTGCTTCAGCACGCCTAGGCAGAGAAGCTCACTCATTTGTGCATAAGATGTATCAGGTCTTAATGCTTATTTCTCATACCAGCTCTGCATGAGTCTTTACTTGTGGAACCTAGTGCGCAGTATGACTGATTTGGCAGATACTCTCCCTGTGGAGCAGGCCAAATCACTTCGCCAGTTGGCCAAACAGCAGAAGGCTTGTTGCAAATTCCTGACCGGGGCGCATATGATTCTTTTTTGATGTAGCAATGCGCAGACTCTCATGGCTGTGTGTCTCTGACTTGGACCCGGTGGTCTAGCAGAGGTTGGCGGACACCACTTATTGTGGAGGTAACCTTTTGGAAAGAAGGTGCAGGAGGTTGCAGACCTTATCAAGAAACACAGTGATACTATCTACATTCTCTCTGTGAGCGCCATCTGCACCCTCCTCTTCTGGAAGGTTTTTGGGCAAGTCAAAGTGAGGTCCCTACTATCAAAGGTGTAGGTATACTCCTCGCCCCACTCAGGAAGTTCACCCCACCATGTTTGTTTTCACCAACACTGTGTGCCTAAGGCCCAGCCAAGTAACTGTATCGGACGACATACCAGTAGGAGGGAGGCTGCGTTTTTTTCCAAGAAAAGTGGCCCCTTGTAACCTCCTACCCAATGGGTTTTTCAGATAGTCCATCTCGGTTATGCTCTACATTAGCGACAGACCACCAAGTTGTCCCCCAAGAGCATCTTTCTTCAGTTCTCTTCACAAGGAGGTACTCACAGAGAAACTCTGCACTTCTAATTGCTCATGCAGTTGAACCCATTCCACCAGGAGAAGAAGGGAAGGGATTCTTTTCCAGGTATTCCTTTGTGACAAAGAAAACTGAGGAGAATGCGTCCCATCCTAGACATCAAGGCCTTGAACAAATTCCTGGTCAAAGAAAAGTTCAGGATGGTTTCCCTGGGCACCTTTCTCCAGTGATTCAGGAAAAAGATTGTCTATGCTCTCTGGACTTAAAGGAAGCCTACACACGTGTCCCAATATTCCAGGCCACAGGAGGTATCTCAGATTTTAGGTGGGAATACATTACTTGCAGTACCACGTCTTGCCATTTGGCCTCGTGTCATCTCCAAGAGTTTTCACAAAATGTCTAGCAGTAGTCACAGTATTGCTAGGCAGACTGGGAGTCCATGTGTTTCCCTCCCTGGACGATTGGCTGGTGAAGAGCACGTTGAAGGAAAATGTTCAGAAGTCTGTGCAGAGAACTATTTGGGTGCTAGAGCTACTAGGGTTCATTTTAAACTACCCCAAGTCCTATCTGCTCCCTGTTCAGCAATTGGAGTTCATTGGAGCCCCTGCTGGATACATGGCAGGTGCAAACTTTTCTCCCTGTGCTGAGAGCGCATGTGCTAGTCACTTTTACCACTCAGTTTCATGCCAGCCAGCAGGTCACAGCAGATTTTGAGGTTATTAAGCCACATGGCCTCCACTGTGCACGTTACTCCCTTGGCACATCTTTACATGAGAACCATCCAGTGGTCTCAAGCCTCGGGGAACCTAGCAGGTTTTTGTCAACCAGAGTAGAGATTTAATCAACTCTGGAGACAATTCGATCCAATTTGACCATAGGACCTTCATTCCAAATTCCTGAGCCCCAGAAGGTGCTGATGATGGATGCATCCCTCCTGGGGTGGGGAGCTAACTTTGATGGGCTTTACACTCAGGGTGCTTGGTCAGCTCAGGAGATTGATCTTCAAATCAACCTTCTGGAGCTCCAGGCAATCTGGAACACTCTAAAGGCTTTCAGAGAAAAGCTGTTTAACCAAAAATGTGCAGGTTCCGATGTATTACACCAACAAGCGGGGAGAGTATAGGATCACGCTCTCTGTCAGGAGGCTGTTCTCAGAGCCACATACCTGGTGGAAAATCCAACAGTCTGGCCAACAGACTGATCAGGGTCATGCAACCATATGAGTGGTCACTCAGCATGGGCGTTTGCGAGAATTTCCGAGAGTTGGGCACCCCCTTAGTGGATATCTTTACCACTCCTTACAACCACAAAGTCCCTCAGTACTGCTCAAGATCAAAGCACACGACAGGCTAGCATTGGATGCCTTCCTCCTCCATTGGGGGAACAACCTGTATGCATATCCTCCCATCCCTCTCATGGGGAAAACTTTGCTAAAACTCAAGCAAGACCGGGGAACCATGATCCTAATCGCCCCATATTGGCCCAGACAGATCTGGTTCCCCCTTCTTTTGAAGTTATCCTCCAGAGAACCTTGGATCTAGGACCCTGCTATCTGCTCCTCTTTCTTGCCCTACACAGACTGCTTGAATATCTAATACACCTCTCTGAATATGGTCTTAAGACCAACTCTGTAAGGGTTCACCTTGGTACAGTTAGTGCTTACCATCACTGTGTAGAAGGTAAGCCCTTCCTGTGGACTGCCCTTAGTTGTTCACTTCATGAGAGGTTTGCTTTGGCAGAGCCCCCTGCAAACCTCCGCCTATGTCATGGACCCTCAATGTCATCCTTAACCCAGTTGATGAAAGCTCCTTTTGAGCCACTCTATTCCTGTACTCTGATGTACTTGACCTGAAAGGTTTTATTTTTGGTTGCAGTTACTTCAGCTCACAGGGTCAGCGAGTTTCAGGCCTTAGTAGCGGATCCATCTTACACACAATTTCATCATAACAGAGTAGTTCTCCACGTGCATCCTAAGTTCCTGCCTAAAGTAATGTCGGAGTTCCATCTAAATCAGGCTGTCGTCCTTCCAACATTCTTTCCCAAACCTCATGCCCATCCTGGTGAAAGCACACTGCACAGTTTGGACTGCAGGCGCGCATTGGCCTTTTACGTGGAACAGACTGGGCCCTATAGACAGTCCACCCAGCTTTTTATTTCTTTTGATCCCAACAGGATGGGGGGTTGCCATCGGGAAATGCACAATTTCCAGTTGACTGGCAGATTGCATAACTTTTACTTATGCTGAAGCTGGGCTGACTCTTGAGGGTCATGTCAGAGCCATTGCGGCATCAGTAGCCCACTTGAGATCAGCTTTTATTGAAGAGATTTGCAATGCTACAATGTGGTCTTCAGTCCACACATTCACATCTCAGTATTGCCTTGATGCAACAGTTGGTTTGGACAGACTGTTCTGCAGAATTTGTTTGGTGTCTAGAATCCAACTCCACCCTTCTAGGCCTGTTCTGTGCTGTTGCAGGCTGCACTCTCATAACCAGTGTTTATATATAGTTTCAGGTTAATTTACTTTTTTTTAATCTTTCCATTGCAAGTTCCTATTGTCCTAGTGTTGTTTTCTGTGAACCTGGTAGCTAGGGATTCCCACATGTGAGAATTAACTGGCCTGCTTGTCCTTGGAAAAGTGAAGATACTTAACTTTAGCAGGTATTCTCTGAGGACTTATTCTTACATACCCTCCCACCTCTCCTCGAAGTTGTATTATTTAGCTATGTTTAATGTTTAAAAGGACTTGATATACCACCCTTCAGAGAACAATCAGAGCCACCCTCCCCCCCCCCCCCGGTGCAGCATGGCGCGCACCCCCCCCCCCCCCGAGTGCATTCTTACCAGTCGCGCGCATAGGAAAGGGAGCGGGCGAGAGGGCCGGTCCGCCCCGAGTGTACGTTGCTGGGAGCTGCGTTGGCTCTGCTGGTTCCCTGCTCTCTCTGCCCTGGAACAGGAAGTAACCTGTTCCGGGGCAGAGGGAGTGGGGAACCAGCGGAGCCGATACCCCCCAGCGGCGTGCATCCGGGGCGGACTGCCCCTCCTGCCCCCCCCCTTCCTACGCCATTGATAAGAGCAGTGTACAAATACAAAAGTGTGGAAAGGGGAAAGAAACTGCACAAAGCAAAAAACAGGTATAGCACAGGAAGGAATAACTAGAGACAAGGAAAGCGTTGGGAGTGCTGCCGCGAGCTCTTAAAGATATAGTACACTGGGCAGTGTTTCTGCACCGGGCACCATGGATGATGGCCTGCTGTCCTTGGAGAATAACTGTTACAGATAAGTATCTTCGCCTTACTGAATTAGAGAGAAGAAAAATATCCATAGTCTTGCTACAAGAGAGTCATTAACTCAAGCAGACCATGACATTGAAACAGGCTTGGGTACACTGAGTATTTTCAGTATCCTTCAGGTCAAGCCAGAGGGGAAGTGTTAATTTGATTGCAAAATATTACCCATGTATAATGCAAGACATCCTATATAATAATTCTCACCTCCAACGTTCTATCCGTCTGGCTGCCTGTGTCCATGACTTTCTTCAGAGTTGGTCTGCTAGGCTCCAAAGCCCAGCCTGACGTCACACGCAGCACTGACCAACCGCACGACAGCAGCACGAGGCCTCGCTCCCCCCCTCCCAGGGTCATCACCATTCACCCTCTCCACCCCCCTTCCCGAGGTTGTCGCAGCAACTCCTCCCCCTCCACCCCCCCTGAGGTCGCCTCTCTCCCCTGCCCCCCTCCAGCCACCCAGGTTGTCCAGCGAATTCTTCGGGGCAGGCAGGAAAGATCCCCAGTCTTACCTGCCCGCTGCCGGCGCTGACCCTCCCCCGCTGCCAGATCGCTCTTCAAAATGGCTGCTGAGACTTCAGCTGGAAGTCTCGGCGGCCATTTTGAAGAGTGATCCAGCAATGGGGGCAGGGGAGAGAGGAGGGTCGCTGGACATGGGTGGCTGGAGGGGGGGCAGGAGGAGAGGAGGGTCGCTGGACATGGGTGGCTGGGGGGCAGGGGAGAGAGGAGAGTCGCTGGACATGGGTGGCTGGAGGGGGGCAGGGGAGAGAGGAGGGTCGCTGGACATGGGTGGCTGCTCACAGAGAGTCTGTGTATCGCACATACTCTCTCACACTCTCTGTCTCACACTCTCTGTCTCACACACTCTCTCTCACACACACTGTATCTGTGTGAAACACACTTTCTCTCCCTCACACTCACTGTGTCTCAGATACGCAGTCGCACACACTCATTCTCACACACACACTCTCTCTCACAGACACACGCAACCAGTCTCACTCTCTCTCTGTCACACACACACACTCGCACATTCACTCTCTCTCTCTCACACACACTCTCTCAAACATGCACACTCCGAGGAAAACCTTGCTAGCGCCCATTTCATTTGTGTCAGAAACTGGCCTTTTTTACTAGTTATACATAAAGAAGGGCAATATATAGTTTTTAGTGGGGGAAGCAAATGGATATAGGCTTATGCAAGCTAACGTTTATGCTCCCAATGCTCATGCCTTTCACTCCTTTTCTGCCTTTTTCCTATATTGAAAGCTGATGCTTGAGATAGTATCAGCTTAGGAGAAGCCTTTAACATCACGCTTCCTCTGAAGATAGATCTCAGTGCAGATCTGAGATGAAGGGTTTCAAGATTATTGAAGTACTACATAAAAGATTTTCAGCTCCATATATGTGATATGTAGGCTGTAGTAGTCCAGGATTTTCCTGTGTTTTTCTTTTTAATCAACTTGCCATTTGTATTGTAGAATAGATTTTTGGATTATCTCTGCTATTTTGTTACCTGAAATGCAAGCATGTAATCTGTGGCCTATTTTGAAATCTGATCACACTCCCCTAACAATTAACTTGGCTCCTTAATGTTAGGTATTCGTCCAAGAGCTTGGACAATGAATAGATTTTTGCTAGCTCAACCTGATATTTTAGATATCAGCTTGGTAGGTATATTACATCAAAAAGCAGAGAGAGAGAGAGAGAGTAAACTTGCTGATCTTATTGATAAAAACAGAGGAGGAGCATAAATGGTCCCAAGATAAATACACTTCAAATCGTAGCTGTAATTATAGAAAGTTCTTGTGGGGCCTACTATCTGCATTTAACACAGTACATTTTCTATGAAAATGCTGACAAACCATCTAAACGTCTGATGCGGTATCTATGTTGGAAAAATGAGAAAGAATAATATGGCTTGGCAAAGACTAATGGTGTTACCATTTCTGAATCACATGAAATGGTGGAAACCTTTGAATCCTTTTATCAAACCCTTTATGCATTGCAGCTTACTCAAAGCCAGAGAGAATACCTAATGGCTCCACTCTCTTGGGCTGCCTCAATTCAGTAAAGAAACAGTTGGCAAAAATAGAGCAGCCTTTTACTCTCCTGGAAGTGACCACTGTTGTAAATAGTTTAAAACACAATAAGGCTGTGGGGCCTGATTATCTCCCAGCTGAAATGTATCAAGCCATGTCAGAACACTTGCTCAGGTGCTGTTAGAAGTTTACGATCAGGTGCTAATACGAAGTAAACTTCCAGATTCTTTCTGTGATATTCTGATTACAGTCATAGCCCCTTTCTGTGCCAACTATAGATCAGTTTCTCCTCTTAATGAAGGAAGGGATCCTCAAAAGTTTAGCGGAGATTGGGTGGCAGAGCCGGTGGGGGGGGGCGGGGCTGGTGGTTGGGAGGTGGGGCTAGTGCTGGGCAGACTTCTACGGTGTGTGCCGTGAGGATGGCCAATATGAGTTTATCTTGTTGGCAGACTGGATGGACCATGCAGGTCTGTCTCTGCCATCATCTACTATGTTACTATCCTGCTTATTTTCGAAGGAGAAGGGCGGCCATCTTCTGACACAAATCGGGAGATAAATCGGTATAATCAAAAGCCGATTTTGGCCGGCTTCAACTGCTTTCCCTCGCAGGGCTGGCCAAAGTTCAAGGGGGCATGCCAGCAGTGTACTGAAGGCGGGACGGGGGCGTGGTTAAGAGATGGCTGGCCTTGGCCGATAATGGAAAAAAGAAAGCCGGCTCTGGCGAGCATTTGGCCGACTTTACTTGGTCCTGTTTTGTTCACAACCAAGCCTTGAAAAGGTGCCCGAACTGACCAGATGACCACCAGAGGGAATCAGAGATCCACTCCCCTTAATCCCCCGGTGGTCACCAACCCCCTCCCACCCCAGCCTTTATGCCAGCCTCAAATGTCATACCCAGCTCCATCACAGCACTATGCATGTCCCTGGAGCAGTTTTTAGTGGGTACTGCAGTGCACTTCAGGCAGGCGGACCCAGGCCCATCTCCCCACTACCTGTTACACTTGTGCTGGTAAATGGGAGCCCTTCAAAATCCACCAGAAACCCACTGTACCCCCATCTAGGTGCCCCCCTTCACCCATAAGGGCTATGGTAGTGGTGTACAGTTGTGGGTAGTGGGTTTTGGGGGGGGGGCTCAGCACACAAAATGAGGGAGCTATTTACCTGGGAGCAATTTATGAAGTCCACTGTAGTGCCCCGTAGGGTGCCCGGTTGGTGTCCTGGCATGTGAGGGGGACCAGTGCACTACAAATGCTGGCTCCTCCCACGACCAAATGCCTTGGATTTGGCCGGTTTTTAGATGGCCACCCTTAGTTTCCATTATCAGTGAAAACCAATGGTGGCCATCTCTAACGCCGGCGATCTCTAAGGGCGGGCCAAATGTTGAGATTTGGCCGGCCCCGAGCATATTATCGAAACGAAAGATGGCCGGCCATCTTGTTTCGATAATAACAGTCGGGTACGCCGCTTAACGGGGCTGTCGTTGGAGATGGCCGCCCCCGTTCGATTGTGCCCCTCCACATTACTATGTAATGTAGATTATAAATTTTTTGTAAAAATATTATGGGTTTGAATTGAACTGTACATTCCCACTATAATATATCCAGATCAAACAGGGTTTGTTAAAGGGCGTTATGGCTTTGACAGTATTAGAAGACTGCTGAGCACTATTGGGCTCATTTTCAAAAGAGAAGGACGTCCATCTTTTGACATAAATCGGAAGATGGACGTCCTGCTCCCAGGGACATCAGATTAGTGAGCACTGGCTTCCTGTTTCGGCTAAACAAATTCAAAATTCTGACACTTGTATTCAAGGGCCTGAAACTACAACCTTGTGATGTATTTATTCCATATGTTCCTTCACATAATCAGCGTTCGTCACAAGCCCTTCCTCGTCTCCAGCTTGATATTTCGAGAGATTCAGGGAGAGGGAGGGAAGGACTGGCTGCTGCTTGGCAATGAATTAAGAAAGGTTAGAGAGGATTTTAAGTCTCTACTACCTCTCATGTATCTTCTGAAGAGCATTCACTGACATCTATATTTTGTTTTTGCTCTATTTTCTTTCCTGATACTTCACTAGGATTGATAAAGCTTGCATGTTTATTTTTAGGTGCGCCACTGATTGGTCAGATGAGGCCTCCATGATGTCTTTGCTACATACTTTAGAGGAACTGAAATTAGAGTTAAAAAATCTGTCCACTTTTCAGGTAAGGGGCACCTTATCTTTAAGTTTGCTCTCTGGGATCAAGTTTCTTCTTCATTTACAAACAGGGCTGGCGTTATTTATGTTGGGGTCCAGGGCAGACATTTGAGAGGGAGCCCTAAAGCAGGTTGTGCCTTCCTAAGTTTTCTGCAAGCATAGGGAGACCCCTACAGCCAGGGGGCCAGGGCAGTTGCCATGTTTGCACTCCTCCTAATGTTGGCCCAGTTTACAAGGTGTGTAGGAGAGATATCATTGTATCTTAGGGGCATCTATATTAATAAATCCCACCTTGAACATTCTGAAGCTCACTCCAAGGCAGAGAAGCTCACTCCAAGGCAGAGAAGCACAAAAATCCTGTAGTCTTCATAGGCTAGGACCAGTCACCCTCACTCAGACCCGCCCTCAGCCACGCCCCATCTATATTAATAAATCCCACCTTGAACGTTCTGAAGCTCACTCCAAGGCAGAGAAGCACAAAAATCCTGTAGTCTTCATAGGCTAGGACCAGTTACCCTCACTCATAGACCCGCCCTCAGCCACGCCCCATCTGTACATAAAACGCTACCTCAACATTCTGAAGACAACCTGCTGAAGCCATCTGCAAAATCCCTAAACAGTTCGTAAGTTCATGGTGGTGAAGCCATCCAACTCACCATGTCTCTCTGCCCCGCCCTCGAGGGCGGAACACAGAGAGTAAAGGGATCCATAAAGGCACCCCTACCAACTGGCAACCCCCTCCAACAAACAACGACCCAGGCAGGGGGAGTGTTTCCGTACTCCTCCCCCTGCCTAGGAATCGCTACAGACTGCTGGCAAACTCCCCAACCACACAACCACAAAAGCCACCCGCAAACCCCCCCCCCCCACACACAAACACATACACAAACACACACACATAAACACACATACACACATATAAACACACACAAACACATACACATAAACACACAAACGCAAACACACACATAAACACACACACACACATAAACACACACACACAAACGCAAACACACACACACACATAAACACACACACAAACACGCAAACACACAAACAAACACACACAATCGCACACATACAAACACACACACAAATGCACACACACAACCACACAACCACAAACACAAAAACACACACACACACATACACACACATAAACACACACACAAACGCAAACAAACACACACACACGCAAACACACACACACACACATAAATACACACACAAACACATAAACACACAAACGCACACACACATAAACACACACACAAACGCAAACACAGACAAACACACACACATAAACGCACACACACAAACACACACACACAAACGCACACACACACACAAACATACACACACACACACACACAAAAACATACACACACACACAAACACAAACACACACACAGAAACACAAACACACAAACAAACAAACACACAAACACACACATACACAAACACACACACACAAACATACAAACACATACAAACACACATACAAACACAAACACACACACACAACGGCCTCGACGGTGCACCTCTAAGTGCCCCCCCGCCGCATCGCCACAACAACCCGTGCAACGGGGCATCAGAAAGCCCCTACCCCCCTTCCCTCCTCGCCGCATCACCCAACCCCTCCCCCGCCGCTTCACCAAGCCCCCCCCCCCCACATCGACCGCCTCGCCACCCGCGACCGCTAATACAAACTCTGTCCGGCGGCTGCTGCTGCTTCTATTCAGCAGCAGCAGCCCGTACATAAAGAAAACAAGCAAACAAAAAAACAACCTCCTAAAACGCACCTCCGTGGAGAACCATCTCACATTGGCTGACGTCTCTGCAGCCGCTCCTCCTCTCCCCTCAACATCAGTGCCCCTGCCAGAAGACCCTGGAGAAACGCCGAGACGTCAGAGGGGAGAGGAGGAGCGCATGCTGAGACTTCAGCCAATGTGAGATGCTTCTCAACGGAGGTGCGTTTTAGGAGGATTTTTTTTTTTGGTTTTCTTTATGTACGGGCTGCTGCTGCTGAATAGCAGAAGCAGCAGCCGCCGGACACAGTTTGTATTAGCGGTTGCGGGTGGCGAGGGGGTTGATGAGGGGGGAGGGGCTTGGTGATGTGCCATGGTGGGGGGGGTTGGCTGATGCGCGAAGGGGGGGACAAGGGGCTTTCTTTGGGTGCTGCGCCGGCTGGGGGGGGGGAAGGGGGGTCTCTCTGGACATGGGTGGCTGGAAGGAAGCAGGGGGAGGGGAGGGTCGCTGCACATGGGTGGCTGCAGGGGGGGCAGGGAACAGGGAGATAGGGATGGGGCTCCACACACCACATGGATGCCTGCAAGGGGGACAGGGGATACAGGACAGACACTGCAGGGCGGGCAGGGGGACAGAAGGGTTGGTGGTCATCAGGGGGGACAGGTGGGTTGATGGACATGGCTGGCCACAGGGGAGGAACAGGGAAAAGGAGAGGAGTGTCCTCAGACATGGGTGGCTGCACAGGAGAGGAGGGTCGCTGGACATGGGTAGCTGCAGGGGGGGGCAGGGGGACAGAAGGGTCGCTGGACATGGCTGGCTGCTGGGGGGACAGGGGAGAGAGGAGGGACGCTGCACATGCTTGCCTGCAGGGGGACAGGAGGGATGCTGGGGGGGGGGGGGCCTGTGACCACATGGGTGGCTGCAGGGGGAGCAGGGGAGACAGGAAGGACGCAGCAGGGAGAGAGGAGGGTTGATGGGCATGGGTGGCTGCAGGGGGATGCTGGACATGGGTTGCTGCAGGGGGAACACGGGGAGAGGAGGGTCGCTGCACATGCCTGGCTGCAAGGGGGCAGGGGTGAGGGAGGGGGTGAGGGGGTTCCTCACACCACACACGCAGTCACTCATTCTCTGTCTGCCACATACACTCTCACTCACACACTCACTGTCTTTGTCCCTCTCTCTCATACAGTGTCACACAGAAACACAAACACTGTCTCTCACACACTCTCTCTCGCACAAAATCATACACTCTGTCTCTCTCTCTCTCTTACATTCTCTCTCTGACACACACGCTCCATCTCTCACACACGCTCTTTCTGAAACATACACTCCAAGGAAAACTTTGCTAGCGCCTGTTTCATTTCTAACAGAAACGGGCCTTTTTTACTAGTGTTCAATAAAGTACACTTTAAGGGTGTTTTCTGCACACTAAAAAAACAGTATGCTCTGCATTAAGGTCTTAATGGAGACATTGAGATTATCCTCTATTATACTTAACTTGTAAATGAGGGAGCATCATATGAAAATGAGGTTTTGTTCAGTCCCAAAGGAAACAGCATGATAATACTTTCATTCTGCATTGACAAGCAGGATTGAATCAGGCACACAAGTGGGTGATGTCAGCTGATGGTGCCAGGACAGAACAGATCTTCAGTGTTAGAAATGAATGGAAATCTCTAAGTGTGTGCAACTCTTCCTGCACGCAGCAGTCCCCTCAGTCTCATCAGCTCTGCAAAAAGATGTAAAACAAAGCTCTCCCAACTTTTGTATTAGTCTTCTAGTTTCCATCCTCTTTGTTCATTATCTTTTTCTGTTGGTTTGTTTTGATGCAAATTTGTTAGAGAAAAAGAGCAGATAATGACATATATCAGGGGCGTAGCCAGACACCCAATTTTGGGTGGGCCAGAGCCCAAGATGGGTGGGTAGAAGAACTCAGCCTTGTCGCACCAGTAATTTGGTCTCTCCCTCTGTCGCCTGCATGCCATATGGTCTCTCAAACATCCCCCCTCCCCCGCACACCTTTTAAATAGCAGATTTTCACCGGCAGCGAGCAGCAACTAATACACACTGCTCATGTTGGCCCCACAGCCTTCCCTCTGATGCAACTTCCTGTTTCCGTATAAGTGGGAATACATCAGAGGGAAGGCTATGAGTCCAGTGCGAGCAGTATGTATCAGTCGCTGCGGGCGAAGATCTGCTATTTACAAGGTGTGCAGAAGGGACAGTTGTTGGGCGTTTTCGGTTGGTGGGGCTTGGGGATCCCTGCCAGCCACATCATAGGTGTACTGCTACTGGGTGGGCCTAATCCCAAAGTGGGTGGGCCTGGGCCCACCCTTGGCTACGCCACTGACATATATATTCTCTGTCATTTGTTTGAGCTCAGCTAGGAATGCAGACACTTGTCCCTGTTAGCCTGGAAGAACAGCCTTTATCTCTGTGATCATTATCAGGCAGAGAAGAGCATCTTAAAAATGAAGAAAAAAAATCTGCACAGCGGTATTGTGTCCAATTCTGGTCGCCGCATCTCAAAAAAGATATAAAGGAATTAGAGACGGTGCAGAGAAGGGCGACGAAAATGATAAAGGGAATGGAACGACTTCCCTATGAGGAAAGGCTAAGAAGGTTAGGGCTCTTCAGCTTGGAGAAAAGGGAGAGGTGATATGATAGAAGTCTACTTGATAATGAGCGAATTAGAGCAGACAGATGTGAAGCCTTTGTTTATACTTTCAAACAACAACAAAACCAGGAGACACAAGATGAAGCTGGAATATGGTAGATTTAAAACAAATAGGAGAAAGTTTTTCTTTACTCAGCATGTAGTTAGACTCTGGAACTCGTTGCCAGAGAATGTAGTGACAGCAGCTGGCCTTACAGAATTTAAAGGGGGTTTGGACAGATTCCTGAGGGAAAAGTCCATTAAACATTATTAATTTTTTTTTTTTTTTTTTTTTTGGGGGGGGGGGGGTTGCCGGGTTCTTGAAGCCTGGATTGACCGCTGTCGGAGACAGGATGCTGGGCTTGATGGACCCTTGGTCTTTTCCCAGTATGGCGGTGCTTATGTACTTATGCAAACCAGGATATCTTCCTCTCTCATAGTAACATAGTAGATGAAGGCAGAAAAAGACCTGCACAGTCCATCCAGTCTACCCAAGAAATGTGCCACTTTTTTGTGTATACCTTACCTTGATTTGTACTTGTCTTTTTCAGGGCACAGACCGTACAAGTCTGCCCAGCACTATCCACGCCTCCCACCATTGGCTCTGGCACAGACCGTATAAGTCTGCCCGGCACTATCCTCGCTCCCAACCACTAGCTTCGTGGCTCTGTTATCCAATCTCGGCTAAGCTCCTGAGGATCCATTTCTTCTGCACAGGATTCCTTTATGCTTATCCCACGCATGTTTGAATTCCGTTACCGTTTTCATCTCCACCACCTCCCACGGGAGGGCATTCCAAGCATCCACCACTCTCTCCGTGAAAAAATACTTCCTGACATTTTTCTTGAGTCTGCCCCCCTTCAGTCTCATTTCATGTCCTCTCGTTCTACCGCCTTCCCATCTCCAGAAAAGATTTTTTTTCGGATTAATACCTTTCAAATATTTGAATGTCTGTATCATATCACCCCTGTTTCTCCTTTCCTCCAGAGTATACATGTTCAGGTCAGCAAGTCTCTCCTCATATGTCTTGTAACGCAAATCCCAAATCATTCTCGTAGCTTTTCTTTGCACCGCTTCGATTCTTTTTACATCCTTAGCAAGATATGGCCTCCAAAACTGAACATAATACTCCAGATGGGGCCTCACCAACGTCTTATACAGGGGCATCAACACTTCCTTTCTTCTGCTGGTCACACCTCTCTCTATACAGCCTAGCAATCTTCTAGCTACGGCCACCGCCTTGTCACACTGTTTCGTTGCCTTCAAATCCTCAGATACTATCACCCCAAGATCCCTCTCCCCGTCCGTACCTATCAGACTCTCGCTGCCTAACACATACGTCTCCCGTGGATTTCTATTCCCTAAGTGCATCACTTTGCATTTCTTGGCATTGAATTTTAATTGCCAAACCGTAGACCATTCTTCTAGCTTCTTCAGATCCTTTTTCATGTTTTCCACTCCCTCCGGGGTGTCCACTCTGTTACAGATCTTAGTATCATCCGCAAATAGGCAAACTTTACCTTCTAACCCTTAGGCAAGGTCACTCACAAATATATTGAACAGAATCGGCCCCAGCACCGATCCTTGAGGCACTCCACTACTCACCTTTCCCTCCTCCGAGCGAACTCCATTCACCACCACCCTCTGGCGTCTGTCCGTCAACCAGTTCCTAATCCAGTTAACCACTTCGGGTCCTATCTGCAGCCCATCCAGTTTATTTAAAAGCCTTCTGTGGGGAACCTTGTCAAAAGCTTTGCTGAAATCTAAGTAGATTACGTCCATAGCTCGTCCCTGATTCAATTCTCCTGTCACCCAATCAAAGAACTCAGTGAGATTCGTTTGGCACGATTTCCCTTTGGTAAAACCATGTCTCGGATCTTGCAACTTATTGGCTTCCATGAAATTCACTATCGTTTCCTTCAGCATCGCTTCCATTACTTTTCCAATAACCGAAGTGAGGCTTACTGGCCTGTAGTTTCCAGCTTCTTCCCTATCACCACTTTTGTGAAGAGGGACCACCAGAGGACCCGCCATAACCTCTCTGAGCTCCCTCAATATCCTGGGGTGGATCCCGTCCGGTCCCATGGCTTTGTCCACCTTTAGCTTTACAAGTTGTTCATACACACTCTCTTCTGTAAATGATGCTGTATCCGCTCCATTTTCATTTGTACTTTTTCCAGTCCATCGCGGTCCTGCTCCAGGATTTTCTTCTTTGAAAACAGAACAGAAGTATCTATTTAGCAAATTTGCTTTTTCTTCATCACTATCTACATAGCGGTTCTCAGTAACTTTTAGTCTCACAATTCCCTTTTTAGTCATTCTCCTTTCACTAATATACCTGAAGACATTTTTGTCACCCCTCCTTACATTTCTAGCCATTTGTTCTTCCGCTTGCGCTTTCGCCAGACGTATCTCTTTCTTGGCTTCTTTCAGTTTCATCCGGTATTCCTCCCTGTGTTCCTGTTCTTGAGTTTTTGTGTATTTCTGGAACGCCAACTCTTTAGCCTATATTTTCTCAGCCACTTGTTTGGAGAACCATATCGGTTTCCTTTTTCTCTTGCTTTTATTTACTTTCCTTACATAAAGGTTCGTGGCCTTATTTATAGCTTCTTTTAGCCTTGACCACTGTCCTTCCACTTCTTGTACTTCCTCCCAGCCCATCATCACCTTCCTCAGGTATTCCCCCATTTTAGTAAAGTCAGCACGCTTGAAATCCGGGACTTTGAGTTTTGAGTGGCCGCCCTCCACTACAGCCGTCATATCAAACCAAACCGTTTGATGGTCACTGTTGCCTCTGTCTCATCGTGCAGTGGCTTCAAAAGTCTTTTTATGAAAGGGTAGTATTATACCTCCTTGGAGAGGAACCAGACTCATCTGCACTGTAGGTCGAGAAGTCTTATCCATCTTTGGTGCAGTCAGAACCTTCTAAACATCAAGGTTGAAAAACAGCTGCAAAACACCATTATTTCAGGACAGAACATGCAACCATGCTGACATCCTGAAGTGCAAGAAGTTTGAAAATGTTTATGCACCATCATCTGCACATAAGCAGACACCCAATCCTGGCTTAGGAAATGGTTCAGAGCCATATTGTGCTAGTCATTCTTAGGTTATGGCAGCACATTGTCATGCAACTGTTTTCTCAGAGATATTTCATCATAAAATCAGTACAAACGTCCTTTTTTTTTCTCTGTACAAGATTCTGTGATATTATCATATAGTCTGTGCAACACCAATTGAAAAGCTCATTCTTCTTTACAAAACCACCATCATCCATCCCAATTCTGGTTACCTCGTCAGTATCTTTGCCCTTAACAGAACAGCCCCACTCATTTTTGCAGAAAATCTCATATTCTGAGTCACTGGAGGGCCACTCCTTACCACCTCTTTCCCACCAGTCAGAACATTCTCAGCCTATTCTGGAAGACTTCAAAGATCCATAGTACATCCAGTTGTCTCTTTCCCTAAAAGGGAGTACTCCTTTCTGATAGCTCTCCTCTTCCTACAAGGAACTTGCCTCCTTACAGAGATATCTCTTATTCCAGGTTTGTGCAGATTAAGCAGATTAAAGAAGGTTCCTATTCCACTCCAGCAGGAGGTGAAACCTAGAACTGGTGTCTTTGGTCTGTTAAAATTTATAGAAGCTCGAGAAGGAAGTGACCTCACGAACACTGATGGCCGTCTGAATCCATAGCTCTGTGGCAACCCCGCTATTAATTGGCAATATCGGCTTCCATCTGCCTTGTATTTGGGCTTTAAACCTGCTCGAGTTGTAATTAACTCTTCCTAAGTTGATCCGGCTGACTAATCTGTTGATATGTCGGCGGTTCGCAAGGAAAGTTCGCAGCAGCCTGGCAGGTCGGCAGGTAAGGCCCCGAGACGCCATGTTTCCTCCGAGTGCATTACGCGCTCTGATTCCGACTCGGTGTTATCTACAACTGAGGGGTGTTCTGGAATAGGGGTTGCCTAAAGATCTAACTGCCTGCCTTATCAAGATACAAGACAAGATAAAGGCATCCAAGGAAGAGATATTATAGCGTATGGACGTTCTCTGTGTGGATTTGCGGGAACTTAGCGGCCGTGTGAAGGAACTAGAGACACGTGTTGAGACCCAGGATGAACTTCTAAACGCGACGGACGCCCATTTTAAGAATTTAATTGCCTCATATGAAGAAATGCAACACAAAATGGATGATTTGGAGAATCGAGGGCGGCACAACAATCTACGCTTGCGTGGGGTCCCTGAATTGGGTGATAAAGAGGATGTGCCTGTGATTGCCCGGTTGATCTGTGGTAAGTTGCTGGACTCAGAAGACTTTGATTGAGAGAGCTCACGGGGCGCTAGGTAAACCGGCTAATAATCGACCCTGGGACATTATAATCTATTTTGGCTCTTATGCTGTGAAAGATCAGGTGTTACAGTGGGCTTGTGGAATACAACGAGGTGAGAGTCACGGTGTTCCAAGATCTATCTCAATTTACTTTGAATCAAAGACGTGCAATGAAGCTTGCATTAGATGTACTGATCAAGAATAAGATCCCATACCGGTGGGCTTTCCCCTTTGCACTTTGTTTTACAGCCTGAGGGAAGATGCACCGGCTGCGCTCTTTACCTGAAATTTGGAAGATCTTAAAAGAGATGGGTCTGACAACGGCTGAGGCGCCTCCAGTTGACACGAGTTCTACTACTAGAGCTAAACTCCAACAATGGAAGCGAGTAGTCAGCAAGTCTAAGAACAGTTAAATAACTGCTTGCTTTATACACATAGCTCAGTCTTTTGTTGTCTGTATTGAAGCTAAGAGAATTCCTTTGATATTTGATTATTGGTATTTGCCATTTGGGAATGTAGCAGGTGTATGTATAGGGGGTGAGGCTGGTGTGTCTGTGTGTGAATGGGGAAGGGATAAGGTGCTTGAGGGTTAGGGTGGCTTTGGGAATAGTGCGGATGAATAAGCTGGGGTGGATGGGGGGATGGTTTGGGTGGTGCTGTGTTTGTGGTAGGCTCTTCCTTCTATTTTCCAAGACAGTGGCATGGGGTGGGGGGGTCTTTGGTGGTTATTTGGTTTGGGGGGGGGGATGAAGATAGGGGATGGGGGGTTAGGGTTGGAGAGGGGAGGTGGGGTGGGGTGGTTTCTTTCTCATTCTCTTTCTCTCTTCTCCCACTCTTCAGCCTTCTCTTTTGCTTTGGGTTATGTTTGTAAGTGGCTTATATACTGCTGACTAAATGAGTATGGACTTGAAGTTTTTGACATATAATGTTAAGGGTCTAAATTCTCCACAAAAGCACCAGAAACTATTTAAGGAACTAGCGTCCCAAAAAGCACGTTATCTTTCTCCAGGAGACTCATTTAAAGCGGGAACATGAGAAGTTCCTGGCCCATCATCATTATCCAAATGTCTTTTATGCTTCTGCTGCAGACGCATCAAAGAAGCGGGGAGTTGCTATCCTACTGCATTCATCTTTGCAGGTTCAAGTGGTGAAGATACAGCGGATCCTGTGGGTAGATTTCTATGTTTACAGGTTCTGTTGAATAATTTTGCTTTTTCCTTGGTTGCGGTTTACGCGCCCAATGAATCTCCGGGGGAATTTTTTGCACAGCTTGGTAAAACTGTTCAATCTGATTCCTATGGTAAATTGTTTTTGGAAGGTGACTTTAATGCATCTTTTAACCTGACTTTGAATAGGTCTGGAGGGCTGTCGAAGCTTGATGTTATAAATTCTAAGGCCCTGGGAGACTAGGACGTTAGCAGCGTGTGATGTGTGGAGACTACACTATCCAAAGGTTCGGGACTATTCCTTTTACTCACATTCACATGATTCCTATTCTCGCATTGATCATGTTTTAATGGATGTGTCTCTGGCTCAAGGTAGTAGTCTTTCTGGAGTTAACCCCATTACTATTTCAGACCATTCCTCAGTTTGGGTTCAACTGTTGTTCTTTTGTAAGGAAGACCAAGATAGCAGGTGGACCTTGAATGTTTCCCTGTTGAGAGAGGATAGTATTGTAGCTAACTATCGTACACTTTTGAAGGAATATTTAGATATAAACTTGGCCTCTGGACCATCTCTGGGGATTGTGTGGGATGCGTCTCGAGGGTATTTCTTACAACAGGCTAGTGGTCGGGCTCGGACCTGGCGAAAGGAGATAGCCAAATGTACTTCTCAATTGTCCCATTTGGAGAATATCCATAAGTCTTCTACTTCGATTGTTATCCTGAGGCAGATTCAATTGCAATTTACTTGGGGTCAGCAACAGCTTACTCAGTACTTTAATCATAACAAACCGGGTCGTTCATTGGTCCTTAAGTTGAGGCAGCGTAGATTTGATCATACAATTCTTCTTATTGGGGATAGCAAGAATACACTGCTGTATAAATCCTCTTTGATTCGTCAGAGGTTTCAGTCTTTCAATCATTATACTCGGCTGATTGTACAATTCGTCAAGACGCTATTGGGGCCTTCTTATCCTCTCAAAATATACCTTCCTTGACAGAGGAACAGCGTTATATGCTGGAAGGTGCTATTCAGGTAGATGAAGTTGTTAAAATCATTAAGGATTTGCCCATTGGGAAAGCCCCAGGCTTGGATGGCCTACCGAATGACTTTTATAGGATGTTTAGAGGAGAGTTAGCTCCTCTCTTGGTTGAGAGGAGGGGGAAGCTCTCCCGCCATCTATGCTGGAAGCTTGGATAGCTGTGATTCCAAAACCGGGTAAAGACAAGACGGATTGCGCTTCCTACCGTCCCATTTCCATTCTCAATTTGGATATAAAGATTATAGCAAAGGTTCTGGCAAATCGATTAGCTAAAGTCCTTCCTGATTTAATACATCCAGATCAGGTCGGGTTTGTTCCACAACGGCAAGTGAAAGATAATGTTCGTAGAATGGTTAATTTGCTTCATGTAGCTAAAACTTCTAAAATTCCAGTGTGCCTTTTGGGTCTTGACGCGGAAAAGGCTTTCGATCACGTTCATTGGTCTTTTATGTTTAGTGTTATGGAACGAATGGAGTTTGGATCTGGGTTTAGGGAATGGACTCAATCACTTTATAATTCTCCTAGAGTGTGCATGCGAATTAATGGAGGGAATTCCTCAATGTTCTCCTTGTCTAGGGGGACGAGGCAGGGTTGCCCTCTTTCGCCAATGCTATTCGCTTTGGTTATGGAACCTCTTGCTATTGCAATTAGGTCTAATATTGATATATCGGGCATTGTAGTGGGTGATCAGGAGTATAAGCTTGCTATGTTCGCTGACAACATCTTACTTTCCTTAACCAAACCGTCAATTTCTATGCCTAATTTGCTTAAGCTCCTGGCGAAATATTCTGCAGTGTCGGGATTTAAGCTTAATATGGCTAAGTCAGAAGCTATGGCCATTGGTATTCCCAGTCCAAATCTACAAGATTTACAAAAAACTTTTTCTTTCAGGTGGGTAACTCGAGGTATTAAATATTTGGGAATTCTCCTTACTCAGAATTTTTTGGATTTATTCTCGGCTAATTACCCTTCTCTTCTGCGGGAAATATACAAGGACTTGGAAGCTTGGAGTTCTATTGATCTGTCATGGTTTGGTTGGATTGCTTCGTTGAAAATGAATGTGTTGCCTCGCTTGTTGTATCTTTTTCAGGTCCTCCCTCTTCGTTTGTCGCATAACTTTGTGTCGGGTATTCAAAATCGCTTTCTCCGTTTCATTTGGGCGAATAAAAAGCCGTGTCTTTCGAGAAATTTGTTATATAGGGATCAGAAAAAGGGTGGTTTGGGTGTCCTGAATTTTTATTGGTATTATAAGGTGGCTCAGGCTCTGGCTGCAATAGAGTGGTTCTATGCTAGTCCCCAAAAAAGATGGATCTATTTGGAACAGAGTTCGGTAGGCTCATGCCCTCTGTGTTCCTTAATGTGGCTCCCTTGGAGAAACCGTTCTTTGGGACGGGCCATGTGCCCTTCTATTTCGTCCACTCTTCATTATTGGGATGGCCTATTTGTTAAGCCTGATCAGGTTTTTTCTAAGCTTAGTCCAATAACTAATAACCCACTTTTTCCACCTGGCCTTGAGCCTGGGCCATTTATGAATTGGCTGGTCTGAAGACTTGGGGTCAGTTTTTTGATGAAGATTCGATTATCCCCTTTAATGTATTAGTTGGAACGTACATGACCTCTCCTGCGGATACTTTTGTATATATATAGAAGCGAAGCATTTTCTCTCTATTGCTGATATTAGGGCCAAGATTCTTCGGGAAGATTCCTTTTTGGAAGATTTATGTGAAGACTCTAAGGGCACCAGGGGTCTTATTATTTGTTTGTATTCTTACCAGCATAGAAAGATGCAGCCCCTGGTGGACCATCGCATGCGTTGGCATCAGGAGCTGGATTTGACATTGGGTGATGATGATTGGAATTTTATGGAAGTTGCTCTATCGAGGATTTCCATTTCCATTCCTTTTAAAGAGAATGCTGTTAAAGTTTTATACAGGTGGTATTTGACCCCTGCTCACCTTCATCACATGTTCCTGACGGCTCACCGCTGTGCTGGAGGGAGTGTGGACAGAGGGGGACTATGGGCCATCTCTGGTGGCCGTGTATTAAAGCTCAGGCTTTTTGGAAAGCTGTTCAGCATAGGCTTCAGAGTTGGATATCTCGGCCTATTCAGTGGTCGCCTGAATTTTTTCTTTTCCCTAAAAAGCCTCCTGGTCTTACTACATCACAATCACTACTTGTTCGTCATGCTATGTCTGCTGCTAGGGTTACTTTAGCAGCTCACTGGAAGTCTCCTAAGGTTCCTTCGTAGGTACAGTGGTTAAATAAGCTGTGGTATATTTGTGAGATGAAGAGGCTTTGGGCCATTCATCATAAAACTTTGTCCAAGTGGGAAGCTATTTTGGATCCTTTTGTGTCACATTGTGGGGGATGGTGGGAGAGGCGAGTGGGGAGGGGGGGGGGTTTAAAGGGGGGAAAATCTTGTTATAAGTAGGAGTACCTTGTTAGCGAACCTTTTTGCTGGGAGAGTTTTTACAGAATGTTAATTTGACTTGGAGCTGCGTGCGATGTGGTTTTGTTTACATATGAATGCAACTCACTTTTGTATTTAGCTGCATTTAGTTTGTATCTGTACTGTCTTTCTCAAATCCAATAAAGTCTTCTACAAATTAAAAAACAAATTTATAGACGCTCCAAAGCCCACATTAGTGGTTTGATTCCATGTTTAATGCATGAACAGCAGCTATTTATGTGGCAGGCTCCCATGTCTGTTTAGCTAGTTTCAAAGAAGTTGGACCTTAAAGAGAAGGTGCAATACAACCACAATCATTTCCTGAATTTAACAATGTGCTGCTCTTACATATCTCTGTTTGTTGAATTAACAGTGAAAACAGCAAAGAAATTGAAGGAATATTCAAATGTATCATTGGGAAAAGACCTCAGACTCTTTGACCACTAGAAATGAAAATTTTCCAAGGAGCTATACTTTCTGCAAGGATTACTTCTTACCATTTGTACATGGTGTACTATATGCATATCTTGGTTCAAAAGGAACAAGACGTTTGATCTAATCTCACTGCTCAGATTCAAGTTGAAGTAACTGTCATTTTGTCTGAGGTAAATACACATGAAACTGATATGATTTATTTTCCACTTATTTCTTTAACACCTCTTCTAGGATTTCAACATCAGCCATTTCATCTAGGTGCCTTGCCTGGTTATGGGCTTCAGGATTTAGAAACCATTTTCATGCCGAGTTGGCAGATACATCTTTCATTGGAGAGAACCTTTCTGGCAAAAAGATTAGTGATGATCTATACCATTAAAAACCATTATGCAACCCTGCAACATCCTTCTGTTGTAGCATGTCATGAATCAAGGAAGGAAAGCCCTTGGGCCACAGCCAGGTTGGCACTGCCCGGTCAACCCCAGGGTTAGCTGGGCCCAACTTACAGCAGGCAAGTCAACCAGGCTAGGCACAGGCTCAGCAGGAACTGAAGATCAGGCTGGAGTAGGCCACAGGACAGACAGGGCTGGTTGGAGACTAGGCAGGCAAAGCTGGGACTGAAGGCTAGGCAAGGCAATGCTGGAGCTTGGAGGCTAGGCAAGGCAATTCTGGAACTCGGAGGCAAGGCAAGGCTGCAACTGGAGACAAGGCAGGCAAGGCTGGAGGCAAGTCAGGCAAAGCTGGAGCTGGAGACAGAACAGGCAAGCAGCGACTAGACGACCTATTGTGAAGATAGTGAGAGATGAACATAGCCGCCTTTTGAGGACCTGGAAACGGGCATCATCACTGGTCATCCCGTTGGGACTCCTTCTGTGGAACCTTTTGAAGGCACTCCCAGTGCACACATCTAATACAGTAACATCCCGAACACCCTGTACATCAGAAGCTGCGATGCTGACAGCCCGCTGCGCCAAAGACTTGGGTCTAAAGCTCCTTTCAGAGGTCATGGACCCCGGCCCCAAAACCTGCCGAAGCTTGCAGGTAGGTCAGGGCTGTTACAATACCCCCTCCTCAAAGGGCCCCCTCTCCTCGGTCTGGGGTTGAGGGTATGGGGAAGCAGGTGATGGGACCTTCTCAGGAACAACAGAACAACAGTGGCTAAAAGACTTACATAAGAACATAAGAGTAGTCATACTGGGTCAGACCCATGGTCCATCTAGCCCAGTATCCTGTTTTCCAAATAGTGGTCAAGCCCGGTCACAAGTACCTGGCAGAAACCCAAATCATGGCAACATTCCATACCACAAATCCCAGGGCAAGCAGTTGCTTCCCATGTCTGTCTCAATAGCAGACTATGGACTTTGTCTCCAGGAATTTGTCCAAATGTTTTTTAAACCCAGATACACTAACCACTGTTACCACATCCTCTGGCAAAGAGTTCCAGAGCTTAACTATTCGTTGAGTGAAAAAATATTTCCTCCTATTTGTTTTAAGAGTATTTCCATGTAACTTCCTTGAGTGTCCCCTAGTCTTTGTACTTTTGGAACGAGTAAAAACTCGATTTTCTTCTACTTGTTCTACACCACTCAGGATTTTGTAGACCTCAATCATATCCCACCTCATCCATCTCTTTTCCAAGCTGAAGAGCCCTAACCTCTTAGCCTTTCCTTATACGAGAGGAGTTCCATCCCCTTTATCATTTTGGTCGCTCTTCTTTGAACCTTTTCTAATTCCGCTTTATCTTTTTTGAGATACAGCGACCAGAACTGTACTCAAGATGCGGACGCATCATCGAGCGATACAAAGGCATTGTAGTATTTTCGGTCTTATTCACCATCTGTTTCCTAATAATTCCTAGCATCCTGTTTGCTTTTTTGGCTGCCGCTGCCACCACACACTAAGCAGAAGATTTCAACGTATTATCTGCAACAACACCTAGATCTTTTTCTTGAGTGCTGATCTCTAGCAACAGGTAACTATGATTCGGATTATTCTTTCCAATGTGCATTATTCTTTCCAATGTACATCACCTTGCATTTGTCCACATTAAATTTCCTCTGCAATTTTGATGCCCATTCTTCCAACTTCTTAAGGTTTTCCTCTTATATTTCACAGTCCACACGTGTTTTAACAACCTTGAATAGTTTTGTATCATCTGCAAATTTAATCAACCTCACTCGTTGTTCTGATTTCCATATCATTTAGTACCAGTCCCAGTATAGATCCCTGCAGCTCTCCACTGTTCACCCTCCATTGCGAGAAATTACCATTTAACCCTGTTTTCTGTCCAATAACCAGTTCCTAATCCACACCAGAACCTTGCCTCCTATCCCATGACTCTTTAATTTTCTCAGGAGTCTCTCATGAGGAACTTTATCAAAAGCTTTCTGAAAATCTAGATAACACTACATCAACCGGCTTACCTTTATCCACATGTTTATTTATGCCTTCAAAGAAATGAAGCAAATTGGTGTAAGACTTCCCTCAGCTGAACCCATGCTGACTCTGTCCCATTAAACCATTTTTGTTTACATGTTCTGTAATTTTATTCTTTAACTTCCTTAAGTTATCCTTGGAACCACAGGCCTTCTTGGAATGAATGTCTTGGATCACGTCCCCATGGTCCGGATCTTCAGGCATGGCATGGAAAGTAGGAAGTTCCCTCAGTAGGTTTCTTTCTTTCTTTCTTTTTATTTATTTATTTATTTATGATTTACAAGAATAATATCACGCATTAATCCTTGAAAAAATAGTGATATATATATAAAGGAAATAAAGAAAATTAAGGACAAAGTTTTTATGTAATCTTTAAATTATCACTCAAGTTCACAGTTTTGGGGGGGATCCAAGATCAAACTGAGGAATTTAATAAGCAATCAAAAAATAGAGGCAATTTTAGCATCTACGAAGAGGCTTGGATTTCTTCTTTTGAGCTTCCTGACGATTTCTTAGAGGCGATGAAAGCTGAGACGTGTCCATGAAAATATATTTAGTAGTACCAAACCTAATTATGCATTTGCAGGAGTATCTAAAAAAAAAAAAGGTACCTCCTGCTTGCAGGACAGCCGGTTTCAGTATGAGAAATTGTTTCCTTTTTCTTTGAGTCTCTCTTGACGAATTGGGGAATAAGGAAATACATAAACCCAAAAATGTTTTTTCCTTATGTTTGAAAAACAATTGGAATAGCCATTGTTTATCTGGAAGTAAAGCGACTGTAGCAACTAATGTTGCGGCCGTAGCTAATTCTGTATCCGATGTCTCTAACAGGCAGATGATCAAAAGCCCCACGCTGTTCCAAACAGCGCTCTAAAATAGCGCTGGAACAGCACGGGGCGCTATTAGACTTATGATCAGAGATAATGCATGCAAATTTAAGCAGCGCAATTATCTCTGATCATGGGGTAGAAGTGCGAGAGAATTGTGCCTGAGCATGCGCTCAGCACAATCCTCCCGCGCTTGTTTGTAAGGTCTGGGCTGGAGACCAATGAAAAGAGAAGGACATCCATCTTTAAATCGGAAGATGGATGGCCTCAACTGCCCTGTTGCAGAGACGGCCAAATTTCAAGGGGGTGTCGGAAGTATAGCGACGGGGCAGTTAAGGACGTCCAAAATGTGGACTTTTTTTGCAATGGGCAGTTAAGGATGTCCAAAATTGGATGTTTCTATGAGAAAGACGTCTTTCTCGTAGACACATCCAATTTTGGCCGTCCTTAACTGCCCATTGCAGAAACGTCCAAAATTTGGACGTCCACAACTGCCCCATCACAGAAACGTCCACATTTTGGACGTCCTCAACTGCCCTCGCTGGCAGGTTTGTTGTAGGGAATGGGGCCTGCCAGCATGCAAATGCATGCTGGACAGGGCTTACCATTCCTCCCCAATGATCTGCAAACCCTAACGCCAGCGCGGAGCTGGCGTAGGGCTTGTCACAGCCAGCGACCCAATCTTTGGCGCGAGGACGCTGATCATTGGGGATGAATGCATTAAGCCCTGATTAGCATGCATTTGCAGGCTACTTGCGCTAAGAGCCCTCGAGCGCATTGTTTCACGCACTGGAGGGCTCTTATCATGGGGCGGTAGCAAACGCCAGCGCTAGTATGGCGCTAACAGCCTCTAGCGCCGGCGTTTGCTTTTGATCATCTGCCTGTAAGAGAGCTGAAATATCCAAGTTTTGAACCTCTTGTTGTTGTTGATGCGTTATTTTTTTTGGTAGATAATATACCTTTGTAAAAGGTGGTAAATTAGTCTCTGGTATACTCAAATTTTCTTGTAAATATCTTTTTAACATATCACCTGGTTTTACCATTGGAATCAAAGGAAAATTAATAAAACGAAGATTATGACTTCTGATACAATTCTCAAAATTTTCAGATTTGTCTTATCAATAGAAATCAAACAAAATAAAACATGGAAAAGAAAATAAGATGATACCTTTTTTATTGGACATAACTTAATACATTTCTTGATTAGCTTTCAAAGGTTTCCCTTCTTCGTCAGATCGGAAATAAGCAAATGTGTTAGTTGATAGTATATATAAGTGAAGCTTCAAAGCATTTCAATGACAGTCTAGCAAGGTGGGGGTTGGGTACATCAAAGCATTTCATTTCATTGATAGTCTAACAGGAAGGGTGTCGGTAGTTGAGAGGAGAGTGATAAACAGAGCAATACAACTTCATGGTTTATAATGGGCTAGAAAACCCAGATCCTTGTTAAGTCCTGTCTGTTGGGTGTCAAAATATTCAATAATTCTGACTTCAAAGGTCTTACGTTCCTGTATTGTTTTAAAGTTACCTTTCAGGATTCTTACTGTGAAATCACTGGTGCAGTGTCCTGGTCCTGTAAAGTGTTGGCCCACAGGGGTGGGAATCTGACTGGCACCAGCTTTCTTCATGTTGTGTCTATGTAAATTGAATCTTGTCTTAAGCATCTGGCCTGTTTCTCCAATATAGCATCCTTCATTACATTTTTTACACTGAATGATATATACCACATTGGAAGATGAGCATGTGAAAGATTCCTTTATGTTGAATGTTTTTCCTTTGTGAATGACTGTGGGGTCCTGTGAAATGTTTTGGCATAGCTTGCAGCTGGATCTGTTACAGGGAAACGTGCCCTTTTCTTTTTCAGTCTGTGTTGGGAGTTTACTTCTGATTAAAAATTTTCTTTACTCCACGTTCCATTTCGTCTATTCGAGAAGTCGTTTTATCAAAGTCAATTTTTTGTATTTCCACCCTCAGTAGGTTTCTAAGCATGTCATCAACCACAACCTTGGGTCTTGGATGCTAAGAGCGAGCCTTACTTTAGAGAAGCCTCCCTCTCGATAGGAGATACACAGCCTCCTTCGGATGAAGACAACACATCTCTGTTTGCTGCTCATGATACTCATTGGCTTGGACCCCACTGACCTAGTGCACATCATCTAGAAAGTTGGTAGTAGCTAGAGTGACAGCAGGTATCTCAGAATCTAGACAACATTGATGACAGGCCAGAGATCTTTCCTCCTTCCCAGTCTAGTGTTGGGTTGTGTTTCTGCAGCCAAGGTAATCCCAAGATGATGGGCCTCACGAACGTCTGAAGGGTATGTAAAGCAATTTCCTCCCTATGGTCACCGATACACAAGCGTACTGGAACAGTCCAGGTCTGAATATTCCCATACACTGAGGAGACTGGAATGGTCCTAGACAAATCCTGGGTAAGAATCTTGAAATGCTGGACAAGAGTTTTATCTATGAAGTTCCCCCCTGCTCCAGAATCCAAGAAAACCTCGATGTTTTTCTTCCCTTGATCCAACTCAAGTACTGCCAGATTTAAAAATTGGGTACTAGGAGCCCCGAGTGGCAGATCCAGCACCGCACCCCTGGCCAGAGCTAGGTTTGACTTGTTGGGACATTTAAGAACGAAATGACCCTTCTCACCACAATAGAGGCATATACATACATTCAAGGTCCAACGCCTCTATTTCTCCTGAACTTAGATAGGGGAGCGTCTACCTGCATGGCTTCCTCAAGATCGGGAGGTGGAACCTCCCTCAGACTGGGAATATGTTGGCTGGTAACTAGGCACCCTCAGCGATTGCTGCTCCCGGAACCGGATATCCACCATATTACAGGGGCCGATAAGGTCATCCAGTGCATTAGGGTGGTCCCGTCCTGCCAGCTTATCTTTCATTTGGGGAAAGGCCAACCCCTGCCAGAAGGCCACACCAAGACTCTTGTTGTTCCAACTTAGTTCAGAAGCCAAGGTGCAGAACTGTATAGCATAATTACCTGGGGTCCGCATCCCCTGCTTCAAGAAGGTTGGAAGCTGCCAACTTTTCCAGGCTATTCAAAGACCCTCTAGAACTGTCCCAAGAAACTATGGAGGTCATCGAGCACTAGGTTGTTCCATTTCTAAAGTCAGGTGATGCCCATTCCAGGGCTTGGCCAGACAGCAGGGAAATAAGGTAGGCCACCCAGGCCCTGTCAGAGGAGAGATGTCTCTAGCTTGGAGTTCAAAAAAACATCCATCACTGGTTAATAAATCCTCTACAGTCCTTGGGGTTCCAGTCATACCTTAAGGGAGCCACAAGACAAATACCTGGATATGAGCACCGGAGCTGTCAGACTCTTGAGGGAAAATCTGGACTCGTGAGCTCTTGGGCCACTGCCAAGGAGCGGCAGGAGAACCACCCAAACAACAGACGAGGCAGAACTCAGACGGACTGGTAGAAACAGGACTGGAACCGCCGGACTGGAGCTGCAGCTGAGCCTGAGGCAAGGCAGGCTGGAACAGGCAGGGCAGGAACAGCTAGACTTCTCCAAGAACCAAGCAGGGTCAAAGGCAGCAACAGTAGAATACTCCAAGAACCAAGCAGGGACAAAGTCAGGCAGCAAACAGTAGAATACTCCAGCAAACAGGCAGGGTCAAAAGCAGGATAAGAAGTAACAGGATAGCGCTGCAACAACACTCACCGACGAGAAGCTCATCAGAAGACCTCTGCTGCAAAGGCAAAGCTAGAAGGTTCCCAGGTGCTTGATAAAGGCAGTCCCAGCTGAGGTCACGAATAAGGGTGAGGCTTGATTGCAGGAACAGCAGAGCGCGGCTTGGCAAGAACAGGATCCAGGAACGGATTTGGCTTAACTGGAATGGGATTCAGGATTTTCACCCAGGCTTCAGGATTTTCAAGCAGGCTTGACTTGGCTGGAGGAACCCCAAAGTAAGTCTAGCATGGAATATAGTCACAATCGTGGCAGGAGCAGTGTCTAGAGGAGAAGAGGTCGAGGCCTTGGGTGCTGCAGAAATGTGGTGGTCCAAGTGATCCAGAGCAGCTCCTGCAAGTTGCTTGAACTGGTCCATGTGAGAAGCTAGGTCCTGGACAGAACTAGACAAGTGCTGAAGCTGTAGATCTAGTTGCTGTAGGAGCTGCAAGGCAGATGACTCATCTGAGCTCATGGCCTTCACAATCTGTCACAAATCAAGGAAGATGAGCCCTTGGGCTGCAGCCAGGTTGGTGCTGCCTGATCAACCCGAGAGTTAACGGGGCCCCAAATGTTGGCAGGCAAGTTACCTGGGCAAGGCACAAGAACTGAAGATCAGGCCACAAGACAGATAGGGCTGGCTGGAAACTAGGTAGTGTATAATTATGGTACAGCCAGAGACCCCCCCACTGGAATGGTGGTGGGCCCAGTCATAGAGCTCAGGCCATTACAGACCTTGGCTGAGTCAGAAATCTGATGGCTGACATAACTGGGAGCTTACTGGAAAAGTATGGCCTACTTTGTAGCCCAGATTGAGGCCTAAATAAGCTAAATTAGGAAAAGTTAATAGATATGGAAACAAAATGGAGGATTTCAACACAAAATGGAAGCCGTATCTGTTACAAAGTGGAATTTTCTCTAATGTAAGTTAGAAAAACAAGTTGAGCAATGAGTGAGTCATGCCAGGTGCAGAGAAAATAGGGAACTAGCTGTCCAAGAGAGGAGGGAGACTTTCCTGTGAGCAGGGTCTTGCTTAAGAAGCGAGCTAAAGATAAAATGTTTGGATGTCCGTATCTAGGGAGATGTTGACAAAAAAGGAAGTTACACAATAATTTGCAATAGCTGAAACGGAAAGGAGAGAACAGGGAAATTGCACAATAACTTGCAATAGCTAAAACGGAAAGAGGGGCACCTGACCGGAGGGCATGACTCATAGATTAAGCAAGATTAGAGAAAAAAAATCCCTCTCCATAGACTTGTATAGTGACCAAATTGTATAAAAGCAGGGTGCATGCAAGCCCTCGTTGGAACGATTTTCCCCAACGCGTCCTAGAGGGCAGGGCTCTGGCCAGTTGAACCCAGAATCTGTCTGCTGAATGTACCTGATTAAAGTCTGATTTACAAATAAACTCCTCATTCCAAATGATGATTTGTGGGCTTCACTTAATGATGAAAGGCTGTAAGTATAAATGCTTTTGCTACATCAGGCTATCATTCGCTGCATTGTATAACCTGTAGCCTAAATCCAGTTTGTCATAAGGCTGGTATTTATTCCTTGCCAGTGCTGAGAGGCGGACTAATGCGGGTCTCTTAGACCTAACGTCTCTCTCAGTGGCAATTCCTTTTAGAACCTCATAACTCCTGGATTACCCCAGTACTAGTGTTATTTAGAGATAGAGTCAGATTAAGGTCACTCCAGCCTTCTTGGGGGGGCTCGGGACCCCCAAATTCTAAACAGTAGGCAAGGCTGGAGCTGGAGACAAAGCAGGCAAAGCTGGAGCTGGAGACGAGGCAGGCAAGGCTGGAGCTGGAGACTGGGCAAGGCAAGGCTGGAACTGGAGGCAAGGCATGCAAAGCTGGAGCTGGAGACAGGCATGCAGCGACTAGGCAACCTGTTGCAAAGGCAGTGAGAGATCTGCACAACCACCTTATGAAGAGCCGGGAACGGACGTCATCACTGGGCTCCCCATTGGGGCTCCTGCTGCGGAACCTTTTAAGGCGGTCCCAGTGCATGCATGCACACGTGATGCAGTGATGTCCTGAACAACCTGGACAACAGAAGCTGTAGCGCTGGTGGCCTGCCGTGCCGAGGACCCAGGTCCATAACACCTTGCAGAGACAGCGGACCCCAACCCCCGCCAAGGCTTCAGGTAGGTCGGGGTGCTGTGACATAGCCTCAGAGTCAACATCATCTTCTAGCTCATAGTTCTTTATTTGATATGCTGCCTATAAAATTATTTATCTAAGTGGTGTACAGTAGAATAGTAAAAGGTGAGAAATTTGGTGGAAGTTAGAATAGGAGGCCTAAGTTGTAAAATTAATCAAATTCCAGTAGTCATGAACTTAACTCAAATACCTAAGTCACAAAAGGAGGATGTGCAGTGTGGCTGGCAGACAGGCCTGGGCACTTAATAAGTACAGCTGCACAAAGGATTAAATGTAGGGCTGCATGTTAATTGCTGTTAACACTTTGATTAACGTATTAAATATTAATCATGATTTAAACATTTAATCTCAATCCATGCTGCCTGCCTTCTGCCTCCCTCCTGCCTCCCTTCCACACCTCCCCTCACTGTGTATGGTCCAGCATTGCTCCCTCCCTTCCAAGACCTGCTCGTGGCTCTCCTTCCCCTCCACACCCGCACCCCCACCCGGTGTACCTTTTTAAACAGCAAGTATTTGGCCCTGCAGGCCTGCACCGGGGCTTTCCCTCTGACCCAGCCTGCCCCTTCTGAGGCAACTTCCTGTTTGCAGAAGGGTGAGGCCAAGTCAGAGGAAAAGGCCCGGTGCAGGCAGCCTTTGCATATAGCTACCTCTGGCCTGCAAGGCTGAAGACTTGCTGCTTAAAAAAGGTTCACTGGGAGCAGGGGGGGGGGGAAGGGACCTGATGGCGAGCCACAATCAGGTCCGGGAGGGGAGGAAATTGAGACAACCATAGGCACTATGGGGGGGGGGGGGTGAGAGGGAGGGAATTGAGAGAGAACCTTGGGCAGTGTGCGGGGAAGAGGAGAAATTGTGAGAGAACTGCAGGCACTGTGTGAGGGTTGTAGGGAAAGGAGGGAATTGAGAGAGAACTGTGTGCACTGTGTGGGAGTCAGGGGGAGAAAACTGAGAGAGAACCTCGGGCACCGTGCATGGGGGGAAGGAGAGAACCGCGGGCACAGTGTGGGGGTTGGAGGGAGAAAATTGAGAGAGAACCTCGGGCACCATGCATGTGGGGGAGGCGATAACTGAGAGAGAACCATGGGCAGTGCCAAAGGGGGAGGAGAGATGCTGGATTGTGCACGAAGGGGGGAGAAATACAGAGATGCCAAACTGAGGAAGAGAAGGTGAGAAGAGGGGGAAGAGAGAGGGAGATATGTTGGGCTCAGAGGGAGGAAGGGGGGAGAGAGAGAGAGAGTGGACCTGGGGTGGAGAGGATGGAGGGCCTGGGGTGGAGGGAACAAAAGAGGTGTTGGGGAGGGGCTGGAAGAGAGGGAAGAGAGAGAGAATGGACCTGGTAATAAAGGGGAGGGAGAGAGAGTTGGACCTGGAGGCTGGAGAAAGGATAATATTGGGTCTTTAATCAGAGGCACAGATGGGGGTCGGGACCTTGGAGACCTGGGCCCCCCATTTGGCCTCAGACCCCCTCCAAAGTTGCAGTACGTGTTCAATGGCTGTTGGTATAGCTGAAGCCCCACCAGCCGAAGAAATCCGCTGCCTGAGTCACCCTCTTCCTCCTTGTACTGCCTCAGGAGCGAAGAAGTCAGCGGCATGCCTCCAGCCACCGACACTTGCACTCCCCAAGCATATTCAGTTTGTGCATGAACTGAGCATGCTTGGGGAGTGCCGCAATCGGCAGCTGGAGGCACCTTGCTGACTTCCTCGCTCCTGAGGCAACATAAGGAGAAAGGGGGCAGTTTTGGCACTGGATTTCTTCTACTGGATGGGCTTCAGCATTCCCACCAGCAAAGGTATAATATCTAATGTGATTGTGGGGAGGGAGAGGAAATGCATGACTGCCCCTGTCCCCCTCCAGTAGACTACTGGCTATATCCCGCCTTTAATCGCACGATTAATCTCGCAATTAAAATTTTAATCAAAATGCAGCCCTAGTTAAAAGTAAAATGTTTATTGATGTACAGGGAGAAGGGTAACCTGTTTCACAGGGGTGTAGAAATGAACATGCAAAAATCAGACCTCCAGTGTCTGCTTTCTGTTTTTCTTGTGTCGCTGCTAGACACTCAGCGCCTCTTTGCTATTCCAAGGAAAACGGTAATGTCATCAGCATAAACATATGATTGAATATTATTCTTCTCTAGAGCTACCGCTAAAGACTCCATCAAAATATTGAATAGAGTAGTAGAGAGGTGAGCCTTGAAGGACACCACAACGAACCCCATAGGACTTAGATATTTCTCCTCTCATTTTGACTATATAAGATCTTGTCTATAAAAAAAACACCCCTGAAACCAGCTGAGAACCTGGTCTTGAATTCCAGATTCATGCAGGATGTATAGCAGTAATTGATGGTTGGCCAAGTCAAAGGCACTAGTAAGATCAAGTTATATTTTTAAAGAACAGCATCCCTATCTCAACATCTGATTGTCAAGAGTAGTCAGCGAGCCCACCACTGTTTCTTTACTGAACCTTTTTCAGAACCCAGGCTAGGAGACATGAAGCAGCTCAAATTTATCCAAGTAAAAGTCAAATTGACTGGTAACCCATCATTCCATAATTTATTATCAGAACGGGAATTGAGGCAACTGGATGATAATTGATGACACTAGAAACATCTCCTTTTTTATTCAGTATAGGTGTCAAAACAATTTTGCCTCCAGTGGGGGGGGGGGGGGGGGGGGAGCTGCCAGATGACTATTTATCCAATTTGAATACAAAGATATGATAGGGAAATAAATTTCATCAAGTAAACTGGACAAGGGTCTAAAATACGGTTAGATTTGTCATATCTGAATTGTAGTCATTTAATATATTATTAGGTGATGGCAAGTCAAACCAACACCATAAGCAAATCAACAGTTGAAGGATCTGAATCTCCTAGTATAGGATACTGATTTGTAGCCAGTAGCTGAGACCGGATACATTTCACTTTATTCTTAAAATATAGAGCTAACTCAGTTGCTCTAGGGAATATGGTCTCATTATTAGATATCAGACCATCAACATTCAGCAGAGAATCTAACAAGTTGTATAATTTCTTAGGATCTAAACGATCCAGTCTAATTCATTTAGAATAGTATTCTTTTCTAATAACAGCCAGTTTTAATTTATAGTTGATATTCTCCAGTCAATCCTGTTGGCCTCGAAGGGGTGTTTTCCCCATTTCCTCTCTAATTTGCGACATAAATGCATCAGAAGAAGTAACTCAGAAACTGCTGATCATATTTCCTACAAATTCTTGTTTTCTATTTAATTGGTGCCATTTCATTTAAGATGATCTAACTGATTTGCCTCCAGTTATTAACTGTTTCAGGGAAATTAGTTGAACTATCCTATACTGTCTCATCCACCTTTGACCAAAATAAGTTTGCTTCCATCCTATCCCTAGAATAATATAGGGGCCCTTTTACTAAGCTGCGGGAGAAAGGGCCCTGCAGTTGCCTGCAGCTGGTAAAATGTCTCCAAAAAATGGCAATGTGGTAGGATAATTCTTAATGCGTGGTCATGTGGCAGGGAGCTCTTACCATCACCCATTGAGGTAGCAGTAAGGGCTCCCACAGTAACCGTGCAGTGATGCCTGATTACCGCCTGATGCTAGGGGAAAACAATTTCCTGGAGCATCAGAAATGACGCATGCTCCAGCTGGAACTACCGCTTGCAGCCATGTTGAGCTGGCAGTAGTTCCATTTTAGCATGCAGTAGGCCCGCATAGGGCTTACCACCGCTTTGTAAAAGATCCCCATAGTGATTGACCATTTACATAGTAACATAGTAAGTGACAGCAAATAAAGATCTGAATGGTCCATCCAGTCTGCCCAACAGTCATTTTCATTATCAATTCAAGATTAAATCAACAATGAAGGTGATATTATATATTTGATCATGGTCTTTCTGTGGTGTTTCTGCGACATAGACCATAGAAGTCTGCCCGGCTTTGTCCTTATGTTCCAACAACTGGACTTGCCATCAAAGCCCTGAATCCGTCTTGTCATTTGTGGGACACAGACCATGAAATTCTGCCCTGGCATTGTCCTCAAGTTCCAAATTATTGGAGTCTGTTGAAGCTTTCTCCATCCTATCCTACAATCAGATTGCTATATGCGAGACTCATACCTTACAAGCCAGCCTAGCACCAGCCTTAGCTGATACAGCCAGAGTTGCCATCTAAACACCACTTAACATGCAAACACATATGCAACCCTTTAAGTTTTTTATACCATTCATTTTCTAATTAGAGATTCTCTGTGTAAAGAATTTTCTGATAATTACACCTGAGTTTACCACCTTGCAACCTCAGTTCATGTCGTCCTCTAGTTTTATCATTTTCCCTTCTCTGGAAAATATTTGTTTTTATATTAATACCTTGCAAGTATTTCAACATCTGTATCATATCTCCCCTGTCCCTCCTGTCCTCTAGGGTATACTTATTCAGGTTTTTCAGTCTCTTCTGATATGTCTTTTGGTGCAGGTATCATATCATTTTTGTTGCTTTCCTCTGAACTGCTTCCAGTCTTCGTATATCCTTAGCAAAATACAGCCTCCAAAACTGAACACAATACTCCCGGTGGACCTTCACCAAAGACTTGTATAGGGGCATCAACACCTCCTTTCTTCTGCTGGTTACACCTCTCCCTGTACAGCCTAGCATCATTCTGTCTACAGCCATCGCCTTGTCACACTGGATCCTCAGATAATTATCACCCCAAGATTCCTCTCCCTGTCTGTGCATATCAGCCTCTCACTGCCTAACGCATATGTCTCCCTTGGATTTCTACTCCCTAAGTGCATCACTTTGCACTTCTTTGCATTGAATTTTAATTGCCAAACATTAGACCATTCTTCTAACTTCTGCAGATCCTTTTTCATGTTTTCCACTCCCTCCGGGGTGTCCACTTTGTTATAAATCTTGATATCATCTGCAAAAAGGCAAATCTTACCTTCTAACACTTCATCAATGTTGCTTACAAATATATTGAACACAATTGGCCCCAGCACAGATCCTTGAGGCACGCCACTACTCACCTTTCCTTCCTCTGAGTGAATTCCATTAACCACCATCCTATGGCATCTGTAAGTCAACCAGTTCCTAATCCAGTCCTCCACTTTGGGTTCTTACTTGAGCCTGTCAAGTTCATTCAAGAGCCTCCTATGAAGAACCGTGTCAAAGGCTTTGCTGAAATCTAAGTAGATTACATCTAGAGCACGTCCTTGATCCAGTTCTCTGGTCACCCAGACAAAGAATTCAATCAGATTCGTTTGGCATGATTTACCTTTGGTAAAACCATGTTGTCTCAGATCTCTATTGGATTCCAGGAAATTCACGAACCTTTCCTTCAGCATCGCTTCCATTACTTTTCCAATAACCAAAGTGAGGCTTACTGGCCTGTAGTTTCCAGTTTCTTCTCTACCACTTTTGTGAACAGGGCCGGCACATCCCGGTAAGCGCGGTAAGCATGGCAGGGGGGGCGCAGACCTCTGGAAGGGCACCATAAGCCATGCTTACCGCTGCCGGGAGGCTCACAGTTCCAGCCCCAGCTGCCGGCAGCTCACGGTCCTCAACTGCCCTCCTTTCCTTCTTGCCGGCCTGTGTTTAAAACTTGTATTTTACCTCAAGTCGCAACGGCGGCGACAGTGAAAGCAGCAGGCTCGCCTCCAGCCTTCCCTTCCCTCTCAGTGTCCCGCCCTTTTCTGATGTAATTTCTTGTTTCCACAAGGGCGGGACACTGAGCGGGAAGGGAAGGCTGGAGGCAAGCCTGCTGCTTTCACTGCTGCCTTCGCTGCTGCAACTTGAGGTAAAATAAAAGTTTTAAACGCAGGGCGGCAGGAAGGAAAGGAGGGCTGTTGTGGGAGAAGAGGGCGGGCAGGTGAGGGTTGGGCATGGGCGTAGACTGGGGGGGGGGCGAGGGGGCATTGCCCCCCCAAACGCAAGGCCAGAGAGCCGGCACAACGCTGCTCCCTCCCTCCCGAGTCCTCGTCTGCACGTCTCTCCAGTCTGCGTGGGCACTCACTGGCCTGAAGCCTGCCTCCTCCGAGGACAAGCAGGCTGCTTGTTCTCACGACTGGGTTGACGTCCACGGCAGCCCCCACCAACCGTTCCCACTCAGTTTTTTTCTATTCCGCGCTGGAGAGAGACGTGTTACTCGTCTCTCTCTTTGTCAGCCCCGGAAACCGGATTGTGGCCTAGCCGCGGTTTTTTTCTTTGTTTTGCGTACGCACTCGCGTGTTTTTTTTCTTCGAAAAAAAAAAGGAGTTGTCCTCGTCGTTCTTAGCCGCGAGGGTGCTGCGCGGTCGTTTCTTTTTCGGGTGTGCTTTTCACCGCCACCATCGACGACTTTGACCTCACCGACGCGATTTTTCCATCGATGTCCTTGAAGGTCCCGAGCGGATTCAAGAAGTGTGGTCGGTACGGCCGGCAGATCTCGCAGACCAATACCCACGCTTGGTACCTCCAGTGCCTCGGCCCGGAGCATAATTCCAAGACGTGCACCTTGTGTCTCGGCTTAAGGAAGCGGACACAGGTGGCGAGGCAAGTTCTTCGGGACCGTCTTTTTGGAACTTGCGCCGCCCTTCGACGTCGACCTCGACGGCATCGGTGTCTACAGCCGGGTCTTCGGTACTGGTACCAATCTCGACGAAATTGGCGCCGACTCTGGCACCGACCCCAGGAGTACAGGTACCGTTGGCCCGCCGGACTGCCAGTGACGGCGGGGGTGAGCGGCCGCGCGGGCAGTCTGCCCTGGCTACTCCCTCTACCCAGGGCCATCGGGACCGAACCCTGTCGGATCCGATTCCTCGAGGCCGGGGGGTTCCACCTCCTCCTCGTCACTTCCGCCGAGCGCCGATGACGGGCATCGAAAGAAAGCAAAGAAGCACCGTCATCGGTCGCCCATGGCACACGGGACTGCCAGCTCCGGTACTTTGAGGAACGACTCGACGCCCAGGAAGCGGCAGTGCCGGGAGGAGCGTTCCCCCTCGGTTGAAGAGGTGTCGCTGCGTCAGTCCGCGGGTACTTTGATACCGTCTCCTGGACCCGAGCAGCTTCCGGCACCGACACCCACACCGGCCCCCCTGCCTTTCCCAACAGCGGGCCTTGACAAGTGCCTCCGAGCCATCCTTCCTGGTATTCTGGAAGGGCTGATGCGCCAGGCTCTGCCAGCACCGGGGGTGCTTGCGCCCCCAGCGCCGTTGATGGAGGCGCCGGTGTGCTCCAGCCCGATGCCGAGGTCGCCGACGCCGCTTGCGGCACCGGTGTCAACCGCCACGCAGGTGGAATCCCCGTTGACGTCGATGGAGGGAGCTTCGTCCCCGCCGGCGCGGGAGTCCACCGCTCGACGCCATCATCGAGGACGTGGTTCCTTGCAGTTGAGACGGGCCCAGTTGAGGTCTGAGCTGAGAGAGCTCATGTCCGACACCGAGGAGGAGGAGGCCTCATGGGGGGAGGAGGTGGACCCCAGATATTTCTCCTCAGAGGAGTCTGTGGGTCTTCCCTCCGACCCCACTCCTTCACCGGAGAGGAAGCTGTCGCCCCCTGAGAGCCTATCCTTTGCCTCCTTTGTCAGGGATATGTCTATTTGCATTCCCTTTCCCGTGGTTACTGTGGATGAGCCGAGGGCGGAGATGCTCGAAGTCCTCGACTATCCATCACCACTTAGAGAGTCTTCCACGGTGCCGTTGCACAATGTCCTTAAGGAGACACTGCTTCGGAACTGGCTGAAGCCACTATCTAATCCCACCATCCCCAAGAAAGCGGAGTCCCAATACAGGATCCACTCAGACCCAGAGTTGATGCGGCCTCAATTGCCTCATGACTCGGCGGTCGTGGACTCTGTTCTCAAGAGAGCACGGAGTTCGAGGGATACCGCCTCGGCACCCCCTGGGCGGGAGTCTCGCACTCTGGACTCGTTTGGGAGGAAGGCCTACCAGTCTTCCATGCTCGTGACCCGCATCCAATCATACCAGCTCTACACGAGCATTCACATGCGGAACAATGTGAGGCAACTGGCGGACCTGGTCGACAAGCTCCCCCCGGAGCAGTCCAGGCCGTTTCAGGAGGTGGTCAGGCAGCTGACGGCGTGCAGAAAGTTCCAGTCCAGGGGTATCTATGACACCTGTGATGTGGCATCTCGAACTGCGGCCCAAGGTATAGTGATGCACAGACTCTCATGGCTGCGTGCCTCTGACCTGGACAACCGCACCCAGCAACGACTGGCGGATGTCCCTTGCCGGGGGGATAACATTTTCGGTGAGAAGGTGGAGCAGTTGGTGGACCAACTACACCAGCAGGAAACCGCTCTCGACAAGCTCTCCCACCGGGCGCCTTCAGCATCCACCTCTGCAGGTGAACGTTTTTCCCGGGTCCGGCAGGCTGCGCAGGTACACCCAGCCGGCCCGAAGGCCTCCTCAGGCACAGGGACAGTCCCAGCGCGCTCGTTCCCGTCAACAGCGTGTGCCTAAGCAGCCCTCTGCACCTCCACAGCAAAAGCAGGGGACGGGCTTTTGACTGGATCCATGGGAACATAGCCGCCATCAAAGTACCCGTACCGGACGACCTGCTGGTCGGGGGGAGGTTGAAAGTTTTTCACCAAAGGTAGCCTCTCATAACCTCCGACCAGTGGGTTCTCCAAATAGTGTGGTGCGGATACACCCTGAATTTGATTTCCACCCCGCCATATTGCCCACCGGGAGCCCAATCCTTCAGCTCCCATCACAAGCAGGTACTTGCAGAGGAACTCTCCGCCCTTTTCAGCGCCAATGCGGTCGAGCCCGTGCCACCCGGGCAGGAAGGGCAGGGATTCTATTCCAGGTACTTCCTTGTGGAAAAGAAAACAGGGGGGATGCGCCCCATCCTAGACCTGAGAGGCCTGAACAAATATCTGGTCCGAGAGTTCAGGATGCTTTCCTTGGGCACCCTTCTACCCATGATTCAGAAAGACGATTGGCTATGTTCCCTGGATTTAAAGGACGCTTACACTCACATCCCGATACTGCCAGCTCACAGACAGTATCTCTGATTCCGTCTGGGGACACGGTACTTTCAGTATTGTGTGCTGCCCTTTGGGCTTGCCTCGGTACCACGGGTGTTCACGAAGTGTCTCGTGGTGGTTGCGGCGTATCTACGCAAGCTGGGGGTGCACGTGTTCCCGTATCTCGATGATTGGCTGGTCAAGAGCACCTCAGAGGCAGGAGCTCTTTGGTCCATGCAGTTCACTATTCACCTTCTGGAGCTGCTGGGGTTTGTGATAAATTACCCAAAGTCCCATCTCCAGCCAGTCCAATCTCTGGAATTCATAGGAGCTCTGCTGAATTCTCAGATGGCTCAGGCCTTTCTTCCCGAAGCAAGGGCGCAGAATCTCCTGTCCCTCGCTTCCCAGACCAGAACGTCTCAGCAGGTCACAGCTCGGCAGATGTTGAGACTCCTGGGTCATATGGCCTGCACGGTTCATGTGACTCCCATGGCACATCTTCACATGAGACCAGCTCAATGGACCCTGGCTTCCCAGTGGTGCCAAGCTACTGGGAATCTAGATGATGCCATCCGCCTGTCTGTCAGTTGCCGCAATTCGCTGCAGTGGTGGACGATTCGGACCAATTTGACCCTGGGACGTCCATTCCAAATTCCGCAGCCCACGAAGCTGCTGACGACGGCTGCATCTCGCCTGGGCTGGGGAGCTCATGTCGATGGGCTCCACACCCAGGTAACTGTGGTCCCTCCAGGAACAAGATCTTCAGATCAACCTCCTGGAGCTCCGAGCGGTCTGGAACGCACTGAAGGCCTTCAGAGATCGGCTGTCCTACCAAATCATCCAAATTTGGACAATCAGGTTGCAATGTATTATATCAACAAGCAGGGAGGCACCGGATCTCGCCCCCTGTGTCAGTAAGCCGTCAGGATGTGGCGTTGGGCTTGCCAGTTCGGCATGCTTCTCCAAGCCACATACCTGGCAGGCGTAAACAACAGTCTGGCCGACAGGCTGAGCAGAGTCCTGCAACCGCACGAGTGGTCGCTCCATTCCAGAGTGGTACGCAAGATCTTCCGAGACTGGGGCACCCCCTCGGTGGACCTTTTCGCCTCTCAGACCAACCACAAGCTGCCTCTGTTCTGTTCCAGACTACAGGCGCACGGCAGACTGGCGTCGGATGCCTTTCTCCTCCATTGGGGGAACGGCCTCCTGTATGCTTATCCTCCCATACCTTTGGTGGGGAAGACCTTGCTGAAGCTCAAGCAAGACCACGGCACCATGATTCTGATAGCGCCTTTTTGGCCCGTCAGATCTGGTTCCCTCTACTTCTGGAGTTGTCCTCCGAAGAACCGTGGAGATTGGAGTGTTTTCCGACTCTCATTTCGCAGAACGACGGAGCGCTTCTGCACCCCAACCTTCAGTCTCTGGCTCTCACGGCCTGGATGTTGAGGGCGTAGACTTTGCTTCGTTGGGTCTGTCGGAGGGTGTCTCCCGCGTCTAGCTTGCCTCTAGGAAGGATTCCACTAAAAAGAGTTACTTTTTCAAGTGGAGGAGGTTTGTCGTTTGGTGTGAGAGCAAGGCCATAGAACCTCGTTCTTGTCATACACAGAACCTGCTTGAATACCTTCTGCACTTATCAGAGTCTGGTCTCAAGACCAACTCAGTAAGGAATCACCTCAGTGCGATTAGTGCTTACCATCATCATGTAGAGGGTAAAGCCATCTCTGGAGAGCCTTTAGTTGTTCGATTTATGAGAGGCTTGCTTTTGTCAAGGCCTCAGGTCAGGCCTCCTGCAGTGTCATGGGATCTCAACGTCGTCCTCACCCAGCTGATGAAACCTTCTTTTGAGCCACTGAATTCTTGCCATCTGAAGTACTTGACCTGGAAGGTCATTTTCTTGGTGGCAGTTACTTCAGCTCGTAGAGTCAGTGCGCTTCAAGCCCTGGTAGCTAATGCTCCTTATACCAAATTTCATCATAACAGAGTAGTACTCCGCACTCACCCTAAGTTCCTGCCAAAGGTGGTGTCGGAGGTCCATCTTAACCAGTCAATTGTCTTGCCAACATTCTTTCCCAGACCGCATACCCGCCCTGCTGAACGTCAGTTGCACACATTGGACTGCAAGCGAGCGTTGGCCTTCTGTCTGGAGCGGACACAGCCCCACAGACAGTCCGCCCAATTGTTTATTTCTTTCGACCCCAATAGGAAGGGGGTCGCTGTCGGGAAACGCACCATCTCCAATTGGCTAGCAGATTGCATTTCCTTCACTTACGCCCAGGCTGGGCTGGCTCTTGCGGGTCATGTCACGGCTCATAGTGTTAGAGCCATGGCAGCGTCAGTGGCCCACTTGAAGTCAACCACTATTGAAGAGATTTGCAAGGCTGCGACGTGGTCATCTGTCCACACATTCACACCACATTACTGCCTTCAGCAGGATACCCGACGCGACAGTCGGTTTGGGCAGTCGGTGCTGCAGAATCTGTTTGGGGTTTGAATCCAACTCCACCCTCCAGGACCTGATTTATTCTGTTCAGGCTGCACTCTCAGTTAGTTCTTCGTAGGTCAATTTCTGTTATGCCCTCGCCGTTGCGAGGTTCAATTGACCTGGGTTCTTGTTTTGAGTGAGCCAGAGAGCTAAGGATACCCCAGTCGCGAGAACAAGCAGCCTGCTTGTCCTCGGAGAAAGCGAATGATACATACCTGTAGCAGGTGTTCTCCGAGGACAGCAGGCTGATTGTTCTCATCTACCCTCCCTCCTCCCCTTTGGAGTTGCGCTTTACTCATTCCTTTGCTTGTCATTCAACTGAGCGGGAACGGTCGCGCACGGGTGGGAAGACGGCCGCCCATGCGCGGTGGGCGTGCCCTGCGTGCGGGACCGCCCGTGAAGTTTTTTTTCCGGTTGGTGGGGGCTGCCGTGGACGTCAACCCAGTCGTGAGAACAATCAGCCTGCTGTCCTCGGAGAACACCTGCTACAGGTATGTATCATTTGCTTTCTCCGTCTCCCTCCTGCGCAGCATCGGCGATCCAGTCAGCTTTCTGGCAGCGTCGGGGCCTCTCTCTCCTCAGGCGTGTCCCGCCTACTCTATTGCAACTTCCTGTTTTCCGCAGAGGTGGGACGCGCCTGAGGAGAGAGAGGCCCCGACGCTGCCAGAAAGCTGACTGACTGGATCGCCGGTGCTGCGCAGGAGGGAGACGGAGAAGGCAAGCTTCAGCAGGCTTCAGGCCAGTGAGTGCCCACGCATCACGGACAGGAGATTGGCACACGAGGACTCGGGAGGCGGGCGGGGGGAGGGAGAGAGAGAGGGGGGGAGGGTTCTGGAGTCAGGGAGGGGGATTGATGGCGTCAGGCCAGCAGCGGGAGAGAGAGAGGGGAAACAGAGGGTGCTGGCAGGGGATTGATGGCAGCGGAGAGAGGGGAAACAGGGTGCTGGGGAGGGGGATTGATGGCAGCGGAGGGAGAGAGGGGAAACAGAGGGTGCTGGCAGGGGATTGATGGCAACGGAGAGAGAGAGGGGAAACAGAGGGTGCTGGGGAGGGGGATTGAAGGCAGCGGAGGGAGAGAGGGGAAACAGAGGGTGCT